>NW_022589730.1:20111523-20711523 GCF_004348235.1 Phoca vitulina
AGGAAATGATATCTTTTTTCTCCAAACATCTTTCCCCTGGATACATACTTCTGAAATTACAAATGTGATCATTTTGCAAAAATTTGTTCAACATTTCATAACTGTTCATCTCTGTAAGTAAAACACGCTTTCTTTGTTTTTAAGATGAGATCAGAAGTGCAGATGTTAATGGCAAGGTTTATATTTAGATCATATAGAGAACTTATTGTCGGAGACTTCTGGTATATTTCTAGGGCACTTTGGTCCCTCCCCCACCTGCCCAAAATAAAAGGTGCAAATCTTCTTATCAGTGCATTTCTGAATCCACAGACATCTGTGCTAAGCGCCCAAGAACAAGACCGAACTGCAGCGCCACAGAGACATCTACTGGTTGGCTTCTTTCCTTCTGGTCTGGCTTTTAAAAAAAGATGATGCTGGGTCACAAGGAACTGTCACTCATCAGCACCATTCAGCATTGCATGTAAGCACTCTATGTACAGCGGTACTGAAAATTATATCGCCCATATCCTGGGACAATTAATTGGAAGTCTGGAGGGAATGATGGGCTCACAGTCCAATCTTATCACATGCCCTCCGCGGGCTTTCATAGGGCCTCTGATAGCCAAGATGGCAAGGAGCCAACCCTGTTCAATCCAGCGAGTGAGGCCAAGGGTGGGCACCAACAGGGCAAGTCACAAATATGACCCAGCTGGAAAAATAGGTACGGGCTACTCTCACCTTTTCACAGATTATTTCCTATAGCTCAGTACATAGGCAGTAATTAGGAAAAGGGTTAAGGATTAGAAGTACTTGTTTGAGACATTTTCTTACAATGACATCGGAAGCTCAGAACCTGAGGTATATTTTGAAGAGGAAAGACCGGTAAAAACACATCAGTAAGTCTATCAAGCTGTGTGCCCCTGGAAGGCACGGATCACTTGGACAAGAAAGGATAGAGGCTTCGATGTCCCTTCCTCGTGAAACGCTAACATTTTGTAAACCTACTTTGACTTTTCTAGGATTTTTCAAGTGTTGTTCTGGACTTTTATACTCTCTGGTCATCTTTGGAGGCCTGGTTGTTTTAGGTCTCACTATAGAGAATATTTTACCTCAAATACAATTGTGGGGAACAATGTCACAAGCTGAGCTGTATAATATTTGAATGAATTTTGATTATAGAATGAATTTGGCACATAGGAGGTGACCCAGGGGCCTTAAGTCACAATAGGCCTAGATGTTTGACACAAAGAGTTATGATTTCTCCCCGTGGCTGTCCTCCCTTGCTTTCCCGCATGAGGAAAAAGCACAAGTTTATGCTAGAAACAAAGACAAAAAGATTACCTGTCTAGCAGATTTCATATAAAATGTATCTCCATTACTACCTAACAGAACTATATTGATATCGATTTGCAGAAGAGAAATAAAGAGGCACATTTCCTTTGGTTTATTAAAATCGATTTTGGGATTGATCATATTGTCGTAAGCATTAGCTATGAGAGAGGATTCCTATTGTTTTTACTGATTATGAAAGCAGCGCATACTCATTGTAAAAATTCAAACTCCTTACTATCTCGTCATGTTCCACATTAAAAAAAAAACACTGCCAAGAGTTTGCTGTATATTCTTTTGGTGTCTATATGCATGTACAAATATGCCCATATACACACGAGAGTAAGTATGAAAACATACCATAGTACTCTTTGTCACCTATTTGTTACTTCTTTTCTAAATTGATTGTTTCAAATATATTGCCCTTGTAATACAGATATATCTACTTCATCCCCTTAAAATGCTTTTTTTTAAAGATTTTATTTATTTATGTGACAGAGAGAGAGATAGGGAGAGCAGGAACATAAGCAGGGGCAGTGGGAGAGGGAGAAGCAGGCTCCCCGCTGAGCAGGGAGCCTGATGCGGGGCTCGATCCCAGGACCCTGGGATCATGACCTGAGCCGAAGGCAGACGCCTAACGACTGAGGCACCCAGGCGCCCCTAAAATGCATTTCTATATTCATCCAGATATTAGGTCTTCCCTAATATCCCCTTTGAAAGGACAGTGTTCTTCGACCCACAGGCGTAATCAGAGGGCTTGATTTTCCTGATTTTCCTGTTGAGGGTCCTTCCCCATTCCTCCTAGCTCAGCTACGGGCCTTTTTCTCTTGCTATCTGTTGTCTCCTATAAATTTTCCTCTCATCCATCAAGTCGATGGGCAATCCTCTTTTCTTCTCATAATGCCATAGGCCATTCTCCTCCCTTGTCTTACACAGTCACTCAGCAAATAGCAAATGAAGCACCTCCTATATTTCAAGCATTACATCGATATGAGTCAGCAAAATAAACATGAGCCCTGGCCTCTGGAAGCTTATAATGGTGCATATATTTCTTGATTAAAAGAATGTAGGAAGAAATCAGGAAACAATGACGTCTAGCGGGAATGAGGCGCTTGCCCAGAGTAACTCAGCTAGTAAGGAGCAGAGCGGTCATTGGGACCACTCTCAAAATCCACTGATTTAAATACTCATCTCCTTTGGAAAAAAACTCAATGGGAGAGTTGTTTCCTTCTGATTTTCCTGAATACCTCAAATCTGAATTTTCTTTCCACAACCCCATGGGCTTTGCCCATATGTTCAGTAAGGCTGGTGGCTGCTCAAGTCTCCCAGAATAGCTGGAAGGAGAGAAATATGATGGGAAAGGGGAAGGTCTATATCCTTATGTCCAATGTGCAAGGATAGTAGTACAGTCCTCTGATGTTTTATTTTTAATATAAAAATTTTCTTTTATATATACGTGTGTTCTTTTAACAATGCAAGTTCCTTTTCAGAGTGGGCTACTTATACATGTAACTCTTTTATTTAAAAAAATATATTAATTTCAGAAACAATTGCCTAAACCTATTTTAAAAATCTCACTTTTCTTGTAGTTTCTATGTATTTATTAGTGAAGTCAAGTGTCTTTCCCCCCTGCTTTTAGCCATTACTTGTAGTTTACTTCTATGATAAGCAAATTCATGTCTGTTGTCCATCTCTTTTTGCGAATCTAGAAGTACACTATTAATTTGTAAGTACTCAGTATATGTAAAGAATATTTTTTAAAGATTATATTTATTTGAGAGAGAGACAGAGAGAGAGGATGAGTAGGTGGAGGGGCAGAGGCAGCAGGAGAGAGAGAATCCACAAGCAGACTCCCCACTGAGCATGGAGCACAACCCGGGGCTCGATCCCACAACCCTGAGATCATGACCTGAGCCGAAACCAAGAGTCGGGCACTTAACCGACTGAACCACCCAGGTGCTCTTGTTAACAATATTTTTTAAATTGCCCTATATGTTGAAAATATTTTTTCCAGTTTGTTGTTGACTTTGATTTATTGTGCCTTTTCTGTGTAGAAATTTAAGGACTTTCATGCAGTGCTATTTGCCAATATTTATCTTAATAGCTTCTGAGTTTTGATATGGGATATACAGTACCTCTATATAAATATAAATTTAATTTTGTCTCTAATTTTTAGTGAAAAAGATGACATAAGTCAGAATATTTTTACACCATAGCGATTACAGTCCTTAGAAACTGCTCAGCAAATTTCACTTTAATTCTTTCCTTAAATTCATACAGAGTTGAATTTGGGGCACAGTCTCAGATCTAAAGAATATAAAAAGAACTTCTTGGAGGTCTAATGCACAGTATGATGGACTCTTCCTTTTTTTTTTTTTTAATTTTTTTATTGTTATGTTAATCCCCACACATTACATCATTAGTTTTAGATATAGTGTTCCATGATTCATTGTTTGTGCATAACACCCAGTGCTCCATGCAGAACGTGCCCTCCTCAATACCCATCACCAGGCTAACCCATCCTCCCAACCCCCTCCCCTCTAGAACCCTCAGTTTGTTTTTCAGAGTCCATTGTCTCTCATGGTTCTTCTTAATGCACAGTATGATGAATATAATTAATAACACTGAATTGTACACTTGAAATTTGCTAAGAGATCGGATCTTAAGTGTTCTCAACACACACACACACACACACACACTATAGTAACTATGGAAAATGATGGATATATTAATTAACTTGATTGTGATCATTTCAGTGTATGCACACACCGAATCAACACATTGTACACCTTAAATATTTACAACTTTTATTTGTCAATTATACCCCAATAAAGCTGGGGGGAAGGGAAAGTACTTATGTCCGAAGAGAAAAATCAGCAAAAGCTAAAAGAAAACAAGGGAAGTGTAGAAATAAACAGGTAATGTAAGAGATGTTATTTTCTCCTACTTTCTCAGATGGCCTCATTGTGTGACGCACAAACGCAGCCCCAGTGTGGACCAGTGACTCTCCCAAGGCCTTCTGGGGTCTGTGTTGTCAGCCATTTTAATGGCTGATTTAGTGCACAATTGATTGGATTAAGCATGCAGTCATCCAAATTAGACTTTCAGTAATCTGACTGACCATGTGAGACCCTATGTGACAGAGGTCCCTCAGGCTGATGCTAAGGACATAGAAAGGAGAAAAGAGGCTGTAGTCTAGCAACAGTCTTCTCTGGGACAAAACAAGCCAACAAATATGGATGGCGAAGGCCCCTCAGGATGGACAGGGTCATGGAACAAGGATTTTGCTCAAAGCCCAATTCCACCCCTTGCTGTCCAGGTGACTTTAGACAAGTTATTTAAATCCTTAAGCCTTAGCATCCTCCTAAGATGTAATGGACAAATTAATATCTCTATTTCAATGTTGTTTTGATCAAATTAAGTAATGTCTATAACACACCTAGATTGTAACCAAATGTGAAGCGAATTCTTGCAAGCCTCCTTCATGAGCTTCTCTTTCTTCTTTTCATGTTTCATAATCTCAAGGCCTCATAATTTTCCTATCCATTCAAAAATTATTTTTGAGTGCTTATTTCTGCATAACACACTATGGCATGGGATACCAGACTAGTATACTATTGAATAAAACATGAGTTTTGCTCTTTAAAGAGCTTATAGATTAATTAGAGAGATAATGATAATGAAAGGCAATATTCATCAAGAAATCATTCTGTGCTAGATGCTTAATCACATAATTCTCACAGCTACCCTACAAGCTATGTGCTCTCTTTATCCCCATTTTACAGATTAATAAACAGTGTTAGGAAACATAAACATCCAAAGTCACATAGCCTCTAAGTGTTAGAAAAAATATTCAAACCCAGATGTCTATGAATTTAGAGCCCACGTTTTTTTCTTTCTTTTTTTTAAGATTTTATTTATTTATTTATTTGACAGAGAGAGACACAGCGAGAGAGGGAACACAAGCAGGGGGAGAGGGAGAGGGAGAAGCAGGCTTCCCGCGGGGCTCAATCCCAGGATCCTGGATCATGACCTGAGCTGAAGGCAGACGCTTAATGACTGAGCCACCCAGGCGCCCCTTAAGCACTATGTTATATGAAAAGTAATAATATAACTACAATGTGATAAGTGACATGGGAAATACAGATATATTTGCAGGGAAATTTACAGGACGGGGTGGCCACATTTGGTTGAAGCATCAGGGAAGACCCTATATAGAAGATACTGGAGATATAACTTCAAAAGCCAATAATGTATTAGTCTGTGCTGCGCCAAGGTAATATTTTTCCTTTCTGCAGAAATGATTTCAAGTGATAGTGGGGGCCTCGTCAATGACAAACCCACATGAGTAAAACACGGCCTTCAAAGTTAAGTGCCCACTGCTGTGAAATAAATGTTCTTGTCTGAGGCCTCCAAATGGCAAGCCTGGGAAGTGGAAATTTCTCACAGAAGAGCAAACACTATTTCATCCTTGACTGACCATTGGTGGGGGCCAATCTGTGATCTCGCTCACTGTGACACGGGCTGTGCCTGTGCCGGGGTCACGTGATGTGATAGCCCAGCTGCTGTGAGCAAATACAAGTGTTGCTCCTGGAACCAAACAAATAATCTCTTTAAAACCAGGATTCCCTATCAAGCATGGAATTGTATGATCTATTCCAGGGGAAGGAGAAGAACAAAGATCTCTCTAACCAGTCATAGGCTGGTGCTTTTTGTGAAAAATATATATCAGCACCATTAAAACAAAACACTGTCACGGCGCCTGGGTGGCTCAGCATCCAACTCTTGATTTCAGCTAAGTCATGATCTCGGGGTTGTGAGATCGAGCCCTGAGTCGGGCTCTGAGCTCAGCGCAGAGTCTGCTTGAGACTCTCTCTCTCTCTCTCTCTCTCCCTCTCCCTCCGCTCGTGCGTGCTCTCTCTCTTTAAAAAATAAAATAAGGAGGGCATGTGAAGTGATGAGCACTGGGTGTTTATATGCAACTGATGAAATATTGAACACTACATCTGACACTAATGTACTATATGTTGGCTAATTGAATTTAAATTAAATAAATAAATAAAATACAAATAAAAACACGGTGCACTGTGGGGTCTTTTTTTCAATGCAATACATTTCGAAGAGTAGGTCCTATCAAGCAAATGATAGAGTATCAATCCTATTCCTGCCTATTCCAGTCCTATTCCTGCCCCCCTGTGAGCTGTAAATTTTTAGTATCAGCCAGGGACCATGCCAGGATATCCCTGGCCTCTGATTTTCCTTTTTCTAACCCTGGTCAAGTCCTGTGGACATCTCAGTTAAACTTGCTGAAGATGGACCCTTAAAAGTGTCCAAGGTGGGGCGCCTGGGTGGCTCAGTCGGTTAAGCAGCTGCCTTTGGCTCAGGTCATGATCCCGGAGTCCTGGGATCGAGCCCCACATCAGGCTCCCTGCTCAGCAGAGAGTCTGCTTCTCCCCCTCTCTCTCTGCCTGCCGCTCTGCCTACTTGTGCTCTCTCTCTGTCAAACAAATAAATAAAAAATCTTAAAAAAAAAAAAAAGTGTCCAAGGTGAAAAATAGGTAAAACTCTTCTCTAATTGCCTGCCCTCCCATTCCTGAGGCCCTTAACCTTGCTGATTTGAAGCAGACGTTTGTTGCCCTAACATCTGATCTCCCTGAAGGCCACACACCCATGCCTTGCTCAGCCCTTTTGTTTGTTGAATCTCTAATGCAGCTCTGGATTCCCATGTTACTACTGCACTTTATCTTAGAGCCCAGATTTCCCACCCCTGCTTCTGTTTGTCCCATCAGCCAGTCCTAGTAGGACAGCCATGAATGGAGAAGTCAGCTCATCTATGTTGAAATCAAAGTTGACTTCGGTGCAAATATTATTTTTAACTTACATGTTTATAACTTCTGTGTTTGGCATACAGTACATATGTAATGGGCATCATTTTGCAAATACAGATTCAGTTGAGTAAGAAATATCTTATTATTGTATTTAATTTGCATAAAATAAAATAAAATAAAATAAATTGGTAACATTTTATTCTAAGTCCTTTTAGCACTTGGCTGCTGGAGAATTTAATCACATCATCAATGGTCTTCCTTGCCTTTTTGCTTCTTTCTGCAGCCAAAATCTGAAGGAAATTAGTGAGAAAGCTCTTATTTGTGGTTTAAACAAAATAATATAACTGAGTATGAGAAGGTATATTGTAATATGCAGAAGAAAAAATTCCAAGACCAGCTTTAGCCAGGTTGATAACCTTGGACACTAAGGCCCATTTCGGGGCTAGAACACAAAGCAGAAGTTAAGGGGGTCTTAGATGTCAAGTATAGATATTCAAACAGCATCCTAGAGGTCTTGCAAGTTAGACCTAGGGTATTTTTGGAGAAGCAGATTACTGAGACAACGTCCAGAGATTCTGATTCTGTAGGTCTGAGGTTTCATCCAAGCATCAACATTATTAACATGCACTTTAGGTGATTTGTCCATGGCCTATGGAATGAGAAATACAATTTTAGAGCTAGGGACTGATCTAAGAAAGCTGTCTCCTAGAAGATCAATCAAAAAGTGTGTTGCAAGAAGAGTCAGAGCGGGTGCCTGGGTGGCTCAGTCGTTGGGCGCCTGCCTTCAGCTCAGGTCATGAGCCCGGAGTCCTGGGATCAAGTCCCACATCGGGCTCCCTGCTCAGCGGGAAGTCTGCTTCTCCCTCTCCCACTCCCTCTGCTCTCACTGTCTCTGTCTCTGTCAAATAAATAAATAAAATCTTAAAAAAAAAAAAAAAAAGAAGAAGAATCGGAGCTAGAGATAGAAGAAGACAATTAAATACAATAAAAAGAATTTAGACTACATGTGATGGGAGTCTGGATGAGGCTAGCAGAGAAGTGTGTTTTTAAATTTTGTTTTCGACTAACATGATCTGGATCTTTCTACCCGTCACTGTTCTGCTGTTGCTGTCTTGCCAAATACATGATAAGCCATTCAGTGTTTAGGGGCAGGCTAGCTTCAAAGTATCTCTACCACAATTTTATGTGTAAAACTGAGGGTTGCGGGAGGGGAGGTAGGTGGGGGATGGGCTAGATGGGTGATGGGCATCAAGGAGTGCACGTGACGTGATGAGCACTGGGTGTTGTATGGAAGTGACGAATCACTAAATTCTACTCCTGAAACCAATATTATACTATATGTTAACTAACTAGAATTTAAATAAAAATTTGAAACAAAAAAATAAAATTTTATGTGTAAAAATCTCCTTTTATATAATTTTATTCCACGTCATCATTTTTATTCAGCATGTTTCTTTAAAGAGAAAAGTAAAACATTATTTTTCCTCTCTTAAACTTTTAGTCTTTTGTTTCTTTTTTGTACTTAAAAACGATTTTTGACTCAGAACTAATTTTAGACTTACAGAAAAGTTGCAAAAAATAACACAGAGAGAGATTCCAAATATCCCTTACCCAGCTTGAAACAGAAAAAGGACATTAGTGGAAAAACTGGTGAAGTTCAAATAAGGTCTTCAGTTAAGAATATTGTATTCATGTTAAATCCTGGCTTGTCATTTAGACACTTTTAGTTTATCTTCTGTTAATTAATGTAAACAAAAACTACTGAGAGGCTGTAGGGTAACTTGTGAACCTTGCCTCTTCCTTAACAGAAACAAATGTTATTTCTATGCATTAATTTTATGCCATAAGTGTATGCCTTCATTTTATCTTTATGCCAGGTGTTGATGGAAAATTACAAGAAGTGTGACTCCTTAAATTACTCAGTTGTAAGATTATTAATATAACCTCTATGATTATTTCCATTTAAAAACTGGGGGAAAGGGCACCTGGGTGGCTCAGTTGGTTGAGCGTCTGACTCTTGATTTTGGCTCAGGTCATGATCTTAGGGTCATGAGATCGAGCCTTGCTCCAGGCTCTGCATGCATGGAGTCTGCTTGTCCTTCTCCCTCTGCTCCTCCCCCTACTTGCACACTCTCTCTCAAATAAATAAAATCTTTTTTAAAAATTGGGGGAAAAGAGGCACAGAAACGTTAAGTAACTTGCCTAAGATTACACATGGTAATAGAAGCAGAGAGTCATTCAAACCCGCTGTCTGGCCCCTGGGCCCCCAATCTGTGCTCCAGGACTATCATGTTATCTTGCCTCTATATAAAAATCCACAAGATGCAATAATGCCAATTGTAGAATTCTTCTAAATCCACACTCTAATATCCCAGGGAGAAAAAGGACATCTTGGTCTTTCATTTGTATAACCATGAGTCTCACCCTCCACAATAGATTGAAAACACCAATAAACATTCTGTAAGTGAAGGAAAATTACAATATCTCTTCTGAGATGTATTGAAAAATCATAGCATAGTTATGATAAAATCTCTAGTCTGAAATGTCATGTCAGCAAATTTCTCATGAAAGTTCTTTCTATTACACTGGAAAATCATAATCAATTATACTCCTATGCTTTAACATCATTTACTGGAGACAGCACCAAAGTAATCTCTTCAACACTGACAAATAACAGTAGCTGTAGATATCACTGCATTGGTATTATAAGTGGGGTGTCAGTCAAGGTTCTCAGCTTCAAGCAACAAAACTGACTCTGATGATCTTATACAGAAATAGGATTCATTGGAAGCATAATAGCAGCTCCCAGAATTAATGAGAACCTACCAAGCCAGGCTGGTAAAATATAAGAGGCCAAGGAGCAGAAAGGACATCAACTTTTGGTAGGACCAGTCTGCACAGGCCCCCTTCTCCAGCAAATGTCTCCAGGTATCACCACCATTATGAATGGCGGTTGTCCCTGCTTTCTTCTATCATTTTTCCATGACTTAGAGTCCCAGGGGAAAGTATCTGATTGACTGAGCATTGGTCTTTTGCCAGGGTCAGTTTGGGTGATAGGAGCCTCGACCTACATGGAGAGGGTTCCCAGGTTTCAGAAAGGGGTTTAGTTTCTTGGAAACCCAGATGACAATGTCAATTGTTAACAACAATGCCAATTCTGATGCACAAGGGAAATTTTACCTTCATTTCTTAGAGATGGAAAGAATGCAAGGTCATAGTATTTCTTTTGTCTATGAGAAAAAATTCTTTTTATGGAAACACAGAATGTTAGAATTTCAAAGGTATTCTGGGGCCTTCTAACTGAACCACACACATAACACCAGAAATTCATTTATAATGAAATGAGATGAATAAATGGCATCGAAACTCATTTATAATTGTTGCAATTAGCAACAGAGCAAAATTAAGAGCAAAACCGGACAGACTTGGTTCAAGTCCTTCCAATACCCCTGACTAGCTGTGTGACCTTCAACAGGTTGCTTAACCACACTGTACCTTTTTCCTCTGTTCTATAAAATGGGAAAACTGATACTACCAACTCACATGTTTGTGGAGAAGATTGATTAATATAATTTATAACGTCGATGAGAACACTTGTTGGTGCGTAGCAAGCATCCAATGGCAGTTTTGTTATGATGTCATGATACAGTCAGGCGGTCATTATGTCCTCACTGTCACTGCCCTCCAGCTAAGTTGGCGTACATCCAGCATAAGACCCCTGCCTCACGAGACAACGCATTCCACGGTTGCACAGGTCTCGTGATCACCAAGCTTTTGTCATTTAAGGAAAGAAAAAAAGATGTCAGCTTGGCAAGGAACCTGAGCTCCAGTGGTTTGCATCCTTCCCTGTCACCTGCACTCGTGCATTCCATCTGCATTTATTCCATTCCGTCCACATATTCATTCCATTCAATAGGTAATGTTGAAATGATGATCAATAAATAATGTTGACCGACGATGCACACATAGATTCCACATTAAACTACAAAAGTGATGACTTAAAAATATACTGTTTATGGGGCGCTTGGGTGGCTCTGTTGGTTAAGCAGCCAACTCTTGGCTTCGGGGTCATGGGACAGAGCCCCAGCAGTGGGGAATCTGCTTATGGATTCTCTCTCCCTCTCCCTCTGCCCCTTCACTGCTTGCTCTCTCTCTTTCTCTCTCTAAAATAGATAAATCTTTAAAAAGAACATTATTGCTTAATAATGGCAGAACATACTCTGGAATTTTGTTTCTGAGAATAACGAAGAACAAAATTCTACAGAATTAACACAATGAATGTTATGCTAAAATATGCTAGGTTATTTCCCTAAAATAGTTATTTGTAGTAAATCATACTCTCCAAACTAAGTAATTTTGTAAGAAATTATGTTCTTGTTATTAACACTCTTACACTTAATGGCAATATCAAATCGCTTCTTCTGAATAGCATAATTTAAATTTTTTGATTAATGAGAAATATGTGTTGTGGAATTTCAAATTAGTCTTGAGAACTTTAATTTTTTTTCAATAAAAGAGAGTGATTATAAGCTCTTTGGGCAATTTCTACTGTATTTCTTAGCTGATCAAAAACTAGTTATTTAATGCAATAGTAAATAATTTTAGAATTTGTTGACTCTATTATATCCTAATTTATAAAACTTGAGATTCAAATAATATACATTCAGTAGCATTATAAAAAAAATAAAATGCAACAAGCCTTTTTGCTAAACACCATTTTGAGAATTTTGTTCACTACAAGCTACCCACTAGATGGCACTAAACAACTGCTAAAAAATTTTTAACGCTGCCCATCTACCTGGTCAAGAAAACAAACCAAGAATCCTATTCATTGATGGGACAGTTGTTTCAGACAGACCTAGTCTCAGAGTCAATGGATTACGTGGAAGATGATATTTAAAGTAAAATTGGGAGATATTTACTCAAGAAATATTATTGCTGACAGTCATTTGATAGAAACAGAGCAAGTAGCTAGATATTAAGAATTCAACACAAATGCTAAAATATAAATGATTCTTACAATTGAATTGCACTAATTTGAATTCCACCAAAGAAGATTTCACTAACGAAGGCCTCGATTTTCTGTGTTTATAAAGAAATAGAGCTTCTTAAACAACAGTAACAAAAGAATAATGGAAAGGAGTTCCAGGAGCAACAGTTTATATATAATTTGAACTGATAATTATAAGTACTCTTGACCAAGGGCTGGTTGGTAAGAGGTGAATATTGAAACATTTTCACTTATGGATATCCTGTCATTTAGACTGATCTTCGTCCAGGGTACTAAGGTAATAATTCATAAAATTAGAAATATTATATCCTAGCCATACAAAGCCAAGACTTCAGAGGAAAGCTCCAAGTTTCAGATAATGACCCGGGTATTTGCGGGTGTGGAGATATGTGTCATCCTGTAGAAATATTCCACTCTCCTTTGGAGGCTGGTCTACACTATGTCACAAAAGGCATCATCAAACACTAGCTGGCTTTGAAGGCGGTGCACTTGCCCATCTTGCCCCCATTTTGTTGTCTACAAATGGGATGAAGTTAATGGTGATAACTTTGACATCACTTCGTTTTGCCCCCTGTTATTCTTGTAGGGCCTTACTTAGCTCCCCAAAATGTGTACTCTACTAAAGGATTTATGAAGCGCCCAAAGGTCTGTTGCCTGTTCAGTAACCACAGTGCTCTCTACATTTTTATTTCTTCTCTAAGTTAGCTCCATCTCTGCTGGGCACCTAGAGGGTCCCCCAGGCACTTCTGCTACTTGGGCCGAGCACCACCTTGCGTACCGGGCACTGCGGTTCGCCATGACAGCTGAGCTGCTGAGGCCGTGGAGACACAAAGGCCACGTGGTTTCCTGGCAGGTCATTTGCACCGGGCACTGGGTTAACCGCTGGAGGACACACTGGTGAACCGGACAAACATGGCTCTTTTCTCGTACAATACACCCACAGTTCTCATTTCTTTCTCTGCCTCTCTTGCTCTCTGTTTCACCAATTGTGAACATAATTCCTAAGAGTGCAGTAACTCCCATTAAATTCTCTCACTTGTATTGCAAAGACAAATAGAATTAAGGGGTAAATGGTGTGTTTTAGATCTAGATTTAAGTTGTGACTATTTATGTAATTTTTACTGTATTTTTTCTAATTAATATATAAAAGTATTATATCTATTCATAGTAGAAATTTGGGGAAATCACTTAAAAATACAAAGAGGAACATTAACAGTCACTCATAATTCTACCTCGCAGTGATGATTGTTACTAGTATTTGATAAACAGCCTTAAATTCTATGCACATATTTACCTGTATTATTTATTCATATTTGTATATTTCCACCCCAGATCAGTCTGAATTTGTAGGGGTACAATCATGAAGTGGTTTCTTTTTCTTCCATTTGCAACGATTTCAATGACACTCGCAAATCTCTTCCTTCACTCAACACACAAAAAGATTCTATCCTGTACTGACATCCTGTCCCCCAGAGCTCACCTGCCTGCCACTTAAAATTATATAACCTCAGGAAAGTCGACTAAATCTCTGTTTCTCAGTTCCCTTAGTATAAAATCATGATAGAAATAGTAGTTACTTTATAGACTATTGTGAGTTGAATGAATTAATGTGCGTAAAGCAATTCAGATAGAGCCTGCTGAGAAACAAACAGATCTTGTTTGAGTCATTATAGGAATTTTTCTCCCCCCAAGCTTAGAGCTTGAGTTTTCCCTTCTCCCCAGCTCCAGCGTGAACCTGGAGTGGAGAGGGGGCTCTCATCTGCTCGTCATTCCTTCTTCTTCCTCATGGGTCTACCTCTTCAGCTCTTGGACCATAGAGATAGAGGAGGGGATGAAATTTGGGGGGAAAGGCCCAAAGGATCTTGCCTAGCAAGGTGAGAGGCTGCAAAATTACCTGTGGGATGTTGCAGTTTCTCTGGGTGACACCTCCTGGTGGCAGGTGCCACCCTAAAAAGCAGCTCTGTAATCATTAGCAGTCACTGCTCTTTCTCCCCTCCCCAACTCTCCCACCCTAAGGAACAAGTAATCTATTTTCTGTCTTTATAGAATCGCCTGTTCTGATATAGAGCCATACCAAACAGCTCTTGTGCATTATTCTAAAAAGGAGAGAGAGAGATAAACTTAGAAGTATTAAGGAACTATAGGCCTAGTTCCAATTAATGAGAAAAAGAGCTTATGAATGGCAATTATAGAAAGTGGCAGACAGTGCAATCTGCTTTTATGCATCATTGGGTATTTCATATTTTTATAGCACTGACAACTTTAGATCTTGTATCTTTTACTCGCTAATATAGGTATTACTCGCAGTCCTTCCTGAAGATGTAACACACTGTTGAACAGACTCAGGCAAAAATCACAAAATGCTACCAGTGTAGTTGAATTTTAGCTAGGATTACTGAGAGTCTTTGGCTTGTGAAGGACACTAATTATGGAATAAGGAAATGGGATCATTTGGTCCCACCAAAGGCTGTTCTTACCTTCTGCCATGAAAATCTGTTGGATACGGTATTTGATGTTCCTTCTGTGGGCTTCCAGAGCCTCAGCTATGAAACAGAGGAAATAATCTCACTAAAGAGAAGGAAAAACTGGGAGGCTCTTAAGAGCTCACGTTCTAAACAAAGCAGGGCTTAATCTATTCAGTTCATTTCCAACACCTTTTCCATTATTTCTCTGCTCCAATTTTAGGATTTGACTCTGTGGCATGTTTAGATAAAGTATAATGTTAGGGATTCTTTTTCCCATAAGGTTTAAAAAAAACATGTAGAAGAGTGCACAAAATAAAAATGTACAGTTCAATGAATTGTCACAAACACATTGTAACCTTCTAGACCAAGAAGTAGAATATTACCAGCCTCTCTGAAGTTCCATCTTTTTCCAAATCACTATTCCCCCTTTTCTCCCAAAGATAACTACTTATCTTAGCTCAATTCCCTAGAAAATAGAGTAAGAGGAAAAGATGAAGTGTTAATGCTTTATCTGGCAGTTCAACCTCAAGGCAATAGGAGAGGAAAGGGAAGGAAGGATGGAAGGAAGGGGAGTAAATGTAAGGTGGTGCGTCCCTAAACTTGCCATAGTTTGCCTCCATCATGACACATCCGGTTGCTCAAACACATGGAATATTTCCATGCACTTTTTTTTTTTTTAAAGATTTTATTTATTTGAGAGAGAGAGAATGAGACAAAGAGAAAGCACATGAGAGGGGGGAGGGTCAGAGGGAGAAGCAGACTCCCTGACAAGCAGGGAGCCTGATGCGGGACTCGATCCAGGGACTCCAAGATCATGACCTGAGCCGAAGGCAGTCGCTTAACCAACTGAGCCACCCAGGCGCCCTATTTCCATGCACTTTGTGTGACGAGGATGCCGGAGTTTCTCAGTGGATACCACAGAGGATAGCCAGGCATGAATCCATCATCTGTGCCCCAGCCGAGATGTCCTGCTTCTGATAAAGAGACTCCAGTGGCGAGAGGTCGGTAATGATGAAATGCTAATGGTGAAACAGATTGAGTTGGAACCAGAATTCCCAAGTGTTTGCCAAATATTTCCAGGCACATGGCAAGACTTACTTCTTGTCCTCTTTGTGGTGGGGTGAGGGAATGAATAAGTCTTATTCATTCATTACAGGGGTCCTACCCACCAGAACTCTGTGCAATGGAGATCATGTTTGAGATACCATCAGTGAGGGTCAGTGAGCAGATCTGGAGAAGCCCTACCTTCTGTGCAAGATACGTGTGATAGACATACACCATGAGCCAAAAAAAATTTTTTTTCCCTCATTTTAAACCACTAATTTTACAGGGTTGTTTGTGCTGCAGCAGAAGCTAGCCTGTCCCAGCTGCTACAACATGGAATATTGTGATGCTCCCTGAGGTCCTACCTGTGTCCCATGAGGGAGCCAACATTTGGACACTTGCCAAAGAGTGGATACGAATTAATGGTAACTCGACAAGAATAATCACAGCTTATGCCATTTCATACCCAGGGAAATAAAGAAATAAATATTTGCTGTGGCCACCACCTGTTCCTCCACATCCCCCTGCCCCCGTGTTCCCTCTGGTGCCTGGAAAACCTAGAACAAGAAGGAGGGAAGGTGACCCATCAGAACAGACTATGGTTTCCTCTCCCTTTCATTTTCCTGGAGCCATTGATCAAATCTGAGCTGAAAAAAAGATAAAAGCAGGGTTTTTAATGGAATTATTCTATTTTAGAGAGTGATCAAAAAGCCACGGATCATCTGAGGCGTCTTTAAAGCAATAGCAAAAAGAGATTCCAACAGAGTTTTGCTGTCAACAGTAATTTTCACTCCTAATATACGTGTTTGGTGAATGATTCACATTAGTCAAGGCTAGCATCATCCAGGGATATTCTGGAACTCAGGGCCTGTAAGAAGAGTGATTTCAAATTTACTCATTGTCATTGAGGAAGAAGTGTTCCCCAGGCCATATCCACTATGACTTATCTATGCCTCATTCACCTTATGATTGACACAGATAGACAAAGCACAAATGTTATGGTTGTATATCTTCAAATACTAACTGGTTAATTATGATGAATGGAAATCTTTCTGAAATACTTTTCCAAAAGCATTAATAATTATGGAATAATTTTTGCATTGTCCTTGTGGCTTAATGACAATAAAACCACCACCTTCTTTCACAGAAAGGATATAGATATATATATATATATATATATATATATATATAATCTCCTTTATATATATAAAATATTATATTATATATTATAATGTAATATAGTAACATTATAGAGATATATTAGTTACATATAAAACATTTTTGAGATATAATTCACACATCACTCCATTTAAAATGATCCATTTAAAAATGTACACGTCAGTGGTTTTTAGTCTATTCACAAAGTTGTGCAACCTTTTTCAGAATCTATTTCTGAATGTTTCCATACCCTAGTAAGAAGCCCTGTATTCGTTAGCAGTCTCTACCACTTATGCCCCCAACTTTCCCATTCTCAGCCCTAAGAACAAATTTTTTATCTAATTTCTGTCTTTTTTTAAAGATTTATTTATTTATTTGGCAGAGAGAGAAAGCACAAGCAGGGGGAGAGGCAGAGGGAGAGAGAGAGAAGCAGACTCCCTGCTGAGCAGGGAGCCCCCGATGCGGGGCTTGATCCCAGGACCCTGGGATTACAACCTGAGCAGAAGGCAGATGCTTAACAGACTGAGCCACCCAGGTGCCCCAATCTACTTTCTGTCTTTATATTATTGCCTATTCTGGACATTTAATGGAAGTGGAATCATAAAATATTCTTTTGTAAGTGACTTACACTCACATTCTCAAGGTGCCTCTGTAATGTCGCATGAATTAGTACTATGCTGCTTTTTATTGCCAAATAACATCCCATTGTATGGCTATTTCAAATTTTATGTCTTCATTCATCAGTTGATGGACATTTGAGTTGTCTCCATTTGGGGCTATTCTGAATAATGCTGCTTTGAATGATACGAACAAGTTTTTATATGGGCACATGTTTCCATTTCTCTTGGGTATATGCCTAAGAGTGGGATTTCAGGTCATGTGGTAACTCTTTGTCTTCCCTTTTTAGGAACTTCCAGACTGTTTTCCAAGCATCTGCATCATTTTACATTCTCAGCAGCAGTGTAGGAGAATTCCAATTTCAACACTGTCTTTTAATGAAGAAAAAAAAAATGGAGATGCTGCAGGTGTATTTATTAACTCCTGTAAATGAGGCAAGCTTTTTCTACTTGCAATGAGAGAAGATACTGGAATTCTCTCGGTTCATCAAGAAAACGATTGCACCATTCTAAAGTTCCTAGATTGCTATCAGGGAGCAGTTTAGATCCTAAGACACTCTGGCTCAGATGCAGGAAAAAACCAATGCTTTCACCTGTTTTCATTTGTGATTTAATTTTAACTTCTATTCAGCAGCTTTGGTTAAATAAGGACATGAGAACTATTTTTATGTGGATAACAATTAACATCTGAGTTTGCATAATGGTAAAAATATCAAGCTACTCATCAGAAGATGTGACTTCCCTTTGAAGTTAAAACTAGCAAAAAAAAAAAATTTGAGTCTTCATGCAAAAAGTATCACTACCCATAGTATCCAATTCCTAGTGGGTCCTGTGCCACTTTGAAAAGGAGCTCAATCAAGTGTCAGTAATGATTTTTACATCCTTTAAAAAGGGGAATCAAATATAGCATCCTAAGTGCCAAGACATTAGAATTCAATATAAAAGATATCTGGGTATTGTATAAATGGTTATGAAAATTACAAGTTCATTTATCAAAAAAGATTACCTGTTCATGAGTCCTAATGAGAGATCCCATTTGGTGAGCATTTGGCTAATAACTCAGCAGCTGTGGAGCATTATAACTTAATCTAATTATTTCCAAAGAGATGTGATCTATCTGCTACAAACAAAAACACACGCAGAGAAAAAAAATAGGTCTCTATGTTTCGAACTATTCCAAATGAACCACAGAATGCAGAAAAACAATATTTACCTATGAACCACCTGTATTCCCAGTGTAATACTAAGTCCACATCGTCAGTGACAAAGCATCCTGGAGGACAGAAGCAATTATACAGATAATTAAAGGAAAGCAATCACTTGTGCCCCCCTTTTTCTCCTCTTTATTCCCCCAATTATCAAAAAATTAACATGAAGTATTTTTTCTTTTAAAAAGTGAACTATATGAGTAATTGTTTTAATATCCTGCTTGATTTTTCTAGGAAGTCCTATCAAGTGAGGATTCAATTTTGAGGATTTGTTTACTACCCAAAATGGTTAATTTAAGGATTGATGAAGCGCCATCCTGCCATGTGTAGAAAATTATATCAAGAGTGTCTCCCTTCGTGGAAATCATCTGAGCTGGGAGATAAGACCCTGCTAACACCGAACGCTTGTTTATTGATTGTGTCCTGGATCAAAAATAAAAGCTATGAAAACCAGTTAGGGGACAATTGGAACAATTTGAAGATGGATTGTATAGTAGATGATATGATGGCAGTATTTTTCAATATTCTTGAATAAAGTCATGATATTGTGATTATGTCTTTGGAGAGGTGTGCTGAAATATCACCAGGGCAAAGAGTCAGGATACCTACAACTTATTTCCAAATGGTTCAGCCAAAAGAGTCTGAATATAAAGCAAATGCCATAAAATGATGATGACGGGGAATCTAGGTCAAGAAAAATAGGTGTTGCTTCTTTCCATTCTTTGCAGGTCTATAATTTTTCAAAATAAAATATAATTTGGGGAAGAGATGGAAAGAAGACACTTTGCTGCCTATGATAAAACTAAATCCTTTAAATCTTGACTTAAATGCTACTGTGTGTGTGTGTGTGTGTGTTATCTTCTAATCTGCCCCACTGTGAACTGTCCCTCTCTGAGTTACTGTAACACTTTCTGGCTATCCACTGAATTAGCAATTAGTCATGTTTTGTTCTCAATAAACATCTGTTAATTCAATTGATTGATGTAGGTTTAAAGCTCAAGCAATCAGTCTCTAACAGATTTTGTAAGAGCTGATAATAACAACAATATGACAATGACAGCTGGTATTTATCATATGCTCATTGTGCGCCTGGCATAGGGCTAAATATTTCACAGAAAGCACATCACATTATCTCACTTAGTTTTGATGCAGAATCCTGGACTGTCTGACAGTGAATGCAACAAAACCCTGATATACTTTAGTCGAGCAGTTCTCAGCACGCCATGGTATTAAAAAAGAATGAAAACCAGGATGCTTTATTTCCTGTGGTCTCACACAACTGGGAGATGTTTAATGGAGTTTGTATAGCTTTAAAACTCAAGGAAGAAGACATTGCCAGAGCAAAATTACCAAGGAACAATTTGCAACGGCCAAGGTCGTGGCTCTCTTGGTAGATGGTGATTTCACTTCCAGGGCCAGCCGCCGTGGAAGAACCCTGAGGCAGGCAACACGGGAATCCATCAGGGTGCTGGGCCAGAAGCTCTGTAGATCCTGAATTTGCCCAGGAACCCGCTGATGCTTTTTCAAAATGGCCCTGTCGACGGGTAAGATTAATTACCAGAAAGAAGCCCGGGGTCTATTTCCAAGATGGAAGGTTGTCTTTTCCATCTGCATAGAGCTGCTTAAATGATATCCCATGGCTTTTATATTAGGTGTCCTTGACTCATGACATTGAGTGAAGAATCCTTTAGGTGCCACTTTGTGCATAAAACTGTGGGAAGTCTGTGTAGACCATTACACACGTAGCCACTGGCAAGACAATTTCTCACAGCCGCACGGAGGCTAACCTAGGGTGGGACACTTTTGTTAAGAAAATCATTGGAATGAATGCTACAGATATGGGAAGTCATTGACACATTAAAAAAGGGGGGGGATAAATCCTCAGTATCTTTTATGTATGATGTTATCTTTGGGTAATTAAATGAGTAATAGTAATTAAAACAAGTGACAATTTTCTATTAGTAAATTATAATGACGTACTGTTGAATGATCTAACTCCTGGAAGAGACAATGTGTTTATTCGTATTTCTGAATGATTAACTCTAATCAGTGAAGTTTATGTAAATGACTATGCATAAAAAAAGAGTAAAAGGTATTTTCATGGAGAACTCCTTTTTTGTTTTATAAAATTAATTTAGGAACCCAGATGGCCCTTGATTTAAAAGAAAAAAAATGGAACCAAATACATTGGGCCACTTTGGCTTTTGGCCCTTTGTTTTTCTCCCGCAGTGACATCAGTCTACATAGGACAAAATAAATTGGGGAGAGCAAACAGAAGATGTGAGTATCCTTGTCTTCAGTTAGTCCAACAGCAGATTTATGAGCGGGGAGCCAGAATGCTGGCACATTCACCTGGCTGGAAACTGCTGTGGAGTTCAGCTTTGTTCAGCTAACATCATCTCATTCTATTTGCCCCACTGGCCTTTTTTAGCGCCTCAAACTTGGCCAAGTTATTTCTCATGCTACAACCTCTGCTGGCAACTCCTTCTGCCTGGAATGATTGTAACTCCAGTCTTCACATAGATGGGCCCTTCTCATCCTTTGGGTCTTGACTTCAGTATCGCCTTCTCAGGGAGGTCTTTCCTAAACCTTCACCCACCTAAAATCCTCCTCAGATGGGGTGTCTGCCTTCCGCTCAGGTCATGATCTCCTGGGATCGAGCCCCACATGGGGCTCCCTGCTCCGCGGGGAGTCCGCTTCTGCTTCTCCCTCTATGCTCTCTCTCACTCTCTCTCGAAGAAACAAAATCTTTAAAAATAAAATCCTCCTCGGGCATGCCTTTTACTTTCTATCCTCAAATGCTGTTTGTTTCCTTCATAGCACTTATCACAACGTTAAAAATACATTTTGTGTTTTGCTTATTTGTCGATCGCCTTTTTTCCCCGCTATTCTGTGTGGCCGATGGAAGGCGGGACCCGCGCCGTCTTTGTTTACTGTTGTATGTCCAGCGTACAACAGAGAATGTGGCAGCTGGTGAGCAGGCAATGGATTCTGGCTAAACACACGAATGGACGGATTCCTAGACATTCATCTCTAACTTGGCCTGAATGAGGAAGAGGACTAAATCATTTAGACTTGGTCAAATTCCTCTTTGACCAGCAAATGAGGGTTGGCTAGGCCACAGTACAAAATAGATACAAACCTATTTTGGCTTAACACAAGTCTGTTTCTCAGTCATGAAGCAGTAGGAGACGGTTCTAAGTCCATAGAGGTGGGTGCAGACGGCCTGAGCGGCTGACAGCAGCTCTGCCGTCCCAGAGCTTCCAAGCTCACAGTGGGGGTGCACAGGCCAATCAGCCAGAAGGGAAAAGAGCACCAGGGAGTGCACATGGAGGTTTTCAGGGGCTCAGCCTGTCAGTGGTATGCATCATTTCCACCTGCGAAGACAGTCACGTGTCTACCCCAGCTGCAAAGAATGCTGGGAAATATAATCTCATTGCTTCTTGAAGACTTTGAATCAAGAAAAGGAAAATGTTTTCTTTTTTCATGCATCCAACGAGCGCCTGTTAGAGGTCTGGGTTTACAAACATGAATAGACCCCGTAGAGACCAGCAGGAAAATATATATGTAAATAACTAACAGCAATGTGCTAGGAGCCATGCTATAATAAAGATATCTATGAGTGCCATGTAAGAACACAAGAGGAATAAGGGAAGACCTCAAAGAGCTGTTGAAATTTGAAACATGAACATAGTTTGCCAGGTGAAATAGGATTTAATGATGTTAAATGTTAAATGTAGCAGTGTAGCATTTTAAAATCCAATGTTATTGGAGTGAATTTATCATTATATTTCAAATAAATATATCAGTACAAAGTAAACGTTAGAACTTTGGCTATTTATCTGAATATATTTTAATAAGTGGTGTTATCTATTACAGAGAATGAGATCTGAAAGGCATGAAATACAATGTTGCAGAAAAATGGAATCCACTGGGCAAGGCCAAGACTTACTAAAATTTTAATAGTAAAAATTCAGATTATTGTATTTGATAAAAATCCGATTTTTGCTTTTATCCCAGAAGTTCATTCTGTTAAGGCTGATATTTGCCTTTGGCCTCAGCATTAGCTAAATGTGGATTTTAACACATGATCATTGGTCATTCAGGTAAAATATATTCTGTGAAATCCTAAGCAATTATTCACATAACATATCCTTTTTATTTAAATGATTTACTACTATAATGCATTCAGAAAACAGCTTAATTGTAATATAGACCTATCTCATTCTTTGTGACATTGGGTTTCATGACACTGACATCGTCTAGTTTATTTACCCTCCTAGCAATGGAAATCTAAGTTGTCTCTAGGTTTTTATTTTTTGCAAATAATGCTTAGTAAACATGGTTTTTCACTTATCTGTGTGTACTTTTGCCAGTGTATGAGTGACATACTGTCCTAGAGATGGAATTGCTTTTTCTCTGTGTGCACTTTAAACTGCATTGATAGAAAATGCCAACAACAATACAAAAAATAGATTGAGGAACCTTTCCTTCATATCCTTGAGTAGCTCATAATAGTTTTTGTTTAAAAAAAAATGTATTAATACCTGCATCAGGGCTAAAAATGATATTAAAAATTTAGAAGAACTAGCTAAAGAAAAAAATATATGTGTATATATGTATATACACACACGCACACATATATATACACATATATATGTATATATGTATATATTTATACATATATAAATGTTTTAAATTCAATCACATTTAAAATAATTTTAACTGTTGTTAATGAAGGCAAATCAGTCAACATTAATATCTTTAATATCCTTTCCCTCTGTCATTTTACTTGTTATTGTCTACGAAGACGCATGGAAAAAAAACAAAACACAACATAACATAACACCTCACTAAGGCCTGGTATCCAGGGACTCTTATGCCCTCTAACTGGCATCCACCAGATGTCTCCCCTCCTCCACTAAGGTGTGCTTTTCAGGAAGCTATTGCTTTGGGAAGCAGGTATTAGTAGAGTAAAACTTAAAATATTTCCTCATAGGATTTGTTTTCTTTTTAAGGGCACAACTCATCTCTTTAAAAATAAACATGAAATACTTCTTTTAGAACTGGTACCTAACATGAGTCAAAATGGCTTGATACTAATAGCACTTCCTCCATTTGGGGGGTGGGGTGGGAAGACAGGACTGTATCCATAATGGAAAAATACTTCCCCCCCCCCAGGAAAACATCATTATATATGGGGGAGTATGTACCTTAATAACATAAAACTGATTTATTTAAGAGAATCTACCAACTGAACTGATTTGTTCTGGTGTATTAAGGATACATATCCCCTTATCGCTGAAATGCATTTAATCCTATTTATATTTTTATGAGAGCCCTTTTTAATACTGTCAAAGTTTCTCAAAAGTGAGCTTTTCCCAGTATAGCTAAATTATACAAATATTAAATGTTCATTCATAATAAAATCCTAACAAACTGAAATCAACAATACATTAAAAAAAAATCATTCACCACGATCAAGTGGGATTTCTTTCATGGATGCAAGAGTGGTTCAGTATTTGCAAATCAATGTGATACATCACATCAATAAGAGAAAGGATGAAAATTGTATGATCATTTCAATAGATGTAGAAAAAGCATTTGATAAAGTACAACATCCATTCATGATTAAAAAAAAAAAACCCTCAACAAAGTAGGTTTAGAGGGAACATACACCAACATAATAAAGGCCATATATGAAAAACCACAGCTAACATCATCCTCATGGGAAAAAATTGAGAGCTTTTCCCCTGAGGTCAGGAACAAGACAAGAATGTCACTCTAGCCACTTTTATTCAACACAGTACTGGAAGTTCTGGCCACAGAAATCAGACAACAAAAAGAAATAAAAGGCATCCAAATGGGTAAGGAAGAAGTAAAACTGTCACTATCAAAAAACTGCTAGAACTGGGGTGCCTGGGTGGCTCAGTCATTAAGCATGTGCCTTCGGTGCAGGTCATGGTCCCAGGGTCCTGGGATTGAGCCCCGCATGGGGCTCTCTGCTCTGCGGGAAGCCTGCTTCCCCCTCTCCCACTCCCCCTGCTTGTGTTCCCTCTCTCGCTGTCTCTCTCTCTGTCAAATAAATAAATAAAATTAAAAAAAAAACTGCTAGAACTGATAAATTCAGTAAAGTCACAGGATACAAAAATCAATGTACAGAAATCTGTTGCATGTCTAAATACTAAGAATAAAGCAACAGCGGAAGAAATTAAGAAAACAATCCTATGTACAACTGCACCAAAAATAATAAGATATCTAGGAATAAATCTAACCAAAGAGGTAAAAAGATCTGTACTCTGAAAACTATAAAATGCTGATGAAGGAAATTGAAGAGGACACAGAGAAATGGTACTCCTATTTTTCAAAATATTATTTCCTTTAATCTTCATGGCAACTCTGCAAGCTGATTTGGAACTTAGACACAGGTTAAGAAACTTGCCTGCCACATACATTTAGGCACACCTGACATGAGCCCCGAACACAGAACTCAGACCTTCCCCTACATTCAGCCAACTTTTCCAGATGTACCACCTCTGTCTTTTAGTACTTCCAAGTTCCTAAACTTCTAACCCTTCAAAAATAAAGGTAACTGAACATTATCCTATAAAATCTATCAAAATAAATCCTAATGGATTAAAGATTGTAGTAAAAAAAAAAAAGACATATTAAAAAAGAAACTGCATTTGAGGAGGGGGGAAAAGATGGCAGAGGAGTAGGGGACCCTATTCCAACCGGTCCCCAGAATTGAGCTGGATATCTACCAGACCACTCTGAGCATGCACGAAATCAGCCTGAGATGTAAGAAGATAGATCTGGATCTCTACAAACAGAATATCACAAACGGTTGGTTTCAAGGTATGAAGCGGGGACCCATGATTCCGTGGGCAGATACCAGAGGATAAATGGCAGCGGGAGGGAGCCATGGGGATCCTACACTGCCGGTGAGTGACAGCCTCGCGTGCTGGGGATAGGGCACAGACTTGCAAACCAGTAGTGGCAGGGAAAGGACTTTAGGGTGGCCCCCTGGATGGAAACCCGGAGCGGCGGGGCCGCATGAGTGAACTGGGAGCAGCTGGTGGTTTTAGAAGCATGAAGGGTAGAGACGTGCTCCAACCTGGAGGCAGGACTGGGAGCGCTGCAGAGGGGCACACAACCCAGGACGCTGCAGTTTATAGCAGCACAGACAGAAAGGAGATAGTGTGGCCTGGAGAGCTCACTGAAGAACAGACAGCAATCTCTCTGCTCTGAGGCAGAGGGTTGGAAACGGTCTCTTCTGCTCTGACTCTTGGAAGAGATGCAGAAAGCAGCCAGGGAAAGCCGCCAGAGAAAAAAAGCCCCCCAAAAATGGTTCCCACTGAGCCCATCCCCCACCACAGGGGGGGCAGGGCAACTCAGCCCAAACAGGGTTGCCTGAGTAACAGCGTGGCAGGCCCCTCCCCCAGAAGACAGGCTGGGAAAACAAGAGGCCAGCAACCCTAAGGTCCCTAGAAACAGGTGCATCTTGCTTGGGTTCTGGTCAATAATTTTGACTCTATATATTCCCTCAACCACCCCTCAACAGAATGACTAGGAGGAGGAACCCCCAAAATGGAAAGACTCAGAGATTATGACTTATGCCGCAGATTTACAAATGGATGCAGATATAACCAAGATGTCGGAGATGGAATTCAGGCTAGCAATTGTGAAGACAATAGCTAGAATGGAGAAATCAATTAATGGCAACATAGAGTCTCTAAGGGCAGAAATGAAAGCTGAATTGGCAGAACTTAAAAATGCTATCAATGAGATCCAATCTAATCTAGATAATCTAACAGCTAGAGTAAGTGAGGCAGAAGAACGAATTAGTGACCTGGAAGACAATTTAATAGATAAAAAGGGAAAAGAGGAGGCCAAGGAAAAACAACTCAGAATCCATGAAAATAGAATCAGAGAAATTAGTGACACCATGAAACGTTCCAATGTCAGAATTATTGGAATCCCGGAGGGGGTGGAGAGAGAGAGAGAGGACTAGAAGATATATTTGAGCAAATCGTAGCTGAGAACTTCCCTAATCTGGGGAATGAAACAAACATTCATGTGCTGGAGGCAGAGAGGACCCCTCCTAAGATCAAGGAAAACAGGCCAACACCCTGACATGTAATAGTAAAACCTGCAAATCTTAGAACCAAGGAAACCATCTTAAGGGCAGTTAGGGGGAAGAGAGTCCTTACATACAGAGGGAGGAACATCAGAATAACGTCAGACTTATCCACAGAGACCTGGCAAGCCAGAAACGCCTGGCAAGACATATTCAGGATACTAAACGAGAAGAACATGCAGCCAAGAATACTTTATCCAGCAAGGCTGTCATTTAGAATGGATGGAGAGATGCAGAGCTTCCAAGACCGGCAGAAACTGAAAGAATATGTGACCACTAAGCCGGCCCTGTAAGAAATATTAAGGGGGGTGCTATAAAAGGAGAAGGACCCCAAGAGTGATATACAACAGAAATTTACAGGGACAATCTAAAAACAAGGTCTTCACAGGCAACATGATGACAATAAATTCATATCTTTCAATAATCACTCTCAAAGTGAACAGCCTAAATTCTCCCATAAAATGGCCCAGGGTTGCAGATTGGATAAAAAGACAGGACCCATCCATATGCTGTCTACAAGAGACTCATTTTGAACCTAAAGATACATCCAGACTGAAAGTGAAAGGATGGAGATCCATCTTCCATGCCAGCGGACCTCAAAAGAAAGCTGGGGTAGCAATTCTTATATCAGACAAATTAGGTTTTAAGCTAAAGACTGTAGTTAGAGACACAGAAGGACACTATATCATTCTTAAAGGGTCTATCCAACAAGAAGATCTAATATTGTAAATATCTATGCCCCCAACATGGGAGCAGCCATCTACATAAGCCAACTGTTAACCAAAATAAAGAGTCATATTGATAACAATAGGTTAATTGTAGTAGACCTCAATACTCCACTCTCAGCAATAGACAGATCATCTAAGCAGAAAATCAACAAAGAAACAAGAGCTTTGAATGACACACTGGACCAAAAGGACCTCATAGATATATACAGAACATTCCACCCTAAAACAACAGAATACTCATTCTTCTCGAGCACACATGGAACTTTCTCCAGAACAGACCACATACTGGGTCACAAACCAGGTCTCAACCAACACCAAAAGATTGAGATTATTCCCTGCATATTCTCAGGCCATAATGCTTTAAAACTGGAACTCAATCACAAGAAAAAAATTGGCAGAAATTCAAACACTTGGAAGCTAACGACCACTCTGCTCAAGAATGTTTGGCTCAACCAGGAAATCAAAGAAGAACTTAAACAATTCACAGAAACCAATGAGAATGAAAACACATAGGTCCAAAACCTATGGGATACTGCATACTTAGGACTATGGGTCCTAAGGGGGAAATACATAGCCATCCAAGCCTCACTCAAAAAAATAGAAAAATCCCAAATTCACCAACTAACTCTACACCTTAAAGAACCAGAGAAAAAGCAACAAACGATGCCTAAGCCATGCATTAGAAGAGAAATAATTAAGATTAGAGCAGAGATCAATGAATTAGAAACCAGAAACACAGTAGATCAGATCAATGAAACTAGAAGCTGATTCTTTGAAAGAATTAATAAGATCAGTAAACCACTGGCCAGACTCATCCAAAAGAAAAGAGAAAGGACCCAAATTAATAAAATTATGAATGAAAGGGGAGAGATCACGACTAACACCAAGGAAATAGAAACAATTATGAGAAATTATTATCAACAACTATATGCCAATAAACTGAGCAATCTGGATGAAATGGAGGCCTTCCTGGAAACCTATAAGCTGCCAAGACTGAAACAGGAAGAAATTGACAATCCAAATAGGCCAATAACCAGTAACAAGATTGAAGCAGTGATCAAAAACCTCCCAAAAAACAAGAGTCCAGGGCCTGATGGATTCCCTGGGGAATTCTACCAAACATTCAAAGAAGAAATAATACCTATTCTACTGAAGCTGTTTCAAAAAATAGAAACAGAAGGAAAACTTCCAAACTCATTCTATGAGGCCAGCGTTACCTTAATCCCCAAACCAGGCAAAGACCCCATCAAAAAAGGAGAATTTCAGACTGATATCCCTGATGAATATGGATTCCAAAATCCTCAACAAAATCCTAGCTAATAGGATCCAACAATATATTAAAAGGATCATCCACTATGACCAAGTGGGATTTATCCCCAGGATGCAAGCATGGTTCAACATTCGCAAATCAATCAATGTGATAGAACACATTAATAAGAGGAGGGAGAAGAACCATATGGTCCTCTCAATTGATACGGAAAGAGCATTTGACAAAATACATCATCCTTTCCTGATTAAAACTCTTCAGAGTATAGGGATAGAGGGAACATTTCTCAAGTTCATAAAATCCATCTATGAAAAACCCACAGCGAATATCATCCTCAATGGGGAAAAGCTGAGAGTCTTTCCCTTAAGATCAGGAACATGTCAAGGATGCCCACTCTCACCACTATTGTTCAACATAGTACTAGAAGTCCTAGCAACAGCAATCAGACAACAAAAAGAAATAAAATGTATTCAGATTGGCAAATAAGAAGTCAAACTCTCTCTTTTTGCAGATGACATGATACTTTATGTGCAAAACCCAAAAGACTCCACCGCCAAATTACTAGAACTCATACAGCAACTCAGTAATGTGGCAGCATACAAAATCAATGCACAGAAATCAGTTGCTTTCTTATACAGTAACAATGCAAGTGTAGAAAGAGAAATTAGAGAAACGATTCCATTTACATTAGCACCAAAAACCATAAGATACCTCGGAATAAACCTAACCAAAGAGGTAAAGGATCTACACTCTAGGAACTATAGAACACTCATGAAAGAAATTGAAGAAGACACAGAAAGATGGAAAAACATTCCATGCTCATGGATCAGAAGAATAAACAGTGTTAAAATGTCTATGCTATGCAGAGCAATCTATACCTTCAATGCCATCCCGATCAAAATTCCAATGACATTTTTCAAAGTGCTGGAACAGACAATCCTAAAATTTGTATGGAATCAGAAGACCCTGAATCGCCAAGGAAATGTTGAAAAAGAAAAACAAAGCTGGGGGCATCACGTTACCTGATTTCAAGCTATATTACAAATCAGTGATCACCAAGACAGCATGGTACTGGCACAAAAACAGACACATAGACCAACGGAACAGAATAGAGAGCCCAGATATGGACCCTCAACTCTATGGTCAAATAATCTTCGACAAAGCAGGAAAAAATATGCAATGGAAAAAAGACAGTCTCTTCAATAAATGGTGCTGGGAAAATTGGACAGCCACTTGCAGAAGAATGAAACTCGACCATTCTCTAACACCATACACAAAGATAAACTCAAAATGGATGAAAGACCTCAGTGTGAGACAGGAATCCATCAAAATCCTAGAGGAGAACATAGGCAATAACCTCTTTGACATCGCCCACAGCAACTTCTTTCAAGATACATCTCCAAAAGCTAGTGAAACAAAAGGAAAAATGAACTTTTGGGACTTCATCAAGATAAAACCTTCTGTACAGCAAAGGAAACAGTCAACAAAACAAAGAGGCAACCCACAGAGTGGGAGAAGATATTTGCAAATGACACTACAGATATAGGGCTGGTATCCAAGATCTATAAAGAACTTCTCAATCTCAACACCCAAAAAACAAATAATCAAGTCAAAAAGTGGGCAGAAGACATGAACAGACACTTCTCTGAAGATGATGTATGAATGGCTAACAGACACATGAAAAAATGTTCATCATCATTAGCCATCAGGGAAATTCAAACAAAACCACATTGAGATACAACCTTACACCAGTTAGAGTGGCAAAAGTTGCAGGGCAAGAAACAACAGATGTTGGAGAGGTTGTGGAGAAAGGGGAACCCTCTTACATTGTTGGTGGGAATGCAAGTTGGTACAGCCACTTTGGAAAACAGTGTGGAGGTGCCTCAAAAAATTAAATACAGACCTACCCTATGACCCAGCAACTGCACCACTGGGTATTTCCCCCAAAGACACAGATGTAGTGAAAAAAGGGCCATATGCACCCCAATGTTCATAGCAGCAATGTCAACAATAGCCAAACTGTGGAAAGAGCCGAGATGCCCTTCAACAGATGAACGGATAAAGATGGGGTCCATATATACAACGGAATATTACTCAGCCATCAGAAAGGATGAATACCCAACTTTTACATCAACATGGATGGGACTGGAGGAGATTATGCTAAGTGAAATAAGTCAAGCAGAGAAAGTCAATTATCATATGGTTTCACTTATTTATGGAACATAAGGAATAGCATGGAGGATATTAGGAGAAGGAAGGGAAAAATGAAGGGGGGGAAATCAGAGGGAGAGATGAACCATGAGAGACTATGGACTCTGAGAAACAAACTGAGGGTTTTAGAGGGGAGGGGAGTGGGCAGATGGGTTAGCCCAGTGATGGGTATTAAGGAGGGCATGTACTACATGGAGCACTGGGTGTTATACGAAAACAATGGATCGTGGATCACCACATCAAAAACTAATGATGTATTGTATGGTGACTAACATAACATAATAAAATTAAATTAAAAAAAAAACTACATTTGAATATTCATATAATCTTTAGTGTTGGAGAAAAACCTTAGAGGCATAGCGCTAACAGAAAAATAAAGATAGGACAATCTACAGATAAGAACAATTTTATACTTGGGAATTTAAATCACCACAACTAAATCAAAATACAAATTATAATGTGAGGAAATATTTGCAACATATATGACAGGCAAATAATTTCTCTTTTTAATGTGTAAAAACCACCTGTAAATCGGTAAGGTGATGACCCCATTAAAAATGGGCAAAAGACATGAATAGGCCAGTTCCATTAAAAATACATGTGATGAGAAAACACGAAATAGCACAGACTGAAAGATGTCTAATCTCACCAGTAATGAAATCAGAACACTTACACAATTGATGTTTAACTGATATACCAGTTTGGTCAAGACTGAAAACAATACTCTTCCATTTGGCAATGGTGCAAAGAAACTACACTCTCATACTTCTGGTGGGAAAGAATTTGTATAACTTTCCTGAAAAACAATTAAGTAAAATGTTTTAAGAGTTTTAAAAATGTACACTTTGGCCCAGAAATTGTAGATACAGAGATCTATCTTAAGATAAAGTATACTATCTTATACTAAAAATTATTCCTGTGTTTACAGATGTTTATTGCAGAATATATATTTTTAAATATCATAAAAATAGAAATCAACCTAAATGTCCGACTTTAGGGAACTGGTTAAACTATAATGAATTCATACAGTAAAATATTTTAAAGCCATTTAAAAATACTACATTGTAGGATAATACTGTTTTTGACCTGGGTAGATTTTAGGATACATTGCTAACTGGGTAAAAAGAATCATTCTCAATAAGGGAGGTATTTTATTATATACTTTGGAAGGAAATCATGATACCTCTGCACATACACACAAAAGTCTAAAAAACTCTACACCAAACTGTTTCTGGTGCTTGCCACTGTATAGTGATAATGTGAATAAATTTTTTACCTTTTCCTATCTTCCAAATAGTTTGCTTTGAGCAAATTTCATGTTACTAATTTAAAAAATACTATTAAAATATAGAAGCACTAAGCAAAACATACACTTGAACTGATTTATGTTAAATTCAACTAACTTCAGCCTGAGGCTGATCAGAACTACTTTGGAGCTTACAGAAGTATTTAGATGAGTTAAGATTTCCTCTTCTTTCCAGTGGGGCAGAATAGTATCTCCAGGGGAAGGACTCTGCTCTCTACTTTCTTTATCCCCTTTAGAGACGTGTCTTTCACAGGGTAATGAGTAGGACTTCTGTTTCCACAAATAGAGGGCTGGGCTGGAATGTTTAATGATCCCACTTGTCAGCGGATCTTAGAGAACAGTTCTTTTGATCTTCACATCAAAATGTCTCCATGAAAGGCTGAGGTAGGATTACTGATGAGCTGGCACATTTGAGTTGGAAGCTATTACTTCATGGGTAAGTTTTCATCTGATCATCTCTGTGGTTATTCAGGACTATTAAATAAATCAATTGAGACATGGAGGTATTACACAATTTAGCAAGAGCCGCTTTCTGTTTCCCAGGAGCCCTGAGGGTCTCTGGTAGCTCGAGGGTGGAGGAAAGCTGGGGCTGGGCAGGAGATGGAGAGTCCTGAAGGGGAGCCTCAGTCCCCTGGGAACTGCTGAGACACTTCCAAGGGAAGCACCACGAGGCAGAAGCCAGCTGGGAGGTCCTCTGTCTTTCAGACTCCATCTTAGAGCCAGAATGGCTGCCTCTTGCCTTCCTTGGTCTCTTCCACCAGATATGGCATGGTCTTCACTGGTTGATTTCAAGCGGTCATAAGTTTTAGTGCTTTCAGGCACCAAGCTCTTAATTATAGTGAAATGATTTTAATGTTGGAAGACATCATAAAGCAGCCAATTAACTTTTTTGTCAGTTCTATTCAGAGTGGGGAAAGAAAAGAATGAACATGACCTCACACCCAGACCAAAATCAAAGAGTACAAATTGAGATTTTTCAGACACAGATATGCATGGTTTTTTGTTTTTTTGTTTTTTTTTTGCGAACAGGCTGTGTGAAGTTCTATGGTGGTGACGGTCTTTAACCAATTATACTTTGAGAAGAAGCCAATGATCACGGATAATATATAGCTGGGGAGAGAAAGAAGAAAGGAAAAAGTGAAGTAGCAACCTCCTCCTAACTAGAGCTCACTAACAACAGGGAAGAAAGTCAAGTCCAGGAAGAGCCAGTAAGTACTCCAAATTCTCTAGCTTTTGGTTTTGTTTTTATAGATTTGTTATTTCTCAGAAAATCTAGACAAATTTATGGCAACTTGGCCAAATCTTTTTAGTGACACCCTTGATGAATGTTTAGCCACCACACTTCATTACCAAATTTGAAATTCCTGCCGGTCACATTGGTTAGCATTGGTTTCTATGTTTAGGAAGGCTCAGGCTCTATTTATAATTCTGTGATTTGGTTACCGGTGCTACTCAGCAGGATTATTCTTTTTCTTCAAGTGCTTCTCACAAACAAATATGATTATTTCACTAAAGACTCTCTGGGAGAGACTTCTGGATTTTGGAAGAATCACTAGCTCTGAAGTGAGTGGAACAGTGTGAGAGGTGTTCACACAGGCTGGAAGCTGGCAGCTCTAAAGAGGGCATTTAACTTTAATACAATCTTCAAAGCTTTCAGCTGTCAACTTAATGCTTATGATGTTTTACATTTTCTCAACATTCTGTCCCAAAATTAATCAATAGTTTTCATCTTCCTTCTTTGGATGATCTTATTTCATCCAAAGGGAGAGGCTGCTCATAGAACACAGATGGTTCGAGCACTATTCTTAAAACTTCTGAGCCAAGCTAAAAACCATTTATTTAGTGACATTCATTTTAAATTTCAGTTCAGTGTTTTCCTCATGGTGAACACTTGGGAAATGTTTCCCATCATCTGTTTAAAATGACACAATCACAAAATCCATAAAAACAACATATCCCTCCATATTGTCTTCTCAAAAAAGCTTTCTTTCATCAGACTTCCTACCACCTTCCTTTTTAACTATGAAGAGTTGCAAAGAAGAAATTTATCAGTGTATTTAGATTTTATTTTTGTTGGTATCATTGACAAATTATGGTTATTATAGTCCCTGTGTTGAGTAACTTTTGAATGTTTGGAATTGACACCATAGAGTTGTCATGGGTTTCATCACTTTTATTTGTACTGGAAAACCAAGAAATTAATTTGACTCACTTAATTGCAGTATCCACTTTACTGTGGTGGCCTGGAGCCAAATCTGTAATATCTCCAAGGTATGCCTGTATTCTACCAAAGAATATTAGTCTATTTAATCTTACAAATTCTATAGATTATACACAACTGTTATCTCCAACTTATAGATGAGGAAACCAAGATTTGGATAAGTTAAGGGCCTTCACGAGTCCTTTACACCTGGGATTCAAACCCAAGACTGTCCTCACAAAGCCCTTATTGCTAACCACAGTGGATCACAGTCTCATTCTTCTAGAATAAAATGATCCTTCACCTAACATTGAAAAATCAAGTAGTTCTTCATCTGTAAAGGAGAAATAACAACACCAGTCTTTACTGATATGATCTTTTATAGCTGCAAAGTACTTTCAGGCTCATGATGTCAGATTATAAAACAATTTTAGAAGTAAGTTTGAATATCCCTATTTCATAGACGAAGAAGCTGATTTCCAATAACTTGAAAAGATTCTCTCAAGGGTACACAAATGGGTAAGTGGCAGAAGCACACTCTCGGTGTTTCCATGTGTGGGTTCTACCACCTGCTGATGCTATTCTAGGCAGAAGATGGTGATGGGCCATGTTTTCTGTGAGATGCGGCCATTTTCTCGAAAGGAATTCTGGTGTGATAAGAACACTTTCCCAGAGGAAAGAGAGACCTGCCAAAGTATTTGAATTTACCTTCCTGCCCTGAGTCAACCCCAGGACCAGACTAATCTAGCCCATTTGTCAAGAGCAATTGGTTTCAATGCATATATGTTATTAAGATATCCTTGAGGAAAGGGACTGTGAGAACCTGAAGTACCATAGAAACTAAAATATACAAAAATATATTCCATCCAGCGAAAGTTTTTAAATATTTAAATCTTAATTTTCTGTACTACGGCCGTCCTCCCTGGTTCCCAATAAAAAAATAACTAAATTTAGTTTAAGACTACTTTTCACTTTGAGAGGATGTGTGTAATGTAATTCTCTTAATCCAGCTTAGCCAGCTAATAGTGCATTCACTCTGTTCCTCCTGCAGGAGGAAAGGTCATCTCCCACTCACCTCCCCAATCATTGCAGTGTCTTTCCATGTGCACTTTTTAATTCCACCACCCCCTAACTTCTATTCAGCTTTGAGGTACCGACATGAAAATACTGTCTGAGAAGCTTCAACTCCCTTGTGATATTTTTCTTGGTTGAATGTCAATATTAGCTATAATTTTCTGAATACTTATAAATTATTAAAGGAGGAGAACTGGCCAGAAACATGCTAGGTAGCAAGGGAAGAGCATCCTTGACTTAAGAATTCACCATCATCCTCAGATAACGTTTACTGAACATTTGCCAGGGGCCGGGCTAAGTGATTTATATATATTAATCTATGCACTCTTCACAATAGATGTATGAAGTGGGATTTTTAATCTCCACTTCTTAGATGAGAAAACTAGGGCACAGAAAGTTCAGGTAATTTGCCAAAGTTCACATCAAAAGTGAGAGAACTAGGTTTCAAGTCTGGGCTACCTGGTCTTAGAGCATGTAGGCTTCACTCTACATACATATTAGACCCTTCGAGACCTAAAAAAGAAAACCTGTTTCTCAGAGAAAATGAAAAGCAAAATTGGAGATGGAGACAATATAAAAGGAACAGAATTTTCCTTCTGCCAACTGAAAATAAAATACATTAAAATGAGGTAGCCACTAATCAAATGTGAGTTAAACACAACCCACACAGGAAAAATGTCAGAATGTAAGCCAGAAGATGTAAAGTGAAAAAAGTGTTAGGTCAGCGCAGAGCCTGAGATCGGAGTTCACGTCCACCCGGCTTTACCACCGATGCGCTGTCAGGCAAGGTCACGGGGGTTAGAGTCCTTGACGCGGTGCGTGCGCGGAGCCAGCGCCTCAAGCTTTATTCCAGCTTCAGGTCCTACATCTCCGAAGGGCCATTTGGACTCGATAATCTCCACAATCTCTTCCTGCTTGATGCTTCTAGGAGGCGGTCAGTGCCTGAACACATCAAGCGCTTGCTCTGTCGTTTCTCTAAGCCGGGCACAGGGCTGGGTTCCGTGGGGATACACGAAAGCACGAGGCATGATCCCACTCCTCCCAGGAGGGGCGTTGGTGCTCACCAGTGACAGGGGAGGCTCCTGCAGACCTGAATCCTCAGCTGGTATGGCCGGCACCTGCCGACAGCTCCCTCGCCACTGTAATGTCACACAGCACATCTGACTCACGATCAGTAGACACTTAGAATTTTGCTACTGTCAGAGTGCTTATGGAAGAGATTTAAAAGGATTAGGAAGTTGGGATAAAATGCTTACTTCTTTCTCCAAAAAATTTTGGAATTAATTGTTATGCCAGAGACTCTGAGCTGTCCCACAATACCCATTCTCTTTGTTTTCCTGATAAATAGAACCATTAATTTTAACTGGCCACACAAACATCCAGCATAATAAGACATTCCCCAGCCTTCCTTACAGGTAGGTGTGGCTATATGACTAAACTTGGTAATGGGATATAATATAATTGTTGCATGCAACTTCTGAGAAATATTCTTAGAGGGAAGGATCAGTCCTTTCATGCCTCTTCCTTTCTGCTGGTTGGAATACAGACATAATGACCGGAGCTTAAGCAGCCATTTTGAACCATGAAATAGAAGCCAGATGCTGATTACGTGGAGCAATGAGATAAAGGAGTTCAGGTCTTTGAGGACCGTGAAATTACTTTTTCCAACTCTATACCAGCTACCTTCAGTCTTTTGTCTGTGAAAAAAAAGAAACTTTCTATGTTTCTATGGTTTCTAGGATTTTAGCTTTCTTAGGTCCCACATACAAATCATATCATACAGTATTTCACTCTCCCTGGTTTATTTCACTTAGCATAATGCCCACAGCTTCCATTCACGTTATCACAAATGGCAAGATTTCCTTTTGGTGGCTGAATTTTTTCTCACATCTTCTTTATCCATTCATCTGTTGACACTTATGTTGTTTCCATATATTGACTACTGTGAATAATGCTGCAATGAACATGGGAGTACAGATATCTCTTCCAGATCCTGTTTTCATTTGCTTCAAAAGTATAACCAGAAGTGCAATTGCTAGATCATATGATAGTTCTATTTTTAATTCCTTGAGGAACCTCCATACCGTTTTCCATAGTGGCTACACCAATTTACATTCCAACCAGTGCATGTTTTCCCTTTTTGCACATCTTTGCCAACACCTGTCCTCTCATCTTCTTGATCATGGTCATTCTAACAGGTGTGAGGTGATATCTTATTGTAGTTTTCACTTGCATATTCCTGATTAGTGATTTTGAGCACATTTTCATGTAGCTCCTAGCCAATTGTACATCTTCTTTGGGAAAAAGTTTATCCTATTCCTCTACCCATTTTTAAATTGGATTGTTTTTTCCTATCAAGTTGTGAGTTCTTTATAGATTTTGGATATTAACGCCTTATCAGATTATATGATTTGCAAAGATTTTCTCCCATTCTACAGGTTGCATTTTGTTGATGGTTTCCTTTGCTGTGCTGAAGCTTTTTAGTTTGGTCATGGGATATTATCCTTCTAATATATGATTCAATTTAGTTTGCTAATATTTTGTTGAGAATTTTTGCGCCTACATTCATTAGGGATATGGGCCTCTAGTTTTGTTTTCTTGAAGTGTCCTTATCTGTCCTTACCCTTATCAGGGTAATGCTAGCCTTCTAAAAGGAGCTGGGCATATTCTCTCCTCATCAATTTTTTGGAACACTTTAAAAAGGATTGACATTACAAACAGAGAAAGACATGTATCATATGACCTCACTGATATGAGGAATTCTTAATCTCAGGAAACAAACTGAGGGTTGCTGGAGTGGGGGGTGGGGTGGGAGGGATGGGGTGACTGGGTGATGGGCACTGGGGAGGGTATGTGTTCTGGTAAGCGCTGTGAATTGTGCAAGACTGTTGAATCTCAGATCTGTACCTCTGAAACAAATAATGCAATATATGTTAAGAAAGAAAAAAAGAAGAAGAAGAATGTAGCAGGAGGGGAAGAATGAAGGGGGGGAAATCGGAGGGGGAGAAGAACCATGAGAGATGATGGACTCTGAAAAACTGAGGGTTCTAGAGGGGAGGGGGGTGGGAGGATGGGTTAGCCTGGTGATGGGTATTGAGGAGGGCACGTTCTGCATGGAGCACTGGGTGTTATGCACAAACAATGAATCATGGAACACTGTATCTAAAACTAATGATGTAATGTATGGGGATTAACATAACAATAAAAAAATTAAAAAAAATAAAAATAAAAAGGATTGACATTAATTTTTTAAATGTTTGGTAGAATTCACCAGTGAAACCATCTGGTCCTGAGCTTTTCTAAAAGTTTAGAAAGTTTTTGATTACAGATTCACTCACCTTACTCACATTGATCTATTTGATTTTCTGTTTATTCTTGACTCAGTCTTGGTAGATTGTAGGTTTCTAGGAAGTTCTCCATTTCCTCTCAGTTATCCAATTTGTTGGCATAGAATTGTTCACAGTAACCTCTTCTGATCTTTTTATATCTGTGGTATCAGTTGTAATATCTCCTTTTCTATTTCTTTTTTTTTTTTTTTTTTTTAAAGATTTTATTTATTTATTTGACAGAGAGAGACACAGCGAGAGAGGGAACACAAGCTGGGGGAGTGGGAGAGGGAGAAGCAGGCTTCCCGCCGAGCAGGGAGCCCGATGCGGGGCTCGATCCCAGGACCCTGGGATCATGACCTGAGCCGAAGGCAGACGCTTAACGACTGAGCCACCCAGGCGCCCCTCTCCTTTTCTATTTCTAATGTTATTTGACTCTTTTTTTCTTAGTTTGTCTAGCTAACAGTTTGTCAATTTTATTTATTTTTTTTTTCAAATAACCAGCTCTTAGTTTCATTCATCTTTTCTATTATTTTACCAGTCTTTTTTGAAGTAGCTTTACTGAGGTATAATTGACATACAACAAATTGCACATATTTGAATCATTCAATTTTATAAGTTCTAACCCAGGAAAACATCACCACAGTCAAGATAATGAACATAGCCATCACCCTCAAAATTTTCCCTATACCCCTTTGTAATTTCTTTACCCCATATGTCCCCACTCCAATTCTTGTCCTTAGGCAACCAATGGTCTGTGTTCTATCACTATCAATTAGTTTAAATTTTCTGGAATTTTCTATTAATGGAATCATAGTATGTACTCTTTCGTTTGCCCACTTTCAGCATAATTACTTTGAGATTTATCATGTGGTATGTATCAATGGTTGATTCATTTTCATTGCTGGGGGGCATTTCTGTTCTGATCTTTGGTATTTACTTCCTTCTGCTAACTTTGGGCTTAGTTTGTTCTTTTTGTATTTCCTTGAGGTATAAAGTTAGGTTGTTTATTTGAGATCTTTGTTTTCTAAATATGAATTTATTGCTATAAACTGTCCCTCTTAGAATGCCTGCAGAATCCCATAGGTTTTTGTACATTGTGTTTCTATTTTGTTTTCAGGTATTTTTTTATTTCTTTTTTGATTTCTTCTTTGACCCATTGTTTGCTCAGTAGTGTGCAGTTTAGTTTCCCCATGCTTGTAAATTTTCCAGCTTTCCTCCAGTTACTGATTTCTGGTTTCCTATCATTGTAGTCAGAAAAGATACTTGGTTTAATACCCCCAGGGCCTGTATTTGTTTTTCCTACCATTTATGCCTTTAAGAAAGCCTCTTGTTGATTAGCACCCCAATCCCATTGGCTTCCCTTCTTAACCAAGACATATAAAGGTTTTAATATCTGTGCTAGCTGGGGACTGAAAGACCTCCAATAACCCAATAAACCAACAAAAGCTTATAATTCTTTTGCCATTGTAGGGATTGGGAAGGCTTGTATTTTATCAGTGACTGCCTCTGGCATTACTTTTGTCTTACCTAACCATATGATCCTCAGACACATTACTGATTGACCTTACCCTTAGATCAGTGGGTAATTACCTTCCATCCTCCTGACTTGTAATGATGTGGCTGCTTGAGACAGGTAGGGTAAGTCATCACAATTTAACATAGCATCATCTATATAATGATAAAGCACCATCTCCTCTAAAAATATCCATTTTTCCAAATCTCTGGCTACCATCCTATGACAAATTGTGGGACTGTGGAGATACCCTTGGGGAAAGGTCTGGAAGGTTCATGGTCTCCCATTCCACATGAAAGCAGATTGGTTTTGGGGTTCAAGTTTTAACAGAATGCTATAAAGCACATTAGATAGGTCCAGTACATAATGATATGTCTTAATGGATGCTGTGATTTTTTTCTAACAATAAGGCTGTACGAGGCAGCATAGCATGGATGAGCAGAGTAACTTCATTGAGTTCCCTGTAAGCTATTGTCATTGACCAGGTCCCATTAGATTTCTTTATAGGCCCCACCAGATTACTGAATGGGCTTTGAGCAGACCTACCCCAACCTTTTCTAATTCTTTAATGGTGGCAGTAATCTCATTATGCCCCTTAAGTAGCTTATATTGTTTTAGGTTTATTGCTTTCCAGGGAATGGCAGCGTATAGGTTCCCATTTTGCAGGACTCACGATGATGAATTTCACTATTTGGGTATACATCTGTCCTTGTAGTTAGATCCAGATCCTGTAATACCTCTCCACCCAAAATATACTCAGGAATGAGGGAAATATGCACTAGAAAATAGCAGGGAGGAAACCTGCTCATCTGTAGGTAAAGACTAATTGGTCTGACCTTGATAACCTGTTCCCTATAACCATTAACAGCTTCATTTTCTCCTCAGAATTTTGAGGAGTTTCCATAGATAAGTATGTATCCAACTCCAGCATCTATCAGAGCCAGCACAGGTTGCCTGCCAGTGGGAGACCAATAAATGGTCAACTCAACATGGGTCCCCCCCCAACACACACGCTAGAGGACAACGTTGGCCTAACCCCTAGTCTCTTGGGGTAAAGGGTATCCGCCCCTGAAATTCCCCCATTAGTGGAGGGGCACTTGGCAATGCACCTGGCTTTTTTGAGCCTTCTTTTAAGCGAATAAACTACTTTGCTGGATGTAGCACTTTCCACAGGTTTAGCAAGACCAAACGGGGTTGTCTATACTTTCTCTCTGGGTCCCAATAATACTAGATCTTGCCATAGTTGTTGACAAGAAACTTTGACGGGCCCGCCATGTTATTGTTGGCGGAATCCTTTGTTTCTCCCTATTTTTCAAACTGTTTCCCTGATGACAGATTCTTTCAGTTTCACCTAACTCAGCCACCATAGCAGCTACTCTAGCAATGGGCCGACTATCCCATAGGGGCAAGGACAGATGCTAAAATCCACCCCCATGCCCCAGGGCTGACTGTAAGATACGGTCTTTCCTACCAGAGGAAAATAATTCTTTGCCTGGGCTTCCAAAATGCTGGGCATAAATGGCATGTTTTAACTCCCAGTTTACATATCATTTCTTGTGGTTCTCCCATACAGGTCCAGTGTAACACTGGGGGAACATCCCCTTCACTAGGCCAGGTTATCTTAATGGTAGCATTTATCTAATCAATCAAATTAGCTAAGCACCTCGATTCTCACCCATGCCTGCAGCATCTAATCCTTGTTACAAGGCAGGTTGAGCAGTGACTGAGGCCATTTTTGACATCTCAAACATAATATCATCTCCCCCAGGATCCTGCAGTCGTAACACCCAAGCATCCACCCCTCTTGCCCTTTTGCTTAAAGCTGCTGGCTAGCCCCACTAATTCAGCAGCAGAATAGTCCCTCATAGTCATTTTCTCACTAGTGGGAACTTCTCTGTCATCCCCAGGCTCACAAATGGCCTGGGTCTTTGAATCAAAGGGTACGCCCCATACATCATTTTCCCCCTCTATGATAATGTCATCAGATGAGTCATTATCCCAGGGATCCTGTACTTTGGGTCTCAATTCTCTTGAGCTATAACAGTTCGTACTTTAGTCTGTGAAAGTCTGTGCCCATGCATCTTTGCCATCTTACACACCATAATTTCCAAGCATTCCTCTTGCTGTTGGATTCTTTTGGACATAATGCCCATATTAGAAGAACATGGGCTCCTATATCCTTTTCTAAAGCCATGCTTCTAAAGACACACTTCCCTGGTTTGTTCCAATTCTCTCCTTACTAGTAACTGCATTTCCGTGGCATCTCACATGCACAGATCGACAGCCAAGCTACCACCACAGTAGCTTGGTCACTTTCCCTTCTCCATTTCCTTTCCCTGCTGTTTTGGATAGGGTATCTAGCAATCCCTTGGGTTGGTTTTTTGTTTGGTTGTTTTTTTGGCTGGGGGGTTGTAGGGGCATCCCTATATTCATTTACTGGTCTGAAATACTCCAAAAACTTGGCAAGTCCTTCCACATTTCTCCCACAAACAAGGGGCTTTCCCGTTTGCCCATGCTTGTTTTGTTTTCAGTCTCCCGGCTGACTTGCCAATTGTTAGAAGGTGGAGGAGGGTCAGTAAAGTAAAGAAAAAGCACTTTGAGACTGAAAAACGAAGGAAGCCTCTCTATACCATTTACACAGAGTTTTATTCGGGGAAACTTACTGACAGTGGGGATCCCGCAGAGGATGATCCACAGCAGACACAGAAAAACTGCCCACCCAGGCTGGACCTTAATCCCCAGCTTTTATAGAGCAAGGGGTATGGTGGTGCTGCCACAGGGTAGGTACCTCAAGTGGCGCCATCTGTGGGCACCAGAGGATCTCTACTAGTTATCTAAAGTGGAGCCTTCTGCGTGCCACTTTAGAGAAGCTCAGGATCAGAACTAGCCTTCCCACATCCAGGTCAGGGTATACCTTAATCTCCTCCGGGCGTGGAACACGTAGAGGAGGTCACTGCGCAGGCGTGAACAAGATGCATGGCCAAAGATGGGGTCAATGTTGTCAATGTCAGCTACAGTTTCAAAGTTTAAAACCTTTTGAAACTGCACATTATCAGAGTGAGTGGCTTATCATCATGGAGCTGGGTTCCTTGACCTGAGTGGCTTACGTCATCTTGGAGCTGGGCTACCTATTACAGCAAATTTTCAGGATAGATCAATGAGCCTTGGGGGAAACAAAATGCCCAGTAAGACATTTTCCAGTAAATCCTCTAAAGAAGTTAGTTACACTCTTACTTGGTGAAGCGAATTTGTAAACTTAGCATAAAGTTACTTTGTGCTTAAGAATAGATAGACTTACAAAAGGCTATGTAGCAGATGTTTTAAATAGAGAAGCTTCCTGACTAAATTAAAATATATTACTATCAATCAAATACAGTGAATAAATTTTTGAAACAATAAATATTAGTGCTTATATATGGTTTTAATATTTGCTGAATAAATCATTAAAACTGGGCGATTACATTTATTGACTATACACACTTCACTTATTATTTTAACAGTACTTCATAAAATTTTTGTTCCAGTGATGTATTTTAACTTGTGAAGATATTTTCCACAACTCTGTTTACTATTTTAATACTTTATTAAACCATAAAAGTCTAAAGCAAAAAAAAAAAAAAAACCCAAGAGCTCGTTTACATCTCTATTTGACAAAGCACAGAAACCCGATGATCTCAGATAACTTAATTACAATATCCTCCAACCCAATATTTAATGTAGGAAATTCATTGCTAAGATTCTCCTTAAACATAAAGGGGTATGTTACCATGTTACCATACCACATTCCCATGTTACCATACCACATTCCGTAGTATCTATAAAAGTAAAGGAAGTAAATAACAGCCCTTATTACAACATCTAGTTACTTAGCATGGTTTCTAGAATACAGAACTTTTTCTTTTTTAATTTTAATTAGCAGTAAGTTTACTTTCGGTCTTTTTAAAGAAGCTTTTTTTACTTTTTTTTTTTAAAGATTTTATTTATTTATTTGACAGAGAGAGAGACAGCGAGAGAGGGAACACAAGCAGGGGGAGCAGGAGAGGGAGAAGCAGGCTTCCTGCCGAGCAGGGAGCCCGATGTGGGGCTCGATCCCAGGACCCTGGGATCATGACTGAGCCGAAGGCAGACGCTTAACCCACTGAGCCACCCAGGTGCCCCGCTTTTTTTACTTTTATACCACAAAGCGAAGTTTAAATTATATTAGAAAGTACATTTGAACCTAGTGAGTTTAGTCTTTCTTCTTCACAAGCATTTAAATAAAAACTACAATAGAAACAAATTGGTTTAAGATCGTACTAGGGGAAAATGCACGCACATTTACTCCCTTGTGTTTATTAACCTTATCTAGAACTTTATGACATTTCTTTTCTAAAATGTATATAACAACTTTCATCATTCTTAAGTTGTATTATCAAATGATATTTGTGGTATAAAAATTCTTTTTTAAGACTCAAATTTGGACATTTCTTGGTATCTGAAAAATAATACTAGCTGCCCATATATAATTTTGTAAGGAATGACCATATTTCTGATCTTTCTTTTGTGGAGTCTAAGTATTCAGTAAGGCCTCAAAGTCTATATGGCCTATTATTGACTGCAGCCAAATCAACCTAGAGTTATACAGAACACAAAGCCTTTTGCTTTAGGAAAACAAAACAATGCTTCCAGAACCTCTAACGGTGTGCAAAAGACAATCAGAAGTCGGAAGCTGGATACCAAGGCTTTAGTGTCCACTCATAGTGCTGAATCTTTGGGTAGGAAACCTCCTTGTCTGAGGCAGTCTTACACTTTTGTAGAGTTTGGAGGTTGGGGGTGGAAAGGGCAGGTTCATTTAACTCAAAAGTCTTTCCCAGAATGAAATGTGTATGCTTTTAGTGAATATTAAATACTCAATATAAATATTGAACAAGTCTTGTGTTTCATAGCAAATTGCAAGCAATATGCCCTCAAAATTGTAGTACAAAATACAAAACGAAATACAATACAAAAGGACCCTGGGATCATGACCTGACCTAAGTCCAATTTTTCACCCTTTTTCAACTCTTAGTTTTTCTCCAAAATCTTCCTTGATTATTCCTAACCTCACTAATCTCTTTTCTGGGTTTCCCAACAAGAGAAATGTGTCTATAATAACCAACAGGTATTTAAAAACTCTTACTCATTAACTACTTTAATTGAATATTTCCTTCTCCCTATTGGAATACAAATGCTGAAAATAGTGAAGTATATGAGATTGTAAAATAAGCAACAACTAGATGGTAAATACCGGCTTAAGAACCAACAGGCAGGGAGTAAAGTAGAGCGGGATCCACCTGGCAGCCTCTTTCTCAGTTGAAACCCCCATTTGTGAAGAATAAAGTTGGTTGTATAGGAGGGATGAAAAGGAAGCTCTGGGCCCCTGCCTGAATGAATCAATCAGGCTCAGCTGAAAAAAAATTTTTTTCCAATCATTTGAACATTGGAGGGCGCAAGACTGAGTCATTACCATATGGGAATACAGCAAATGATTGGAGCACAAAGGGCAAGCTCTCATGAAGCCAAATGCTTTGCAACCTCTTGGCAGGGAAGAGAGGACACCTGGACATGCCTCCTCCTGGGTGAGGGTGTTGATCTGGCTGGAGGAGTGCTAAGGGCTCAAAAATGTCATTTTTGATCTTCAATGATAATTTCATGCTCCAGTGTTGTTGTTTTGGTCGTCTCCATGGAAGATGGAGACGCCTTGGCAGAGGAGCTTTGGTTGGGCACAGGGGTAGGAGCTCCAGGCAGGGCTGATGAGGCAGGAGATGGGGTAGAACTAGGGATGCAGGTGACATGATTCGACTTTCTGTCTGCGTGAATGATGATAGTGTTACTGTCGGTGGGCTTGCCAAAGTGGACAAAATATAAGACCAGAACAACAAGCGTTGTGGCAATTAGACAGGCCAAAAGACACACCAGAAATGTCTTCCAGAGTGACCATGGTTTTGCTGTAACCTGCAATGAATTATGAAAAGTGAATATTTCAGCAAATGACATAGTAGTGACTTAGGTAACTGATTTCAATTAGAATAAGGCTAACCTGTTTCATTACTCCAAATGCTATAATTTAAAGTACAGTTTATCAGCTGTCTCTTTCTCTCATTCCCTCCCTCTCTCTCTCTTTATCTCTCTTCTCACACACACACACAACTGGTCCACAAGTCCATGAGGACAGAAAGTTCCCTCTGAGTTACCCCTTTGTACTAAAGCAATAAGGCATCATCTCAAATGCAAATAGATTGCCTCTGGAATATATTACTGTTAAGTTATTATCAGCTACTAACACCGCAATATAAATCAAATTATCTAGCTAGTCCTCATGGTTAAGAAAATTTTGAAAACGCATATCAAAACATTTAGATTGGTTATCTTTGAGTGATGGAAAATTGCAGGTGTTCTTTTGCTCATTATTATCTCCTATTTTCATATTACATATTGAAATTTTATAATTAGAAAAATATTTTTTAAATACATTTTTATTTCTTAAACATACATATGAGGACTTTCATTGAGCTTGGAAAGACATCAAAATACAAAATGTATTAGCTCTGGTATGGGTAGGGTCTTCAAGGAATAGAATGAAGCCCTGATAAACTGTTGGGGGTTGTGGGTCCCAGGTGTCACCAGAAGCTTCTGGACAGGCAGCACAAGAGAAGTGGGGCCAGCGAGGGGTGAAAGGACATGAGAGCCCAGCAGAGTTTGTAGAGCAGGGCCTGCCTTCCCCATTTCACCAGTGGTCCACGGACTGCTAAAGACTCCCCACCTACCCCCAGTCCCAAATCTTACCCACTGCGGCTGGAGGGTCACAGTGGGTAATCTACAACCACAGCGGGTTCCTTCATTCGAACAGTATGGATTTCTGGGCAACTGCAGAGAAAGACATTTTAAATAAATAAATAAACAAGCAAACAAGTCTTATTTTAAAGATGAAGAAAGTTTTATCTGGGAACATAAACAAATGAAGCACATATAAATGATGTGAATCCAACATGTATTAAATGAAGAACCAACCAAGTTCTAGAAGAATCTGAAACTCTAATAAATGGTATGATAGGAATTGTACAAATACGTTTTTCACATCAAATGATCAATGAAGAAAAAATAAAATAATTGATTCAATAGGTGCCCAAGGATCATTTTCACAAATTTCAGCATTCAGTCTTGACAAAAGCAGACAAACAATACAAATCTCAAAGAACTACAAATAAAATAGTAATTCCCAAATGTGACAAGGAATGTTTACCTCAAAACACTGACTAACATCATATTTAACAGTGAGACATCAGGCACTTTCCTTTAAAGTCAGGAGAAGTGAAGAACGTCTCCTAACATCAATAGTAGGTAATGTTTTTCTAGAAGTTCTCATCAGTATGTGTGAATAATGGAAATGTGAAGATAAAATTAACATTTTTTTCTACATCATATGACTGTTTACAAACAAGATCCCTAATAATCAACCATACAATCTCTTAAAAGGAATAAGAACTCATTAAATTGGCTGATTATAAAAATATGAAAAATATATGTAACAGCACTTATTTTCTGTGTGTGTGCATGTACTAGCAACTGCTATTCGTAGTAATAAAGCAATATAAAATGGCTAAGCATATCAAATGCTATAGGACTTATATAAAGAAAACCACAAAACTTTACTGAGGAACAAAAAGACAACTTTGATAAATGTCCTCTTATAAAAAAACTTCAGCAGTATAAGCTTTCACATCTCTGAATTTTAATTAATATCATTATGGGATTTGGGGAGGAAAAACTTAGGTAAATTGACAAAAATTTCACATGGCAAAATAAAGCAATTATAAGAATAAAATTAGTTTGGATGGGAGAGAGGACAGGAAGCAAAATATTAGCAGTGATTTTTTTTTTTCTGGGAGGGATCATGGGTGATTTTTTCTTTTTTCTTTGTTATTGTCATATTTCCCAAATGCTCTAAAATAAGCAAATAAACTCAGTAATTGTAAAAAAAATTTTCTACCTGTTGTTTTGGGGGATCTAAGAAGTTATAGACTGTCAGATTACAAAAAGAAAAAAAAAAGGGAAATCCAAACACTCCTTTTTATGGTTTCAGAAGTCAGTTTCACTATTTGCGTTTTTTGTTTGTTTTTGTTTGTTTGCTTGGGTTTTTTTAGCTAGATTATCTAATCATTTGGCTTAGTGGAATAAATTGCATAGATTTTGGCATGTGGGGAAATAACATAACTCACATTTTATTTATAATGAAAAGGAGAAGGAAATAAAATGATGTATATATGCTATTAAAGCAATGACATTTTGTAACTTCCCTGAAATATGAGTCATCCTATAAATGAAGTTTATGACAGTCTAGTTGTTGAATCCCAAAAGTGATCACAAATATAACCTTCAAGTGGCAAAACAATTCTTTTATCAAGTCCTATCTTTCTATTTATTTCTTCTGATTCATATCTTGGTTCTACAAACTCAGGTTGATTTAAAATTCATTTTTCCTTATTATGAACGTAGTAGTAAAGTTTTCTGAAAAGTAGTTTCTTATAATGAGATTATAGGGGTGCCTGAGTGGCTCAGTCAGTTAAGCTTCTGCCTTTGGCTCAGGTCATGATCTCAGGGTCCTGGGATGGAGCCCCACATCGGGTTCCCTGCTCAGCAGGGAGCCTGCTTCTCCCTCTCCCTCTGCTCCTGATTATCTCTCTCTGTCTCTCTCTCTCTCTCTCATTTGCTCACTCTCTCTCAAATAAATAAATAAAATCTTTTTTAAAAATAAGCTTATATATGAGAAATCTGAGTTCTATTTCTGACTCTGCCACTAGCTAAGTGGACTCTTAATGTTTCAATTCCCTGATGTGTAAAATGAAGAGATTTGTTTGAATGAGGAATGAGACCCCATACACGTTCTAAGAAATATGATTTTTATATTACTAGAGTAACACATTTGCAGCATGTCTCCTCGTGAGACATTTTCCATAAATTACTACTTTAAATACACACAAATAAGCCAATGAGAATAAATATTTTCATTGGATCAAATATATAATAATAAATAATACAAACAATATAAAATAAACATAAATAAATAATAATAAATAATATTAATGTGTGCTATAAACAACATTCCAAATAATTTACTAAAAATTTTGTCTACAGGTACCTTATTATACAAATGTCAAAATTCGGGCAAAATATAAAAATTTAGGCAAAAAGTCTAATGCACAATTCCCAAATGATATGAAAAGCAGTATCTGGCATATTAAATAACCCCCCTCAACACTTGTGATTACTGGTAATAACATCTAAGATTCCTTTCATCCTATAATAGCAAAATCAGAAAAACGCAACCTAACTTTCTTGAAGTGTTACATGTTAAATGTTGAAAGCAACACTATGAGACAGGAAAGCAAGGCGTTGGTACTCACCAGCTCTACTGGACTCTGTTCAATATCCACAGCATGATGCCGGTCGCCATGCATTCTGAGGGTGCTGGTATCTCAAATGCAACTCCAGAGATGTCTATACTCACTTTGTGTATGAGAAGTTGGAAAATCCTGGATTTATGTTGAATTAATAACTGGATTTATTCAATCTGGATTATGTAAAACAATAATCATCTATTTTCCAAAAAAATTTCCAAATTCAACCCCAAAGTACACGATGTACGCTTGCTGAGGAAAAACAAATAGAAAAATTTGCTCTCTTCAGAAAAACAACATGCAGAAAGTTATCTCAGCTGTAAGAATGACTCCAGGATTCTGAGCAGATAAAAACCCTTGCCCTCCTTATCTCACACAATTTATTTAAATCACGAAAACTTGATTTCTCATGGGTTAGGAATTTAGCTTTTGTTTCTTAAAAAAACCCACACAGCCACTCCTTGATTATGAACATTACAGAATATTCTGTGGCTAAGCAGAGGGATTATGGTAATGACTAATTTCAAAATTTTCCAGAAATAAAAAAATATTGAGATTACAGGGTCATGATTGATTTAGGTGAATGGTGAATAAAATCTATGGTGCTGTTGAAGTCAGTGGCTATACTGAGATGGACAAGGGAAATAAAAACTTACTAAAATGGTTTCAGCCAAAAATAAAGATAAAAACAGGAAATAATTATACTTCATTAGCTCCTGATTGTATGAATCAAGGATTATCCACGGTAAATCTGATCTGCTTCTATGTAAATTTGTGTTGCTTTAGGCTATGTAATGATGTCACCACTTCTTATGAACCCCAATCTTTTTGATGAGCAAGAACTAGAAAAGAAACAATGTCTTTGGTACCTTTCCATTTCTCCCATGGAAAAGTTCACATGATACAGCATGCAAAACTGAAGTGATGTTTTACATCAATCTGAGAATTAATGCTCCCTGGGCCTTTGACAATGTGGCATGCAGTATGGCATGGAGAAAAAAATGACTTTTTAATCCTTCTTAATCATGCATTTCCTGTAAGCCAACAACTTCCAGCAGGGAGGCTAATGACATGAATTTCCAAAATATTAATAAATTTATACATATCCTAATTCAAAAGCAGACGTGTCTTATTGTGTGATAAGTAGATTCATGAAAAAAAAGTAACGAATTCCAAACCTCTGGACTTCTCATTAAGCAAATATTAAATGACTTATAATTAAATTTATTTAAATTTGTTTTGTATAAGTAACTGTTTCATAGTTTTGTATGTCAGCAACAGATATTCAGGAAACTAAAAACCTAAAGAGATATTTAAAGAACATTTTCAAGTATCTAGAAATAAATCTACTAATAGAGGTGTACTACTTTTAAATGGAAAAAAATTATGAAATTTAAATGAGCAAATCATCATGAAATCCTAAATAAATATATGGCTGGCAGCGTCATAAATTGGTAAGACAACTTGAAAAGCATTTGATATTATCTAGTAAATTTGAAGATATTCATATACTATATGATCTAACAATTCCACTCCTAGTATGTTCCCAGAGGAAACACACATGCACACACACACACGAATGTTTATAGTAGCATTATTTATCAATTTTTTGAAAATGCCCCAAATTCACAACAGCGGAATAGATAAGTAAATTGTGATATATTTGTACAATAAAATACTTTCACCAATGAAAATGAATAAACTATTACTAAACACATCAAATCTATGATTCTGACAAATAAAATGTAGTGGGAAAAATAACAGACACATTAAACTAAATTGTCTTGTTTAGAGATACATTCATAAGTGATACATCCATTTTTTAAAAAGCAAGGAAAAGATTAACGTAAAATTCATAATAGTGGTTACATCTCAGGGGAAGGAGAGAAGCAGAATTGGGGCTGGATACAACGTGGAGGGACTCAAGAGGGGCTGGAAGTATCCTACTTTTGACCTGAGTGTGATAAAATGGGTGTTCATCTTATGAATAGGCACCAAACATGACAATTTCTCTGTGTATGATGTAAGTTAAAAGTAAGTACTTATTGAGATACGTTGGAGAGCTCTAATAAAATTCTTTCTGATTTTTTTCAATACCCTCTCTTTCCTCTGAGTTCTTAACAGCTCTCTGACAGTAACGTGGAAGCTCCATTTGCATTTTGGCTAGGCTTGATGCCTGAAATGTGTAGTTTCAAGGCCTGATGTCACAGAAGTAAACCATAAAATAAACTAGTTGCTGCACCTGTGGCCTGGTTAAAAAAAAGAGAAAAAAATCCAGTTGCTTTATGGTAATTAAGGTTGAGGTTTGCTTAATGATGGTGCCCTCTTTCAACACCAGCCTAAATAGCTTCTTACCCTGGGGGTTAGTGCCTCACTTCATGAAAGGTGCTCAGGCCACCGGACTTTGGTGCCTCTCAGCAGGGAACAAGGTCACTGCTGGGGCGCCACATTCTTTGTGTTAATCATTGTGCACCAGTGAGCTCATGCACAGCCTCTGTTTTGTTTATTTGTTGGTTCTGCAAGTATATTAATTATTATCGATGCTCAGACTTGAACCTAAACCTTCAATTTTATGGTCTGGTCTAAGCATTCATGACCCAAGCCCTGTAAGTTTGTTTTCCACCCTGACCATCAAAGATTGAAATATTACTCCCCAGAGAAAGGAACAAGCGCGTAAGTCTGTTGCTTTTGCCCAGCTACTGAATGCTGGTTACTCAGCCAAGATCACAAAGCGCTAGAACGTAGCAGCCAGCCTGCATCTGGATTTCTGCGGACACTTGCTGGGCTTCTTTTGCTTTATCCACAAAGGAAAATGGAGAGGCAATTGCTCGGAATCCTTAGAAGAACTGAAGAGATTGTTTCTGGGTTCTGTTGTAATGGAAGTTGATTCCTTTGTCAATGTTAATTGACATTTGTGCTTCTTCTTGGCTCTGAAGATCAGATAGAAATCAAAAAAAAAAAAAGAAGAAGAAGAAGATCAATTTCTGATTCTCTCCTGTTGCTATGGAATCCCCCATAGGGAAATGTAGAATTCTGAGAAAGTTATCTAGAAGCTCAGTAGAGTATGAAAAAAAAAAATTGATAGACCAAAATAATAGAAGTTAAAACACCCTAAAATAAACGAAGTTTTGGTGTTGTTGTTGTTGTTTTTAAAGCTTTTATTTATTTATTTGAGAGAGCGAGAGAGAGACATTGAGCATGACCGGGGGGCAGGGGCAGAGGGAGAGGAAGAAGCAGACCCCTTGCTGAGCAGGGAGCCAGCCCCACGTGGGGCTTGATCTCAGGACTCCGAGATCACGACCTGAGCAGAAGGCAGACCCTAAACTGGCTGAGCCACCCAGGTGCCCCATAAATGGAGTTTTATGATACATACATTATATGTATATACTAAAATATATATGTACTACGTAAATATATATAAGTATATATATACTAAAATGTTAACAATTATATATAAATTTATATATTAACTATATATTATATATAAATATATAGACAACATATATTGATGTAAGTGTTCATATATACTAAAATATACAAAATTCAATGCTTCTTTGTGAAAACATTTTTCTCTAATCTAATAAAAGCAAACACTTATGTGTCCAGGACTACAATAGGTACATAAAGTACTTTAACCTTCAAAAATGCCCTATGAAAAAGTATTATGCCCATATTACAGATGAGGAAACCAACCCTCAAGGAGTTTAAGAAATGTCCTTCAAGTTGCAAAACCAATAGTTGCTGCATAGCAGAAATTCAACCCCGAATCTAAGTCAAAAACCCATGTAGAACCGGAAAATTGATTCTTCAGATGGAAATCGAATAAACAAATCACAAGATGGGGGCACCTGGATGGCTCAGTCAGGTAAGCATCCTTAGTAGATGAATACTCTGATGTAAATGAGATATGAAGTAACATACATGAATTGCATTCATTTATGATTTTTTGGATTTCTTTTGTACTTCAGTTTTAAAACAATGTTCTATGACTATTTAAAAAAAAAAAAAAGCATCCACCAGACTAGATTCATCCTTCCATTATAAATACATTAACTTTAGTTTCCATTACTCACTCCCCTCAATTTACTATCTTACTGCTCTTATCATTTTTTCCATTAGGTTATGAAACATCTGATTTCATATATGTATTTCCAATTAGAAAAGTAATATAAATATAAATATTTATAAATAAATAAAAGTAATATAAATATAATATAAAGGTAATATAAATATATATAAATATAATATAAATATAAGTATATTTGTAAAGTATAAAATAAATTTAAAAAGTGATATAAATATAAATATATAAAGTAATATAAATATAATAAAAATATACATTTTGAAGATAGTTCAGAAATTAGAAAATAACTGTTTATCCACTATTGAAATGTGATGGATTCCATACAGACTTTTTTCAATGCATATCTAAAGATACTTATTCCTTTCTGTTTGGTTTTGTGTGTTTTATTGGTCACATAACAGTCCATTACATGAAAGTAAGAGTTTATTTAACCATGTTTCCATTGCTGAAGTATTCAGATTGTTTCTCTTTTACTGATTCAATATATTTGATTTTGAAAAACAGTTTTTTCACAATTTGTGATCTTTTTTTTAGGTTGCAATCTAGAAGTAGAATTAATTAGATCAGAACTCAATAAAAATTGTCAAATTGTCGAAGAAAATTGTACCAGATTACACTGTCACTAACGATGTCACAAGATGGGGGCACCTGGATGGCTCAGTCAGGTAAGCATCCAACTCTTGATTTCAGCTCAGGTCATGGTATCAGGGTCTTGGGATCAAGCCCAATATCCAGCTCCACACTCAGCAGGGACTCTGCTTGAGACTTTCCCTCTGACCTTCCCCCTGCTCACACTTTCTATCTCTCTCTAAAATAAATCAATACTGTCTTTTAGGGAAAAAACAAAACAATGTCACAATACAGCCCTACTCCCTACATTCTCCTTGCTTGACCATTTCCTCAGTCTTGGCTAATCAGGTCAGAAAAAAAAGTGTGTGTGTGTGCGTGTGTGTGTGTATGTTGACATTTCCTTTGTTTCATAACTCTAAAATTAAAGATATTAATAACCACACTTACATATTATTCAGTATTCATATTTATAAAGCATTAATATTTATATATTCACATGTGTTTATTCATGTTCATATTTATGTTTATTCATATTTCATGCAATTCAACTATTATGGTTCAGTACTCCTTTTTCTAGTGAACATTATATGTATCAAGATACCAATGACTTGGGCCACCCGGGGGTCTCAGTTGGTTAAGCATCAGCCTTCAGCTCAGGTCATGATCTCAGGGTCCTGAGATCGAGCCCCACATCGGTCTCCCTGCTCAGCGGGCAACCTGCTTCTCCCTCGGCCTGTCTCCCACCCCCCTGCTTGTGTGCTCTCTCTCTGAAATAAATAAATAAAATCTTTAAAAAAATTTTAAAAAGATACCAATGACTTTTTTACCCCATGTGTTGCAAATATTTTCCAGCACTTTACTTTTCCTATTTTTTCTTTAAGAATGATTTCTTTGAGGGGCGCCTGGGTGGCTCAGTCATTAAGTGTTTGCCTTCAGCTCGGGTCATGATCCCAAGGTCCTGGGATCGAGCCCCACATCGGGCTCCCTGCTGGGTGGGAAGCCTGCTTCTCCCTCTCCCACTCCCCCTGCTTGTGTTCCCTCTCTCGCTGTGTCTCTCTCTGTCAAATAAATAAATAAAATCTTTAAAAAAATAATGATTTCTTTGAAATGGCACAAATGACCCTCAGTGTTGTCTGTCTTACAGAATGTGGTCAAGCTGTGTTTTTTATATCACAGTGTCTATTTATAAGAATCCTCAGAGACTTGGGTGCCTGGGTGGCTCAGCTGGTTAAGCGACTGCCTTCGGCTTAGGTCATGATCCTGGAGTCCCTGGATCGAGTCCCGCATCGAGTCCCACATCGGGCTCCCTGCTCGGCAGGGAGTCTGCTTCTCCCTCTGACCCTCCTGACCCTCCCCCCTCTCATGTGCTCTCTCTCTCAGTCTCTCTCTCTCAAATAAATAAATAAAATCTTTAAAAGAAAAACAAAAGAATCCTCAGAGACTTGCCTAACTGGTTTTAGAAGCAAAACCTGTTGTGTTACTCCTGGAAAACTGTTCTTTTTCATCTTATAAACCTGTCTATAAGTGTCCAGTTTTCCCTTCTCCCTGTCTTTGTAAGTGCACATACAACCATTGTGGGATGAAACAGCAGGGACTTGATTTGATCAAATCAAATGAAAGAATGGAAGGAAGGGAGAAAAGACTTAAATAAAGTTATGAGAAATCACAGTAAACAGATAATCAAAGGAACCCAAATATACAAGCATTTTGTGTATTTTCCTCAGTGGAATTTCAACATTAACTTATGACAGATTTATTACCAAATAATAATTATGAACTTCAATTTTCAAAGCTCTGAAGTATAAACAGTAAGTACTGAAGAGGATATTCTTTTTAAATGTCATGTCCACAGACTTCTAAGCTGTTCCTTTTACCACCATGTTTTTACAAATATCCATTTCAGCACAGTTAAGGCTTTGTAGAATGACATTTGGACCCTTTGTTTTAATTTGAAGTTAGACACAATGTAAACGTCTTTGTAGGCTTTGTCCCAAATTGCCTTTTGTCAAACAGGGCAAGTCTGTTGTTCATAATGTCCATAAACATGTAAGCTAGACCTACCCTTGCACTGTGTCTTCTGAGATTCCTGTTTCCTTTTTTCCTTCTGTTAATAAACAGATTCAAGTCTCAAACAAGAAACAAAGAATGATTTCTTTGACTTACAAAAGTTTTAAAACTTAGAAGGCTAAGCTAATTATGTCTGATTTTTATATTTTGATCCCAACAAGTAATTCTTTAATACATTTAAATTCCATTTTCCCCAAATATTTAACCAGTTTTCCCAGAACATTTATTGTATAATATTTCCTTCCTTTCCAATTTATGATACATGAATTTTTCCACTGGAGATGATTTTGCTCAAGGTCTTATAAATGATTTAACAATTTTAATTATTTAATCAAGAGCTCAGGATAATGAAAGGTTGTTTCTTGGACATTCTGGCTACCACTTACAGGGCATAAATATTTTGACAAATATGACTTGAACATCCAAACTTTTATCCTTTATTTGAGCTTTAGGAAACTGGTCTACATATGTTATAGCTTAGAGGCATATTAATAATTGGTTACATATCTAGTCGATATCCAGGTGACATCCTGCTGTCTCTGTTCCACAATCATTTCCTGATTCTCATTGACTAGCATGGACACTTGACATTGGACAGGTGTCCATTCTCCTGACATCATCTTTTTCTGAAAACATTCCTTCCCTTCAATTACCTTCTGTATTTCTGCATTTTTTAAAGATTTATTTATTTATTTAAGAGAGAGAGAAGGGCCTGTGTACACGAGCAGGGGGAGGGACAAAGGAAGAGAGAGCGAGAGAGAATCCTCAAGCAGACTCCTTACTGAGCATATAGCCCAATGGGGGACTCAATCTCAGGACCCTGAGATCACGACCTGAGCCAAACCAAGAGTCGGATGCTTAATTGATTGAGCCACCCAGGCACCCCTGTATTTCTGCATTTTTATCCTATGACTCTAAATTCTCTCTCTACAGATATTATTGCACCAAGTTAGCTCTGCTACAGGACTGAGCACAAACTATTGTAATTAAATATATTGTAACATCAGTTCCTCAAGGGTGGGGGACGAGTCCTATTTTTTTAAATGAATTTCCTGAATGGTTAGTACCCAACTGCACAATGTATAAGAACTTAATCAATACTGGGTGACTAACTGACAAGTTACTGTTCTGTGGTTACAAAATTCTGTAAATGTACAGAGTAATTTATAATTACTAGACTCTCTTGTTTGTGAATACATGACACCCAACAGACTTGAAGATCATGAGTTAATTAGTGCACACAAGTATTGGGTGTCCCTCTTCTAGTCTGAGAATTCTATTCATGCTGCACAATGTTTAATTATATTGGAGATTTCCAAGTTCCCATTTTGATTATCTTTTTTTAAAAGATTTTATTTATTTATTTGAGAAACAGAGTGGGGAGTGGGGAGGAGCAGAGGGAGAGGGACAAGCAGACTCTGCACTGAGCGTGGAGCCCCATGTGGGGCTCGATCCCACGACTCTGAGATCATGACCTGAGCCAAAATCAAGAGTTGGTCACTCAACCGACTGAGCCACCCAGGCACCCCCCATTTTGATTATCTTGATAGAAACTTTCAATCCTGCATTCTCTTGTATAGCTGTATGTTAGTATATCCTTCTTTTTGCTCTGATCAGCAGCAAATGGAGGCTAAAGTCCCTATGAAAAAGGATCCTAGGAACTTTGTGTCCATTATTCCAAAAGCAACTACCTCCTAAAACCATTTGGACATAGTGGCACAAGTTGGGAGAGGTAGAAGAGTAATTACCTTTGTTAACATTATGAGATTTTTCCAGACATTCGACAAAAAAAATATGTTTAACAATAAAAAAATACAAAGAATGACAATACAAACACATTGCCCATCACAATAAGTGGAAATCGTGAATACAATTGAAGGCTTATTATAAACTTCCCAGATAATATTCCCTCCCCCCAGAAATAGCCAACACCCAAAATTATCTGTTTGTCATTCCCTTGTTTTTCTTTATAGTTAGACTCCACATCTAAATAACTTTAGAAACATAAGTAGTAAAGGTACAAACTGTATGCTTCTGGACTTGCATTTATTTATTTTTATTTTTAAATTTTTTTGTTAAGATAAACAATGCTGTTATGAACATCTTATCCATGCTTCCTAGCACTTGTCTTGGAGTAGAGTTATTATGTTACAGGGTACGCACAATTTAAACTTACTAGAAAATGCTAAGATATTTTCCTAAGTGTTTTCACTATTCTGTATTCCTACAAGTGGAAAGTGCTCGTTTTCCTAGATCACTGTCAATGCTTGGATTTTCAGACTTTTAAAAAATATTTTCCAATCTAATTCTCAGTGTAGCTTTAATTTGGATTTCCCTGGTAATTAATGTAGCTGAACATCTGCATTATGACATGTTTATTGGCCACTTACATTTCCTTACATCATGAGGCAGGGTAGGGCTTGGGAGGTGCCCCCAACCAGGATGGCTCAGATTCCTGAGAGACACAGAAATGTCATGTCGCTCTGTGAGTTACCACATTCAGGTTAAGCTGGGGGATCAAATGGTTCACAATAATTTACCAATCCTTCATAAGAGCCATTAACTAAACCAGAGATAGACAGCTTCTCACTTGTAAAGAATGACAGCGTATGGTTTGTAGAAATAAAATGTGCAGGTTTGCAGTCTATGGGATTCCCTAAGGAAGGAATTTCACTAACAAGGAACATGTTCCTTCTGGAGGCTTGGTGGGTGTGATAGAGACTCATTTCCTTGCCTCTTTCAGCTCCTGGAGGCCACCTGCGTTCCTTGGCTCATGGCCCTTCTTCACCTCTTGCTTCTGTCATCTCATCTCTTACTAACTCTGACCCCCTACCTCCCTCCTACAAGGAACCTTGTAATTATTTAGGCTCACTGATCCAAGATAATCTTCCCATCTCAAGACCCTTCAGTAAATCACACCTGCAAAGTCTCTTTTGCCATGTGAGGTCACATTCACAGGCTCCAGGGATTAGGATGTGGACCTATTTGGAAAGGGTTTTCATTCAGCCTCCCGCCAGGGGCACTAAAACTTCACTACCTGATAAGGGAAAAGAAACTTGCTAATGTTATTGGAATTGAAGAGAATGTGTTTCTACACTTGATTTAGTCAAAAGCAAGCCTGATAATCAACAACAAAAACTAAATGAGATCGCCAACTTCCATATCTGCTGCCTGCTCGTCTGCGTGTTTCCACAGCATGCTGGACTTTCTTCTACCACAGCCTTGATCACACAGTATTAAAATAGTCCATCCTATCACCTTCCCTTGGAATTCCCAGCACTTAGCACAATGCTGGGCACTAGGGAAATATCTCATGAGTGTTTGTGGACTAGGATGAATAATACTAGAAATATTTCCTATTAAAAGATAACGCTTAGCCTAATGTCTTGAAGATATGAGCATTCAATTAATGTGTGTTGATTCATCTGGCAAACCAAAAAGACAGAGCCTCCCTTAGACAGAAAAGTCCTAATTTTTTTAAGTAGACATTGTTGACCTAAATATAGAGGTAAACTAAGACCAGCTCAAAAGGATGAATTTATTTGGGAATAGCAGAGGCCTTGCAACTTGAGACATGCAAACTGTAGCAAGCTACAGGTGAGTCTGTTGACGGTTTAGGGTGGGCTGTATTTATAGGCAGGGGGTGTAAAGAGGGGAGAGCTCAGTTGGAGTCTGTTAAAATCAAAAACAAATGAGACCAGCTTTGAAAATTCTCTGAGCCATCAAAACCAGTCCAGTCATACAAACAGAGCTCAAGTCAGTTTATTTTGCTAAACCAACCCTACCTGGGTCATTTCTTGTTCATGCCTCTAGAAACCATAAGCAAAACTTTCTAAGGTTGATATGAGACAACCAATTTCCAATTGTTTAAGAAAATTCCAATATTGGGGCACCTGGGTGGCTCAGTTGGTTAAGCCTTCCTACTCTTGATTTCGGCTCAGGTCACAATCTCAGGTTTGTGAGATCGAGCCCCGCAGTGGGCTCCAAGCTGTGCACGGAGCCTGCTTAAGATTCTCTCTCCCTCCCTCTCCCTCCCTCTCCCTCTGCCCCTCCCCCCATAAAAGAGAAGAAAATTCCAATATTACCAGTTTTCTGTAAATCAGGCATTTACAGAAAACCAGTCTCTCAGTCCTTAAGTTTTGTTTTTCTGAGAGCATATGTATGAGTTTTCCACTCTTACCCTCCAGTTCCATTTTAGATTGAAATCATAACCCTAACAATTGTTAATACCCACATGCTTGCTCACTGGTCCCTCAATGCTTGTAACATGTTGCCCTATTTTTAAATTCATTATAGGTGATCTATATACCATCCCCAGAATATCTAAGAAGGTATCTATGTCTTTTGCAAAATAGGAGGAGGTTTCGAAAGTATTTAAGTAGGATCAGGAACCGACTATAAATTAATAATGAAGTGCATCAGTATGAATTGTACTGAACAGCCATTTGTCAAAGATTCCACATTTGGCTCTTTAGCTAATTAACCAAACCAGAGAAACCCAAACAAACTGACATTAAATGGAACTAGGAAACAAGAATTTGACCTTCATTAGTTCCTAAGGCTTAAATACTCACGAATATGGCTCATATTGAGCCTGAATTATAGTTAGTAAGCATTTTCGCAAAGAACTTAGTGCCATCATTTCAAAACACAAAGCAAATATTTTTTAAATGACTTTACATTTCTTAAAAATGAAATGTACAAAGCTCCAGTATGATGGAGCTGCTGCCTCCTTTCCAAATTCATCTTCTTTCTTTCTCTCTCTCTTTTTCAAAGATTTTACTTATTTATTTGACAGAGAAAGAGAGATAACAAGAGCAAGAACACAAGCAGAGGGCGTGGGAGAAGGAGAAGCAGGCTTCCAGCCCAGCAGGGAGCCCAATGCAGGACTCGATCCCAGGACGCTGGGATCATGACCTGAGCCGAAGGCAGACGCTTAACGACTTAGCCATCCAGGGCCCCTAAATTCATCTTCTTTCACTTAATTGCTCCAGCCACACGAGCCTTGTAGCAGGCACTGAATACACCAAGCTTTTTCCTGTGTGTTTTTTCTGTCTACAAAACTCTTACTCAGGGCTCCAAGTGCTTCACTCCTAACAACAGCCAAACAAGATACAATGATGATCACCATTTTACAGAGGAGATCAATAACACACTCAAGATCACAAAGCTTGTACTGGCAAAGGCCGGATTTGTACCCGGGCAAATTAGAGCTAGGGCAAACTAGCTCTAATTCTGTATTTCCCATCCACTAAGGTGCCTCCATCTAGAATTGTGGTATTTATTTGCATTTTCTGCCTACTTCACTAGCATGTGATATCGCTGAGTCAAGGACTTTGTCTGTCTGGATTACTATTGTGTACCTTAGAACAGGGCCTGGCACACAGAAGCTCTGCTCCAAAAGTGTTTGTTTAGTAGATGAATGAATGGATGAGTGAGTGAACATACCCTCAGAATTTACAATACGAATGGGAAAGAGCCATGCCGGCAGCACGTGGAAAGGAGCACCAAATCAAGAAGTCTTTTGTGAGGTCTCTGCACAGAATGGAGAGCTAAAGGCTGAGCCATGGTTTTTACCAAGGAGAGTTGATCATCTGCCTCACCTCTCTCTAGTGTTCTCAGTGTCTTGGGCCTTGTTTAGTAGGAGAAACAAGTAGGGTGTGAGTGGGAAGAGGAGAATTCTACCCTAACAGGACCCTTCCTTATTCCTCACTCTACCTTGGAGCTTTTCCCTGGGTCTGTTTCAGGATGACATTAGGGAGGTCTGGCTCAAACTTGGGGAGAAGCTTCTCTGAAGCATAAAATGAGAAGGGGGGCACATGAAGAAAAAAGGAGCCTGGTATCCCAGAGCCTGGGGGGCCGCCAGAGATGGGCCCTCCCTTGTCAGCTTTGGAGCTAAAAAGGTTATTGGATTGAATGGAATTTTTCTTCTAAAGTGTAACAGTCCTATCAGGTTTCTTGATATGGGTTTCTTGTCACTGCTAAAGAAAAGTTTTTTAAAAGCCAATATACCAAATCAATATTAGGGAAGTTGTTCTCATTTTGGTTGTCAATAGACTTTCTGCAGGGATGCCTGGGTGGCTCAATCATTAAGCGTCTGCTTTCAGCTCAGGTCATGACCCCAAGGTCCTGTGATCAAGTCTCACATCCGGCTCCTTGCTCAGCAGGGAGCCTGCTTCTCCCTCTTCTGCTCCCCCTGCTTGTGCTCTCTCTCTTTGACAAATAAATAAATAAAATCTTTAAAAAAAAATAGACTTTCTGCAAATAGAAACACTGGGCTGATGTTGGCATAATTGTATGGCATGATGTTCTGTTGGGTTGAACATAAAGGCAGGGCACCCAGGAGTTATTGAGTAGAAGAGGGAAGAGAGGAGGCCTTCCAGGCAGAGAGAGCACATGTGTTGTGAAGGAGAGGCAGGAGAAGACATGTGAGTGACATCTGGGGAGTTGCTAAAGGCCAGTGGGACTGAGCAGCAGAGTACATGGGAAGGAAAATGGGAAAGAGGTGAGGATGGAGATGCATGTAGGTTTGAGACCACACTGGGCCTTGTAGGCTATGGGAAGGAAAAAAAAAAAAACTAATACAGATTTTTTCCATTTGAGTTGAGAAAAATTCACATGCATTCTTTTATTTTAAAAAGATTCTCTGGAAGCCATGAATAGGGGAGAGTGTGCGTGAGTAGAGAGCTGGAAAGCCAGTTAGGAGCTGTAACAGTAATACAGGTGACAGGTGAAATAAAATCTCACCAGTAGAGTTAAAAAAGATGGAATTGATTCAAGAAACAGTTCATAGGTTGAATGGAAGAATTATTGACCAATTGGTGTCAGGGTTAAAGGAGAGGAGAAAATGAAGGGTGACTTCCAATTTTCTGGCTTGTGACCTCATAGAGGTGGCACTGTTCACTAGGGAGCAGAAGGAGTAAATCTAGTGGAGAATATAATTCTGAAACCACTACCTCCTGCCCAGGTTTTTATCTGGAGTCTATACATCTGGCTTCTACTAGATGCTTTTTTAATTTTTTTTTTGCATGTCCTAAAAACATCTCAACATGTATTGGGTGGATCCGGCTGGGACTGGGGCTCAGGGACTTGGATTAACCTTTTTTTTTTTTTTTTTTTTTGACAAAGAGAGAGAACGCGACAGAGGGAACACAAGCAGGGGTAGTGGGAGAGGGAGAAGCAGGCTTCCCTCGGAGCAGGGAGCCCAGGACCCTGGAATCACGACCTGAGCCGAAGGCAGGTGCTTAACCGACTGAGCCACCCAGGCGCCCCTTGGATTAACCTTAATATGCATGTTTATGTGCTCTTCTCCAAGAACACTTACTGGGAGGAGGAAGAAGAGTGCAAAAGACAAATTGTTTGACCTAACCTGAATTGCAGCTTTCTAGAATGATGGAAGAGAGGGAGGGGATCCAGTTATGCCTACAAGTGAGGGTGCTGGTCTCGAATAGAGAGGCAAGGAAGTGACAATGCTTGAAGGAGGGTGATTTATTGGGGAAAACAGGAGCATTAGTGGTCCCAAGGAAGTCCAAAAACAGCTGTAATGGAAGTCAGGAAATGGGATATCTAGAAAAGGAGGTGTTTGTGGTCGGAGTACACAATTGGAGATTAAACTTTCAGTGGGGGAACTGTTCCTGTAGATGACAGAGTCTAGGGTGAGGCTATCAGCTATTGGAAGCTGAATGGTCACTAACTACATAAAGCAGTGGTCACTGGTATTAAAGCAGTAAGAGACTTATGATGAGGCAGGAATTGAGTAGATAAAAGGACTGAGCAGGTGTCAAATGAGTGTGCCCAGGAGCTGAATGACAACTGTAACAGGGAGGGGGAAAAGGTGGAAGAGTTTCAAATAATGTGCATTTCATTGTGCACAGATAAGTGATGGCTTGCCAGCCATGATAAGAAACTAGAGTGTTCACCTTCCCCTCTCTGCTACCCCCAATCTGCCCAAAACATGCTATCAATGATACCAAGTAATGAGAAATGGTCACCAAAGATGACAAAAGAAAACATTATCCTATGAAAAAAGACAAAAAGATACTGGAATCATTGTTTAAAGACACTAAAATGGCAGGTGAATGTGTTTACTTCGCAACAGGGATTCCATAGGGCACAGTGGGAAAGATTAGGAAGAAAGAATTGAAGGGTGAACTAGGAGACAGGAAGCAGCAAGATGGGGTTGGGAATCACCTCAAGGACAGGTGATGAGGATTTGCTTCCACGTGGGTCACAGGCCAGGTCGAATTCAGATCTCAGTGTTCCAGGAGCACCTTGGTTAAAGCAGTTTCAGTGCAATACAAGCCAAGTGCTGATGTCTCATGGTTTCCAATGGTAAGATGTTGACAGAGTGAGTCAAGGTCTAATTCATGACAATCAGGAAACATTTCTTAACTCTGTATGATGAACTTGGCACTAAGCACTGGGGATTAAACATTTGTGTAGCTCGGCTTTAGAACTATAAGCACAATTAGCTTACAGTCCCAACATGCTCAAGAAACACAACTTCCGACCTCCCCCTTTGGTTTTATTCCCGATCTTTAGAGATTAATTTGCCCAGGGGTGGAAACTCTGAAAAACAAACAAACGAACAAAAAAACCTCAGAATCTCTCAGCCTGCCTGTTTTGCTTATTCTCCCTGCCCTGTTGGAGGTTTGGTTCTTATAAACATGCTGTAGAAAAGGGTCCAGAGGGGCACCTGGGTGGCTCAGTTGGTTGAACGTCTGCCTTCAGCTCAGGTCATGATCCCAGAGTCCTGGGAACAAGCCCGGCGTTGGGCTTTCTGCTGAGCCGAGAGCCTGCTCCTCCCTCTGCCTCTCACCTTGCTCGTGCTCTTGTCTCTCTCTCTCTCTTTCAAATAAATAAATAAAATCTTAAAAAAAAAGAAAAAAAGAAAAGGGTCCAGAAAAAAAGATGTGTGTTGCGGGGGTGGGTGTTGTAAAACGTCCACTGATAAAGCATTGTAGTGAACTGCTTTCCTCACATGATCTTATTTCCATTCTTGGAGAACAAGATTCCTTCCACCCCCAATTCCATAATTTCTACTAAGTGGTTTACATGGGGATGGCAAGCACAAACCTGCTCTGCTACTCCCAGAGGAAAATCTAGAAAAAGCAGTAGTCTTTCAGAGTATATACTGCATGTGGCACTTTTTGTAATAAAATGGTAATAAACCAATTATTTCTTATAAGCTTTCTGTTTAGGCTGCAAAAACCATGTTCAGTTTGAGACTATGATTTAAGGACTCAGCTAAGTCCTAAAGAACCATCTAAAAATTGTTCTCTGAAATCGTGTATTCTATCTTTTACCCTGGTATGCCTCCATAGTTAATAATGTGGAAATGTAACATTGAATCTGTATGGTCAGAAATTGGTCTTTCAAATGGTGGAAATATAAAAGCTGTTTAATCATATATCTAAATGATTACCATTTAATTATACAACAAGACATTTATATATTAGAAATTTCCTTTCCTATGAAATTTTGCTTGTCTTAATGTAAGTGAAATAAAAACTGTTGCAAAATATATTGACTTACCAATAGAAAGCTAGATATTTCATGACAGGTGGATAGATCAAGTATAAGTTAAAAAGAAGACTTAGAGGTATTATTTCCATTATTCACTGTTTGGATTTGAAGTTGTTCAACATCTGTAAGTAGGTTTTGTATTTTGTTTGCATTCCATTGTTTCCATTGGTTCTATAGCAACCAATTTCACAATCTCAGCTCTAGAAATATTTGTCATTTTGTTCAATATCTTTTATAGTTACAGATTTCAGGAAATACTGGACTTAATTAACACTAAGTTAACTATGATACATCTACCCAGGCATGGATTCAATTTAATAATTATGATTTCATATGTGTGCTATACCTTTTAGGATAGAATATTTGAAGCATTTATATTCTGTAAAACAGTATTAACCATGCTACCATTTCACCAAAAAAATATAAATACTTTTTTTTGAGACTTCCTAGCAAGAAAATTACCATGAAATCCAGTATAAAATTTCTTCCATCAACATATTGTATTGGGGTTCCTGGGTGGCTTAGTCAGTTAAGCATCCAGTTCTTGATTTTGGCTAAGGTCATGATCTCAGGGTGGTGAGATCAAGCCCCATGTTGAGCTCCATGCTGGACATGGAGCCTGCTTAAGATTCTCTTTGTCTCCCTCTGCCCCTACCCCCCTAAAAAAATTCCCCCCCAAAATAGACCATATGTTGTGGCAAAATTCTAAATCCCCTTGTATAATTATTCAGAAACTATTGGCAACTGCCCAAACCACTTTAAGTTCTAGATTTTTTTCTCAACTCCAAAATATTGCTGGGTAATGGTGTCAATTATCTCCTATTGGGGGAAAAAAAAAAAAAAGGCAAACTTCCAGCTAACCTATCAATCTCCTACTTAAAACTATGCCTCTAGCCTATTGTCAATTTATTTTCTCAACTATTTTCTTTACCTGAAACATAAAACTTAAGGGACCAAAGAAATCATCTAGCCCCATTCCCTCTTTGAACATATTTGCAGAGTTGTTACAAAATAAAGGTCTGCTGACAACCCAATTCATCATTCACAATTTCTGTCCTTTGGTTTTGTTTTAAAAGTTCACTAAGTCAGAAGTCCTCATTTCTTGGAGAAGTTATAAACAAGGAACCAAGCTGGAAAAGAAAAATGATCAGAATGAATTGAGAAGCAGCTCCTCCAAAATGAAGTAGAAAGATGGAGCAGGAGGATCCTCTTCCTAATTGGAACTAGGCTGCCTTGGCAAGTTGGACTATGTATATTATAAATAAATTCCACTAAGCAAGTTATATTAGTGTTTATCTCTTTGTCTGTCCAGAAAATCCAAGTTCTTCTTTGAATTTAAAATCCTGCTCAAGACCCACATTTTCCACTAAACCTTGCCTGGTGAGCTAATAAAGAATCTATTATCGTGACCTTATTCCCTGATTATTTCACTTTCTAGTTCATATTTATAATAATTGAACAAATGAAGAGTTCTCTTTTAACTTGACAATTTGGCATTTTACATTCATCTTGCTTAACGGTTTGTTCCATAACACTTTTCACCAGAGGTGACTTAGTTAAAAAACTTTGGTTCATTACTAAAGGATAATCAGTCACCTGAACAACAAGACCTATCAAGAATAAATCAGGAGGTTTAGACAATCACAAGAGTTTGAAAGACAACTAAGAGCTAGGGCGAGATCAAATGAGAAGATTCATTACCTACACAAGGCCACTCAAGACTGAGAAAGGTAGCTGTTTGGTCTAATACACAGAAACAAACACAGAGAGTCCAGCAAGATGAGGAAACAGAAAAATGTGTTCCAAAGGAAAGAATAAGACAAAACCCCAGAAAAAAGGCCTTAATGATATGGAGTAAATAACCTACCTGATAAGGAGTTCAAAGTAATGGTCACAAAAGTGCTCACCGAACTCAGGAGAAGAATGGATAAACATGTGAGAACTTCAACAAAGAAACGGGAAATATAAGAAAGCATCAAACAGAAGTCACAGAGCTGAAGAATATAATAACTGAACTGAAAATACACTAGAGGGGTTCAACAGCAGACTGGATGAAGCAGGAAAACAGATCAGTGAGCTGAAAGACAATGCAATGGAACTCACCCAGACAGAGCAGTAAAAAGAAAAAAGAATTTTTAAAAATGAAAATAAGTTAAGGGACCTATGGGACAACATCAAGCAGAAAATGTTCCCATTATAAGGGTCCCAGAAGGAGAAGAGAGAGAATAAGGGGCAGAAAATTGGTTTAAAGAAATAATGGCTGAAAAGTTCCCTAATGTAGGGAAAGAAACAGACATCCAGGTCTAGGAAGCCCAGAGAATTCCAAATAAGATGAACTCAAAGAGCCACACCAAGACACATTATAATTAAAATGTTGAAAGTTAAATGTAAAGAGAGAATCTTAAAAGTAGCGAGAGAAAACCAAATTACTTCATGCAAAGGAAACCCAATAAGCTATCAGCAGATTTCTCAGCAGAAACTTTGTAGACCAGAAGAAAGTGGCAGGACATATTCAAAGTGCTGAAAGGAAAAAACTCCCAACCCAAAATACTCTACTCAGCAAGGTTATCATTCAGAATTGAAGGAGACATAAAGAGTTTTCTAGACAAGCAAAAGCTTAGGGAGTTCATAATTACTAAATAAACCTTGCAAGAAATGTTAAAGGGACTTCTTTAAGATGAAAAGAAATGGCACTAATTAGTAACAAGAAAACATATGGCAGAACACAAGAGCAAAATGGGGTCACCTTGTAAGCAGGTAAGAATTCAAATAAAATTTTTATAAATTGCTAAAGGCCAAGTGTGGGATAATGTAAGAATACAGAAAGAGTGGGAGCCAGAGGCAGAAGGTGAGTTTGTAGCCACTAACAGGATCTTCTCCATGGATTGACACTGGGTGCTCGTAAGAAAGATTGAGGACAGTGCAGGAGATCAGAGAAACTGCCTTGATGACGTAGGCTTGGAGAAAACGAAAAAAACTCCACTTCAGAAAAGGTGTTTGCTAAGCACTCTGCTATCCATTGGTAAAGACGGATTCAACATAGCATAGTTGAAAACAGCTTTGGTTTGGGGCACTCGAAGGAAGGCGCCAAACCACATAACCCCACTGCTAATATTAGGGAAGTCATTCTGTAGGGTTTAGCAGCTAAGCTGAGCTTTAAAAAAAGGTAAGAAGAGGGGCGCCTGGGTGGCTCAGTCGTTAAGCGTCTGCCTTCGGCTCAGGTCATGATCCCAGGATCCTGGGATCGAGCCCCGCATCGGGCTCCCTGCTCGGCGGGAAGCCTGCTTCTCCCTCTCCCTCTTGCACTCCCCCTGCTTGTGTTCCTGCTCTCACTCTCTCTCTCTCTGTCAAATAAATAAATAAAATCTTTAAAAAAAAAAAAATGGTAAGAAGTAATTCAGGTGAAGAAAGAAGAGTGCTCTAGGCAGAGCCAACAGCCTATGAAGAGACTGGTAGAACTTTGAGGAGTTCATTAGGGGCAGGTTGGAAAGAAAGAAGAAGGTAGATGTCATATGGGGAACTAGATTTTATCCTGAAGCCTATTTGAAACCACAGGATTCATTTAATTATGAGAGTAAAAATAGAGTTTGTATTTTTGAAAGCTTCCTCTAGCTAAAGCAGGGAGTGTAAGTTGAAAGGCAAGAAGAGAGAGAACCCAGACTGGAAACTGAGACAAAGGACCAATTTTGAGAAAGAGTAAAGAGATAAAATCAATGTTGGGTCAATCCAACATCTAAAATTTCAGCTAATAGGATTTTCAAAGTATAGCTTTTGTGATGGACCTACATTATCCTAATACCTGAAAATACTCACTAGTGCATCTAACCAGCTTATTGAGGATTCTAAGCTTGTATAAACATGAAATAAGTATATGTATTTACAAAAGCTTGTTCTTGTTTTCTGTCACAAGCGAGCCAGTACTTGGGTCCCATCTTTCTTCGGAGGCATCTGTCTTTACTTGAATTTTAGGCTAGTAGACTGACTGCCCTGTGAGGTCAATTCTCTGGTGGGTTAAAAAATGTTATGACTTTGTAGATTATTCAGCTTTTTCAAGTTAGGGTAAAAGTGATGCGCTTTTCAGCTTCTTACACCTTAGGACCCTGGTGTTTCAGGCAACTTAACTACTCTGAATCATAATTTTCTCCTTTATAAAATAAGGATATTAACACTTAGCCCATTGAATTGTCCTGAGAATCATCTGAAATGTAAAGCACCTGTTCCATAATAGGTGCTTATTAAATGTCCTTCTACCCTCAAATTGCCCACCAGTGTTTATTAGGGACTCACGAAATCTCTATTGCATGAATCATGGTCCTTCTACACACTTTAATGACTCATTGGCGATTTTAATGTCACTTTCATAGAACTTGTTTCAATACAAGTTTTCACTCTTCCCAAGATTAAAACAGTTGCTCAAGGTGACAGGGATCACAAGATTCGAACCAGTGCACCTGTTTAAAATCAGCCTCACTTAAAATGGGAGCCCTGGGATTTCTTTTGCCTTTCATTCACTTAACTGGTTCATTTATCTATCGTTGGATATTAGGCACCAGTAAGAGCTGGGCTAGATATTATTCCAGCCCAGCCTCCATAGTACTATTCACAAGGGCATGACAACGTGGGGAAGATTCAGGGCAATGGGAAATCATGTTCAGAAGCAGTCCCCATTTCAGAATGAAATGATAAATTAAGTTTCCACCCTACCTCAAAGAACAAAGAGCCAGCACCACGGAAGAGCTTCTCGGTGAAGAAGGGATAGAGTTAGCTCTCTGTTCCTCACATACCCTGCTTCTCTGTCATCTGCTCCCGGACTCACTTCACCACATGGACGGGTGAGCAGCCCCACCACTCCACTCAGGACTGCCTTTCCTCATCGCTGCCCCAGGCAGAAGTCTCTGCCCGAAGTGCTCCCGGTGGTGCCATTTACAAAATTCATAAAGCTATTTTCAAAAGAGAAGAAAATACATTAGATAGGGGATCTGTATTTGCCGAAAAAGATAATCCAGTTTTTTTTAATAACATTTTTTTTCCGAAATTGTTTTTCTGATAAGAATATAACAGAAGATGCAGGACGCCTGGGTGTCTCAGTCGTTAAGCGTCTGCCTTCAGCTCAGGTCATGATCCCAAGGTCCTGGGATCAAGTCCCACATCAGGCTCCCTGCTCAGGGGGAAGCCTGCTTCTCCCTCTCCCACTCCCGCTGCTTGTGTTCCTGCTCTCGCTGTCTCTGTCTCTGTCAAATAAATAAATAAAATCTTAAAAAAAAAAAAAGAATATAACAGAAGATGTGGAAAATACAGGAAGGTATAATCAATCCCCCAAAATTGCCTGACGCTTCACTATTTGAACCATCTTTTAGTATATTCCTGTCTTTTTTTTAATCTTGAAATTGCACTGTGTATTTTATAATCTGCTTCTTTACTACATTTTCAAGATGTTTGGAAATATCATGACTATGTTGCCTTTCATCATGTAATCCCTCTGCTTCTGGATATTTGTTTTCCAATATTTCGCATTTGTAAGCAAACTACAAAAGTGATCTGGATGATAAAGTACTTACTTTTCTGTATTTCAGGTATTTCTTTAGCATAGATTCCAATGAGACTTATTCTGACAAAGGAAATAACATTTTAAAGTTTTCAACACATATTGTCAGGTTTTTTTCCCTCAATACATTTGGACCCATTAATAGTGCCATCCACGTAGTATAAGATTGCCTATGTCACTTCATGCACATCACTATGTATTTGATTCCCAAAGCCATTTTTTAAAAAAAGGCATTTGTTATTTTATTTTTAAATTATTCATGTTGAAGATTTTTTTATTCCTGAATTATTATTCTGCTTGTTTATATTATTTGTTAACATCATTTGTACATGTAATTGAAGAGACCTGGGTGATTTTCTGAGAGTATAATTAAGCCTATGTATGTTTCTCTTCAGGGGAAAGAGCATACCTCTGCTTACTCCCAAGGTTATGATTATCCCTCAAATTCCAAGGAATCGTAGCTATCGGAGGACAAATCATTCCTTGGAGGAATTTTTTTGGTATCTCAAAGAAAATGAGGACAGCAAAAGAGGAAGCTTTTCTACAAGGCATATGGGGCTCTAGCTCCTAGTAGCTCAGAGCTGAGCCCAAGTATTCTTATTTATTGCTCAAACAGGTGAACTATTCAAAAACCTAGATTCCTCAAAACTAAAATCAGAGTTAGAAGGGCCTTCCTTGTTTCTCTTAAAGTGACTTAATCCTAGCACAATGCTGAATTGCTGAAAATAGATCTTAAAAATTGTGTTAAGAGTTGTTATATTTTTTACTGGGATGAAATCTGAGCATTTTGAAAAGGATCTCTTGGCTGCATTGAGCTGTTTCAGAGCATCTGAATTTCAGCCAGCCTTGGCAATGGCCCAGGAAGTGACTGTTCTTATCTTTACTTGAAACTGTTTTCAACATCAATTTTTCTAGAAGTAGACCTTTAATATTGGCTTTGAGAAAGAAATTCATAGTAGCTGCTGAGCAACCTTTTGTCCTGATATAGACAAGACTGCTGTGACTCAAGCAATGACAATTCTAAATAAATGGTCTTACATCTTCATTTTGCTGCAAGTGGCCCCACATTTCATACTACAGAGGGAACAGAAATGCTGATCAAAACAATCCTAGATTGTTAAGTTCTAATGGCATTCTATCTCTTCTCAGTCCAATGGCTGAGACATCATCTTAAATTTTTTTTTAAAGATTTTATTTATTTGAGAGAGAGAGAGCACAAGCGGGGGGAGGGACAGAAGCAAAAGGAGAAGCAGACTCCTAGCAGAGCAGGGAGCCTGAAGCAGGGCGATCCCAGGACCCTGAGATCATGACCTGAACTGAAGGCAGACACTTAACTGACTGAGCCACTCAGGCGCCCCAGAAGTCATCTTAAATTAATAAATGGCAAGGAGATTCAATTTGTGGGCCAAGATTAAGAGGGCTAGAAGTCAATCCAAATCTCAAAGGGAAATAAAGAGGAATACTCCAAGAAAATCAAAGACTGTGGCCAGAAACACTAACCCAAATGAGAAAACAAGAAAACTATGCCAAAGCAACTAAAGAAAAAAAGAAATACAGCAGCATCCAGGAGAATTGAAGCTAAAAATAAAGATCAGAGTCCACCAGGTGTGGTCTTGAAATGAAGTCAAGTAGAGAGGGTTTGGCCACAGTTTTTTAACGTTCAGTATGTAGACAGCATTTATCTGGGAAGTACTGCTTCATCTGTCTGAAAGCAGTTGTATTCCGAAATGCTGCCTGGCAGGTAGCTAAAATCATTGGAAGTATTGTCTGTGATGATTCACAAAAAGGTTTCAAATTTCCTGTAATCTGTTAGGAGGGGAAAAATGTACTACAAAGTTTCAAAGAATCGTATGCTGAGATGAGGAAGCAAGAGACAAGGAAATAAATGTAGAGAGTAAGAAAGGCGAATAAAGTTTCAGCAGGTGAAGAGTGGGAGAACATTTCACAAAGGCTCTCAGGCCAGGAACGAGACCTGCCCTACAGAGAAGGAATTGCCGAGAGTTGTGAATGAGAGCACAGGCCCCTGGAAGGAGGCAAGTCTCAGTCTCCAAGCGGCCCCTGGCATCTTGGGACAAGACGGCCAAATCATCAGTCCTAGAGCTGCCAGACCAGAAAGGCAGTCCTCCCAGCAGGTGTGCGGAGCAAGTGATCAGGACTGCAGGCAGAAATGGTCAGCCAGCAGCCAGTCCTCGTAGCACATGGCCAAGGGTAGCAGGGTCATAGTCAGGGGAGCTGAGGTTCAGAGAGGAGACTCCCATCACTAGAGATGCAGACAAAGCAAAAACAAAAACAGGGCGAGGTTCCCGGCCCAGTAAGAGGATTGTGGGAAAAACAGGATGTGAGAACAGAAGATCAGAATAGAGGCCAGAGAGCACCTTGAGCCTGCAGCTGGGTCTGCAGTGGGAAATTGGAGGAGGAAGCTCCCACACCTTTGCTCAGCAAACACACCTTAGTACTCTGCTGCAGAGACAGCTCTAACTCCAGACCCTCGTAGAAACCAAAGGTCCACAGTGGGCCATCATACCCCTTTCAGGGCTGCAGCAAAGATGCTTTGGGGACCCAGTATTGGGACATCTCACCCAGATGTCATCTCCAGAACTACTGCATCTTAAGCAGTGGATAATTTTGCCTCCTCCCCACAGGGGACATTTGGTAATGTCTGGAGACATTTCTGGTTGTCCCAAAATGGGACAGGGGGGTAGGTGGTACTGGCATCTAGTCGGGAGTAGGCAGAGTTGCTTCTAAACATGCTACATTGCACAGAACAAGAATATGACCCAAAATGTCGATAGTGTTGAGGTTACAAAAATTTCATATAAAGTATCCCACTTTCACTCCCATTACTTGCTATTTTTCATGACCCTATGGCATTTATTAGCTACTGGAGATTATCTTGTTTATGCATTTGCACATTTATTGCTTATTTCTCCTATTAGAAGGTAAACTCTGATAGCTGAAACCTCATTCTTATTTACTGCTATATTTCCAGAACCTGACATGTAGTAGGTACTGAATAAATATTTGTTGAATGAATAAACTGAGATGAACAAATGATAGAATCAATGCAGGAAAAATGGCAAAAATACAAACCAGAAAAACTTCACTCCAAACCCTGTTATTATGAAGTAGGTTCAGAAGAGCTCCTAATTGAGTTCAAAGAGCTCCTAATTGAGTTCAAAGGCAAGAAAAATGGCAAAAATACAAACCAGAAAAACTTCACTCCAAACCCTGTTATTATGAAGTAGGTTCAGAAGAGCTCCTAATTGAGTTCAAAGAGCTCCTAATTGAGTTCAAAGGCAAGAAAAACGGCAAAAATACAAACCAGAAAAACTTCACTCCAAACCTTGTTATTATGAAGTAGGTTCAGAAGAGCTCCTAATTGAGCTCCTAATTGAGTTCATAGTATTTTGCACCTATATGTATTAAATCCTCTACTAGGGAATTAGCCCTAGTAGAGGTCAGAGTCCCTATCTTCCTCCTCTCTGCACAGAGCTGAGCCCAACTGTGGTGGAGAGAGCACAGACCTCAGCCGAGGCACCCGTGAATTGTTACTCATGCGCAGTTTATTTGAGATGTCAGTAGACGCACCAGATCCGGTCCCTTAGGTCACAGGGAGGAGATGCATTCCATGGGCAATTAATGTAGAATCAGCATGTTTTCTGCTCTCCCCAAATTGCACCTGAGGTCACTTCTCATTCTTCCCAAAAAGTTGTGTCACACAGTTTGGATAGTGAATATTTTGTCATTTGATTTACCTGCATAAAGACTACACCATTGATTTACCTGCATAAAGACTGGTAAGTGGGATTCAATCTTGTAAATGATCCGTGACTTATAACTGAATAAAAGTGATGTTTCTCCTGTTTGCATAGTCCTGTGTCCCCTGCTGCACCCTTCCCTTTAGATGGCTCTAGGAATGTTAAGATGATAAACCAAGATGACCATTTCCAAATAGTTTAAACAGAGAGGAAACTTCCAAATAATGTTCATTAAGTATATTAATGCTGAGAAGAAAAACAAATAGAAGTGCTGAACATAGAATATTCTTTGGTTGTGGATATTTCTCAGAATAGGAGAGGTACTGGGGTGTATGGTGGATTACAAACTGACCATATGATAAAAATCACATTTGGGAAACATAAATATGAGCTGAATGTAATAAAATCCTTTATAATCTTTGCCTGGTATATAGTAGTTTATTAGTGATTACTGTTATTTCCCCCAGCTCTACCACCAACCAGATATCAACAGAGACCTGAGGTCAGTAGTACTATAAGAACGCATGAACTCCAAATTTATGGAAACCATGAGCATTCAGAAAATAATCAAGCATAGTATTAAAAAGCAGAAAGTATGTCTTGCAGGAAAAAAAAGATTAAAAGAATTAGAATGATCCAGTCCAAATAAAAATGGGCTAAAATGTTTTAATACATTTAAGAGCTAAACCAAATATAAATATTTGAAATTTGAAATAAATATCTATTGGGGTCTACTCAAATGTTAGAGGGATGTAATAATAAGTAATACAGAGGGTTTATTTTCATGGTTCTTGTATAGCACAAGCCAGCTACCATTTATTTCTTTACTCAATGTGTATTTCTTATGGACCAATTATGTTGCAGCCCAAAGAAATGTTACCATTCTTTTTTTTTTTTTTTTAAGATTTTATTTATTTGACAGAGAGAGAGGGAACACAAGCAGGGGGAGTGGGAGAGGGAGCCAAGCGGGCTTCCCGTTGAGCAGGGAGCCCGATGTGGGGCTCGATCCCAGGACCCTGGGATCATGACCTGAGCCGAAGGCAGACGCTTAACGACTGAGCCACCCAGGTGCCCCGAAATGTTACCATTCTTTATCAAATAAGCTGTACATGTATCTATTTACAAGTATGGCTAAACTTTGGATCATTTATCATTCTGACGACTAGCAGATCTGTGAAAGAATCATAAAATGATAACTCCAAATCAGAAACTGAATGGTCTAATCAGTGATGTCTTAAACATCTCGTAAAAGATTTAAAGATCTCATAAAACAACAAGAAGGGGAGGAAAGGCCAATATGTATTATTAAAAATCTAAATTAATGTATTTACTAAAATGTCATTACTTCTAAGCACCTATAATAAAAATAACAGCTATTAAGAATTAACAATGAGTATTCACTTTGGTCCAGTTTTTTTTTTTTTAAGATTTTATTTATTTATTTGAGAGACAGCATGAGTGGCGGGGGGAGGGGCAGAGGGAGAGGGAGAAGCAGACTCCCCGCTGAGCAGGGGGCCTGACATGGGGCTCAATCCCAGGACCCTGAGATCATGACCTGAGCTGAAGGCAGATGCTTAACTGACAGCCACCCAGGTGCCCCCACTGTAGTCCAATTTTAAGAAATTTTAAATACTTTAGTTTGCCCATAAGGTTTAATATAACTTTTTCTTGAAAATATTTTTATATAATGTAGTAAATAAAACATTCCCCTCTTGATCATATATATAATTGACTAAGATTTTTTGCACATAACTAGGTCTATAATTCTTTTTTTTTTCATGCCTTGAACATGATTCTGATTTTTAATATTTTAAATTAAAATATATATCACACTAACTAATGTCATTCTTAAACTATGACCTTTGAACCCACTGATTCTCAAACCTGCCTGGACACTACAAACACCTGTGAAGTTTTTTAAGTAATAGATTACTAGTTGCAATCTAAAGATCCTGATTGAGTAAGTCTGGGGTATCAGCAATTATAATTTAAACCTGCTAGAATTATTAGGAAATCAATAGTAACACAGTATAAATTAATGAATTTACTACTTATCTGCATTGTTACTTTCTTCTTCTGTATCTTCCATACTTTAGTACATAGTTGGGGCTTAAGATATCTCTTTGATTGACTTACAAGATTTTTACAAAATTAATTTTAAAATAGAGATTCAAATGCACTTTCACTAATATTAATGCAAATTAAATATGGTTTTTAAAAGGTAATTACAATCTAAAGAGAAACTGCAGAAACATAAACTTCACCATAAAGAAAAAAATTCTAAATTCTAAAATTTTCTCTACATGTTTGTTTAAATCTCCACATATAAAATTTTTTTTATTATGCATGTAATTTGTGTACAGAAAAATGCAATGTTCTGAATGGAAACCAATACATATTAAAATCTAAATGACTAATTTTACTCTAAGGTTTTCTATAAATTTTCTTAAAAGATTTCCTAGATAAATTGGGTTACCTTGTCTATATGAAATTATATTATTTTGAAATATAGAAACAAAAGCATAAATGTTCAGCTCTTTAAAAATAAAATCAGTATTAAGACTTTTGGAACTCCTGAGTACTGATTTAGTGAAAATTCAGATAATTATTCCATTGCTCATTGTCTAAGTTATCGTTCTTCAAGGGGCCCCATGGTAGCTGCTTCAAGTATAATGTAGTGATGGCAGTAGATACAGCCTCAGCAGGTGCTGGAGAAGAAGCAGCTGTGGTTTGGGGGAAGAGCCAACGGAGGAGGATGGTTGTAGGCTGAGTTGTAGTGATCATAACTAAAGCATAACTTGTCACAGAAGACAACATTTTGACAACTAATGGTAACTCTATTAAAGTACAAATGGTGGCATTTTTGGTTTAGATGAATAGGTGGAGATGGTTGAAAGAGAGCGATGACCACTGTTATTCTAAACTAAGTGGCAGTTACAGTAGTTGTAGGTGAAGTGGAAGTGGTGGTAGTTGTAGATTCAGCTGAAGTAAATTGAGTTGTGGGTTCAGTCGAAGAGATGGTAGATGTGGTAACTGTTTTGGTTGTCCACTAAGATTCAGTTATAATGGCATTTGTTGTAATTGAAGTTGCAACAGTTGTAGATTCTGTTAAAGTGGGATCAGCTGTGGTTTCACTTGAAGTGGTGGTTGTAGCTTTGGGATTGTATGTTCAGTTGCAGTGATGGTGGTGGCTGTTGTATTTGTGGGTTTCCTTTAAGGGATGTTTTTGGCTGTGGTTATAGGTCCTGTTGTAGTGACGGTGGTGTCTGTCAGTCCTGTTGAAGTGATGGTGGCGGATGTTGAGGTTGCAGGTCCTGTTGTAGTGACCGTGGTGGCTGTCGAGGTTGTAGGTCCTGTTGTAGTGACCGTGGTGGCTGTCGAGGTTGTAGGTCCTGTTGTAGTGACCGTGGTGGCTGTCGAGGTTGTAGGTCCTGTTGAAGTGACGGTGGGGGCTGCTGGGGTTGTAGGTTCAGTGGATGTTGCAGTGGTTGTAGATTCTGTGGAAGTGGTTATAGTTGTGGGTTCAGTTGAAGTGGTGGTCACTGCAGGTTTAGAAGTAGTAGATGTCATTCCAGGAATGTCATTGTTGAAGGGTAGCAGGCTAGTAATGGGAAAATTGTCATTTCCTCTATTGTTCACCAGGCATATTATGAGTACTCCAATTGCTGTTTTTATCACAGAGGCTAAGAGACAAGCCAAAAAGACTTTACACAGAGACCAGTTATTACAGCAATTTCCTTTTACCTAAGAAGAGTGTAAATGACAATATCAGTAATGAAAAACAAAAATGGTTGTGATTTTTCATCTCTTTTGTGTTATTTATACCTTAGTGCAGTAACATGATTAGAATCCCATTATATCGCCGAAGAAATTTAAGCTTGAAGTCCAAGTTTTTATCCAGGTGAAAGTAATTGCACCCTTTCTCTAACATTAGAAGAAATCAAAATCTATCAATATCTCATCTTCTTTTATTCCAGTTTCCAGTGATTGGGAGGGGGAGAGCATTGTCTTTCCACATAAGCAGAATAGCACTTCAATGGTAAATTCTCCATTGTACACCTAATCCTTCGCTGGATGTCATTACTCCAAACTGTTCCACTTCCAAAATCACTCCCTCAAGAATCCTATGCTCTCACCACCATCTCTTCTCCTTCCAGCTTATTTATTCAATTCCCCCTATAGCAACCTTTCTTTAGTCTTATTTAAATCGTCGGCCCAGGGGCACCTGGGTGGCACAGTTGGTTAAACGTCTGACTCTTCGTTTCAGCTCAGGTCATGATCTCAAAGTCCTGGGATCGAACCCCACACTGGGCTCCACACTCAGCAGGGAATCTGCTTGAGGATTTTCTCCCTTTCTCTCTCTCTGCCCCTCCCTCTTCTCGCATGCATTCTCTTTCTTTTTCTCTCTAAAATAAATACAATCTTTAATGATAATTAAAAAATGTTGGCCCAGCAGACCCTGTTTCACTCACATACCTCCTTATCCACCTTTTGTTCCATGGTCCATTATTTCAATAACACTAATTCCCTAAAATCTCTTGCACTTCCCTCGTCATTCCTCCAGCTGGCAAATAAATGGCTGCTTTCTCTGGACTTGCCCTTGAGCAGCTACACTGTCAGGGAAAGTCAAGTACCTGGGCAAATCAGAGTCAATATAAATGTATGATTAACATTCTTGAATAGATTTTCTGTACCGCTCCATCATCCTATTATATTTCTCTAAGATACTCTCTCATTTTGTAAATCTTTCTCAATCTTCTCTCTCTTCAAACCTATCACCTCCACCCACCAACCCTCGCACACAAATTGACGCACCTCATTACCATTAAATGACTTCACCTCCTTTCCATTTCATTGGGAAATTTGAAACCATCAAATGCAAAGTCTCTCAAAGCCCCACTAGGTACCAAATCTGCAAACCCAGGGGAGCTATCCCATCCTCCTGCCTAAAGCAGATCTACCAATCTGTCCTTGGATCCCATCCCCCCCAATCCTTCCCCTACCCCCAAACCCCATCCCTGCTCTTCTCAGCAACTTTTTTTTTTTTTCATTCTTCCTCTGGGACTAAATACTTCACCACTTTCCTATTAAACGGCTTCTTGCTTTTAACATTTATATACATTCAAATCTCTTCCATCTTAACCAAAAAATTTCCTTTGATTCCAAATCCCCCTGTAGCTACTTCCCTTTCTCTCTCTTTCTCTGGAAAATGAAATTTCTTGAGACTCGCCTAACACAACATCTCCATTCCATACCTTTCAACCCAATCCTGTCTGACTTCTGCCTCTTCCATGCCACCAAAATCCCTCTTAATAAAGTCACCAATGACATTCATTCACTCAAATCTAACTGACATACTTTAGTCCTCACCATATGTAAAACCTCAGTAACATTTGCCTCTGAAGACCATCCCTCCTCTCTTTTGAATAGTCTCCTCCCTTGGCTTCTGTGATATTCCATTCTCATTGGTTTCCTCCTCACCGCGCCCCGACCACAATCTTCCCAGTTTCTTTCAGAGGCTCAGTACCCATGTTCAGCCTTTATTGTTCACATTCCCAGGCCCTTGTCTCTTTCACTCTAAGCTTAGGGTCAGCAAACTTCTTCTGTAAAGGGCCAGATAGTACATAGTTTCAGCTTTGTGAGCCATACAGTTTTGGTCACAATTACTCTAACCTGCCATTATAGTCTTAAAGCAGCCATAGACATTGAGTAACCAAGTGAGTGGGGCTCAGCCATTGGTTAGTTCTTAGAAAATTCTAAAATGCAGCTGGGGTTAAGAACTAGCAGACTAGATGTTATTTAAGGCTTCTCAATTCTATGATTACATAAATTAGTTTGCCTCTGCAAACAAGAAGGAACATTTTCTAACTCCACCCTATTGAGCTCATTCATTCTTTCACATTGTCTCAGCAACAATATAAAGAGTTTATATTTTTATCCAGAATCAAGAAACAAGGGTCAGACTCTCTACAGAGCCTCTAGGGCAAAATTAAGCAACACAGGGTAGGAATTGCAGAGTCAGGGAAACCCAATCAAACTTCCAAGTGGAATAAGTAATTTATAGTCAAGGTCAAATTTCTATAATAGGGCTGAAGATGAGAGATACAGCCTTGGGGTAAGGTGAATTCAGCCAATGGATAAGGTCAGGAACCAAAGAGAGCTGGGTCTAGTCTCCAAAGCTAGTAGAAGAAATCTGGAGAACAGAGCCAGGTTTCTATGTCAAGGTCATACGTGTCAGAGGTCAGATAGAAGAAACCTATAAAACATGCAACATACAGGTCCAGAGGCTAAAACAGTAGAAGAAAATAAGGTGATCACCAATTGAGTAGGACTCTTGCAACTTTGAATATGACACATTCTCCCATCACAGTCTAATTTGTGTATTAAATCCTACATTGCCAGCATATTTGCTCCTCTGCCTCTCCCCACCTACATTTATACTTTACATTTATTCCTTTTTTATATATATTTTCTATCTGTGCAAATATTTAAGTCCCCGACTAGAACATCAGCTCCTCGAAAACAGAGATTATCAAATATTCTCCTTCTTATGAATTGCCTCACGGTGATTCAGAATGATACTGAGAATACAGCAGATGCTTAACATGAATATGGGTGAATTAAATGATTAAATATATTTCCTGAGAAAGAAGAGAACAAATATGTCCCTGTAGAGAACACATTCCAACCTGGGTAAACACTGCTATATCAAACATTACCTGGATAATTCTGTGTGTGGGTATCTTGAGTATGCAAGGACTCCTGGGCTCACAGAGACCCCAGTTAAGTTGGAAGAGACATGACCAGTTGTGTCATTTGAAGGTCGATGCCAGAATGTAGTGCTGTGAGCCTGAACATGTGATTGGCTATAGAAATAAAGCATAAGTGAATAGGAAGCCATGGTGTTGAATTTCTAAAATTAAATTCTTCTATCAAACATAATCAAGAGTATCAATTTTAAAAGGGATAAACCATAACAAAACTTTTAAAAGGAATGTTTTCTTATTATATTCTGAAGACCAAAAAAAATCTAGACAGATTATTATATATTGCACTATAAAAAAGTTACCAGTGTTCCAGATCAGGAATGTATGTCATCCCATCTTCTCTACCATATTACTTGCATGTATTAAATACCCTCATGTTGCAAGCTGCTGTAGGTGGAGCATATATTAGGAAGTCTCTATCCCTATAAGGAATAGAATTTTAGAGCCAAAAAATTCTTGCAGTTTATCAGGTACAACCTTTTAGGTCATTTTGGAAATGAAAATATTAAAGCAAAAAGAGGTGAAGTTATTATTATCATCATCATCATCCCATAATGACATTAATAGCGAGCACTGGAGCTCAAACCTTCCAGTCTTAAGGCCAGTGTACTTTCCACTCCACTGTATATAGCATGTTGTTATACTAAACTATGGTTTATTATTATGGATATTAATATAGTGTATACTAATCTACACTCTACTAATGAATGTAGTGTATGGTTTATTATTATGGATATTAATATAGTGTATACTAATCTACACTCTACTAATGAAAGATTCTCATACAAACAGACTCCTTCCATCTATGCAATGGAACTTGCATGCCCACGACAAAGAGACAGAAGACAAATCATTTGTCAGTTTGTGATATGTTTCTGCTTGCTTCCTCTTGGACACACAACCATGTAAAAGCAGTTCCCAACAACAACAAAAATGTCTCTACTCTTAGGAAGCTCAAATGCTAATATAACAGGGAGGCATAACAATTGCAAAATATTGTTGAGAAAGGGGGCAATAAGGATTAAAAATGGGTGAGCTCAGTGGGAAAGATTGGGGGGGAATAGGTGTTTTAAAAGGGGAAAGAACAAGATGACACGAAAATGGGAGAGGAAGAAGCTCAGGAATCGTGGAACTGGGCCAAGAGTTTTGTTGCATCTCATAAACCACGTAGGATTGTCTGGGGATCTTTGTCTCATAGAATGATAATGTTTCTTTCTAGTTGTGAGTCAAGGGCATCTCTGCCACTCCTTGCTCATCTTCCAAAAGCAAAAACTGAAACTACCCACTGTAGATTTGCTGTGAGGGTTAATGAGCAAATACCTGGAAGAGGGTTAGAGCAACGTCCGTGCGCACTCTGTAAGTGTTGGCGGTCGGCGGCAGTAGTGGTAGTAGCAGCAGCCGTGTTTTTACTCCTACTCTTGCTAAACTAGGTGTCTTGGGTTATGTTGATTTAATAACCCATTACTAAATAGCTATAAGAACTGCTGGCCCATCAACTCATGTGTTCCATAAAACTGTCCGATTAGAATTGTATGTGCTTATTGGTCCATTGAGAATAATCATGAACAACACAAAAAATAAGTATGATTGTTATTAAATGTAGACAAGATGGAATACTCCTGGCAGTAAAGAGTGTGCAAAGTTAGATTTTTCTGTTACATCAAAGAAATAAAACATGCCATATGTTTTATTGAATAAAACTAAACAAACTCCATGTTATTCACTAGATAGATCTGAGCAATGTTGGACTTACCTTTAATAACAACCTTGCTTATTTGGCCAAGGGCTGAGGCCTTAGTTATTATCCAGTTTGCCTGTGGCTGATGAACTGAAATATTTTAAAGCACTTTGTGTACAAAGTAAAATTCACTCACCAGGCCAGTTTTCCAGAATTTTCTGGCCCTGATGGAATCAGTCCTTTCAAAGAAGAAAAATGGTGGGTGGTGTCTACACTTAGGGTGGAGAACCTATGATCTAGGCTCAGCTTTGGAGTAATCTTGCAGCCCAAGTAATCATTTTTACTGTGTTATGTTGCCCTGGCTTTTAGTGCAGGTGGAGTCTCTACACAAAATTGGAACAGTTAAAGAGCTGCAAATGTTTACAGGACTAACATAGAGCTTAGTGCAAATTTTTATAAATTTATAATTTTTATAATTAATTAATTTTTTTAAAAAAGAGCTAGGGGCACCTGGGTGGCTCAGTCGTTAAGCGTCTGCCTTCAGCTCAGGTCATGATCCCAGGGTCCTGGGATAGAGCCCTGCATTGGGCTCCCTGCTCTGGGGGAAGCCTGTCTCCCTCTCCCACTCCCTGCTTGTGTTCCCTCTCTCGCTGTCCCTCTCTCTCTGTCAAATAAATAAATAAAATCTTTAAAAATAAATAAATAAAGAGCTAAACTGAGACCCTTCTTAATGAGCCTCTAAGCAGGGTGGTGGTACCAGGTTGGGTGAATGCCGGAGCCCAGAACACCCAACTAAACAGCTGAACACCATCAATAATCAGTCAAGATCTCCCCACTGAGACATGGCCACAAGGTCAGGTGAATATGCAGTCAGGAACACAGATCTGAATCAAGTCACCAAGGAGAGAGCACAAACCAGGGAAGACAGAGGGCTGAAAGAAGGGCCACAGTCAGTCTTAGAGGCAGGAGGGAAGGACAGTGAGGCAGACCACTCACAGAGCAGCCCTGGGGCATGAAACACAACACATTGTTTTCCACCTGAGCCTCTTTTGCAAAATAGGCCTTTCATTGCAGGATATTGACTCTTTTCACACCTACTTAACCCACATAAAACAAGGTCCCAAAATTTGCTTTATCATCTTTGATTGTTGTACTATTCTCTACCTGTGTACATTTTTTTTCCCAAAGAAGAACACTGGCTTTTGGAAGGCAAGCCCTCACAAGTCTTTCCTTGCTTTCCCTTTCTGTGCACTGTACTGATAATAAATTAATTTTTTCAATTTTTTGCACAGAAATGTGGCTACATATAACCAAAACATTACCTGTCCATGACAGAAGTCTCTCTTTGGACATCGTGAGCATCCAGGAGTCCCCAGGTGCTGATGACATGAGTGCCAGCATCATCAGTGACATCAGTTGATGGTGCAAACTGATGTACTGAACTGTGAGTTTCTGGTCACTTGGACTTGAGAATGGCTACCAGAACGAAGCCTTTGGAAAAGAGGAAATCCATTGAGTTGAATTCCTAAGTAAAACTATCCCAACTAATATATTTATTCATGTAAGTTATATTTTATTCCACTGATCGATCCAAATAGCTCTTGATGGAAAAAAAAAGGTTGTCTTACTTCAGTATCATGAGATAGTGGAAGATCATTATTGAAACAACACCTCTGTAAGAACAAAAGTCAATGAGTTCTTTCTTTCAAAGTAACAAAATATAGTCAGAAATATATATTATATATATAATACAATAGTACTAAAATACTTAACAGTAAGGGGCAATTAGGAAGTAGAAAAGGTTTGGTATCAACCAAATTAATAGCAGTAAATGCAGCTGAGAGAACTATACGGTACAGTGTGCAGTTAAGTAGGGGCTTCTACTGTCTGAGGCTCAGCAGACTAGTTCATATACGACACAAAGCTCGTATACATCCAAGTCCTAAAAATCTTCTAGCTCATCATAAAATAAATCGCATTCATCTTCAAAGTCTGTCAGGCCATTGTCCCCACCTGTTTTGTTTGCTTTTGTTTTTCTAGCCCATTCACCCAAACCCATCCATCAGGAAATGTTCTCTTTTGAATATCATGGGGGACAGGCCATGGGCCTGGTTGAGGGGCCTGGCCTGGGAGGGTGGACAGTAAAACTTCCCCAGAAGGTAAACAGGATGTAGGTGAAGCCTGCCAGGTACCCTATATGGCTCTGAGTTGTGTGGGGATATGTGAGCAGGTCCTGACGGAGGGGCAGCGTGAAGAAGGACTGGGATACACTGAGCATCCGGGAGGCTCAGGAAAACATAGGCCAGTGGTGCTGCAGCCCTGCCCATTCTTCCCAGAAGAAGCCTGTGCTTGGGGGATTTGGGGAAAGTCCTGGGTGCCTGAGTGCCCCTCCTAAGAAGTTTGGCTCAAGACACCTATCAAGCACACCCCAATCCTGATTGATTTTAAAAGAATCTTATAATGTTTCATTTCTTAAGCTGAGTGGTGGATACAGGGTGTTGAATTCCTCTTTAAATCTTTTTAATATCTGAAATATTTTATATTTGATTTGTAAAAGAAAAAATTCAAAAACTTTTTGGAAGAAAGTGTTTTTTTGAAGTAAGCTTAGAAAGGAATATCTAATATATTATTTTAAAGAGAAGTAGACTTATTTATATCAGAATCTGGGGGGACATTTTGTTACCTCTAGAAACATCATAGAATGATCTAAGACTTTTTTCATAACAGGATAGAAAATGTGCTATTTACACGCTCTCTCTCTAAATCTTGTAATTCCTACATGGTTATTAAATTTGCTGACAAACAATGTTAAATGGGTCAATTATTTGTGTGGGTAGGACACTGGTCCATTGTAACTCGACCACTAAAATAAAACTATTATTAATAGTGATTAAATATGGACAAGCATACCTTCGAGATAAAGTATTGGAGGTGTACTTTTGAAGTTAACAATTGCAATGGAATAATTCAGCAACATTCTGCTAATCACTCAGGAGCACTGAGGAAATCTGGATTCAGCTCTATAAATAGCTGTGCTTTTTTTAACATGTGTTGATACGATGCTTTAGTATTCAGTCATTTCTCAATTTGCCTGAGGTTGATGAACTTAAACATTTAACACACTCTGTAATCAAATCAAATCTCACTCATCAGGTCAGCTTCCTGAATCTCATTCTCCTGTTAGAAACCCAGCCCTTTCCAAAAAGGAAGACCGACAGGTAGTATCTTTATCAGGGGTGAAAAACCAACAATCTTGGGGCCACTACACTACACCACATGAATGGAGAATTTTGGGTTTTATCACAAATACTGAATCCAAATCTTAACTCCTATCATTGTTTTGTTCTGGCTCTTATTTGACACTAAATTTTAAATTTTGAATAGATGGAGAGCTGAGAATAATGCTTAATCAGATATTCGAAATTAGTCACTAATGTTATTCACTGCAACGGAAATGTATTTGTAATATTTATTGAAAAGTTATGGTGTTATAATTTAAGGTATTTTTCTGGGAGAAAAAAAAACCTAGATTGCTTTTTCAAATGTAACTTTCAAGTGATATTTTATTGCATTGGTTGAAATTGTCCTCAGATGGGCTAGGTTTCTCTACCACTATGTCAAAATATCCACATAAAAGTAAAATTTCTAATCAGAGAGCAATATGTATATATCCTACACCTTGTTTTTATAGGATCTGAAACATTTGTAACTGTTATAATCTGAACTTTGTTATTATCTAGAAAAACCGCCAACATGATGAACTAATACCTCACTAAAGGCAACTACTTTTTGTTTTAATCTGAGTATTTCAGCATAATGAAGATCCAGTTCTGGGGATTCAGATACACCTGAAGTCCTTGGAGGTCACATAAACTAGAATCAATAGATTTTTTAAAAATCTCTTGCTTTTGAGACAGAAGTCTCTTCCTTGATGTTTAATCATTCAACAACTATTTACTGAGCAACATGATTTCCTTGGTCTATCTCATGGGTGGAAAAAAACATTTCTCTACGCACTTATAAATTATTCTTAAACTGTCTATTTCAAAGTACATTTCCATATTTGTTCCTATTATCAATACAAATGTAAAAACTAAACAATAGGTTAACTCTTGAGTATAAAAACCATAACAGCCAAAATGATGTATGTATTTTACCAAGGTTTCTTGGTTTCTTTATTGGACTTTTAGAGTATATTTAAGATTAATTTCTCATTTTCAAGTTTTAGAATTATTTGAGTTATAAATTTTTAGAATTAGCCTCAAAAATCTATTATTATAGACCAAAGCCTAAACATCAGACTTAAAAAAAATACTTTAAAAAATGCTGAAGCCACATTATGCATGGTTATAACTGCATATTATTTTAATTGTAGTCCCAGGAAAATACTAATATTTTAGATTAATAATATATAAAATAAAATTTTAAACTGTGTTTACATATAGCACAAAAATACAAGATTTCTGATTTCTAGATACTGGTTGAAAAGCCATAAATTGCCTTTCCCTTACCAATTATAATTATTTGTGGGTTGGTTTTTTTTGGGGGGGGTAAAGAATACATAAGCATTGCTTCTGTGATATCATATGAAATGCATTAGGATTTTCTATTTAGACCAGAAATAAAATTCATATAGATGAGATATCAAATGAAACAACAAATACTCACAGGCTGGTTTCTAAAGGGTTCCACAGTTACTATGTATTTTCCACATTTCCTCTCCATTCTTGAGCTGCCAGTATCACAAGTTTAAACCCAGGACTATTTCTCCTTTTGACCATTGCTATTTACATCTGCAACCTTGAGTAATATTTTAGTTGACTGAGGACAAATTGACTGTGATGCATCTGTGTAAGTGTTGAATAAAATAAATATTAAATACCATTCCTAAGAGAGGACTTAGAGTCCTTGAAGTAAGATATTAATAACAATGTGAATCAAGAAAACCAATCCCACCTCTGAGAAGTATTGTTGCTTTTCTCTTTGGAGCCCGCCTAGCAGAAGCAAACTATGATAATCCTACATCATACTTCCTCCTCTCCCCATTTATCAGCATACCTCAAACACCTTTCCTCCGGAGTTCAAGGCTAATCTACGATAGAATTCTGAAATCAATGAAGTTTCCAGTTGCTTCCTTTCAAACCTAGAATGATCATCCTCTCTCCCTGTGTTGGTACGACCTTTAAGGCATTCGTGCCTCCTGATCATCGGCCTTGACATTCTTTAGCTGCCCTAGTGCTATGAACTCCCCAGTGCTGTGACCCCAGCATTTGACAGAATGAAATTCTCTGAGTCACACTTGCTTAGGTTCCAACTCCGTGTTTCCTAAAATGAGAACATGATGTAATAAATCAGTAACCACTAATGCATTCATATACTTTTATTCATAATAGCCATAAGCTGGAAATGATCCAAATGCCCACAATGAATAAATTATGGCATATTCACAATGGAATTCTACACAACATTACGTCAAACAAATATACATATATATATATTTAAATCACCTGTTATTAGATACAACATGTTGCATGTTCACTTGCTCAGTCTAGTGAAAGAAATGAGACGTGTATGATTCTATTACATGAAGTTCAAGAATGAACAAAAGTAATCAGATAATGATAGAGGTCATTGTTTATCACTGAGTTGGATGGAGGAGTTGACAGGAAAGGGGCATGAGGGAATCTTATGAGGTACTGGAAATTTTCTGTATCTTGATCGGGGTGGTGGTTTCACATGCATATAGATACATGAAAATATTCTAGCTGTACCTTTCAGATCAGTACACTTTATGAATGCTATCCTTCAATAAAATGGAAACATAAAAATAACTATTAACAGAGCTAAAAGTGAATTTGAGATGAGGAATCTACAGTCTAGGAAGGGCCACACACCCTACGTAGTGTGAATCCCATGCTGATTGTCTCATCTGTTAGTCTCGTGCACTTTCCACACTGACCATCTCATGAGAGATTATATAGTAAAACAGACATTCCAGTAGATATCAGTAACAGATCTCTGGAAAACAAAGAAAACCAAAAACTGAAGTCTCAAAATTGGAGAAGATCCCAGGAGGCAATTGCTCTTAAGTAAAGATTTCTGCTCTCATTCCAGACTTAATGATAAAATGGATCTGAGTTTGGGGTTTGGGGCAGAAACTTAGATGATACCTTGGTACATCGCTGTTTGAGAAAAATCTCAAGTGAAGATATTTATAATAGATGAGATAGACCCTGTAAAACTCTTTCAAGAGAAATGTTTTAATAAATCCAATTTTTCTTAAACTTTAAAGTGCTTAATTTCTAAAAATTTGTGATTCATTAAGGAATTATTTAGAGTCTATGCTTTATGCTAACTGCTAAGTGTTCAATGGTAAACAGAACAACATTCCTGCCCTGCTGGAACGTGATTTTATATATGTCAAATCTGATTTTAAAACAAAAATATATGGTCTTTGCAAAAATAGTCTCATAAATTTCCTCACTGCCATTAGCTTAAGAATTCTACTGGAACAAAAAATAGCATAGCTTAAAGCCTCTAAAAAAGTGAATGGCTCTCAGAAGGAGGGAAGTCCCCCCCGCCCCCCCCAGGGGACATTTGGCCTTGCTGGGAGACATCTTTGATTGCTGCAACTGTCAGGAGGGGCTGTACTGGCATCTAGTGGGGACAGAGCAGGAGTGCTGTTCAACAGCCCCTATCACAAAGAACTGTTTCATCCCAAAACATGCCAAGGTTGAGAAACCATTCTAGAACATGAAGAGCATGAAAAATCTGTGCAAAGGAGAAGGTAAGAAAAAAAAATTGTTCCAGGGCACCTGGGGGGCTCCGTCAGGTAAGTATCCAACTCTTGGTTTCAGCTCAGGTCATGGTCTCAGGGTTGTGAGATGGAGCCTTGTATCACATCGGGGCCCTGCGCTCAGCAGAGTCTGCTTGTCCCTCTCCCTCTGCTCATGCACTCGCACTCTCTCTCTCTCAATCTCTGAAAATAAATAAATAAATACAATCTTAAAAAGAAAGAAAGAAAATTGTTCCTAGGAGCAATGAAAACATGATGCCTGCTCAGCAAGAAAACTAAGCCAATTAAGCTACTGTGGGTCCTCTGAGCAAGGAGATTATAGGGGGCTCATATCATGTGAAAGTTTCAATGATAATGAACACTGAACTTAACTAATTCAACTGAGAATCAGTATGTTATTATTAGCCAACAAAATTTATGAACCTTAGGGGCACCTGGGTGGCTCAGTTGCTTAAGCGTCTGCTTTCAGCTCAGGTCATGATCCCAGGGTCCTGGGATGGAGCCCCGCATCTGGCTCCTTGCTCAGCAGGGAGCCTGCTTCTTCTCCCTCTCCCTCTGCCTGCCACTCCCCCTGCTTGTGCTCTTTCTCTCTGTCAAATAAGTAAATAAAAACTTTAAAAAAAATTTATGAACCTTAAATAGAATAGAAATTAAACTGGCTTTTCTTTAAAAATCTGGCTACATATTTAAAAAACACAAGTTATCCTAAGTAACTATTCTCCCCTTCATTCTCACTGTAAGAGAACCTCCTATTGTTAACTAGGCACATGGACAGAATGTAGGCCTCATTTGCCAGTCCCCTTTGATGCTAGGTGCAAAATGACTAAATCCTATTTAATGGGATATTAGCCTAAGTTATGTTGTCAAGTCAAAGAGGGGCTTACCTTCTTTTTCCACTTCTTAACAGCCGGAATGCAGATGACATGGTACACAATTTCATTGTAGTGTTTCCTGATCCAGTAGAAGTGTTTCCTGATCCAGTAAAAGTGATCATTTCTCTTGTGGTCATAGGTTCAGTTGAAGTACCTACAGTCAAATGGGTCACAGGCTCAATTGAAGAGGTAATATTTACAGGTTCACTTGAAGTAAGAACGGCTGTTGAGGCAGACTGAGAAGTTATGATGGCTGTATGTTCAGGAGTTATATGTTCTGTTGAAGTGATTATTGTTGTAAAGTCTGTTGAAGTAACGCTACTTATAATTTCTGTCGATGTGAGTGGTATTATGTATGGTTTTATGCTCAGTTGACGTGGTAGATTCAGTCTGAGTGGTGGCCGTATCCATTGTAGTAAAAGGTTCCGTCAGAAGGCTGGTAGTGTTGCCATGATGGTAGTAACTTCAACTGAAGTGGAGGCTATGGTGGTCGTGTTTGTAGGTTCCGCTGAAATTGTGTTGGTTGTAGATTCAGATGGTGACAGCGGGCATTATGGTAGTCGGTTCAGGGGGAGTGCCGGAGCTGTCTGCTACGGTGGTTGTAGGTGCCTTTGCTGCGGTCCTAGTAGTCACTTCTGTTGTACTGGCCACTGTAGGCAGTGAGGTTGTTTCAGGAATGATTATTATAGGTTCTCCATCATCTGAGGATATATGGATAATAATGGGGGCAGGGTTATTTGCCCCTATACTGACCAGACACACTGTGAGGACTCCAATTGCTATTGTTATTACATAGGCTAAGAGACAAATAAGGAAGATTTTCCAGAAAGACCAATCACTAGATATCATCTCTGTGTTACCTAAGAAGGATTTATTTATTTATTTATTTATTTGAGAGAGAGAGAGAGAGAGCACAAGCAGGGGAGGAGCAGAGGGAGAGGGACAAGCAGACTCCGCACTAAGTGCAGAGGCCAATGTGGGGCTCCATCTCACAACCCTGACCTGAACCAAAATCAAGAGTCCCATACCTAATCAACTGAGCCACCCAGGCGCCCCACTGAAACAGGATTTAAATAAAACAACAGTAAGAATGAAACCAAACATTTTAAGAAAAATCATGGTCATTGTCATTTCTTTGCCAGTTCAATTTGTACTTGTAATTTGTAATTTGCTTCATCAAAGAAATGTATAAATGGCATTATTATTTGTCATCTTGTCATAATAGATTGTAAACATCTACATTTTCATCCCTGGGAAAGGATTGGTCTTGTGCTTTACATATCGCTGGAGTAAAGAAACGTACACAACTACTACTTTTTTTTTATTCTTATGTCTGAATCTTTTAAAGTTTAAAAAAAATTGCTAAAAACTATTAACACCTACCCAAAATCGCCAAAGAAAGATAAGTACACTGGTAGATTGCTGACTGCCTATTATAAAAAACAGACCCCTCAAATTCTCCTGGTTTACATTCCCTCCTTTGTGAGCCTATTAATACATAAAATTCTGCCAATAATCAGACTTCCTAGAAACCTTCCAGTGATGTACATTTTAATTATTAGGCCAAACACATATTTTGTCTAATCTTCAGTGCAGATTAGGATTTATCAGCATGAAATCTTTCAGACAGACCAGCTTCTGCAAGTTACCAGTTACTGTTGCTTGGAAAATTGCTTATTCTCTCTAAGCTCATGTCCTCCTCTGTAAACTGCTAGTAACAGGAACAAGTGACTTACAGTTCTAGAATAAAGATAAATGGAGGGGAAACTGCTCTGTATACTATATAGGGCTGTGCAACTGAGAGGCTGAATGCATGGGGGTTGGATGACATGGAGTCTGAGCTGAAACAACCTGGATCTCAGCAAGATTCCACCACTCACATTGTGGCCTTGGGTAAGTTAATTCAACTCTGTTCACAGTCTTCATCTGTAAAATAAGATACTAATAGAACCTATCTGATGAGGTTGTTGTGAAGCTGAAAAGGGGACAGTATGGATAAAATGCCTACAGCACTTCCTGGCACTTAGTAAATGCTCTAATGTGCTTGTGATTATATTGACAATGATAATCATGATGCTGCAACAAATCTTTTTTGTTACTATTTAGTGGACAGGCAACAGGATAGGGGGAAAACAATAGATTTTTATATCAAGCATTCTTAGGTTTAAGTCTCAAAACTATGAGATCTAGTAAAAGCTTCTTAACTTGCCTATACTATTCCTATCTCAGCCAATAACTAGCTGTATTAATTCTAGCAAAAGTTTCAACTTCCCTGAAGTTTTTTTTTCCAGTCAATAAATGAAGAGATTGGAATAAATGGTATCCAAAATCACTCTCAGCTGGAAAACTGAAATACTTTATTTCCCCTTTGCAACCAAAAAGAAACATCCTCTTACTTCTCCCCCTTCAAAAATCCCCCTCCTTCCACATTGCCTCAGCTCCACTTTATTACTTTGTTTCAAGAACTAGAGCTCAGATCCACCAAAAGATGCTCCATGGTAGCAAAAAGCAGAATGGAGGTAGATTCAGAGCCAGGATAGATCAGCCCAACTACCAAGCATGTCACCCATCAAGAAATGTTAATTTTATGCCAAGGTTGAGAGCTTAAGGATCATACTACTAGGGGAAGTGAACACAGTAAGCATGACAAGAGCTCAGAAATATGAGAGATCTGAGCCTGGGCAACAAAGCAAGGGGAAAACCCTGGGAAACCAAGTGAGGTTTCTAAGCAAAGGTTAAAAACACCAAGATCAGAACCCAGAGAGCTAAAGACAGATTGTGATCTCTTTCTTAACTAAAAGAAACCAGGGAGGGGTTCCTGGGGGACGCAGTTGATTAAGTATCTGACTCTTGGTTTGGCTCAGGTCATGATCTCATGGGTGGTAAGATTGAGAAGAAAGAAAGGAAAGGAAAGGGAAAAGGAAAAGAAGAGAAAAGAGAAAAGAAAAGGAAAGGAAAGGAAGGGAAAAGAAGAGAAAAGAAAAGAAAAGAAAAGAAAAGAAAAGAAAAGAAAAGAAAAGAAAAGAAAAGAAAGAAAAGAAAAGAAACCAACCAACCAGGGAAATAAGTAGTTCTAAGTCTGGGTCAGGGAAAATACAAAATGATATTCCTAGTAGATCTTATTATGCCAGAAAGCAAGGAATCTGCCAACTACTAATCAGGCTTGTCAAGACACGAGAGCCAACCTGAAAGGGCTCCCAGCTGACCTAAAAGTAAAATTCAAGCAACAAAAAACTAATGACTGAAATCAATTCTCAAAAAATACTCATTGGTCACAACTGGAGGATGCTAGGATAACAACCAACTCATTTCCTTGAAAATTAGTAAATAAAATAAAAATAAAATATTTATGCTGTCTTTTCTGTGAGAATTGTATTTCAGGAGAATGGAATAGTTGGTTATTTTTGCCAAAGAACTCCAACTATAATGTAGAGGGAAATATGTAATTAGATAATTTCCATTTTCCAATCCCTAATGGGAAAAAAGTAGATCTAGGCAAATAATTATCAGTAGATATTAATGCCATTAAGTGAAAATAGATAAGGAAAAATTTGATAGAGGTATCAACTTGATACCATCTGAATCTATAAACAAACTTAGCATCACAAAAAGCACAAAAACCAGACTTAATTTATGTGACACATGATTTTATGTAGTAAAATGAACACAGTGCCACATAAATTGTTCTTGCCTCTAGTTTGCAGGAAATAGAGTATAAAGAAACAAGTAAAAAGATATAATGAAGGAGCAACCAATCCAATCCTGAATGTGGGATATTCTACACAGCAAATGACCTAGTTTCTTCAACAAATCAATGACATCTAAAAAAAGAGAGAGAAAGAAGGGGCAAACTGTTTCAGGCTAAAAGAGGTGCAGATACATAACAATCCAAGCAATATTTAGACTTTATTTAGATCCAATTTTTGAGCTATTTTTTTTTAAAAGGAGGTCAGAGTCCAGAGGCCTAAAGGAAAGGCATCCAGACAGATGTCAAGGCTGGACTGGGGTCAGAATGTGATGCAGGTGCTCGCTTCAGCGAATGTGATGCAGGTCCCCGCAGAGCAGAGCCCTGAGTACTGGAGGGCTGAGTATGCACCTCCATTGTAAAACTTGGGCATAGCTCACCTGCTTTTGTATCCATCTATCATCCATCCATCCCATATATGTAACACTATGCATATATATACCATCATATATACATATGTACACTGAGCCAAGAGCACTGCTACAGGGGTTAACACTGGAGAAGAAAGCAGTGTTGTCGTAAACATTACCTGTCCTTGTCAGAATCGTCTTTGGGGGAATTTTGGATATTCAAAGGTTCCTGGGTTGATGCAGGAAGCAATGACATTGGTACAAACCTCACTGGTGACTTCCATCGATGGTGGAAATTGGTATGTTGAACTGTGAGTTGTATGGTCATTTGGACTCTGGAAATATCTACAGGAACAAAACAATGAGACAAACTGAAAGAAAAAGAAGCCACTGTGTTGAATTTTGAAGTGAAATTATTCTGAAAATTCTAAACTAACTTGTGACATGTCATGAGATTTTTAGTAGAAGATGAGTATTTAAAATAAGACTTTTGGGGGGCGCTTGGGTGGCTCAGTCGGTTAAGCGTCTGCCTTCGGCTCAGGTCATGATCCCAGGGTCCTGGGGTTGGGCCCCGCATCGGGCTCCCTGCTAGGCGGGAGGCCTGCTTCTCCCTCTCCCACTCCCCCTGCTTGTGTTCCCTCTCGCTGTGTCTCTCTCTGTCAAATAAATAAAATCTTAAGAAAAAAAAACAAGACTTTTGGGGGCGCCTGGGTGGCTCAGTTGGTTGAGCATCTGACTTCGGCTCAGGTCATGATTTCAGGGTCCTGGGATCAGGCCCCACATGAGGCTCCCCATTAAGCAGGGAGGCTGCTTATCCTTCTGCCCCTCCCCCCACTCATTCTCTCTCCCTCCCTCTCTCTCTCTCTCAAATAAAATAAATAAAATCTCTTAACATTTTTAAAAAATTAAAAAAAGACTTTAGTACTGAATAAATCAGTCATATTTTATTTTATGAATAAATAAGTTTTTCAAATAATATTTCACTTCAAAATAATTAAATCTGGTCAGGTCATTGTCTTTTCTTATTTTAAATATTTTACTAATATTTGGGGGTCAAGATTACATACCATCAATGATTATAATATGACATCTCTTTATTAAATATCCCCATGTTTCAAGCATATATAGGTATATCCTCTTAAGATACGCTACCATAGAGCTTCTATGAAATATAGAAATAATGATTATCAGAGCTAAAAAGGACAGACCACTTACCTAACGCAAACTCTGCCAGTTATTTTAGAAATCACAATACTGAGACTAAAAGTGGTGCAGAGACTTGCCCTTAATAACACAGTTTAAAAAGTGCTCGCAATCCAATTTTCTCCTGAACTGAAGTCCATGCAATTAAAACCACCATTGAAAACCCCCCACAAAGACACACCCTGTGTTAACAGTATCTCAGGGCACTATATAACAGAATACAAGAATCAGAGCGCAAGACAGAGCTAAGAAAGATGAGGCATTCTGCAGTCTATCAATATGCATTTGTTGGTCTCTGTTTTGCCTCAAGGAGCTCACATCCTATCACAGGGAATAGGGAAGGACAAAGCTCTACATATAATAAGTAAGACTATGTAAATACAAAAATAAAAAGCATTGTTATGAGTGAGGTGAGAATAATGGAGGTAAAGAAATCTGAGTTTAGCCAAATTGAGGAGAGTGGCTAACTTCTGAGCAGGAAAGCGCTGGAGAGGATGGGAATGACATCTTTCATTTTTTTATTTCTTCAGTTGTGTGTCTAATACTTTCTATGATGTCTGCCTACTCTTTATACTTGAATGTCTGAAATATTTCATAAATAATTTTTAAAATAATAAAAGAGAGGGTTCAATGAAGAAAGTCTTGAGAGGTGAGGCTTCTTCAAGACAAGTTAAAAGAAAGGAGAAATCTGAGATACAGTAAAGTCCAGAAATTTATTAAAATTCAGGAGAATTTTCCCTTACATCTATTACTCTACTGATCAAATGACAATCATTTATATTAAAGCCAATTATGTGTGTAAACACTGGCCCATTAGACGGCCATCACTAAAACTGAAAGTAAATAAGACTGTAATTAAATAAAGAAAACATGAGACAAAAATTACGGACAATTAGACAATGTAAATATTCATACAGTATATCACTTAGAAGGAATGAAGATAAAAGTTATACATGGTCACTAAAAATGAGAGGTCTGATATATTCTAGCTCTGTCAACAATATTCCATCTATTATTCACTAGGAAACTAAGAAAATCAGGACTCATACCATTTCCCTTGTGTTGATATTTTTGTTTAGTCTTCACAGTACTCAATTTGCCAAGGGCTAATGAACTTAGACAATTTGAATACACTTTATAAGCAAAATAAAACTGACTCACCAGGCCAATTTTTCAGCCTTCTTGCCTTGTTGGAAACTCAGTTCTTTCAAAGAAGGATGATGGGTCCTGTCTACTCCAAGACGGAGTATCTATGACCCTGGAATCAGATCTAGCTATTGGTTGTGGGTTTTATTATAAATACTGAAGCACAAGAAGTAATTTTTATATGTTAAGCTGCTTTAGATCTAAATTTTAAAATTTCAGCTGTTGCAGCATTGGAAATAACATCAATTAGCTCATCAATGTGAGCTAATAATGGCCATAAAATAAAACTGAGGTGCATTAGCCATGTCTATTAAATAGAACTTTATGTTCTCTCTTTACCTTTAAAAAGATTAACTTAAGATTAAGTCAAATTTCCCTAAGAAGAAAAATAAAAGCACCTAAACTGTCTTTATGTGTGTGTGTGGTTTGGGGTTTTCTTGGGGGGAGGCTTGGGGTTTTGTTTTTTGTTGTTTTTGTTGTTTTTTGTTTTGGTGGGTTTTTTGGTTTTGTTTTGTTTTGTTTGCCTATACTCTCCAGCTGATATTTTATTCCATTGGTCGAACTTTCCCTCAATGGAAAACAACTCTCTCTCCATAACTGTTCAAATATCCAGTTGAAAAGAGAAAAATGTTTTAAATCTCATTTTAAATAATATTTGAAAACATTTCTAAGTTAGACATTTCCTAGAGAAACCATAATATTAGCTGATGAATTTTCCCAAGAAGGGAAATTTCCTTAAATTTTAATTGGAGTATTTTGGCATCATAGAGAACTAAAAAGTCACAAGGAATTTAGAGATAATTTTGTGTGCAAGGGATGGGAGTCTCATTACTTAGGACCAAGAGGAAAATAGCTCTTGCTTTTGAGGCAAAAATATCCTCCTTAAAAATCATTCATTCAATAAATATTTATTGAGCAACATGACTTTCTTATTTGATCCCTCTCTTCAGTACAGAAATATGTCACTCCACATTTCTTTTCCTTTGGACTGTTTATTTCAAACTGCATTTGTATATTCCATATAGTTTTACAATTTTTAAACATCAAGGGCAGGGCGCCTGGGTGGCTCAGTCAGTTAAGCGACTGCCTTCGGCTCAGGTCATGATCCTGGAGTCCCTGGATGGAAACCCGCATTGGGCTCACTGCTCGGCAGGGAGTCTGCTTCTCCCTCTGACCCTCTCCCCTCTCATGTGCTCTCTCTCTCTCTCATTCTCTCTCTCTCAAATAAATACATAAAATCTTTAAAAAAAAATAATAAACATCAAGGGCAATTTTATTAGATTTGCCTATTTACCAAAAAAAAAAAAAATGCTATTATAAATATTACCTTACAAAGGGTTAACACTAGTATAAAAACAATTGTCTAAACAAACTGCATATAAATATAACAGAATTTTTTAGAGAGGATCTTTCTTAAATCTAGGGGCTATATCTGGAATGAGCTCCTGATTTTCAAGGATTTTGGAAATATTTGAGTTCTGACAGGTCTAAAATTTGTGCAAAAAAAACCCACAGAAAACCTTACACATTATACACTAAAACCTGGACATCAAACTTTCAAAAATAATTAAATCAAATTGAAGCAATTCAGACAAACACTAATTATTCTGAACTATGATTATAACATTATTTAAAATTTTGATTAGATTATGTTGACAGAAATTTGCACCTGTTGTAGATTAATAAATATTTGAAATAGTTTTTAAGCTATTAAAAACTATACAGTATAGCATGTAGGGGCACACCATATGAATAGAAATACAAGATTTGTGATGACAATGAGTAGTTGAAAAGTTAATAAATTGAGTTTTCCTTAATAACCAGAGGTATTCATTCCTTTTTTTGAGGTTACAAAAGTTAATAGAATTTCCTATAAAGACTGAATATAAGACTCATATAAACAAGCTATCAAAATGGAAAAATAAATACTCACTGGCTGTTTTCCGGGGGGATTCAATATTCACTATATATTTTCCATGTTCTTTCTCTATTCTTGAACATTGACTACCACATGCTTAACTCCAGGAACAATTTCCAATTTGATCATTGCCTTTTATACCTGAAATCTTAAGAGATAATTGAGTTGATTGATATTACTATGTTATTAACTATGATGCAACTAGGATGAACTAATTAAGTAATAAGCCATCATTCCCCAATATGGGATCCACTTAAGAAGAAAAAGTAAGGTGTAATTAATACAAAAAAAAAAACAAGAAAGCTGGTGTGCCTGTGTGGCTCAGTCAGTTGAGTGTCCAACTCTTGATTTTGGCTCAAGTCATGATCTTGGGGTCATGAGATCAAAACCCATGTTGAGCTCAGCACAAAGTCTACTTGAGATTCTCTCTTCCTCTCTCTCCCTTTAGACCCTCCCCCAACTCTCATGCTCTCTTTCAAATAAACTTTTTAAAAATTAAAAAAAAAAAAAAAAACAAGAAAACCAATCTTGCCTCTGGAGCTATTGTGACTTTCCTCCTGGGCCTTCACACAGTAAAATTCTCAAATTGTAGGTCATATTACATTCTTCTACCTTTTAGCAACATTCCTCATTTACCCTTCCTTCTGACCTTGGGGTCATCTCCATGATAAAATTCTGGAGCAGGTGACCTTTACCACTGCTTTCTTTCCAATGAAGCATGGCCATCTTCCCTCCCACTGTTGGCATCCTCTCTAGGGATGTATAGCTCTCTGCTCATTAGGCTTTGACATTTTCAGGCTTTCCTCCCTTGCTCTAAACCTTACCCTTGGCTTCAAAAAAAAAAAAAAAATGTGCCTATCCTGAGTTCACTTCCTCAGGGCCCCTGAAAGCTGGTGAATTTGATATACTAATAACTGTTAATATATTCACCAAGGTCTTCCATCTTTCAGAAGGGGACTAAGAAATTTAGCTAAAGGGAACTTGATTAAGCAGGGGGCTTCCACCATCCTCATACTTAACTTCTGAGGCTGCCTCTGCTTTACATAGGTAGGAATGTTCCTGTTACTCAGCAAAATCTAAGTGGCAATAGGCTGGAGTTCAGAAGTAATTGTCAATTTAAAAGTTAACAGTCAGCATCCAACATAAGTACTCAGGGAGATTTCACAACAGTAGCACAGGAAGTTCTTGGTGAAGAACGGTATATGAAGGGGGAAAGGGTGAGGTAGGTGGAGGGGTTTAAGAATGCCCTCATCTTGATGAGCACTGAGTAATGTATGGAATTGTTGAACCACTATATTGTACACCTGAAACTAATAGAACACTGTATATGAACTATACTGGAATTAAAATAAAAAAAATAAATTGTATATGAATAACATAAGTTTTTTAAAATGACTCAGTGAGTAATCAAAAACTAATTCAAAAGTAATTTTCTTTTATAATAGATGTATCATTATCACTAACTGAGTAGATAGAGATCTAATTTAATATAGCTCAATCTTCCAGTGATAGAGCTCAGACATGTAGGAGATCTCTATTCTAACCCTGCCATTTACAACTGAAGAAATCAAGGCCCCAAGAGAAGTGACACAACCAACTTAATAATTGTGGTCAGACCCTCCCTGCTGTCTTTCACGCTAGGAGCCACCCATTTGTCCCAGCTCTGGATGAAGGGCAGACAGTCCATTAAAGAGCCCATTAGAGCTCCTTCAGAAAACAAAGAGAAGCAAGTAAATCAAGTCCCAGAGTTGGAAAGGGATAGGAAGATATCCCAGAATGCTTATCCCTGGGCCTCACAACAGACTAACTAAATCTGAGGGGGTGCTGTACTCTGCTTGGATGACTCTTATATGTACCAAACTCTGAGAACCACTAGTTTAGAAAATGTTTTAAAGAGAATTCCCTGAAACTTTTAGGAAGAAATATTGTTCCTTGTGTGAAAAATGACCCAAATCTTCAAACTATGTGGCTAATCTCTATTTATTCATTGAACATATGCCAGGCATTATGCTACATGCTAAGGGAACAATTTCTCAGCTCTCTTGAAGCCATACCAGAGAGGGGTGCATGTGTGTGTGTGTGTGTGGTTTTATCCTTTCAAAAGGCTTCTCATAAATGTATTCACCATTTTTAGTTTAAAAATTCTAACTTGAATCAACTAAAACAGTATCATTTAATTTCAGCTTCTAAAATATACTAACAATGAAAACATTATGGAAGAGGAGAGAAGTGGGTTAGTGATTTGTCCTAAAGAGCAGTAAAACATGATGCCTGCCAAAAAATGGCTCTTGGGCCTATAGGCTATAAAAATCCATGTGAATGAAATGTTTCAATAGCATTGAACTTTGGGGCGCCTGGGTGGCTCAGTTGGTTAAGCGAATGCCTTCGGCTCAGGTCATGATCCCGGAGTCCTGGGATTGAGTCCCGCATCGGGCTCCCTGCTCAGCGGGGAGTCTGCTTCTCCCTCTGACCCTACCCCCTCTTGTGCTCTCTCTCTCTCAAATAAATAAAATAAAATCTTTAAAAAAAAATAGCATTGAACTTTGATGATAATGTCAGCAAACAAATGATATTGCACTGGAAATGACTACAAATTAAGCTTTTTTTCCAGACTGGCTACATGTTTGATACACTGCTAGTTATCCCTAATTACCATTCTTTCACTTTCCTAGTAAGCAAACCTCAACATTTTTAGCTGGGCACATGCCTACCAACAACAAAGGCTACATTACCCAACTACCCATGTAGCAAGGTGTGACCTTATGACTAAATTCTGGCCCGAGGCACAAAAGCAAAAGAGAGGTGTGCAACTTCTGGGTCGTGTCCTTAAGAGCAAGGGGTATGCCCCTTTTTCCCCCTTTGCTCTTCCCTTTTGTTGGAATGCAGATCAGTGAGTGAGCCATCCTAGAACACAGAGATTAGGATGATATTCTATGACCAGGAGAGCAGCCAGTTGAAACAAACCTTAGACCCCTAAAGCCTTACTAATGGAGACCTACTGTAGCACCCTAGACTTCTGTCACAGCTGAATTATATCCTTAGTAATCTTCTATCTGATGATGACATGAGACACTACCTCACTTTGGCCCTGGAACACCATAACCACAGAGCAGATAAAATTTCACAAGCATTCATTTGCATCTGCAACTTATTTTGATAGCCTATAGAGGAGTAAGTAATTTCTGATACTTGGGTAATAACTGGAATGTTCTACTTTCAGAATGCCTAATTAATTAAAGAGTTGTGAGACGTCATTTCCAAATACTGAAAACATACGTTATCATGAAATTCATGTGATCTCTACTTTGTCAAAGAACACTTCTTATGCAGGTATTACTACCTTACTCAAGAAGACAGAGTAGAACACACTTGGTTTAATATAAGCTGCCGGGTGCGTATGGGTAAATCCAGGATCGTCACTCTGCCCAACACCCAGGGGTGCTTTTGCATCTCAGGTTGTAAAAATGATGACTCTTGCAGCTGTGTTTCAAATCATGTTCATAGTCATACACTTTATCCCTGGGTGTATTTCATAGTGAAGGATATGCCCTGTGAAGACTCCTCAACCTCTGGTGGATTCTCAGCCACGAGAATTTGGAAACCTTTGTCAGTTAATCAAGTAGTGAAAGTGCTTTTATTTGGCCATTCTTTAGCCAAAAGAACTTGGTGGTTTCTTTCAAATTCACCTATTAATGCTATGTCATATAGCTTTATTTTCACCCACCATAAAGACTCAACTTAAATTTCACTATGGCCTGAGGTCAATTAAAACACCTTTGGTCCACTAACTGGCTCAGTCCAGTCCATTCTCTGATTTTTTTTTTTAAAGATTTTATTTATTTATTTGACAGAGAGAGACACAGTGAGAGAGGGAACACAAGCAGGGGGAGTGGGAGAGGGAGAAGCAGGCTTCCTGCAGAGCAGGGAGCCCAATGCGGGGCTCGATCCCAGGACCCTGAGATCATGACCCGAGCCGAAGGTAGACCCTTAACAACTGAGCCACCCAGGCACCCCACATTCTCTGATTTTTGACAATTTTTAGGGAAAAGGATAATTTTAATTCATATTTATTATTTGATTGACACAGTAACTAACAAACCAGACAAGAGGTTTAAAAATACAGCATAGTCAGTAATATTATATTTAATAATTATAATAACTAACAAACTAGACAAGAAGTTTAAAAATATAGTGCAGTTAGTTGAATTACCTTATTCAACTACTTTAAATGTATGAAAAAATCATTATGAAAATATACCAAAGGTGCAAAGAAATTTTCAAAAACTCTTTCATAATTAGTATTTAGTTTATCACTGCTTTGCATAAAACCATCACATGTAGAAGTTTAAAAAAAGGAAAGTTTTACAGATTCTCTTATGTGATTATAATAAAAGATAAGGGTGGTTTTTTTTTTAATTCAATTCCCAATATCTATGACAGATGTCATCTCAACAAATTAAAATTAATGAAGGGTTATGTAACATCTTGGACCAACAATATTATTAGTACTACTCAAAATAGAAACAAGCAACTGGGGGCGCCTGAGTGGCTCAGTCAGTTAAGCATCCGCCTTCAGCTCATGTCATGATTGCAGGGTTCTGGGATGGAGCTAGCGTTGGGCTCCCTGCTGGGTGGAGAGCCTGCTTCTCCCTCTCCCTCTGCCCCTCCCCCCCCCACTCGTGCTCTCTCACTCTCTCTCGCTCTCATTCTATCTCAAATAAATAAATAAAATCTTTAAAAAAAAAAAGAAACAAGCAACTGTCTGATCCATATCAGTGATTTTTCTCTAATCCACATTATACTAGATTCCATTCCAAGTCTACTTAAAAACGTCAAATGTGTTTTTATTGGTAGAATATTGGGGGTTTTATTGAGAATGTACTACTACTAGACATTTCTCTGGGCAATGGGGATTTATACAGTGATAAATGAAACAGACAAGCACTTGTCCTATTAGAGTTCACATTCTAGTCTTATCACAGTTTGTCACACATGTAACATTGGACTTTTGATTATGAATGTAAAAGTTTGTTGAAATAATAGTTATGTTTCATTGTGAATAAATGCATGTAATCATGTTTGAGTTAAAAGGACCCTAGACATTTAGGTCAAACTCCAATGAATGAAAGTGAAATCTTACTCCAGCCTCTGTATGCCACTTGCAGCAATCGGGAATTCATCCGTTTTCCAGGGTTCAATACTCCTCTCTGGGTTGACTCTCCTGCTACCTCATTCTTCTCTGTGTTGAGTCAGTCTTCCTCTCAATAACTTCAACCTGCTTACCCTGGTTCTGCTCTCTAAAGAGATAAATGAAATACATCAAATTCTTCTCCTAAATAAGACTTAATTATTTTGACAACTCACCGTGTCCCTCATTGTTCAGGTTTTTTTTTGAAATCTACTTCTTAAAAGGCAAAAGTTAACTCTCTGATAATTTTTAATGCGTAAAAGGTTTATAAAAAAGCACCACAGCACCATCTGTTGTTGCAATATGTCACTGCAACTTCCTAAATAGGTCTTTAACACCTGCACCTGTGATCTGGAGCCAAAGGGCATATGATTTCCTCTCTTAGAATGTGTAATGGGCATATGGATGTTCAATGTAAAATTCTTTATATCCCTTTGTATATTTGAAACATTTACTAGTTTAAAAAACAGCATGGCTAGGACATAGCAGTGTTACATAAATGAGCACACAATGAAGCTTGGAGGATAAGCAGGGGCTAAACTTGAGGTCTCATGGGTTGTGCTAAGTTTTAGTGATTTTCTCCTCCGCAAGTACCATCAACATTGATTTAAGCCTATCAATTACCAAGAATTCTAAATAACAGAATCCAAATTTGTAAGTTTACTACTATCTGCATTGCTATTTTCTTTTTATGAATGTTCTCCAGCATTTCAGCAGATAGCAGACACAAGTAAATGTTTACTCAAAGTAGTTAATTGGGTGCCTTCATAAGATTACTTCAAAAGAGAGCAGAAAACAAATTTTTCATTGGAAACAGTGATAACACATTTATAAATACTTAAATATCAAAATGATTTAAAGAGAAAATGAAATGAAAATAATTTTATGCACTCTAAAAAGAAAATGTGGTAATACACAAATGTATTTAATATACCTTTGCCATATAGATGTCCTTTCTCTATTACATATGGAATTTGTGTATTGAAGACTAGAAGTTTGGAATAATAAAAGACTGCATTCACACTTAGTAACTTTTTATTTAACCATAACAGGTTTCCAGCATAAATTTGCATGAAAATTGTACTAAGAACTCAATAAAATAGAGACTCTCTACATTAAATGGTCAGGTCTAATAAATGGTAATATTAAATCTAAGTGTTGTTTTAGGGGTAAAATTCATTATCATTATGATAGTTGAACCAGTCATTAAGTAAATCTTGTTTTAAAAGTGGTTATTTTGGTAGTTGTTATATGTTGGCAATTATTGGCCATGAAATCACTTACATTACTAATAACAGATATAAGTTCTGGGGTGGGGTGATGATAGTGGATGTTAGGATTTAATTTGCAGGCACCTAACTACAGTTGCATAGAAGAGGTCATTATGAATTTGTCATTTTTGTCAAGTGGGAGTGATGGTGTGACTTACTGGATTTACTACCAACACAGGCAGAACTGGTTCAGATGAATAAGTAATGGATGACTTTGAATAACATGTCCAAAGAAATTATAGTGCTTATAGATTCAGGTGATAGGACACTGAAGGGTTTGGTGAAGTTCTGTCTGTTGTATTAGTACATAGAGTAGAAATGGAACTGCAGAAATGATGGTGCACAGGGATGGTATTGGACTGTAGGACTGACTGCTGCAGGGCTCTCTGTCATGAAATTTCAGTATAAGATGTGGTGCTGGCATGTTTTATGAATGTGATGCTATTATTGTGGTGAAGGACTTATTTGAAGGGGTGGGGGGCCTGCCAACTGTATCATGAGAGTAGATGACTTAAAATTTGTGGTTGGGCTTTCCATTAACAGGTAATGTCGATTATAGAAATTATACATTCAGCTAAAGTCATTATGGTGTTGTGATTGGGAAGTCAGCTGAGTTGGCAGCACGTGTATTTATGTCATTTATACTTGGGGTGGTGGCAGTGGAGGTTGAAGATGGTATTTTAGTTGAGTCAGAAGACAGGCTAGATTTAGTCACTGAAGTGGAGGTAGCTATGACAAATAATGTAAATTCAGTTGAGGAGCAGAGCATGGTGTCTAGAGATCTAGAACATGAACTGATGGTGATTATTAAATTGATACAATGTTATCTGTCAACATATTTCACTTTTTTATTATGTTAAGTTAGCCACCATACAGTACATCATTAGTTTGTTCAATGATTCATTAGTTGTGTATATTTCAATAAAAAAGAACTTGTTCAGGGGAAGCAGTACTGGCTGTTGTGCTTGCAGCCTCCGTGGAAGTACTCCTCATCATTGTAGTTGCAGTTCAGTTGAAGTGGTGGCAATTCCTGTGGTTGTGGGTTCAGGAGACTGGTATAAATTGTAATGGTGACTGTAGTGGTTGTAGGTTCATTAGAACCTGTTGTAATTGTAGCATCAGTGGTCATACTGGCAAGTGTCACAGTAGTTGGTTAAGATGAAATGGTGGCTGCTATGGTGGTTCTAGGTTCAGGAGAAGTAGCAGTGGTGGCTGTGGTGGCTGTAGCCTCAGTGGTAGTGCTGGCAGTTGTGTTAGTCAGTTAAGATGAAGTGGTAGCTCTGTGGTGGTTATGGGTCTCATAGTAGCACTAGTGGTGGCCATGGTAGTTGTACGTTCAGGAGAGGTTGTCATGGTGGCCATGGTGGTTGTAGCCTCAGTCAGTGGTAGCACTAGCAGTAGTTCTGGGGGTCTATTCAGATGCTGTGGTGGCTGCTATGGGAGTTCTAGGTTTGGTAGAGACAATGTTTGTGTCTGTGGTGGTGGTTGGTTCAGTAGAAGTTACCCTGGTGGCTGTGGTGGCTGTAGGTTCCAAAGAAGTGGTAGTGGTGGCCCTGCTGGTTGTAGGTTTGGTAGAAGTTGTACTGGTGGCCATGGTGGTTATAGGTTCAGTAGAAGTTGTAAGTGGTGGTCATGATGGTTGTAGCGTCAGCAGTAGTGCTGGCAGTGGTTGTGGCAGTAGGTTCAGATGACGTGGTGACTGAAGTGCTGGTTGTAGGTTCAGTAGAAATGATACTGGTGACCCTGCTGGGTGTAAGTTCAGTAGAAGTTATAGTGGTGGCTGTGGTGGTTTTTGGTTGGTGGAAGTTATGCTGGTGTCTGCAGTAGTTGTAGCCTCAGTGGTAGTGCTGGCAGTTATTGTGGTGGTTGGTTCAGATGCTGTTGTGGTGGCAAATTCGGTAGAGAAAATAGTGGTGGCTGTGGTGGTTGTAGGTTCAGCAGAAGTTGTAGTAGTGGCTGTAGTGGTTATAGCCTCAGTGGTAGTGCTGGAAGTTATTATGGTAGTCAGTTCAGATGAAGTGGTGGTTGTAGTGGTTGTTGTAGGTTCAGATGAAGTGGTGGCCATGGTGGTTGTAGGTTCAATGGAGGTTGGAGTGGTGGCCAAGGTGGCTATAGATTTGGTAGAAGTGATAGTGGTGGCCCTGGTGGTTGCAGGTTTGGTAGAAGTTGTAGCGGTGGCCATGGTGGTTGTACCTTCAGTAGAAGTTACAGTGGTGGCTGTGGGGGTTGTAGGTTCAGTAGAAGTTGTAGTTGTATCTGTAGTGGTTGTAGCCTCATTGGTAGTGCTGGCAATTATTGTGGTAGTGGGTTCTGATGTTGTGGTGGCAGCTGTGGTGGTTATAGGTTCAGTAGAAACAATAGTGGTGGTTGTGGTGGTTGTAGGTTCGATAGAGGTTGTAATGGCGGCCACTGTGGTTGTAGGTTCTGTAGAAGTTGTAGTAGTGACCATGGTGGTTTTAGGTTCAGTAGAAGTTACAGTGGTGGCCGCAGTGGTTTTAAGTTCCATAGAAGTTTTAGTGGTATCTGTGGTGGTTGTAGACTCAGGGGTAGTGCTAGCAGTTATTGTGGTGGTCGGTTCAGACACTGTGGTGGCTGCTGTTGTGGTGGTAAGTTTGGTAGAAACAGTAGTGGTGGCCATGGTGGTTGTAGGTTCAATAGAAGTTATAGTGGTGTCTGTGGTGCTTGTAGCCTCATTGGTAGTGCTGGCAGTTACTGTGGTGGTCAGTTCAGATGCTGAGGCAGCTGCTGTGGTAGCTATAGGTTCAGTAGAGACAAGAGTGGTGGCCATTGTGGTTGCGGGTTTGGTAGAAGTTGTAGTCATGGCCATGGTGGTTGTAGGTTCGGTAGAAGTTGTAATGGTGGCCACTGTGGTTGTAGGTTCCATAAAAGTTGTAGTAGTGACCATGGTGGTTTTAGGTTCAGTAGAAGTTACAGTGGTGGCCACAGTGGTTATAAGTTCCACAGAAGTTATAGTGGTATCTGTGGTGGTTGTAGACTCAGCAGTAGTGCCAGCAATTGTTGTGAGAGTTGGTACTGATGATGTGGTGACTGTTGTGGTGGTTGTAGGTTCGATAGAGAGAGTATTGGTGGCTGTGGTGGTTGTAGGTTCTGTAGAGGGAGCAGTGGTGCCCGTGGTGGTTGTAGCCTCAGTGGTTGTGCTGGCAATCTTTGTGGTAGGGAGTTCAAGTGAATTGGTGACTGTTGCTGTGGTTGTAGGTTCAGCAGAAGCAGTAGTAGTGGCTATTGTGGTTTTCGCCTCAGTGGTATTGCTGGGAGTCATTGTGGTATTTGGTTTAGTCGAAGTGTTTGTTCCTGCCATTGTTTTATGCTCAGTAGAAGTGGTAGAAGTTGTAGTGGTGGCTGCTGCTATTATAGTGTCAGTGGAAGCAGTAGTTTTTGTACTAGTTGGTTCTGTTGAAGTGCTAGCAGTGGTTGTAGTGATGGTAGTGGAATCAGATGTTGCGGTAGAATGTGTTATAGCAATAGGTACTGTCGTTTCAGAACTAGTAGATGAAGTTGTCCCATGGTTTTGAGGGAGCTGAATAATAATGGAGGCATTATTATTTTTCCTATTATGCACCAGACACTCTATGAGTACTCCGATGGTTGTTGTTAGTGCACAGGCTAAGAGACAAGCCAGGAAGATTCTCCAAAGAGACCAGTCACTGAAGAAATTTCTTGTCACCTGGAAAGGATTTAAATAAGATTACTGCAAATGAAACCAAATGTCTCAAGCAAAACTAATGCCTTCAGTAATTCTTTTTATATATAGATCATTTAAAGGATGTATAAACGTAAGAAAGTATCTTAATAGTGTCAGTAAGAAATATTGACTTAAATTTATGTTTTTATTTAGGAAAGACTTTGTCCTTATACTGTATTTAATATAGGAACAAAGAAACTTCCACTGACTTTCATGCTTTCTTTTCATATATCTGCATTTCAAACTAAGAAAAATAATAAATGTCTTCTTGGAAACTCCTTATTCTTCCCACTGTCAAAAGAACTATCTATACATGTGTGGATGACTGCGGCAGACTGATATGAGGGACTCCAAAGATCTGATTAAATTTTCTTCCCCTTTGGGCCTTTCATAAATTTGTCTGCTTTGGATCCTTCTACTTTAACAGCATTAATTAATGCCTTATCAAATTTTCTGGCTAACTTTTCATACAGGTTAGTATTTGGCAGCATGAAATTCAGAGTCTGAAAACATTTATAAAATCCATTTTCTGCTACCACCAGCTATTTTTATTCGGTAAGATGTTTCTGTAATCCTATTCTTTCATCTATAAAAATTCATATAATAAAATTAGAATAAGGAATTAATGTCAGTAAATTTACTTTTGTAAATTCTAAAGTACTACGCATACATAATTTGTTATTGTAGAGGAAATATTGCATAGTGTTAAAACATGAAAGACTTGAGATCAGAGAGCCTTTTTTTTTTTAAGAATTTATTTATTTATTTATTTATTTGAGAGAGAGAGTGAGAAACAGCATGAGAGGGGAGAGGGTCAGAGGGAAGAGCAGGCTCCCCGCTGAGCCCGACACGGGACTCGATCCCAGGACTCTGGGATCATGACCTGAGCTGAAGGCAGTTGCTTAACCAACTGAGCCACCCAGGCGCCCAAGATCAGAGAGTCTTGAATCTAAATCCCATACCTTTAATATTCTGAGCAAGTTTCTTAATTTGTCTAAATATCAGCTTGACTTATATCAAAATTGGGGATAATAATATCTACCTCAATGTGTTGTTGAGAAAATTGAATGTACTTTTATTTTTTTATTTTTTTTTTAAAGATTTTATTTATTTATTTGACAGAGAGAGACACAGTGAGAGAGGGAACACAAGCAGGGGGAGTGGGAGAGGGAGAAGCAGGCTTCCCACCTAGCAGGGAGCCCGATGTGGGGCTCGATCCCAGGACCCTGGGATCACGACCTGAGCTGAAGGCAGACGCTTAACGACTGAGCCACCCAGGTGCCCCGTTGTTGAGAAAATTAGAATAAGAAATTCCTCTATAATTAGATTTTTGCAGAAGGCAGTACACTGTAGTAATTAAGAGCATAGGTATTGGAGTCTAACAGATTCAGGTTTAAATTTAAGTCCACCTTTCACCAGATAGACAGTGGCATTTGGAAATTTGCATTATCATGCAAAGCCTCAATGCCCTCACATGGATGACATCACCTATTTCACAGGATTGATGTAAATAGTAAATAATAAAACTGTATGCGTAACATTTTCCTAGCACTTACTAAGTATTCAAAGAAACATTTGGTTTCACTAGTTAGCTCATTATTATCCCCTTTCTTATGACTGAAAACAGATCACTAAAGGAAACACAGAGTTAGGGTTAGGGTTAGGGTTAGAAAAGTCTTTGAAGCATGCAGAGTAGCTCTTAAATGTCCCAAAATATGGGACTCTGTTTCAGACAATAAACCCCAGTTTAGGTGTTGTGAGCGATGCTCACAGGCAATCAGGAGCAGTGCAAAGGCACTGGGTACCAAGGCTGAGGGAATTCAGGGCACCAAATAAGAGAGCCCAAAGATAATAAATGAAGACCCCCATAAATCTATCTCTTCTGCATTCCTTCTCAGTGACTTGACATGTTCAAAGGATGTTATAGATTTTCAAAAGAATAATGGTAATGTTAACTGGTTGGATGCTTTTCCTCCAAAATATTAGATCAAGAGCATTTCCATGTGGATTACATCATAACCTGGAGAAACAGTGTTGCCCCAAGCATTACCTGACAATGTTGGAATTCTCTGTTTGGAAATTCTGAGTGTCCAAGGGTCCCCGTGTTGGTGCAGACCCCAGTTAGATCAGTACCAACATCACCAGTTACATCAGTTGATGTTGGAAACTGACATGATGAACTGTGAACTTCATGGTTTCTTTGGTTCAATGACTATGCATAGAAAAGAATGAAGGGAAAAAAAGAAGTTATTATATTTGATGCCTAAAGTGATATATTCTGACAAATATAAATCAGACTGTTAAATATTATGACATACTTGACCAAATAAGATCATTTGAAACCTGATTAAAGAACAAAATAATACATTCATTATATTTATTCTTAAAACATGGAAATCTAGTTATGTCATCCTAAGTTATATTTAATTATTTTATAAAATTATTGATGCTAAAATCCAGGAACAGACATTATCTTTCATCCTTGTCATATTTAATACATTTGTTAAATATCATTACATTCCAAGTTGGTGTAGGGAGATAATATTTTTAGAAGTCCCACTATGAGGGGCGCCTGGGTGGCTCAGTTGGTTAAGCGACTGCCTTCGGCTCAGGTCATGATCCTGGAGTCCCGGGATCGAGTCCCACATCGGGCTCCCTGCTTGGCAGGGAGTCTGCTTCTCCCTCTGACCCTCTCATGCTCTCTCTATCTCATTCTCTCTCTCAAATAAATAAATAAAATCTAAAAAAAAAAAAAAAAAGAAGTCCCACTATGAAAATTCTAGAGACCTTAAGGCTTATCAAGAACAACTCTTTTGAGAAAACCAAGATCTAAAGAGGTGAAGTGAGATTCTGGATTTAGTAAATTGCAAAAAGCCACTTCTCCCACTGCAATAAACAAACAAACAAAAAGGAAGAGCTTTGAGAAAAATGGAAATTAGATTATCTAAAATTTAAAAGAGGAAGGAACTTTTCCAAAGTGATCTAACACCATAGGCCATCTTCTTGTCTGGGGGTATTTGTGATTCTGAGTATGAGCCTGAGGTTCTAATTACCAAAAGAGGTCAACAAAACTTTTGGTATTCATGTGAGGCTGACATGACATATTTGAAAATAAATGAGCCCCAATGCAAGGCCTTTTTAATGTTCTGGGATAGCTCCAGAGGCTAGGGGCCTGGGACAGAAAGGCAGAGTAAAGTCTATAGCAGTATCAAAGTGAACAGAAGATAAAATCATTCTAGAAGGAGACTTCCACAGACACAAGACTGGTTCTCCACTTAGGACATTTGTCAGATTTTGAGGCTTCCTAGCATAGGAAGCTAAAGAGTTGACCATGACTCCTTTGAAGGTCAGTCTCTCAAAAACATAGGTACAAATATTCTCTAAACAAAATAGTAGTAAATTAAATCCAAAAATATATAAAAATCTAAAAATTTTACAACCATTTATGATAAAATTTCTCAGCAAACTAGTAATGGAAGGATTTTCCATAATCTGATAAAGAATAGCTCCATGAAACTGAAAGGTAATGTCATAATTAATGGTGAAATATTTCACACTTTCCCCCTGAATTTGAGGAAAAATGCAAGATATTCACTTTTATCACTTCCATTCAATATTACATTGTAGGTCTTAGCCAGTGCATTAGGTTAAGAAAACAAAATGTTTTAAAATTTGAAAAAAAGAATAATGATATGACTGAGTTTACAGAAAATCCAAAAGAATCTACAAAGAAAATATTATAATGAATTAATGAGGTCACTGGATACAAGATAAGAATACAAAAATCAATTGGATTTCTATAAAATAGCAAGAAAACATTTGAAATTGAACTTAATATGCCATTTAAAACAACACAAAAAGCATCTAGAAATAAATCTGAAAAGTACTCAATCTGCTCAATCTCTACATTAAAACATCAAATCATTGCTAATAAAAGTTAAAGAAGACCAATATAAAAGAAAAAATAAGCCATGTTCATGGATTTGAAGAACTTAGGTATTAAGATATTAATGTTCACAAATTAATATGCAGATTCAATGATCTCCCAGTCAAAACTGCAGATGTATTTTAACAGAAATCAACAAGCTGATTCTAAAAATTTGTATAGAAATGAAAAGGATCTTGAATAGGCAAGATAACTTGAAGAACAATGTTTAAGTACAAGCAAATTTCAAGATTTACTATAAAGCTAGAGTAATCAAGACAGTGTAGTAGTGGTACAAGAGCAGATAAATAAGAACAATGGAGGGGCACCTGAGTGGCTCAGTCGTTAAGCGTCTGCCTTCAGCTCAGGTCGTGATCCCAGGGTGCTGGGATCGAGCCCCACATCGGGCTCCCTGCTTAGAGGGAAACCTGCTTCTCCCTCTCCCATTCCCCCTGCTTGTGTTCCCTCTCTTGCTGTCTCTCTCTCCGTCAAATAAATAAATAAAATCTTGAAAAAAAAAAAGAACAATGGAACAGATTAGAGTCCTAAGACAGACCTACACATATACAGTCTCTTGATTTACAAAAAAAGCATCAAGTCAGTAGAGACAGGATGACCTTTACAATTATCTGTACAGAAAAAAAAATCTCCATATCGAAAAACAATGTTTAACCTTACTTCCCGCCATATATAAATATGAATTTTAAATGGATCATAAATCTAAATGTGCAAGTGAAATAATCAAGCTTCCAGATAAAAACATAGGACCTTTTTATCTGAGTATCTTGACACTATGAAGACACAGTGAAAGAGTTGCAAGGCTAGAAGGTCCATGAAGAACATCTTCAGGGGAAGGCAGTGCTGATCTAGAATCAAGAGAACAATTTCTCCGCCTTATAATTTCCTTGTTAGGGCATAGGGACAAAAATATTTTTCCTCACAAAATGTAATTTTCCATTCAAATTTGTACTGATCTCACTCAGCACACTTCCATTGTTGTTCCCAATATCAAGGTCTCTAATCAGGCATGCACAGTTACATAAAATGCACAGCCCTGAATTGTTTCTTCTAAAAACATAAACAATAGTCAAATAATATTGCATATAACTGAATTCTAAATATTTCATCTGAATACAATTCTTTACCAAAAACAGAAATTCATAAGAAATTAAAGAGGCCAATCTGAAGGATTTGTTAGTTTGCTGCCCAGGCCTAGACTTCACTCACAGGATTACCTTCTGACATTCAAAGATATGTAGAAATCTTTGAGCTATGGCAAATCTACACATTACACTAAAAAAATCGAGGCAGTTAACACAAAATCTATATACTACATTTTAAAAAACATAACTTGTTAAATGCAATCAAATGCAGATTTATTGGCTTGTGCTTGAATTATGGTAACTGTAGAGAATTAATTGAACAGAATATTAAATTGTTACCCCAAATTGCTAACATCTTAGATTAATGAATACTAAGCTAAATTTCTCAATTATGTATATATTGATACGCAGAAAAAATACAAGTTTTCTAATTTTCTAAGTAGTAATAGAATAGCTAAAAATTGGCTTCCATGTAAAACTTTAAAGAATTCCTTTTTGGGAAGAACCGTGTTGGAATAAAGAAATATTAGGGTTGTATAAATATTGAAAATAAGACTCTGAGCCATCAGAAATATCACAGTGATGCCACAATACTCACCAGCTGGCTTTCAGAGTGTTCGATATTCACTACGTATTTCCCATGTTTTCTCCCCATTCTTGCACTGCCAGTATCACAAGCTACCGGAAGCATTTTTCAGCCTGTTCATTGCCCTTTATACCTGCAATCATGAGAAATAATTGAGTTGATTAATATTAAATCTACTATGAGACATCAGTGCCAGTGTGGATTAGACTAAATAAATAATTATTCTTTATATGGGATCCACCTTAACAGAAGAAGTGGGGCATTAAGCAATTAAGGATGCAAGAAAATCAAACTACCTCTATGATTACATTCTCAATACTACTCCACCAAGCAGCCCACCTAGCAGAAACTGCAACCATACAACCCTTCCTTCTCTCTCCTATCACATCTTTCACAGAACTTTCCCTTCTGACTTTATGAACAGCCCCGGACAGAATTCTGAAGTAAGTGAATGCTGCCATTGCTCTTTTACTAACAAGACATGGACATCTTTCCCCCATTATTGGCAACAACCACTGCTCCTCAAGTCTTGACCTTCTTAGGTTCCTCCCCAGCTCAAACATTTTTCCAATCTTCTTCTCTACTATATAGTCCCTACTATATACCCGGGCATTGTGTAAGGTGCTGAGTGTTCAATGGTGAATAAAAGAGTCAAAATTCTTGCCCTCCTGGAGTACAGTAAAACACATATTATGTATTAAAACACTTCTTAAAAATCATTTCTAAAGTTCTCTTATAAATGCATTCTTTAGCTAAAAGTTTCCATTGGAATCCACAGAAGCAAAGTAAAACAGCTCTGGGGTCTACAGAACATAAAAGGTGTGAAAAATCTAGGGGAAGGTTTTGTTCTAAGGAGGAGTAGGAGAAAGTGCTTTACCCTTCCATGCTGAAACTAAGCCAATGAAACAGTGGCTTCTGGGACCACATAAGTAGAATGATCATATAATTTATCACTCCAAACCAAAATACTTTTGAGAGCAAAAGGAAACAGTATTAATAATTTAACAGAGACAATACTATTCCATGCAAACTAGGACATGTGGTCACTTAGCTATAAGGAACCCATGTGAATTAGAAAATTCACAAGTACTGGGGCACCTGGGTGGCTCCGTCAGTTAAGCACCTGACTCTTGGTTTCTGCTCAGGTAATGATCTCAGGGTCGTGAGATCAAGCCCTGTGTTGGGCTGCATGCTCAGCATGGAGTCCACTTGTCCCTCTCCCTCTGCTCCTCCCCCTGCTCTCTCTCTCTCTCTCAAATAAATAAAATCTTTTTTTTTTTTTTAAAAAGGAAGATTCACTGGTACTACTCATGACCACTGGATAAGCCAATGAATTTAAAAATCAGTATCTCTATTGAAGACATATTTCAGTTGAATAAAACACATATTTTATTTGAGCTTTTAAAAAAGCTAGTATCACATTGTGGTATGAAGATACACATATTTAATATTTAGACTGCGCGCTGGAGTTCCATAACCACTGAGTAGATAAAGTTCCACAGTGTATGTCAGGAAGTCTCTGACAAAACAGTATCAAAGTTCTACCCTATCATTAATGAACTCTTACAAGAGCCAAAGTAAGAATAACAACTAAATTACTGTGTCCTAAATTTTCAGTATAAAATTCAAACTTTCTCTGTTTCTAAAGAACACATTTTATCCTTTTATTACATCATAGATCGACTGCTAGAGCAGACTGCACCTGGATGATTGCAATGTGCAAAGAAACACAGGTAACTCTCATCAGTATGCTGAGCACCTCCTACTAAAGCTCTTTGATATCTGCAGAATATGAAGCTAAAAGGATTTGGAAGTTTATCTATATTAATTGAGAGTGGTTGACAGTCCTTTAACAACTGGTAAATTTTTTTAGCCAAAAGAATGCAGAGCCTGTTAATATGTCATCTATTATAAAATGAACCACATTGGAGTCTTAAAGATTACAAAAAAATTAATTTAATGATCAAGTTACCTACTTCAAATACTTCCATGACTGAAATGTCACTGTGATCTGATACTAATCAAAACACTTTTATATTTCTGCGTCAGTTTTTCAGTGTGATGACAACAAATATGACAGCTCCAGCTCTCTCATCTTAATCATTTTTTTTAGGTCAGGTCATTATTATAGTTCCTCATGTTGTGCTGAGTGATCACAATGATAACCAAACAGATACCATATTTGAAAGACTTCATTCAGGGGCACCTGGGTGGCTCAGTCGGTTAGGCGTCTGCCTTTGGCTCAGGTCATGATCCCAGGGTCCTGGGATCGAGCCCCACATCGGGCTCCCTGCTCGGCTGGAAGCCTGCTTCTCCCTCTCCCCCTCCCCCTGCTTGTGTTCCCTCTCTCGCTGTCTGTCTGTGTCAAATAAATAAATAAAATCTTTAAAAAAAAAAAAAAAAGACTTCATTCAGTACAGTATTTAGATTTGAATTTCCTATTAACTTAAACTTGATAAGATAATCATTTAAAATGCATAGAAATTTTAAAAGAAATTTTTAAGTGTCAAGTCAAAATCAAACCAACGCGATTACTATGCCCCCCCCCCCACAAAATGATCAAAGTGGGAAAGTGAACAGACTAAAACTATCTGCGTATTTCTTCAAGAAGCTACCTCTCCTGTCCCTCCCAGCAGAAAACAACAACTTAAAGAAATTCAGGGGTTATTTTTCTTTCCCGTTAAGAGAAGGCTGCAGGAGGGCAGGTGAGGTGTAGATGAGAGATCAGGAAACATTTCATCTCTTGTTGAAGAATGTCACTGAGGCACACTACGTGGGCACTACTCCACACCTGGCTGGCTTCTCATTCAGCCACATCTTGTCAATATTATTGACATCTCTTGTGAAGGGCTGCCTCTTCTAGTACATTCCACACTGATCTTATCTAATCCTCCTAATACCTCCCTGAATTAAATATCATTACCCCATTTTCCTGGTAAAATAACAAAGCATTTAGTGATACTTTATGAACCTTGAGATAAGTTTGTGGCTTCCCATTCATTCACCCAAGAAGTGACTGTTAAATACTTACTATATTCACTGTGTCACATTAGATGTGGAGAAAAATTAGGGGATGCAGGAGAGGGAAAGATACTTAAAAACTTATTCTCTTATGGATAGAAAAATACAACTAGAGACTCTGGTAACGTGTCTCAGGATATACCAAGGCAGCACGTTTGTTTACTGGCAGCAAGGAAGGAGTGGTGCTAATACTTGAAGCAGACTGCCTACTAGCGAGAGGATGCTGGGATTTACACTCAAATTATATCAAAGGCTTAGAAATGCCTGGGCAGAGGCAAGACTTACTATCTGTATTAACAATTCTCATAAATCTCTTCCTCTGGTAACTACAGTAGCCCCATCAGTAACTCCAGTCTCCCCTCCTCCAAGGATTGAGAGTGATCCTTAAACACCAATCACATGATGCCACACCCCACTTGGTACTCTAAAGGATTCCTAATGGATTTAGGAAAAAATGCAAATTTTTAACAGAGGCCAAAAAAGCCTATCTACCTCTAAAATCTTAGCTTGTACCACTACTCCCCTTATTCACCACCCTTCAAACATGTTCTCTTTCTTCATGAATTTGACGGAAGCATGTCACACGATCTTTGTCCACATGTCTTCTCCTTGGAAAGTCATGCCCCACCCCTCACCCCTTTCCCAAGCTTGTTTCTACCCATCTGTGGCAAGCAAAATGATGGCCCACCAAAGATGTCCACATCCTAATTCCCATGGGTATGTTAGGTTACAGGACAAAGCAGAATTAAGGTCATGGATGGGATTGAGATGGCTAATCAGCTGACCTTAAAATAAGGAGATTATCCTAGATTATCCAAGTGGACCCAATGTAGTCACAGGGTCCTTAAAAGTAGAAGAGGGAAACAGAGTAAGTCAGGGAAAGAGATGGGACTATGGAAAGAATGTTCAGAGAGATGCACTTTTGCTAGCTTTGAATAGGGAGAAAGGGTCTCACAAGCTAAGGAATGTGAAAAAACTCTAGAATCTGGATAAATCAAGGAAACAGGTTCTCCCTTAGAACCCACAGAAGGAATAGAGCCTTGGCCATTACACTAATTTTATCTCAGTGAGACCCATGTTGGACTCTGATGTTCAGAACTGTAAGATAATAAATTTGTGTTGTTTTAAGCTACTAAATTTTTTATATTTCTTACAGTAGCCATAGAAAACTAATACACCACCTTTGGGGTTTTAGTTTAGATTTCACTCTCCAATTTAAATTAGCTCTTCAACTTTTATAATCTTCCCAGCACTGTGTTCTTCCTCAGGACTTATCACAGTTGGTAATTGTATATTCACTTTTGTGATTATTTGTTTAATATCCATCATCCTTTTTGGACTCAAATTTCTGCAAGGATGGGGACTGTGCAACTTTTATCATCACTGCATCTCTAGCATCCCACACAGTGCTTTGCACATAATGGACCCTCAATCAGTATTTATAGAATAAACAGAGAATTCCACATGCAACACATTTTAAGGGTAAGAAAAAAAAGAAGTTCAGAGAGGTTCAAAAATTTACCTAAGACACACAGCAAATAAACTGCAGATTTGGAATTTAAACACCAACAATCTAATCCTGAGACCCAGGTCTACCCTGTATTGGTCTGTGGCTGGGTCAGTCATATCCATTTCTTAGCAGAACGTCTGGGGGTAACACTTACCGATAGCTATTCTCTCTCAGTGAATAACTCTTCTCCATAATAGCTCATGACTTGAAACAACTAGAAGGACTTCTGCAGCTCATACTAAACATCTTCCGAAATTGACAGAGACCCACTGACTACAGCATCCAAAACTACACAAAATCGATCAAGGCAAAATCCTAATGCTTATTCATAAAATAAAAAAGGATTAGAATGCAGGACAACAAAGAATTTCAGTGTTCTTTAAAAGTGATGGGATTTCTAAATGAAGGCATAAGTGTCAGGGATTCCCCATGATTTATATTTTTAAATTAAGAATACTGGGTAAGAGGGGCGCCTGGCTAAGTTGGTTAAGTGTCTGACTCTCAATTTCAGCTCAGGTCATGATCTCAGGGTCCTGGGATCGAGCCATGGATCGGCGCACTGGGTGTGGAGCCTGCTTAAGATTCTCTCTCTCCCTTTCCCAGTGTCCCTCCCCACCCTTAAAAAAAAAAAAAAAAAAAGACTACTGGGTAAGAGTAAATTACCTAGACAACAATTAGGCAGTGACCCTGTATAGGTGACGTCTGTTTGGCCTGACTTTTAATGACTGTGCACCTCGCACACTCATGCACTTACTCACGCGTGCATGCATGTGTTCAGCAAGCATTCACTAAGCTCATTTTGTGCCAGGCCTGTGTTAAAGCACTTCGTGTAAGGCTTATATTTTACCATTTAAACCTTCACAGCTGCATTTACAAGCAGGCAACACAAGAGACTCCATTTCACTTATAAGGAAACTGAGTTTCTGAAGTGTACGTGACTTGCCCAGTGTCACACAACCAGTGAGTAACTGGGCCCCAGCTTTCCTCTTGGCAAACCCCTACTCTTCTTTCAAAGCCTAGCTGCATGGCCAGACCACAGGTGCAGCCTTTCCAAGGGCCTCAGGCAAAGCTTCCCCCCTCTGCTTGGTTCCATCACCCTGCCTTGCCTCTCTGAATGGCTCTCAAATCAATCAATATTCGTGATTAATTATCTACGCATCTCTTTCTTTTCAAGATTTGAGTTCCTTGGGGAAAGGAATAGTGGAGAGTTGATATTTCATCATTACCTCTTAGCTAAAAAAAATTAGTAAACTGAAGATGAAGAGGAAGTGTAAACACCTGGCATCCACAAGGCCAGGAAGTGCAATGGAGAAGTTCGTTTTCTTCTCTCCCATTTTTGATAATAACAATCCAGGTTTAAATACCGTGTAAACTTAATACAATGAAAACTAGTTTGAAAGTGTTCCTAGCCAGGCATAGTGCTCAATGACCTGGGGTCATTCCTTCCCTACTCCCCTGAGCATCAGGGACTGGGTAGGTGCCGCCTCACTCATAGCCCACACCACCCTCAGGGCCAAGCCCAGGCATGTGGCACCTTCTAGTCCCTCCTTGTGACTCAGCACTTTCTGTCTCAGCAGGCAGGGCTGCACACTTTCTCCAGGTATGTTTGCCATAAAATCTAGGTCAGCCACACAAAAAGAGCTTGCTCCAGGGATTAAAGGAGGAGCTGTGGAGAGAAGAAAACCCAGGACAAGACAATGACCACAGGTTTGGGTGTTAGGGCTGTAGGCCCTAGAAACAAGACTCTGTCTCTTAGTGGCTTCCAGGCCCTAAATCCAAAATGGGGACCTCAAAGCCATATCCCAACCCATGATGCTTAGAGACCAACATCTTCCCATAATGCAAGCCGTCCAGCACCATTTAAGTAGGAAGAAAAGACATCTCTACCCCAAACCTAGGAAAAGAGTCATTTACAAACACTTAATTAGTACCTACTGAGTGCCAAGCAATATTCTAAGCACTTTATGAACATTTAGCTCATTTAGTTCTCAGAATGATCCTAAGACACAGTTTCCCAGTCTTACAGACAGGGCAGCACTTCTGAGGCACAGAGAGGTTCAGCCGCTGGTCGAGGTGGAAGCGAGGAAGTGGTAGAGCCAAAATATATGCCCAAGCAGTTTGGCTTTGGAATCCAACTTTAGCCACAACACTATGCTGCCTCATGTTTTAAAACACCATAATATTTTCATATTAAAATAATGTCCCAAATTCCTGAAACACTGGCAACAATTTTAATAATTCTCTAAATCCAGCCAGGGTGCCAGATCCTACAAAATGGCGCTCTCCTGCCATCACCCCTGCCTGCACCCTAGCTCAAGAATACACCCCACTCTGGGTTCCCTGCAGTAGCCCCTGAGCTTTCCTGCTGACAGTCTCTCCATCTCCCATTCAGCTAATATACTGCTTCCTAATCAGACTTCTTGGTCTGCCCTTCATCAACAGTTTCCTATTTCCTGTTGGATTGGGTTCTCCCTCCTCCTGTCTGGCTTCCAAAGCCCAGTGGCCCCTTCTCACCTGCTCAGGTGCATTTCTCATGACCCCTCTCTCCTATAACATGTGTCTTCCAGCCAAGTGAAGCCCATCTCCTCCCTTCATGGAGACCACTCTCTTCTTGGCCCCACCGGAGTTCCTTCCCTCTGTTGTTCCTTTGCACTGCCTGGGATATCCTTCCTCTACTATCCATTCAAAAGTGACCCATCAGTGAAGGCCCATCTATGGAGACTTCCCCAAACGTCTGAGCTTCCTTGAGTTTCCTTCCACCTGAATTCCATCTTAGAGCCATCAGAGTTTTCAATTCTGTACAAAGGAACTCTGACTTGAACTTCTCAGTCCTGCTTCTTGTCTCCTTCCAAGTGTGCATCTTGCATTTAGCCTCAAACTGGACTGTCCTGAGGTCAGATCTCCTTGTCTGCTCCCTTCTCACTACTCACTGCCATCCCCAGTTAGTTATTTTCTTTCTTTCCTTTTAATGTAGGTGTGGAGGGCTGTATGACTCCTACTGATCGGTTCATAGCACAATATCATCATTGGTTCTCGCACGGTTCTTCCCTTATTTCATTCACTTTTATCTCTACAGCTTGCTTCCATTCTCCTCCACTTTATAGATTTTAATGTGTTTTTTATGAATGGTTTTGCAAAATGAGAATGATTGTTTAGATTCTTGCTGTTTTTGCTATGCTTCTACGACCCAGCAATGGTGTACTCCATACATTAATCTACCTGCTGTTTGTGCGGCCACCACACTGAGCCATCTACTCTTCCAGGTGGAGATCCAAGCTGTCTCCAGCTTCTGGTCACTATAAATAATGTTGCAATCAACACCTTGTACAAGTCCCTTGATGGAGACAAGGCAAAATTTCTTTGGGATACACATCACACACACACACACACACACACCCCTAGAAGCAGAATTGTTGAGGCACAGATGTGTATGTCCTTAATTTGACCAAGTACTGCCAGATTCTCTCTAGAATCACAGCCACCTGCCAGCACCGACCTAGCTTTGTACTTTTTGCCATTGCAATAGGCCTTCAATTCAGTGCAATACCTGGGGAAACACCTTGAGAACTTTTAAATAAAACCAAGGCTCAAGCCCCACCCACACAGTTTAGATTTGAATCTCTTAGGGTGGAGCTTGGGTGTTGAGTTTTTAAAAATCTTTCCAGGTGATTCTAATGCACAACCAGGGCTGGGAATCTCTGGTATAACTCTTTATACCTCTTTATATTATTTATACCTCTTCATATTGTTACAACTCTTTATCTTGTTTTAATTTGCCTTTCTTCTCTGATTAGTCATGATTTTGAATATCTCTTTATATACTTATTAACTTTGCGGGTTTCTTCTTTAGTAAACTGTCTGTTCTCCAGCATATTTCCATGATTGCAACTAGGTTAAAATGATGATCAGGTACAGGACTGAAGGGGAAATAATCATGGAGACTGAGCTATATAACCGCATGAGAAGGAACAATCTCACTCCCAACAGTGTCACTGATAGTAGAATTAGGAAATCTATCCTCGTTTGTGAGGCTTTGGTCTTCATAAATTCTCTGTGGAAGCCACCAACTCCTTACCTAAGTGCTGCTTCCTGAATTACTAGTCAGCCCCAACAGAATTAAGGGTGGGAGTCAAAGTAAGCAAGGACCAAGGCAAAGGAATCCCTCCATCCCTCTATACCCTGAGACAGTGCTCTCTTGGCCAGTGGTCTGCCCTGGCTGACTGAGCAGGGCCAGCCGCTGGGAGATGTGTCTTATAGCTATTACGGTGGAAGCTCTTCTGTCATCACTGGCTGGCAGTCAGAGGGAGACAGTTACTATTCCTGCACAGACACGTTATAGAGTTCTGTAAGTAGCTGCCAGGCCAGCTTTGCAGCAAAGAACTCTGTTGTCTTCAAGTGAGCTGGCAATGGCAAGGCTCATGCTCATGTCTTCATCCACACTTCCCAGCAGCCAAGCCTGCTAGCTTACCTAGCTGGGGCTTTGAATGAGCACAACATCTGAGATTGAGTCAGGAACATGCTCAAAGATTCAGATGCAGGGTGCAAATTCATTATGCTGCATCGAGACAGTGCAGGTAAACAAGAGTCCCCCCTTTGTTCTCCACTTGTCCTCCAGAGGGTTGTGCTAAGGGCTCTGACTCTGTTATCCATCAATGCCAAGAAAGTGCAGGAGTCTATAATGATGTTTGAGACCTGGTCCCAAAGGCCCTAAATGGCTTCCACATTTTCAACTAACACTTAGAAATTAATATATTAACAATTAGCACAATATGACTCATGTAATCATGAATCAATTATAGTTAATGTGGGATGGGGCTGCATTTTAATATGTTTGATATGAGGTGGGGTGTGAACTCCAAGAGCATCAATGCCCTTGGAATAAGATCTTAAAATGGTCCTAGAAAACCTGTGAGCCCAAGAAGGAATCAAAATGACACTTAAGCACTACGTTTTCTATGTCTTTGGAACTCAACTTGTCAACTTTGGAAATACTGAAGACTATATTTTAATTACAGTGGGCCTGCAAGCTAGCAGTGGTTCTCATCCTTGGCTGCATATTAAAATCACCGGAAGAGCTTTTAAAATTTGCCTGTTGGGGCTGTATCCCACCTCAGTTACATAAGCATCTCTGGAGGTGGTGCTCAGGGAGTCCATGTATTTTAAACTCCCAGGTGATTTCAATGCACGTCCAATGATGAGAACTGCTGAAATCAGAATATTTGTGATACAAACTCTAAATGTGATACAAAGTTAAATCCTTTTCTCCCCGCCTCCCAGGCAAGGCTGGCTAAAGGAGGAGGGCTGCAGCAGGTGGAGGTAGAATGAAGTCAGCTATTTCTCTCTCTTTCTCAACCTCTCTCCTGTGAGGAGAGAAGGCAAGGGGAGCAAAGAAATTCTTGACAGGCACTGCTACATGATGGCTTCACACATTTTGGGCTGGCATGTAATGGAATCTGACACCTTCCCTCTTTGTCAATTAGTGTGAGCTCTGCCTACATTCTACTGCCCACATTCCTGGGACTTCTCACCTACCAGACACTTGACTCAGCAAATGAATTTCCACTCTGATTGATTTCTCCCACAACTTACTTTAAAATCCAATGTACTCGTTTGCAGGGCGGCCATAACAAAGGACCACAAACTGAGTGGCTTAAACAAGATAAATTTATTGTCTTACAGTTGAGGCTAGAAGTTTGTTTGAGATCAGGTGTTGGGAGGGTTGGTTCCATCTGAGTGATGTGAGGAAAAATCTATTCCATGCCCCTCCCCTGGCTTCTTAGTAGTTTGCAGGCAATCTTTGGTGTTCTTGGCTTGGCTTCATCCACGTCTCTGCTTCCATTTCCACATGGGGCTCTGTGTGTGTGTCTGCGTACAAATACCACCTTTTAATAAGGACATCAGTCGTAATGGATTAGAGCCTCACCCTACACCAGTATGACTTTATCTTAACTAATTACATCTGCAATAACTCTAGTTCCAAATAAGATCACATTCTGAGGTACTGACTTCAACATATGAACTGAGGGAAGAAAGAATTCAACCCCTAACACCCAATATTCTTTATCTTAAAGTCTTGGCTGACACTTCCATTTTAATATTCTAGTACTATCTTTGTGAAGAAGTCATGGGGAGAATTATTACCTCAATTACCATTCATAAATTGAGGCAAAGTATAGGTAAGTACTTACTAAAGATCTATAAACTTATCATCATCTGAGTGTACATAAGAAAGAAGCAGAATTGTTTTAGCCCTCACCTGAAAGTGTTACCCTGTCCCATTCCACTGCATGGTCAAAATCTCATATGAATCTAGAATTGAAAATAAGCTGGAAAAGAGCCAAGATGTCCATCAACAGATGAATGGATAAAGAAGATGTGGCATATATGAATATTATGGAATATTATGCATCCATCAAAAAAATGAAATCTTGCCATTTGCAACAACGTGGATGGAATTAGAGGGTATTATGCTAAGCGAAATAAGTCAGTCAGAGAAAAACAAGTATCATACAATCTCACTGATATGAGGAATTTGAGAAACAAGACAGAAGATCATAGGGGAAGGGAGGAAAAAATGAAACAAGATGAAACCAGAGAGGGAGACAAACCATAAGAGACTCTTAATCTCAGGAAACAAACTGAGGGTTGCTGGAGTGAAGGGGGTGGGAGGGATGGGGTGGCTGGGGGATGGACATTGGGAAGGCTATGTGCTATGGTGAGCACTGTGAATTGTGTTAAGACTGATGAATCAAGACCTGTACCTCTGAAACAAATAATACATTATTATCTTAAAAAAAAAAAAAAAAAGAAGATAGTAGGAAGGGAAAAATGAAGGATGGGAAATCAGAGGGAGAGACAAACTGTGAGAGACTATGGACTCTGAGAAACAAACTGAGGGTTTTAGAGGGGAGGGGGTGGGGGGGATGCATTAGCCTGGTGATGGGTATTAAGGAGGGCACATACTGCATGGAACACTGGGTGTTATACGCAAACAATGAATCATGGAACACTACATCAAAAACTAATGATGTGGGGAGGGGGTTGGGAGGATGGGTTAGCCTGGTGATGGGTATTGAGGAGGGCACGTTCTGCATGGAGCACTGGGTGTTATGCACAAACAATAAATCATGGAACACTATATCTAAAACTAATGATGTAATGTATGGGGATTAACATAACAATAAAAAAATTAAAAAAAAACTAATGATGTAATGTATGGTGACTAACATAATAAAATAAAATAAAAAAGAAGCTGGAAAACAAAGTCTCATCTCCTTCCTGATATATATAAAGAGTAATACATAAGTAACATATAAGTCTCTAGGAAAACAAAGTATGAATAATTATATATTATATACAGAAAAGCAGCAATGTTCAGTAATGCTCTATGTTATCCTGAATAACGGAATAGTGGAGAACACCGGTAACTTTGAAGTCACATAGGACTTGGTTTGAACTATAGTTCTGCCAGTACAAGCTATCTACATTTGGTATAATTCTTACTTCCCTTTTTCTTTGTTACTTTATTTTTACATTATACTTTTACTTCACTATTTACATTATAATGGGACATGCTCATTATAATGTATTTTAAATAATACCAAAGCGTTAAAGTAAAATTAAAATCTCTCATAAATTTTCATGAATACTCCTAATACATAACTATGTTAATATTTTATGTATTTTATTCTAGGATTTTTCTATGAACATACAAATAGAGAAGGTAAATGAATAGACTCCTCCCTCAAATTTAACTAATTAATTTAACTATACCAAATATATAACATAACGCAACTTGGTTTTTACCATGCACAGAATGTTGCAGATTTCTTTATAACATTTCATATAAATCTATTTCATTCCTGTATTTTGAGTGGCTACATAATATTCAAAAGTATGGAAAAACTATAACTTATTAAAGCATTCCCCTGCTGACTTACTTCAGTTGTTTTCAATTTTCCACTGTTACAAATAATGATACAATGAAAATCTTTGTACAAGTATTCACATACATATTTGTGTGACTATTTCTTTAAGTTAGGTTTCTATTAAGCTGAATTGCAAGATTAAAGGGTGTATGCATTTCCCATTTTTCATAGGTTCTACCAAACTGACCTCTATCAAGTTTGTATCAACAATGGTGTCAATCTTTTCATATTTGGCGAATACAATAGGTATAAAAGCCTATCTCATTGTAATTTAAATTTGTGTGTCTTTTTTAGAGAAATTGGCAATAGCAGTATCATATGGACATTAGCCATTTGTTATTTCTTCCAGTGTAAATTGTCTGCTTATATACTTTGCCCACATTTCTGCCTTTATTTATTTTTTACATGGCTGTGAATTCTTTTTCTTTCAGCATAGTAGTTAAGAACAGGATTCTGAGTCAAACTGATGGAATAAAATCTTATTTATGACACTTTTTAGTTATGTGTTTTTATATAAGTTCTTTAATCTCCCTGTACCTATGTTCCTTCATATGTGAATGCTGATATTAAGATATTGATACTTACCACTAGATTGTTGTGAGGACTGAGTGAGAAAGAGTCCAATTTAAACTGAACAGTGCCTGGCACACAGCCATCACTCAATAAACACTGGTTATTATTTTGTTTTCAAAAGTCATGATTGATAGCCTTAATCAACCTTAATTTCCTCATCTATAAAATGGGATGATAATACCTACATCCTATGTTTATTGTGGAGATTATATAAGACAAAATCAGGGGCTTAGAACAGTAATAGACTCTCAGGATATAACAGCTCTTTTCATCACCTTACCTAAAATCATTATGGAACCAAAAATGTCACCACTTAGCTTCTGGCTGTATGCTAGAATTTCCAGCTGCTATTTAAGTAATAGTGAGAACTAACAGTTCTTGAGTGTGTCACATATGCCAGGGAACAGACTAACAACTGCCTCATGCATATTGTCTCGTGTAGTTCTTAACACCTACAAGGTAGGTACTGGTGTTATCTCTATCTTATAGATGAAGACACTAGGGTGTACACATAAGTGTGACACTTGTCCAAGTTCACATGCTGTTAAGCGACAGAACAGAAATCAAAACCAGAAAATCTGACTCCAGAGTTTGTGACCTTGACCACTATACTATGCTGATCACTCGGCAGAGATAGAACCTGTAAGAGCTTTATCTTTGCTTTTAGAAAACATGAAGTATTTGACTTAGTAATTTAAAAAAAGGAATAAAACACGTTACGGATTATTAGGTTAAGTCTTCTGTGGTCATGGTTGTCTATCCAATACAAAAATATAATAACAGTATTTCTAAGTTAAATTAATTTTTGGCATCCTATAAAACTTTTCATGGTTATCAATTATCTTTCCCATGATGACAAGTCCACCAAAAAAAAGGGGGAGAAATAGGAAGAAAAACAATAATTTTTTTAGTAAATAACATTTATTTAGGAATAAATGTTTAAAAGTAAATTCTGAGTCTGGTATTGTCAAAATAATCCACCAGCGTGGCGGATCTGAGGAGTCTTCCGTTGTGTTAAAGTGCCATCTGCAGCGAACGCTGAAATATCTGCACAAAACGTGTCTGCAGAATATTCCTCTCCATGTTTATCTCAATAGCAACTCCTTACATTAAGTCCCACTCCATCAGCCATGGTCCATTTTTATTCCATGGTTATTTCCCTTCATTATTAACAGCTTTTGGAATGCAGGGACTATTTTTGAAAGGAAATGAGCCAGTCAGACATATCTGGAGGCTTCACAGATGGCATTTTTTTAGAATAGTTTTGTTTTCATTTTGCTATTGAAAAGTCCTTTTAGACCCCTTTGCAACATGCAATAATGCGCTCACATTAACTGATACATGATGTGTGCTTCTGCTATTTTTCCTCTGCTTCGCTTGGCAATTAAACACATGATTTCCCTGCAAATGACTATAATTTTTTGCTTCCATAATATTTATGTCAACTCCAGAGGAGCTGGGAGTTGGCATCCTGAAAACCTGACCATTTGAGGCAATGGCAGCAGCTTGTAATTTCATCTGTATCTGCTAATTACTGGATGATCAGAACACCAGAAATAAAAAAATCATATGCTGAAAAACCATAATGCGTGCCCTCAGCTGGCTAAATCAGTAATTTGAAGCCATGTGCAAATGAGCACATAACTTTCTGAGTGATTTATTGCTGTTTTGGGGATACGTACTGAGCTCTGAAAATATTTCATTTGACCTAAACTACAAACTTCAAGCTGAATGTGACTGAAAGCACCATGCAGATCTCGCCACAAGGGCCGGAGAAGCAGGCCCTTCTGTATCACAAGGTCCGACCAGAACACGTGTTCGGCAGAACCGTCAGTGAGACAGTCTGCATGCAGCTGAAGGTGGAATTCATACACTGAAACGTCTGTGGTTATTTGTATTTCTGCATTCGGGCATCATGGAAAGAATATGATGTGGGGTTTAAGCCTTTGTTGCAGCCCAGGAAGAGCCAGAAACTTCTCTTCTCATTCTCAGTCCCTGGGCCTTACACAGCAGTGAAAGAGGCAAAATGATTTTCTCTAAGTTACACATTTAAAAAAGTAGCAGAACCCAGCTAGAGTCATTTCCACCTTCCTACCACGGGTTCACGGTTGTGTCCTGGGTTGTCTCCGTGCTGCACGGGGGAGGACTCACCTGGCCAGTCACCGACACGCGGTGACCGCCCTGGCCAACAGACAGACCCCCGAGCCAGGGCCTAATGGAGCTCTTCCCTGCTGCGCATCTTGTCCCACGTCCCTAGGTTTCATTGACTTGGCAAATATCCAGTAGCTACTGACTGATCCACTAAATAAACATACATTGAGATTTACATTCTTTAGGCCCTGGAGATATAAACAGCACACAGTCAATTATTGTTATTTGCAGGAGTTATGTTCTATAAAGTAACTGCAAACACTGAATTAGCAAATACTGAACCACTGCTCTAGAAGAAATAAAGGATTAGGTTTCCGCAAGCGTCTAGTCACAATAGTTTCTCCAAATGTCCAACACCTAACCTTGTTTTACGTATGTTTCTGTTTAAAGACATCTTATGTATTATGTATTGTTGATTTATTAACATCAAACTTATGGCCCACAGCACTATAAGTCATGTCTAAACGAAGTTTATTGAACACATATATTTTCTCTATAAAGCATATCACAGCTATCTTGAGCTTAAGAACACTGGGCAGTGGGGCGCCTGGGTGGCTCAGTCGTTAAGCGTCTGCCTTCGGCTCAGGTCATGATCCCAGGGTCCTGGAATCGAGCCCTGCATCGGGCTCCCTGCTCAGCGGGAAGCCTGCTTCTCCCTCTCCCACTCCCCCTGCTTGTGTTCCCTCTCTCGCAATCTCTCTCTCTCTAATAAATAAATAAAATCTTTAAAAAAAAAAAATTTAAAAAAAGAGCACTGGGCAGCACTTCAGCATGCACTCAGGGACCATTTCAAACAATGTAATCATCAACAAGGCTCTACGGGATCTGGTCCACCCTCTACCATAAATTCTTTGATCACTGCTCCTACGCTTTTTCCCAGACACTCACTCAACTCCATCCACACTGGCTTCCCTGATGCTCTGAGATCATGCCAATCACATTCCCCTCTCAGGGACGGTGTACTCACTATTCTGCTACTTGGCATCGTTTTCCACCAGATATACATATTACTTTCTCACTTCCTTCAGTTCTTTATTCAAAGGTCAATTTCTCAAAGACATTTTCTCTGACCTCCTAATTTAAAACTGAACACATGGGGCGCCTGGGTGGCTCAGTCCGTTAAGCAGCTGCCTTCAGCTCAGGTCATGATCTCATGGGTCCTGGGATGAGCCCTGCATCGAGCACTGTGTCTGGCTCCCTGCTCAGCGGGGAGTCCACTTCTCCCTCTGCCACTCCCCTCCCCGCTCATACTCGCTCTCTCTCTCTCAAATAAATAAAACCTTTAATAAATAAATAAATAAACTGGACACACAAACACATACATACACATACCCAGTCATTTGCTTATCTGCTTTATTTTTCCCTAAAGCAATTAACACCATCCAAAATACTATATATTTTACTTAGCTACTTGTCTTGGAAAATTATCCAAAACTTGGAAGTAGCCAAAAGATTTTGGGGTGTTCTTTTAATGCAGTGCTGAGCTTTACTTCTCTACCATATAGGCTATTTCAAAATTTTGTAGAAGCAGAGGTCAGCTTGAAGATCTTTATCTGGTAAAGATGTAAATCACATCCAGTGGATGTCTGGAGGAACACATAAAACCAAAGTTTATAGTTTTTGTCCCCCTTGGTCATTAACCAGTTTTATATCTAATCCAGCAACCTTGTCCTAACATTGGCTCTAACTACCTAACTTCTCAACGATCTTTAAAGTTTTTTTAACATCTTACTTGTTCCCTTATTAATTAATGAGTTGAATATAATCTCTGACACATGTCCATTTTATATACGGCCCTCTTGAAAACTACACTTTAACACTTTATTTATTTTCTATGTATTCACTTTAGAATATAAGTTAAATGAGGAAAATAATTTTTGTCCGTGTTATCAATGCTTACCACCTTTCCTGGCACATGATATACACAAAATCCTATAAACTAAGAATTTTACTTTCAGGAATTCTAAAGAATCTTGAATATCTTTCTTCCTTCTGATAACTTTTAAACATGATCTCATAAATCTGGGCTCTTCTCTGACTTTCATTGCTTTTTCCCAGCAAAGGGGGAGAGAGAGCACACAGGGGAAGAAAAAGCCTTTAAATCTATTTATGTCATGAGCCTTCCTTCTTGGTGTAGATTTGTGGTCAGACAAGGTACATAAGTAGCATATCTGGTGGAAGAGAAAATTAGTCCCTAAAAAAACACTAACAAATTGTGTTTATTGCACATATGAGCATATACATCACCTCAAACTAAACCTTTCACCACTGACTGGCAAAGAGAAATCACCTTATGGTTTCCAACTATTTGTTAACTGAAGGAATTTTGACAGGAACTCTGTCCAAGTCATTTGTGACCAAAGTTTGTCTCTTCTCCAACCAAGGGGGAAGAAAGAAAGAGTAAGAAAACCTAAAAGACAGGAAGAAAGAATGTTTGGTGCCTTTATTTCCAAGTAATTTACCTAGATCTCTGCTTTGGAAGCTTACTTAATGCCTTCTGGAAGACAGGAATAGGAAGAATGGATGTGCGGAGAGGAAATGGGATTCCAAAATCCATGTAGACAAGGACATGAACTTTTAAATCACACTAGGGAGGGTCTTGGGGTGCGCTCTCCAGTAGATATATAATAGGAGCCACAAATGTGAGGCACATATCTAACTTCAAATTTTCTAGAAGCCACATTCCAAAAAAAAAAAAGTAAAGTAAAATTAGTTTTAATAGATTTTACTTAATTCAACATGTCCAAAAATATTTCGATATGTAATCAATTTTTAAAAATCACTAGTGAAATACTTTGCATTCTTCTGTTTCATACTAAATCTTCAAAATACGGTGGGTACTTTACACTTACTACACATCACAATTCAGTCCAGCCACATATCAAGTGTTCAGTAGACTTACATAGCTTGGGGCTACCATACTGGATCATGGAAACCTAGAAGGAGGCTACTCAATTTACATAGCTCTGGACTAGGCATTTACATCTACCCTTTGGTAATCTAGTGTTATAGCCAAGGATTTTATTATCTTTATATGGCTAGGTGAAGAGAGATAACCAAAATTTATCAAAACACCACTAGAGTTAACAAGGAGCATTGATTTTTTTTTTCATTTTGACTCCCACAAAGAATAAGACCTTAGGCCCTACCTTTAATTTAAAAATGCAGCCTGGAAGCAGTTTCTTCCCTGGAGCTATTATCCATTGGTTCACTTAAATCCTGAAGGCATTTTAAAAAAATGATCTGGAAGCATGTAAAATGTTAGATCTTAGTATCATATATTATGCTTTGCATATTTATACCTCTTTATTTGGCTTCTTCTAGTTCTATTAGAATCTATACAAGCTAAAAATTATTTCATGAGTCCCCAGACTGCTCACTGGGGACCTCATTTTAACCTAATGGCCATAATTGTTTCCAATAATAAACATAATTAGCCTTCATATTTATATTGGTTTTTCACACATATTATCTAGTTTGAGCCTCAGAGCAATCTCGTGAGGTAAACCCAATTTATGGGGGGAGGAGACTGTGATTCCCACAGGGTTCAGGGGTTTATCAAGGTCATAAAGCTTGTAAGTGTGTGGGGGGGGAGGGGGACTGGTTCATGGAAATGTATAAACAAAGATCTTCCTGAAGTGAATTTTCAGATATTCTTGGTGTTGGTTTTACTTTTTTTTAGAGAAGTGGTTTATTTCATTATCAATACATAATTGTGAGAATTAGGCTGCAGGAGCATTTTCCCATGAAATTTTCTTGGGTTCAAGTAGTTTTATATGCCTACCAAACAAATCTCCTTTTAAGCCTCTCAATCCCCAATCTGTCAAACATTAAGAGTGAGCAACCCCTAGCTTATTGTCTGGGACATAGCAAACACAACATATTTTGATGAATGAATAAATGAATACACAAATTTGTTCCCAGCCTTTTCAAATACCTTTATATTGAGGCAATGGAAAAGGAACATGCTATAGAAATTAGTTGCCTTATTTTATTGAAGAGGAAACGTACACATAAAAAGGTTACCGTGGGTCAACATTGGCCAGCAGAAATATAACCCAAGCCACACATGTAATCTTAGATTTTCTAGTAGCCACAAAGACAGTGAAATTAATTTATTTATTTAAGCTAACATATCCAAAACATTATCATTTGAACATTTAATAAATACTTTTTAAATTGACAATGAGATAATTTACATTCTTTCATTCATAGGAAGTCTTGGACACTTGGTGTTTATTCTACCACCAGGTCAGACTAGCTACATTTCAGGTGCTCAAAAGCTATGCGTGGCTAGTGGCTATTGCAATGAATAGCAGTCTTGGGGTGCAGCAAAGATAGGACTTCAGCCCTCTACTCTCCCCATTCCTCACCATCCCACAAATATTTATTAAGCACCCACCATATATCTGGTACTGGAGATAAAATTTAGGGGCAAAAATCAAATGAGGCTCTCAAACTGTTACATATTTGAGGTGCACTAAATTGAAAGATTGACTCTAAACTGGACCATGGCCAGACCATATGTGACAACAGAACTCTGACCTACAACCTCCAGCAGCAACTAGCCAGGGAAGACAAACCACAATGGGCCTAGAATGGTCAGGTGTTGGTCAATGACTAATAGCTTTCCTAATTTTTGTCTCCTCTTCCAACTTAGGACCAAGAGAAAACCAAATATGCTCCCCAAGCCAACTACATAAGATGACCTACTTCTAACTGGTCCACCTCCAGCTTCCCCAAGCCAACAGCCTCCAATCAGGGCATACCTAAGGCCTTCCCTTTTTTCCACTATGAAGCTTTCCCACTAGTCTGCATCCTCTGAGTCTCTGCCAAACAACAAGTAATGGTGGCTGACATCCCTGCCATAGCGAGTTCTGAAAAATGTTTAGTAACAGTTGTACTGAACACTAGAAAGGAAATCAGTACCTCAGAGAGGAACTGAAAGGAAATCAGTACCTCATGTTCACTGCAGCATAATCCACCATAGCCAAGATAAAAGAACAACCGAGGTGTCCATCAGTGGATGAATGGATAAAGAAAATGTGGTATATACACTCAATGGAATACTATTCAGTCATAATAAAGATGAAAATCATGACATTAGTGACAACATGGATGAATCTTGAGAATATTAAGCTAAGTGAAATAAGCCAGACACAGAAAGAAAAATACTGCATGACCTCACTTAGACACGGAAACTAAAAAATCAAATTCACAGGGGGGGAGGGGAGGTAGGGGAAATGGAGAGATGTTTGTCAAAGGGTACAAAGTTGTAGTTATGAAGGATGAATAAGTTCTAGAGATCTAATAATGTACAGCATGGTGAATATAGTTAATAATAATGTATTGTATATTGGAAATTTACTAAGAAAATAGATGTTCCTCATCACACAGGAAAAAAATGGTTATGTTGAGGAGATGGATATGTTAGTTTGACTATAGTAATCAATATCTGTTTATCAAAACATATTTTACACTTAAATATGTACAATTTTTATTTTAAAAAATAAATTTAAAAGTTTTTAAATAGAAAAATGCACTCTGAATGAAAGTATATAATGGGACCTCAACGTTTTAATTTTCCTAAAGCAAGTGCCACTTCTTCCCAAGACAAGACTTTTATTCCACTACTTATTTGAATCTCAACAAATGCTTGGTAAAATGAAAAATACTATTTTCCAAATAGATTTGCATTTTGAAGATCAGACATGTTTCCTTATCTGTTTCTTTATTCCTTCTTGCTTATTTTTCATTTTACTTCACTGAATACTCCTAAATGGTTTCTGGCACTCCTTCAGCAAGAAATAAAAGGAAGGAGACAAAAAGTTTCCCATTAAATAAAACAACTATGACTGCACTAAACCTGAAATAATTTTCAATTCTTTTGAATTTTAAATAGTTCAAAAACCAGAAGTGTTTTCTTCTCTTCACTTGGGCACTTATTAATATTTCACTAAAATCATTTTTAAATCTTAGAAAACTACATTGTTTCATATTTTAACTTTACATTTACTTGAGTGTTGTGTGTTTTTCAGTGGTTTTTTCATTTAACGTACTTTTATTTACATGGATTTTCTTTGTCTAAGAAAAACTGAGACAATTAACTGGAATTTAACCATTATTTTACCAAATAAATAATGGTGAAATAATGTATGAAGTGCTCTGAAATATAGGGCCTGTAACTAGTTGCATCCAACTTAATTTACCTTCATAATAGGTTAAGCAAGGTACCTGAAAAATTACTTCAAAAATTTCTTAATTTTCTTAATAAGCATACATATCTTAATGATATGTATGCTCTTGTTATCTTTTTGTTGCTAATATCCTTGGAATTCTCATACGTAAATGGTCTAACATCATAAAATCTAGGCTTACTCAATTAATTTGAGGTAAAGGTAGAAATGCCTATCCACTGACCTCACTTAATGGTATAAGGTCAAGTCTACCTTTCATGACCATTATTTAAGTAGTTTAAAGAATTCTTATTGCATATTTTATGAAATTCTAATGTACATTATCAAGTAAAATATGAATATTCTAATAATGTATATTTAGCTAAATAAAACTGAAAAATAAAAACCTTTGAATTCTTCAAATAAAATAACATCAAACACCAAGATGCTATTATCCTCAGAAACGACTCTAAATTCCAGGATAATTGAAATAGAAGCAGTAACTGTCCAAAGACAGCTGTCCACAGACAGAAGTCCACAAGAAAACTCAGAGAGAGTGTTATTGTCCATGTAGCCAAGAAAGACAAAAGCATTTCAGGAATGAGGTCGTGGTCAACAAGTCAAATGTCGCAGGAAGTAAAGTAAGGTAATTACTGAAAAGTGTCAAATGAAAGGTTGTGATGACTCTAATAAGAATTATGTTAATTATTTGATGGAACAAAGCTAGAATGCTATGGGCTGGGCTGATTACAGAAAGTGGGCATAGAGTATAAATTATATATTCTGGAAGCCTGACTACCAAAGAAGTATGTGGAAAGGGGGGTTACTAGGAAGACAGTCACAAGGTCAAAAGAGATTTTTGAGGGGTTTTTGTTTATAACTTCCTTTAATGTGGAAAAGACCTGAGAAAATGAATGTATATATTGAGGGGAAGAGACATTTGAGAAAGAGAGAGGGGCTGGGGGTTAAAGATCAAGGTGACCTTTGATATAATAAGTGCACGTGGGCTATGTCACAATGTATATCAAAGAAGAGGCTGGATTAGTCTTCAAAGAGCAATAATGTCTGAATTATTATTGATCTGTCAAGAAAGCCTCGAGCTTTAATGAGATAGAGACTACCAGCTCAGAAAGCATAGTCTCTTAATAATAATAATAATAATAATAGTGATACCATTTCTTAGATATAGCCAAATCTCCAAGAAGCTTTTCTTCCAGATTTTTAGTTGACACTCCCAAAATATATAGTAATTACAAAGGCAACTCCTTATGGTAAGGAATCCTGGCAGACACTGCTTTAGCCAACTGATTAAAGTTAATATCACCAGATACCAGTTTAAAAAAAAAAAAAATCAATGTACACCCTGATGTGATAGAGAATGTCACTTCTGAGTTAGCCTTCCCAATAATGCATAACCTCAATCTAATCATGAGAAAACAACAGACAAATTCAAACTGAGGAACATTCTAAAAAATAATTGACCAGTATTCCTCCAAAATATGAAGGTCATGAGAGACAAGGAAAGACTGAGGAACTATCACAGACTAAGGCAACGTAACAGCTAAAGACATGGAGAATCCCAGATTGGATTCTGAGACAAGGAACATTGGTAAAAAAACTGGTGAAATCATATAAAGTTCTGTTCTTTAATCAATAGGATTGTACCAAGGTTAACTTCTTAGTTTAGATAAATGTTCTATGGTTAGGTGTTACTTAAGCAAAGCTAGTTAAAAGGCATGTGGGGACTCTCCTTTTTGCAATTCTACTCTAAATCTAAAATTTCTTGAAAAACAACAACACTGCAAGCAAAGTCCCCACTGTTCCCTCTGTAATTCTGTTCCTTTCCCTCTTTCCCCCCAAAATTTTCAAGGTAAAATTCAACATTCTTAATTTAGTCCACAAAAGGCCCATTTTATCCTGGCCCCAACTTCTTCGCTAGCTTCCCTCCCACGATTCTCCAACACTTTTTGATCCAGACAAACAAAAACACTGAGCACAAAAATATTTCCCAAATATTTCAATGTGTATCATGTCTCTGCACCTTCACTCATACTGTTCCTTCTACAGAGAAATCCCTTTGATGCCTATATCCACCAAACACTAAATTTTCAAAATGGCCCAAGTGCCTTCCTTGAGTATTTTATCTCATTAGAGATTTCCTTACCCTGTGTTAGCAAACTATTCTGTGCATTCTGATATCATAACACTTTCATGCTGTAATTTAAACTATAATTATGCATTTATTTGTCTATCGGCTTCCTCAGAGTTAGAATCATGTTTGACCTAACTATATATATCTAACAAGTAGAAAACCTTTAGGGTACTCAATAAATGCTTGATGAAATGAATGAATGAATGAATGGTCCAGCCAACCAACCAGATGGAATTTGAGTATCTGAAATTAAGTAACCATATTTTAATACTAATAAGTACAAACATAAGCCCTTACTTATGTTTGATCAAAGTAAGAGGACAATTTTAACCTCTTTTCAAACCATGAGGTACACTATGAAATTTAAATAAACATCAAGGATTTACCTAGTCTAATCGAAGAGCGACGGAGGCTAAAACACTAGAAAAGTATTTCTAAAGACATAAGGTAGACAAAGGATTGATATCCTAAGACATAAAGAGTTGGACTGGGGTTTCCTAGAGTATAGGGACTGGCATATAGAAGGTGTTGGTGTGAATATAAATTGGTACAAGTTTTCTGAAAAACCACTTGAAATAATATATCAAAAGTATTTTTTTTAATGTGCATAACCTTTGACCCAGCAATTAATGTGTATTAACACTCTGCTCAACAAGATGTCCATCAACAGATGAATGGATAAAGAAGATGTGGTATATATATGCAATGGAATATTATGCAGCCATCAAAAGGAATAAGATCTTGCCATTTGCAACGACGTGGATGGAACTGGAGGGTATTATGCTGAGCGAAATAAGTCAAACAGAGAAAGACATGTATCATATGACCTCACTGATATGAGGAATTCTTAATCTCAGGAAACAAACTGAGGGTTGCTGGAGTGGGGGGTGGGGTGGGAGGGATGGGGTGACTGGGTGATGGACACTGGGGAGGGTATGTGTTCTGGTAAGCGCTGTGAATTGTGCAGGACTGTTGAATCTCAGATCTGTACCTCTGAAACAAATAATGCAATATATGTTAAGAAAGAAAAAAAGAAGAAGAAGAATGTAGCAGGAGGGGAAGAATGAAGGGGGGGAAATCGGAGGGGGAGAAGAACCATGAGAGACGATGGACTCTGAAAAACAAACTGAGGGTTCTAGAGGGGAGGGGGGTGGGAGGATGGGTTAGCCTGGTGATGGGTATTGAGGAGGGCACGTTCTGCATGGAGCACTGGGTGTTATGCACAAACAATGAATCATGGAACACTATATCTAAAACTAATGATGTAATGTATGGGGATTAACATAACAATAAAAAAAATTAAAAAAAAAAAAAAAAAAAAACACTCTGCTCAAGAATAATCATTAGCCGTAACATAGACATGCTTCATGCTGACAAGTTTCCGGAGCAACAATATGACTGCATGGTGCAAGAGCTGAGATTTTGTATGACTTGATCTTTGTTCTTTTGCACCAGGGCAGAAAACAAAGCCCAGGATGCTGTATCATGTGAAACTATAAGCGTGCCATTCATGTCTATTGAACTAAAGTCAAAACTAATTGGGAAAGAAACTTTTTAATCTTTATCACTTTTAAATTTCAAAATTCTACAGATGTTGAAAGGTCCTAGGTTTTTCCAAGCTCTTTCTCCTGACTAAAGAAGTAGATGTATAATTCCGGTCCGGCTGGTCCCAGAAATACTATAAATGTAAGATACTCTAATGACTTTAGCTATCTGGGTGATGTTCTTCCAATACATATTTTTCATTTCTATGATACATTCTATAATGCATACATTTAAAACATTTTTCATTTATATGCCTCCTTTTCTTCTTATTCTCTTTCTCATTTCCAGTCTGTTCCTTCTATCATGATAAATAGAATTGAGTATTCAAGAGAGGATTCCCTCTTTTTAAAAGGAGCAGATATCATGTCCTGTATGGCAAATTTTCAAAAGCAAGAAACACTGAAGTCAGTGACTTCATCTCCAGATTAGGATGAATAACTTTAATTACTCAAAGGATATAAAATTGAATACATGCTTAAAATCTATTATTGAGGTCCTTAAACCTTGTGACCTCTGACCCAAGTGACACACACATACATCATGCAATCAACACCCAATGAAAAAAAGTTCCAGGCAACGCATCCCTATTTATGACCAATGTCTGGACCTCTCTCATCTCATTTCTGCTTTATGATTTTTCTTGTAGCTATAGAACTCTGGAAAATTCCCCATACTTGCCCCACCAGCAACCCACCCCTTAGTGATGACCAATTTGCCATGACTAGTTTTGATCTTGGATGACTTCTTCAGATACAGTTTTGTCCTTGTCTTTTGATTCCATCCTCTTCTGGCTATTGTGGATGACTAACATTCAAAATGCTGCCCAGGTCTCTGTTCTATAACCCACACCCATCTATGTGACACTCACAGGAGGAGTAGCCTGACTTGCCTGGCTTCTCTTGATAAGAGACTATAAACATTCAAACTTTCAAATTTGAAGGAAAAAAATGTTTGAACCAGCACAAAATATCACCTGAACATTTGGTAGAGTAGGAATAGAAGGATATATATATATATAGAACAAAACCTCCCTCCCATATGGTCATCCTTATAGCAAATAAGTCTGAACATAAAAAAATGACATTGTTTCTGTGGACAGGGGTATCTGCTGCCACTTCCACTGGTCCCATATAAAGAGACCCCCTCCCCAAAACAAGAATGCTATTGTCTGAGTTTTGCCAGAGCAACCAGTTAGCCCACTGCATTTATCTTTAAGAAGTGCCTGTTGGCACCTTTTCCCACCAGAACATGTCCATTTACCCTAATCAGCAGACACACAGATAAATGTATGTCAATGTTCCAAAGGTGGACAACAAATGCAAGTCATGGCCAATGTGAAAAAAATTAAAGATGCATGCCCTGCTGATCATGAAAGGAGTGTCTCCTTAATTAATAGTAATTAAAATAATAATTCATATTTGTGGATTGCTTACCATCTGCCAGAGATTTTGCTAAGTTAGAGGCTTACAAGCATTGTCCTATTTAGTCCTCACCATGACCTATAAGGTAGGAGCTATGATTATCTTCATTTTGCTTAAGAAGAAACATTAGTTAAAAAAAAAGATTCATTTATTTATTTGATAGAGAGCAAGTGGGGGGGGCAAAATGAGAGTGAGAGAAAGAATCTTAAGCAAGCTCCACACCCAGAATGAAGCCCACATGGGGCTCAGTCTCATGACCCTGAGATCATGACCTGAGCCGAAATCAAAGTCAGACGCTTAACATCTGAGCCACCCAGGTGCCCCAAGAAACAGAAGCTCAGAGGAGCTAATATACGTTCCAAGTCACAAAACACATGAGATAAATTTTCAATAATGGAAGAAGGAATAATAGGTCCCAAAGGTCCATTAAGAAGCCATCTTGTCTTTCCAAATAGAACACAGATACATCAACCCAGTCAGATGAGTATAAATATTAATTTAAAAAATCAAAAAGGATATTACAGAAATTTCTGTATTAACCAATTCCAGTGTCTTTAAACATCCTAGAAGTTACTCTCCAAGAACTTTTACCTATATTCCTCCTCCTATAGAATTTATAGATTTCTTCTCATAAAGAAGACAGAGAGTAAGAAATCATTATTCCTCAAACAGTGTCTATAGCTTTTTGTGAAGAAAGATATTTTCTTCAGATTTCAACCTTTCAAGTTTCATTGCCATTTAAGTTTTCTAATATTTTTCTCTCTCTCCCAAAATTAGCTCAAATGTACATACCTGGAAACATTACCAAGAAATTAATAAGGAGATTATAGAGGAGGAAAAATCACCTGATTTCATTAGATGACCCAAATTTGACAAACTCAGATGTTTTGAACCACCATATTTGACAACTATACAGACTTCAGAGTTAACCAAAAACTCTCCTGTGATAAAGCTACCCACATGCGTAAAAAGACTGATGAAGAATGAAGGAAAGATGGGCTGCACCACAGGGACACTAACAACGTATATGGGCTTGCAACTAATAATGCAAGTAGTTCTCATTTTTTGTTTTCATGTAAATCTTATGAGTGCTAAAATACAAATGAATTCCTGTGCACAGGAAAACATCATGGGTAAGTGTAGGACAGAGTAATAAAAGAGCACTAGAAGACCCGGCAAGGGATCCAGATATCTGTTTTTGATTTTTCAGAAAATCCACATCATAACTCCTCTCTATCATGGCTCTAAGTACCTCCCAGAACTCAGGAAAGTATCCTCTTAAGAAGATTTCAGATTTGGGGGGCGCCTGGGTGGCTCAGTCAGTTAAGCGTCTGCCTTCGGCTCAGGTTAGATCCCGGGGTCCTGCGCATCGGGCTCCCTGCTCAGTGGGGAGCCTGCTTCTCCCTCGCCCTCTGCCTGCTGCTCCCCTTGCTTGTGCTCTCCCTCTCTGTCAAATAAAATCTTTAAAAAAAAAAAAAGATTTCAGATTAGGAAGGCTGTGGCCTCCCAACCTACATCCTTCCTATCACATGCCTTCATGATCTCACTTATCCCACCGCCATGATTAACCTCAAAGATCATAGTTTAATTTGTCCCACTAGTCATTACTTTGACAAAGAATCTACCTCTAAGGGGAACTAGTTGGCAACACTGGACTTGTCTTTATCAAAGCACTCATCACATTGTGTAAGAATGACTCATGGTAAGCTCCCCTGGGGCTAGGGCAAGGTCTTGTTCAGTTCCCATTCCTAAAATTGGCAGTGCAGCACTAGTACCTGAAAAATAGGAGGTACTCAGTAAATGTTTTTGAAGGAAAGAATAAATTCTGTTGGAAAACACTGGGCAAATATGTCATAATATGTCCTTCCATGTAGTTTATAAAATGTTGGGACTTGGGAGAGTTGAATGTTTCCAGGCTTTTATTCCAGAAATTTTATTTGCCAACTATTTTTTTAAGATTTTATTTATTTATTCATTCATTCATTCATTCATTTATTCATTCATTCATTTATGGGGAGGGGGGTAGAGCAGAGGGAGAGGGACAAGCAGACTCCATGCTGAGCATGGATCCCGAGGCAGAGCTCCACATGGGGCTCCATCCCAGGACCTGAGCCGAAATTAAGAGTCGGATGCTTGACCAACTAAGCCACCCAGGCACCCCTGCCAAACTATTTTTAAATTTAGTCCTAAACCATAAGAATGAATTGATACAGTGAATAAAAGAGGTGATCTTGGTATGCTTTTCTATTTTAAAAAAGTCACTTGTAGTTTTCACATCATATCATATAATTGTTCTCTACAAAGTAAACATGCTTAATTTGAACCCTGAATATGCCAATGAGTGCTATATAGAGATTATTATATATGCCCTTAATTCTGTCAGTTTCATCTTACAGTTTAAAAAGAAAATAAAATAAACACACATGCAATAAAAGCAGCATAAGAATAGGTCAACGACATTGTAGGGTAGAAAAATACACCATTCCAAAATGTAGCACTTTGGCATAAGAATAATTCTGAGCTGAAGGCCACTGAGGAAAGCAGATACAAGGAAAGCTCCCTGCCCTCTCCCTATTTGCCTACAAAAGGACAGAAACTGACAAAGGTGCCCTTCCTCCCTTCTCCACCAGGAAGAACAACAGGTAATCAGCAGAGACAACTTTAGACTCTTATCAACTAGAGATGGCACTAGAGGAATCTGTGTAACAAACCACTAACTAGCCCTTACCTTCCATTAGTTTTCCACATACTGGCCTTTCCACAATTTGCTGCCCCTAGAGACTCAAGGTCCTTTTCCTTTTGTCCTGTCACTTCTCTAAAAATGTATTATTTCTTTGCTAAAATGCTAACCAAACCTCTGAGTTACTCATCTCTAGTACTCCCATGTGATACATGCTTGATGCATATGTTAATAAACATCTGTTTTTCTCTTTTTAATCGGACTTTCGCCAGTCTGATTTACAGGGCCCCAGCTAGAGAGCCAAAAACGGGCAGAGGAAGAGATTCTCCCTTCCCTTCAGTATCAACTGTGTAAAAACTAAAATGGCATTTGTGGCAAAATGCAAGTATTTTTTTTGTCAGTGACAACTATATTTTGCATTCTTACAAGGTTTATGCATAAAATAATTATTCACAAGATTTTATTTGTTTGGCTTGTATGTTTTTAATTTCCTCGTTACTTCCAACCTGTAAGAAAGCATAGCTGAGAGTAATATATTCACGAAGAGCAGAGTATGTGGAGAGGCAAGGAAATGGCAACAGCAATAAGCCTACCCTGGAGAACAATACTGAGGGTCCACCATCCACTGTGGGTTTCTAGGGATCACTTAGAAAAACCATGAAAAACTTTGAATTGTTACATATAGATAACTATTTAAAAACACACACAAAATTAAAGCACTCCTTAAAAGGGTATTATGATTTAAGCCCACTGATAGAAACAGGATATAACTGTATTTGGCATTCCTGTCCCACATTAACTTCGTGGTGAGCTGAACAGTGTTCCTTGTACAAAGGAACAGTATGGCCTGTTTCCTATGAATTGTTTTAGAAAGGAATAAATCCCTGGGATTATCCTTCTCATAAATCCTGGTGCTGTGGAGATGGGCATGCCACTTAAATTCTCCATCTTCTTTGTCAGTTCTAATGATGTGTCTAGACATGCAGAAGGAAGTAAAAAATTGAAGCAATCAACTATATCATTTGGACAGAAAATCACATACAGCTGAAATATTGAGTTGATTGGATAAAATGAAATAAACTTCCCGCCAGTCCTCACTTTTCACTGCTTGCTCAGACACAATTCTTGTCTAGGATGTAATAACCGGGCTCAAAATTGGCACAAACAAATAATTTGAAAATGTATGCAACTCAGCTAAATCGCTGGTAGTCAGTTCATCCTCATCACAGAAATAGAGACCACTAGTCATGAGGAAATAAACCACCCGTTCTCCATGGTCACAATTCCTTGGCCAGAACCTAAGTTTGCATACATATTACCCCAAAATAACTGGAGAGAAATTGGCATTTTGGCCAAATATGCAGATCTGATGAACATGCAGATATGCCATCTGATCTTTAGGTTTTCGGTTTCTCTACATATTTACAAAATATCTATTAACTAAAACTACTTCTACAAATACGGAAGCAAGACCAGAACATTAGGCATTTGGGTGGGATTTTGGGGGGAGAAAGAAAAAAAGGTTCCAGGAACCTCATACGTAAGTTATCTCTTGTAATCCTCACACACACACACAAAAATTGTCATTCCTCCATTCAACAAAAAAAAATGGCACTTGAGTGCCCACTGCAATACAGTTAATGTGAAAAGGGAGATGCCCCCCCCCCCCCAGAGTTCACAGGGAGATTGACACTGAGCAAGTATTCAATACTAAACTCTGTGCTCTAATGAAAAGGAATATAATGCTCTGAGAGTATATAACAAAGGAAGCTGATCTAGACTAAGGATCTCTCATTTCAGAGATGGGGCCACAGACGTTCAGAGAGGTTAAGTAAATTGATCAAGGTTACATAGCCAAGAAGTTGTAAAGGTAGGATTCCTTTCCTGCCTGACTCCAGAGCTCTATGCTCTTTCCCTTATGTTTCTCTGGGGCTCACTAAGACAACTGCGTCAGAGACAGGACGTAGTCACAAAGCCGGGAAGATTCTTTGCAGTGGATTATACCTCCCTTTCTTCCAGCCCAACCAGTTTAATATTTCCTACAAAGGTCCCTCTAAATCTGAGGAAAAGGTTTACAAATCCTCGCAGACTAGGGGTGTCTGGGTGGTTCACTCGGTTAAGTGTCTGCCTTTGGCTCAGGTCATGATCTCGCAGTCCTGGGATCAAGCCCCAGGTGGGGCACCTTGCTCAGTGGGGAGTCTGCTTCTCCCTCTGCCTCTACCCCTTCCCACCCCTCATGCGCTCTCTCTCTCTGCCTCAAATAAATAAATAAACTCTTAAAAAAAAATCCTCACAGAACTGATTAATTCTGATTCTGTTCATATACCACACCTCTCTGGCTCCCTGCTGGGACTTGATGCGAGCAGCTGAGCTGGTCCATTAAATCCTGGTGGGCAGTTATTGCTCACTGTCCTATGTTACAAACACTATGCAGGAGAAAATTATGAAAATACTCCTGAGACCCAGAGCAATCACCGGTGAGGAACATGGCTACCACTCTGTTGTGTAAATTATTATTAGAAATTAGCATTAGGTTTATTTCACACTTCCTGTACTAGTATTAAAGGTGGCACATATTGACCAACTTCTTCACATCTTGGTATGTCACTGTTAGGGTGACCCACTAACCCAGCTTTTCAGGAACTTTCCTAATTTTAAAACTATAAGTCCTTATCCTGAGGAACTCATCAGACCCAGATGAACGAGGACATTTGGGCACCTGAGGCACTGTGTCACTCAGGGACCAGAGAGCTACAGGGTAATAATACATTTTGGAAACACAGGCAAATATACCTATTTGGTGATATGGGATTAAAATCCATGGGGTGCTCAATGACATACATGGAAGTTCAAAGAATTTCCCCTCATTAGCAATGTCTATTCCACTGCAGCGTACAAAATGGTAATCAAGTGCACTAATGCAGCACTGCCATCAATCCCCGCATACACATACACACACATCTGCAGTGCATCGTCTCCGATGATTTGTGCCTTCAGTATCCATTAAATAAACCTGTGCCTTTAGCCTACACCGGAAGAAACAAGCATGGCTCCGTGTCTGGGAAGTACGCATGCCACTTCACAGAGCCACACAGTCCATCGCAGCCCTGGCCGACATCATCCCGCCAGTCCCTTAACCACTCCAGGGCAGGGCACCCCTTCCCCAGCAGGTCAAGTACAGTCATTACTTGATGCCTTGACAGAGTCAAACATGATGTGTTTCTAGACTTTATAGCTACACTGCAGTAAAATGCGTGCTTTTCTGGCTAGTATGAACCTATGCAGGACATGTGATGGGTGTTGTTCCTTTATTCCTTTATTTTTGTTTTCACAGATGAAGACCAACTGACAGGTAAAGTTGTTTGTTTGGTTTTATATTTTCCTACAGAAAGCAAAAGAGGTCAAAATTGATACATAATGAACTCACGATTCTCTGCTTAGTTCATTTTTACCAGTTCAAGAAGTTGTAAAATGTTGAAGACCAAAGTCTAATTGTTATATTAGTAGATCTCTATAGCCTTGACATATTGAGACTCATATTATCACCTTCCTCCAAAGCAAAAACAAAAGAAAACAAAAAAATTATGGCTATGACACCAGAAACTTTAACAGATGAGAAAGCAATTCCACATGGAGTCATGCTATAGTCCATCTGAGTCAGTATCTATTCTCCAATAGGCATAATTTCCAGATTCAATTTGTATACTACATTATGAGCAAAACTCAGCCTTTTGGAATCTTAGCACACCTCTTAGGTAATCAACAGAAATTTTATGCAATTAATCAAGGACAGATTTTGGACAAAAGTAAATAATCATTCCAGGGTGTTACAGGAAACAACCCCACAACCCCCCAACCCATCAACATGTCCATCGTGATTATTATAAGTCATTAAAGTATTTTTCTCTCTTCCTTACAAAAAAATGTGTAGCTATGTAAATAATACAGTGTTATTTTCTTAGTGTTATTACTTTTTATATTTGATATAAACAAAAACCAATACATAATAACTTGCTATAAAAAATAAGGTCAAGTCTCCATCTCACACCCCGCTTTATCAAGCAGAGAGAATGCCAGTCAAGCCAGAATCGCTCTGGAAGGAAGAACCCACTTGTTTTGCTACCAGTATTACTTTCTTGCTCAATTCAATCTACTGGAGATCCTCTGGGGGCTCATGTTCAGCACTCTTCTGAGGCTAACCAAGGCATATATTATTGGTTTCATTATTAATTCAGCAGCCACCAATTATGGAATATTTAATGTATATCAGGCTTTGTCTTAGGCTTGCTGCATAAACTATTATAAATCCTTACAACTATGAATGACAGGAATTATTTTTTAAAATTTTACTGATAAGGAAAAAAGCACAGAGGGGGTTGATTAACTGCCAAGATCACCCAGCAGGAAGCAGCAGTAACAGGATCAGGACATACATGCGTCAAATTCTGTTCACATATCCCTGTGTATAGCATGACACTTTGAAGTGTTAAAATACGGCAAAAGTTAATATTTTTGCTTCTCTCAGAATTCTTTTTTTAAAAAGTTTTTAATTTGGTAAAACACTGGCTTTTTGTTTTGTTTTGTTTTTTAAGTGGGGGCACAAATGGGTTATCCAGACTATTTTTCCTGTAATATTTGAATTTTTTTCTCAGTGTGTTTGTGGGTTTTTTAAAATTTTTTTATTAACATATAATGTATTGTTTAAGGGGCGCAGGTCTGTGATTCATCAGTCTTACACAATTCACAGTGCTCACCATAGTACATACCCTCCCCAATGTCCATCACCCAGCCACCGCATCCCTCCAACCCCCCTCCACTCCAGCAACCCTCAGTTTGTTTCCTGATATTAAGAGTCTCTTATGGTTTGTCTCCCTCTCTGGTTTTGTCTTGTTTCATTTTTCCCTCCCTTCCCCTATGATCCTCTGTCTTGTTTCTCAAATTCCTCGTATCAGTGAGATCATATGATACTTGTCTTTCTCTGATTGCCTTATTTCCCTTAGCATAATACCCTCTACTTCCATCCAAGTCATTGCAAATGGCAAGATTTCATTTTTTTGATGGCTGCATAATATTCCTGTGTGTGTGTGTGTGTGTGTGTGTGTGTGTGTGTGTGTATACCACATCTTCTTTATCCATTCATCTGTTGATGGACATCTAGGCTCTTTCCATAGTTTGGCTACTATGGACATTGCTGCTATAGACATTGGGGTGCACGTGCCCCTTTGGATCACTACGTTTGTATCTCTGGGGTCAATACCCAGTAGTGCAATTGCTGGGTCGTATGGTAGCTCTATTTTCAACTTTTTGAGAAGCCTCCATACTGTTTTCCACAGCGGCTGCACCAGCTTGCATTCCCACCAACAGTGTAGGAGGGTTCCCCTTTCTCCGCATCCCCACCAACATCTGTCCTTTCCTGACTTGTTAATTTTAGCCATTCTGACTGGTGTGAGGTGGTATCTCATTGAGGTTTTGATTTGGATTTCCCTGATGCCGAGCGATGTTGAGCACTTTTTCATGTGTCTTTTGGCCATTTGGATGTCTTCTTTGGAAAAATGTCTGTTCATGTCTTCTGCCCATTTCTTGATTGGATTATTTGTTCTTTGGGTGTTGAGTTTGATAAGTTCTTTATAGATTTTGGATACTAGCCCTTTATCTGATATGTCATTTGCAAATATCTTCTCCCATTCTGTCAGTTGTCTCCAGTGTGTTTGTGTTTTATTGATGAGGATGCTCTGCCCTTGACCGTGGACTCCTGCAGCCAGGACGGCTGCTCCTTCTGCTGCTGCATCTTGGTCTTCAGGTTCTCCTCCTGCTTGTTCAGCCGGCGGCACCTGGCACATGTCTTCTGGGGCCGCAGATCCAGGGGCTTGTACTTCTTACCCTTGTGGAATTCCCTGAGTTCTCTTGCTGAGTCTGGCTGGTGATGGTGAGAACACTGGCGATGGGTTTGCCAACAACTGGGATCCAGTTGGGAGAGCTGGGAAGCTGCACAGCCCGTCACTCTGGCGGCCCGCAGCTGGGACAGCTCCACTTTCAGCTCTTCTGGCTGTTTAAGCAGCTCCTCCCTCTTGGTGTGAAAGACTCCAGCCCGCACAGTCCACTGCCACCACAGAGGGAGGAGCAATATTTGAAATATTTTGAACATTCAGCACTAAAATAAAAAAATTCTGAAGCTGATCAAAATGTTGAAACCCAAGTAACAGGAGACAGCTAATTTTTTACAGTTGTAAAAAAAACTAGAAGTAGATGTGTTAAGTATTAAAATAATTATTGAAGTTAAGCACTAAGTTTAGTTCTGCATCTCTATCAGTTCTATAAAATAGATAAACAAGGGAAAATATATTATTCTAATTATTCATTTTATAAAAAATGAAAGTTTTCTTAGAAGACCCAAATATTTTTTTCTGCCAATATATCTTAAAAAGTATTTTTAAAAATTACTACCATTTAGTGAGTGTCCACTCTATGCTAGGCCCTGGGCTTGGCAGAATACATATATTACCTCTGAAGAAGAACAAACATCATTTCAATCCTTTTGATAGGCGCATGCCAAATAAAAGAAAATATCTTTGACTATAGTTTTGCCATTGTTCTGATTCATCCTTCAGAGGAATACTTTTTATCTGCCTTCTATTTAAAAAATACTATATAGCATTAACTATTAATGCAGGAAGAGCATTTCTGGAAATTAAGACAAATTAAAGATGACGCGGCCTGGCAAGTTTTGATTTCTAAGGAGCTGGTCGAGTGCAGGAATCGAATGAAAGAAACTAGAGAAAGAAAGAAAATCCTTTTACCAGCTCTGTGAAATATCAAATACCTTAAGTAAGCATTTGGCATTTGCAAAACTGCAGTCAGTTTATAGATGAATTCCTTAATATGTTCCTGTTTCGTGGTGCTCTCTGTTGCCAAAAAATCCCTGATACGCAAAAAGCAGTATTAGAATTCTATGGTATTGCTAAAAATTCTCATGTGTAGAATCTGTCAACCTGCCTTTGTTTTAAATAAGCTGAAGACATATTTTGTAACTTGGAATAGGTAACATTCACTTCAGAACTTGTAAATATATACTGTTCTTAAAATGGGAAATACAACTATTTATGATGCAATCTACATCACTGATGTAGGTAAACTTTGAAGTTTGCTTTTGTGTTTTATATTCCCTTTCCAGGTTTTTGTTTTCATTATTTGAGATAAGCAATGACTACTTTCTGCAATTCTGTTTCTCTTTGTACTGTTTTAAATGAAATGAAGCAATGACTAATAAGGCATTTTCACTTTATATTTTGTACTGTAACAATTTTTTTAAAGATTTATTTATTTGACAGAGAGAGACACAGCGAGAGACGGAACACAAGCAGGGTGAGTGGGAGAGGGGGAAGCAGGCTTCCCGCGGAGCAGGGAGCCTGATGGGGGGCTCGATCCCAGGACCCTGGGATCATGACCTGAGCCGAAGGCAGACGCTTAATGACTGAGCCACCCAGGTGCCCCTGTACTGTAACTTTTTTTTTTTTTTAAGATTTTATTTATTTATTTATTAGAGAGCGAGCGAGAGAGAAACAGCATGAGAGGGGAGAGGGTCAGAGGGAGAAGCAGACTCCCTGCTGAGCTGGGAGCCCGATGTGGGACTCGATCCCAGGACTCCGGGACCATGACCTGAGCCAAAGGCAGTCGCTTAACCAACTGAGCCACCCAGGCGCCCTGTACTGTAACATTTTTAATGTTTAGACCCATTCAATCCGGTTGCAATACTTGGAGTGACTTGAACACAGTTTTATGAAGACCACAAGTGGATTATATGAAAATAATTGAAAAATACACTACCCTAAAATGTTACATCTATATATATATTATATACATTTATATACATTATATAAATATATGCACATTTATAATGCAGTTAATTTATACTCAACATACATATATATTTTACACACACACACACAAAATGAAGGGGATTCAAAGTGTTTAGTTACTGGTAAGAAGAAACCAGGACATCTTTGCTCCTAGGCATTCTAGACTCCTCCTTTTTCTGGGTTCTGTAAATGTTTTCCTGCCGTGTGGCTCAGTTCTGCACAGGAATGTTCTGACCTTGTATTAAGACCCTGTTACAACAGGGAGAAAACCCATAGCTTTTCGTTATGAATTTGCTCAAAGCTCGTTTTGGGTCACTGTTTGTAATTTATTTTTGTGACAGCTTCCATCCTCCAGAAATCATACTCAAACACCTCCTACCACTTATTCAGGACCAAGGTGGGCTATTCTCTCCTTAAACTGAAAACAATGAGTCCTGGTTGCATGTGCTGTATTTTCATCTATGAATAGATCTCTTCCAGGTGGGATCTGAGCTGACACTGGATTATCTATCTGCAGAAACATGGAATCCTCACATGTCTAGGTAACCCTATTAAGTCCACTCCTCAACTGGTCTTCAGCTCAGGGAATTCCTTTATAATTATTTCAAGCCCTCCGATTGTGAACTATCCCGTATCTAACCCACATGAGAAGCGTGCTCCTTGTGTTGCACGAAACTACTCTTCTGTGAGCCCCACTGTCTAAATTTTATTGTCCTCCTTTCTGTTTTTCTGAAATACCAAATGGCCGGTTTGAGAGAACTGAACACTAACTCACAGCAGTGCTGTGTCTGTGAGCTCATTTATTCATGTTCACAAGCTCATTTCCATTGGTTAGTGTTTCTCAGAGTAATCTACATATCAGAATCTCCTGTGGAGTTCATTAGAAATGCAGACCCCCAGGCCCTCCTTAAATTAGAATCTCTCAGGGATGGGGATAGATCAAGGTGTTAGGGTTTTGTTTTGTTTTTTTCATTTTCTTGTTTGTGTGCTTTTGTTTTTTAATTTCCCAGGATGAACCCAGTTTAGTGACTTATAATGTATCTTCAGGAGAATTACTTAAACCCTCTGTTTCCCTAAGCTTTGGTGTTGTCAGCTGCAAAATGGGAAGAATAAAAACCATCATCCAGGGCTATTTGGTGTAGCACGTGGTTCATGTTCAGCTCAACAAATGATAGTTTTTTTTTTTTCATTTGCTGGATTGCTATTGGGTTTAGGGCTTCAGGGGGTTTTCTGATAACTATGGGGAGGAGTTCATACCCAGCAGCCTCTGCTGCCTAGGAACAGAAATGAAAAGGCAGAGGCCAACAGGTGTTCTAAATTCCTCTATGAACAATGGATCGTTTTGATAATATTTTACTTATTTAAAAAAAACAAAACAAGAAACACAGAAGGTTGCTGATTTAAACTTCAAAATGAGCTAAGTAGGAGTCATAAGTAAAGAGTGTGTGCTGGCCTATACAAAGGGGGCTTGTTAAGATACTGGCTTTTAATTTTATATGTTAACTTGGCTGGGCCATGTGGTGCCCAGATATTTGGTCAAACATTATTCTGGGTGTTTCGGTCAGGGTGTTTGGGAATGAGATTAATATTTAAATCGGCAGACTCCGAATAGAGCAGACTGCCCTCCATAATGTGGGTGGGTCTCATCCAATCAACTGAAGGCCTGAATAGAACAACAACAACAACAAAACAAAAACAAAACAAACAAAAAACAGCCTTCCCTGAGCAATAGAAAATTCTCCAGTACACTGACTTCAGACTTCATCTGCAACACTGACTCTTCCAAGTTCTACAGCAGAATGCCTTTGAACTTAAACTGAAACATAGCTCTCCTGGGTCTCCACCCTGCCATCCTTCCAACTCTGCAGATTTCAGACTGGCCAGGCTCCATTATTATGTGAGCCAATCCCATATAATACATCTCCATTCACACACACACCCTATTGGTTCTGGTTCTCTGGAGAGCCCTGACAAATAGAGAACTTAAAAAACAGGCCACATTACAGAACCTTTCTTCTGTAGGTGACGGGAAGATTTTGAAGATTTTTGAACTCAGGAATGGCATGGCCAGGGCTAAGCCAGGCCACAGGAATATCAGAGTAGCGTGCAGGATCATTTAGAAAGGAGAGACCAGAGAGAAGACGGCGGAGGATTAGGAGGACCCTGCGTTCATCTTGCCCCACAAACACAACTTGATAACTATCAAATAATTCTAAATACCCTAGAAATCAACCGGAAAACTGACAGAACAAACTCCACAACTAAAGGGAGAGAAAAAGAAGAGACCAGAGGCAGGATGGTCAGTTAGGAAGTTACTATTAGTGTTTAGGGTGGTAGCATTGAGATAGAAAAGAGGGGGATGGATGGACATTTTTGTTTTATTTTTTAAAGATTTCTATTTATTTATTTGTCAGAGAGAGAGCACGCACAAGCAGGGGGAGTGGCAGGCAGAGGGAGAAGCAGGCTCCCCTCTGAGCAAAGAGCCTGATGCGGGACTCGATCCCAGGACCGTGGGATTATGCCCTGAGCCGAAGTCAGAGGCCCAACTGACTGAGCCACCCAGGCATCCCATTTTTATTTTATTTTATTTATTTATTTGTCAGAGAGAGAGAATGCAAGCACAAGCAGGGGGGTGGCAGGCTGAAGGAGAAGCAGGCTCCCCACTGAGCAGGGAGCCCGATGCAGGGTTCAATCCCAGGACCCTGGGATCGTGACCTGAGCTGAAGGCAGACGCTTAACCAACTGAGCCACCCAGGCGTCCTGATGGAAATTTTTAGAAACAGCATCAACAGAACTTGGTGACTGGTTACAGGTGGGAACTGAGCAGGGGTGAGAGGGCAGTCGGTGAGGACAGAGGTTTGAGGACAGGGGTCTAGAAAAATGGTGATGGCCTTCACCTAAACAGGAATGCCAAGAAGAAGAACTGGTTCGTGGGGAAGTGCTCATGAGTTCAGGTTGGAAATACTGAATTTGATTTGCTACTGGGACATCTAGGACACCTGGAAAATTGAGGCTAGTATTCAAAGAAGAACAATGATAAAAATGTATGGAGAAATTACTATATGCTAGCAAAGTGTGAACTTTACAAGCCTAATCCATTGTAATCTCTCCAAGCATCATGAGACAGAAACTCTCAACTATACAAATATCCCCTTTGTACAAAGGAAACTGAAGCTTCAGGAGTTTAAGTCCCTTAGGAGACAGCATACACAGTGAGTCAGAAGAACAGTAAAAAGGCCAGTGTGGCTGGAAGGCTATGAGCAAGAGATGAAAGGGGTAGAAAACTAAAGACGTGGCCAGGAGCCAAGTCACGGAGGGCCTCTGGAAGGCATCTGCATTGCTTCTAAGGGTGATGAGAAATCACTGGGGCAGCAGGAGACTCAGGTTCTTAATATAATTTAGTGTTTCAGAAGATTCATTCTGGCTGTCATGTGGGAATAGGCTGTAGAAGACAAAGTAGAATCAAGGCACCAAGGTAGGAGGCTCTTGTGGAAACCCAGCCAGAAGAGATGATGCTTTGGACCAGAGTAGGAGAAATGGGGTTGGGTAGGAAAACATTTTGAAATTAGAACCTCTGGGCTTTATTTAGGAACTCCCTGGGGAGTAGAGAAAGAAAGAAGTCAAGGATGACTCCAGGGTCTCTGGGACTCAGCAAGTGGATGCTCAGCAGTGCCATTTACCATTGTGGGAAGCACAATGAGGAAGAGGGAGAAGTTAGAAGGGGACACCATGTTCTATTTTAGACATGTAAAAGTTATCAGCATAACACAGAAGTAACAATATGGACACCTTGAACATTAGGTTGACAGAGCAGAATCTGAAATACTGAACGGTGCTCTAGACAAACAGTGTCTCCCCATTATCCATGGAGGATCATCACTTTAGGACTGAGTTATTTCATAAAACCTAACCTGAACCTATCTATACCATAAATGCTAAACCAAACAGAACTGTACTAATATGGTATATGTCAAGCCCTAAACAAAACCTTGGGGAAACAAGTGATGCATGAGAGGCTAACCTCTTCCTAGTGGAAAGGGAAAAGCCAATGGAGACTCTGGAATAACAACATGGACCAATATCTAATGGGAACTTACTCTCCTAAGTCTTTACCTGCCAGTTCCCTTTAACCATATGGGATAGGTAGCATTATGGCCCTCGCTGTATGGAGAATTGATCTAAGTGACTTGCTAGAAAGATTTATTTGGTGGCCAGATGCTAAACAGAATAGAGGGAGAAAGTCGACATCCAGGAAGGCAGTCAGAAGTCTCGTTACAATAGGCCATGTTTATTCATGGGAGATGGCAGTAAAAATGAAGAAAATGGAAACATCACTGGAGAGACCTTGATTAGAATGTAAGGCCCAGGGGCGCCTGGGTGGCTCAGTCAATAAGCGTCTGCCTTCGGCTCAGGTCATGATCCCAGGGTCCTGGGATCGAGCCCTGCATCGGGCTCCCTGCTCCGCGGGAAGCCTGTTTCTCCCTCTCCCACTCCCCTTGCTTGTGTTCCTGCTCTTGCTATATCTCTGTCAAATAAATAAAATCTTAAAAAAAAAAAAAAAAAAGAATGTAAGGCCCAAAAAGGAAGGAACCACATTTGTCTTGTTGCGCTCTGAGTGCCTGGAACAAAGACTGGAATATAATAGACAATAAACATGTTCTAAAGGAAGAAACAAAGGGGAAAAAGAAGGGAAGGACAGAGAAAGGGAAGAAGGAGGGAAGGAAGGAGGAAGAAGATCATTAAGGAATCAAAGGGGAAAAAGAAGGGAAGGACAGAGAAAGGGAAGAAGGAGGGAAAGAAGGAGGAAGGAGATCATTAAGGACGTAAAGCTGGTTTTTTATGTGTGTGTTTAGGAAGTCATTACACGCTGGAAATTTTTACTGCCGGGCTTCTTAAATTTTCTGAGAGTCTGTCCAGTTCTCCTTAAGCAAGCTCCAGTTTCTTCATCTAAACTTGCCAGCTAATATGGTGATGTTCTTTTCAGTATCACAAGTAGGTGTTGGCAACTCAATATAATTACCATTAGGCATAACTTCTTCCTCATTCTTCAAAATGTTCCCCAAATGTTTGAAGGAGTGTAGGATGTAATGGAGAGATAAAACACGCAATCATCACAACTGTAAAATTTTATTATCACTGCTTGTGTAATAGCTTTACTACAGATCTCCATGTTTTTTTCAAAATAATATATAGTTCCATGTGAGTTTGTTTAACAAACAGAAATTAATCATGAAGAGAATCCTCTGCCCATAGACCTAATATTTTTCATTCAACATTTTTGTTATACAAATGATTTATTTTTAGGTATGTAAGTAGCTACTTTTGCCCTAAAGGTAGGTATCTGGACATACAAATACCTGACATAAAATTTTTAAAAATGAAAGGATGTACTAATAGAAAGAAAAAAAATCCCTGGAAATTCAAATACCTCAGTAAGAAAATGTTCACAATATGTGCTGAATTCAAGTGAGACATGTTAAAATAAATCTGGCATATGTTGTTTTCCATTCTGTCTTTTCAAGACTTCATTCTGTTGTTTCCTTCTTTGTTTCCTTTTCCCCTTTTTGTCCCCCTCCTCAAATTGTCATTTATATGAGTTTAAGACTAAAGATTCCAGTTTTATCACTCTGGAGAATCCTTAGCACAAAGAAAAGTACTGGTATTCCTGGGATAGCGTCTTCACTGACTGTTCCTACAGTGAACAGACTGTCATAGATATTCTCCCTTGAAATGAAATAAAACAATGTTTCCAGAATGAACTGTCCCTGAGAACTCTGGGTATTCTACACTGTACAGTGTATAAATGTCATTGTGAGCAAAAGTTAATAAATCAGGGATGACTCCGTGTTTTGGTAGTAACACAGAGTACTAGTTACGTGCAAGGCCCTGGAGTCCGGCTGCACAGCTTCAGGTTTGGCCCCACTGCTTGCTCTTCATTTCTCTGTGCCTCAGTTTCCTCTCTATAAAACGGGGATACTGATGACAATAATGGCATCTAACTCAGAAGACTGTTGTGAGATAGATATAAACAGCTTAATTTATGTAAAGCATGATGATGTCTGGCACTTACTATCATTTCCTTTTTTTTTTCTTTTTTGTAGTTTTTAATTTTATTACATTATGTTAGTCACCATACAATACATCATTAGTTTTTGATGTGGTGATCCACGATCCATTGTTTTCGTATAACACCCAGTGCTCCATGCAGTACGTGCCCTCCTTAATACCCATTACCGGGCTAACCAATCCCCACTCCCCCCTCCCCTCTAGAACCCTGTTTGTTTCTCAGGTCCATAGTCTCTCATGGCTCATCTCTCCCTCCAATTCCCCCCCCCATTTTTCCCTTCCTTCTCCTAATGTCCTCCATGTTATTCCTTATGTTCCACAAATAAGTGAAACCATATGATAATTGACTTTCTCTGCTTGACTTATTTTGCTTAGCATAATCTCCTCCAGTCCCATCCATGTTGATGTAAAAGTTGGGTATTCATCTTTTCTGATGGCTGAGTAATATTCCATTGTATATATGGACCACATCTTCTTTATCCATTCATCTGTTGAAGGGCATCTCGGCTCTTTCCACAGTTTGGCTATTGCGGACATTGCTGCTATGAACATTGGGGTGCATATGGCCCTTCTTTTCACTACATCTGTGTCTTTGGGGTAAATACCCAGTAGTGCAATTGCTGGGTCATAGGGTAGCTCTATTTTTAAATTTTTGAGGAACCTCCACACTGTTTTCCAAAGTGGCTGTACCAACTTGCATTCCCACCAACAGTGTAAGAGGGTTCCCCTTTCTCCACAACCTCTCCAACATTTGTTGTTTCTTTCCCTGTCCATTTTGGCCATTCTAACTGGTGTAAGGTGGTATCTCAGTGTGGTTTTGATTTGGATTTCCCTGATGGCTAATGATGATGAACATTTTTTCATGTGTCTGTTAGCCATTTGTATGTCTTCTTCAGAGAAGTGTCTGTTCATCTCTTCTGCCCACTTTTTGACTTGATTATTTTTTGGGGGGATCGCTTCTCGGCCTTTTGGCTAAGATCAAGTGTGATTATTTTTTGGGGGGGTGTTGAGTTTGAGAAGTTCTTTATAGATTTTGGATACCAGCCCTTTATCTGTAGTGTCATTTGCAAATATCTTCTCCCATTCTGTGGGTTGCCTCTTTGTTTTGTTGACTGTTTCCTTTGCTGTGCAGAAGCTTTTTATCTTGATGAAGTCCCAAAAGTTCATTTTTGCTTTTGTTTCACTAGCTTTTGGAGATGTATCTTGAAAGAAGTTGCTGTGGCCGATGTCAAAGAGGTTACTGCCTATGTTCTCCTCTAGGATTTTGATGGATTCCTGTCTCACATTGAGGTCTTTCATCCACTTTGAGTTTATCTTTGTGAGTGGTGTTAGAGAATGGTCGAGTTTCATTCTTCTGCATGTGGCTGTCCAATTTTCCCAGCACCATTTATTGAAGAGACTGTCTTTTTTCCATTGCATGTTTTTTCCTGCTTTGTCAAAGATTATTTGACCACAGAGTTGAGGGTCCACATCTGGGTTCTCTATTCTGTTCCATTGGTCTGTATGTCTGTTTTTGTGCCAGTACCATGCTGTCTTGGTGATCACTGCTTTGTAATATAGCTTGAAATCGGGCAACGTGATGCCCCCAGCTTTGTTTTTCTTTTTCAACATCTCCTTGGCGATTCGGGGTCTTTTCTGAATCCATACAAATTTTAGGATTGTCTGTTCCAGCACTTTGAAAAATGTCATTGGAATTTTGATTGGGATGGCATTGAAGGTATAGATTGCTCTGGGTAGCATAGACATTTTAACAATGTTTATTCTTCCGATCCATGAGCATGGAATATTTTTCCATCTTTTTGTGTCTTCTTCAATTTCTTTCATGAGTGTTTTGTAGTTCCTAGAGTACAGATCCTTTACCTCTTTGGTTAGGTTTATTCCGACGTATCTTATAGTTTTTGGTGCTATTGTAAATGGAATCGCTTCTTTAATTTCTCTTTCTACAGTTGCGTTGTTAGTGTATAAGAAAGCAACTGATTTCTGTGCATTGAGTTTGTATGCTGCCACATTACTGAATTGCTGGATGAGTTCTAGTAATTTGGGGGTGGAGTCTTTTGGGTTTTCCACATAAAGTATCATGTCATCTGCAAAAAGAGAGAGTTTGACTTCTTCTTTGCCAATTTGAATACCTTTTATTTCTTTTTGTTGTCTGATTGCTGTTGCTAGGACTTCTAGTACTATGTTGAACAACAGTGGTGAGAGTGGGCACCCTTGACGTGTTCCTGATCTTAAGGGAAAGGCTCTCAGCTGTTCCCCATTGAGGATGATATTCGCTGTGGGTTTTTCATAGATGGATTTTATGAGCTTGAGGAATGTTCCCTCTATCCCTATACTCTGAAGAGTTTTAATCAGGAAAGGATGATGTATTTTGTCAAATGCTTTTTCTGCATCAATTGAGAGGACCATATGGTTCTTCTCCCTCCTCTTATTAATGTGTTCTACCACATTGATTGATTTGCGAATGTTGAACCACCCTTGCATCCTGGGGATAAATCCCACTTGGTCGTGGTGGATGATCCTTTTAATGTATTGTTGGATCCTATTAGCTAGGATTTTGTTGAGGATTTTGGAATCCATATTCATCAGGGATATCGGTCTGAAATTCTCCTTTTTGATGGGGTCTTTGCCTGGTTTGGGGATTAAGGTAATGCTGGCCTCATAGAATGAGTTTGGAAGTTTTCCTTCTGTTTCTATTTTTTGAAACAGCTTCAGTAGAATAGGTATTATTTCTTCTTTGAATGTTTGGTAGAATTCCCCAGGGAATCCATCAGGCCCTGGACTCTTGTTTTTTGGGAGGTTTTTGATCACTGCTTCAATCTCATTACTGGTTATTGGCCTATTCAGGTTGTCAATTTCTTCCTGTTTCAGTCTTGGCAGCTTATAGGTTTCCAGGACGGCCTCCATTTCATCCAGATTGCTCAGTTTATTGGCATATAGTTGTTGATAATAATTTCTAATAATTGTTTCTATTTCCTTGGTGTTAGTCGTGATCTCTCCCCTTTCATTCATAATTTTATTAATTTGGGTCCTTTCTCTTTTCTTTTGGATAAGTCTGGCCAGTGGTTTATCAATCTTATTAATTCTTTCAAAGAACCAACTTCTAGTTTCATTGATCTGATCTACTGTGTTTCTGGTTTCTAATTCATTGATTTCTGCTCTAATTTTAATTATTTCTCTTCTAATGCGTGGCTTAGGCGTCGTTTGTTGCTTTTTCTCTAGTTCTTTAAGGTGTAGAGTTAGTTGGTGAATTCGGGATTTTTCTATTTTTTTGAGTGAGGCTTGGATGGCTATGTATTTCCCCCTTAGGACCCATAGTCCTAAGTATGCAGTATCCCATAGGTTTTGGACCGATGTGTTTTCGTTCTCATTGATTTCCATGAATTGTTTAAGTTCTTCTTTGATTTCTTGCTTGACCCAAACATTCCTGAGCAGACTGGTCTTTAGCTTCCAAGTGTTTGAATTTCTGCCAAATTTTTTCTTGTGATTGAGTTCCAGTTTTAGAGCATTGTGGTCTGAGAATATGCAGGGAATAATCTCAATCTTTTGGTATCAGTTGAGACCTGATTTGTGACCCAGTATATGGTCTATTCTGGAGAAAGTTCCATGTGCGCTCAAGAAGAATGAGTATTCTGTTGTTTTAGGGTGGAATGTTCTGTAAATATCTATGAGGTCCATCTGGTCCAATGTATCATTCAAAGCTCTTGTTTCCTTGTTGATTTTCTGCTTAGATGATCTGTCCATTGCTGAGAGTGGAGTATTGAGGTCTCCTACAATTAACGTATTGTTATCAATAGGACTCTTTATTTTGGTTAACAGTTGGCTTATGTATATGGCTGCTCCCATGTTGGGGGCATAGATATTTACAATTGTTAGATCTTCTTGTTGGATAGACCCTTTAAGAATGATATAGTGTCCTTCTGTGTCTCTTATTACAGACTTTAGTTTAAAATCTAATTTGTCTGATATAAGAATTGCTACCCCAGCTTTCTTTTGAGGTCCGCTGGCATGGAAGATGGATCTCCATCCCTTCACTTTCAGTCTGGATGTATCTTTAGGTTCAAAATGAGTCTCTTGTAGACAGCATATGGATGGGTCCTGTCTTTTTATCCAATCTGCAACCCTGTGCCGTTTTATGGGAGCGTTTAGGCCATTCACGTTGAGAGTGATTATTGAAAGATATGAATTAATTGTCATCATGTTCCCTGTGAAGACGTTGTTTTTATAGATTGTGCCTGTAAATTTCTGTTGTATATCACTCTTGGGGTCTTTCTCCTTTTACAGAACCCCCCTTAATATTTCTTGCAGGGTCGGCTTAGTGGTCACATATTCTTTCAACTTCTGCCGGTCATGGAAGCTCTGCATCTCTCCATCCATTCTAAATGAAAGCCTTGCCGGATAAAGTATTCTTGGCTGCATGTTCTTCTCATTTAGTACCCTGAATATGTCTTGCCAGGCCTTTCTGGCTTGCCAGGTCTCTGTGGATAGGTCTGACGTTATTCTGATATTCCTCCCTCTGTACGTAAGGAATCTCCTCCCCTAACTGCCCTTAAGATGGTTTCCTTGGTTCTAAGATTTGCAAGTTTTACTATTACATGCCGGGGTGTTGGCCTGTTTTCCTTGATCTTAGGAGGGGTCCTCTCTGCCTCTAGGACTCGAATGTTTGTTTCATTCCCCAGATTAGGGAAGTTCTCAGCTACGATTTGCTCAAATACATCTTCTAGCCCTCTCTCTCTCTCCACTCCTTCCGGGATTCCAATGATTCTGACATTGGAACGCCTCATGGTGTCACTTATTTCTCTGATTCTATTTTCATGGATTCTGAGTTGTTTTTCCCTGGCCTCCTCTTTTCCCTTTTTATCTATTATACTGTCTTCCAGATCGCTTATTCTCTCTTCTGTCTCAGTTACCCTAGCTGTTAGATTATCTAGATTGGATTGGATCTCATTGATAGCATTTTTAAGTTCTGCCAATTCACCTTTTATTTCTGCCCTTAGAGACTCTATGTTGCCATTAATTGATTTCTCCATTCTAGCCATTGTCTTCACAATTGCTAGCCTGAATTCCATCTCTGACATCTTGGTTATGTCTGCATCCATTTGTAAATCTGCGGCATAAATCATAATCTCTGAGTCTTTTCTGTTTGGGGGGCTCCTCCTCCTAGTCATTCTGTTGATGGGTGTTTGAGGGAATGTAGAGAGTCGAAATTATTGACCAGAACCCAAGCAAGATGCACCTGTTTTCTTGGGACCTTAGGGTTGCTGGCCTCTTGTTTTCCCAGCCTGTCTTCTGCGGGAGGGGCCTGCCGCGCTGTTACTCAGGCAACCCTGTTTGGGCAGAGTTGCCCTGCCCCCATGTGGCAGGGGATGGGCTCAGTGGGAATCAGTCTTTGGGGCTTTTGTTCTCTGGCGCCTTTCCCTGGCGGCTTTCCGCGTCTCTTCCAAGAGTCAGAGCAGAAGAGACCGTTTCCAACCCTCTGCCTCAGAGCAGAGAGACCGCAGTCTGTTCTTCAGTGAGCTCTCCAGGCCACACCGTCTCCGTTTCTGTCCGTGCTGCTATAAACTGCAGCGGCCTGGGTTGTGCGCCCCTCCGCAGCGCTCCCAGTCCTGCCTCCAGGTCAGGGCACGTCTCTGCCCTTTGTGCTTCTAAAACCGCCAGCCGCTCCCAGTTCGTGTGCGTGCGACTCCGCCACTTGGGGTTTCCACCCCCGGGGGTTGCAGTTCACCGGCACGACCCTGGCGCACCAGGTTTCCGTCTCGGAGGCTGCAGTTTGCCTGCGCGCGACCATCGCTCCGGTTTCTGTCCGGTTTCTGTCCGGGGGGGCTGCAGTTCGCAGGCACGACCCCGCCGGTCCGGTTTTCCACCCCGGGGGCTGCCCTAAAGTCCTTTCCCGACGCTACCGGTCTGCGAGTCTGTGCCCCGTCGGCAGCGCGCGAGGCTGTCACTCACTGGCAGTGTAGGATCCCCACGGCCAGGCACCCTCCTGCTGCCGTTTATCCTCCGATATCTGCCCGCAGGATCACGGCTCTCCGCTTCGTACCTCAAAACCAACTGCCTGCGATATTCTGTTTGTAGAGATCCAGGTCTTCTTACATCTCAGGCTGGTTTCGTGGGTGCTCAGAGTGGTCTGGTAGTTATCCAGCTCAATTCCGGGGACCAGTTGAAATAGGGTCCCCTACTCCTCTGCCATCTTTCCCCTCCCCCTCATTTCTTTTTAAAACAAACTCTGCTGGGGCGCTTGGGTGGCTCAGTCAGTTAAGCGTCCAACTCTTGATTTCAGCTCAGGTCAAGATCTCAGGGTTCTGAGATGGAGCCCTGCCTGGGGCTCTGCACTCAGCAGGGAGTCTGCTTGAGGATTCTCCCTCTACCACGGCCCCTCCCCTGCTTTTCTAAAAATAATAAACAAATAAATAAATAATAATTAAAAAACACACATTGCTTAGGGACAAGCTACTTCCATGAAATCAAAAAAAAGAAGAATCTTTAGCGATCTGGGATTTAACCAATATGAAGATTCTCACCCAGAGAAGTTTATCTTAATTCTCTGATTAGGATGGGAATTGTCTGCTGCTGTGATATACAAAGTTCCAGGAAAAAAATAAAAACTAAAAAATATATCTGGGAAGATATATCTGGGTTTGTTTTGGTAGACATTAGAAGACTTGGTAAATAATTGTTTTTATTTGCTTTAATTTCATAATTTTTTAATAACCTATAAAACTCTGGCCCTAGATCTTTATCCTACCCCAATAAATCTTTTTTAAAAGTTCCCTCTGGCTAAGTGTCCTCTAATTATTTCATGTATATTACACTTGTTCTCATCTGAACTCATCTGCAAGTTCACTGAGACCTGAAGTCCTGATGGGCTCCTCTCCATTTTTCTTGCAGACCCAAGCACCATACTTCAGGCTCTCAAAATCTTTGTCGATTAATTGTTAATAAGCCCTTAAATTTGTGTAGTGCTTTATAATTTACAAAGCATTCCCACATATACCATTGCATTTTGTCCTCAAAAAAAAATGATCAATATTTTCAAGTTTAGGAAACTGGGGCAGGGAAAAATTAAATAATTTGCCAAAGATAAAAATTAGTATTAAAAATCAAACTTTGAGTTTGAGCCAGCCCAGCATTCTTCACACTACACATTCCCCACAACCTGCTCCCCCTCCTCAGCCCCCACCAATGGGGGACTCTCAGGCACATCATGGATTTATGTATTCAGGAGTTAAGTGCTTATCCAAGGCCAAGGTTTGGAATCCCAAGTCCTGATTCCCAGACCCGTGCTCTTTCCAGAGATGAGAAAGTGAGTTAGATATGGAAGGAAAAGGACAGCTGGAGAGTAAAGTCAATGACTCCCTTTGGTGTGAAAGATCAATATTTTCCCCTCAAATCAATTAGCCATGAATTAATTCTAGTGTAGCCAATATGAATCTCAGTCCACAAGCTCAGGTGTTCTAGAAATATTGCTGTTTTATTGCTTTTTAACCAACTGAATGTGGCACCAAGCCTGCATTTCTATCTCAGTCATATGAGCACCCCTTCCATTCCTAGGTTGCACCAGCATCAGTGGGGTCATGTGAAGTGCAGAAAAGGCAGGAAGAGCCTGGGTGAACATCCTCATTCTCCACACCCACAGTGGTCCTGCAAGGGCAGGAGTCCTGGCCTCCCCGCCATGAATGGGCCATTAGGGATCTTCTCCTGGACTGGCAGTCGTCAGGCCAAAGGTCTCCCTTCCCTTAGGTGCCATTTTTCTGAGGCCTTCGCATTTTCTCAGCCATTGACCTGAAGCAGGGCATGTACTCCCACTCATGTGAGACCTCAAACCTTTCTCATCAGTTTGGGGAGAAGCTTCCACCTCGATTTCTCCAGCACCTCAAAGGCCTTTCTATTTCCCTTCTCCTGATAGGACATTCCCATTAGTTCGTAAATCATCAACTCTTTTCTGAGGGAGGGAAGGAGGGAGGGAGGGAGGAAGGAAGGAGGAAGGATGCTAAACGATTTCACATAAAACAAGATTTAACAAGACTAGATCCTCAAAATATGAAGGTGAGCACAATAAAAACCACACATAAGAGGTACTATGCAAATATAAACTTTCCCCAGGCCCTTGGATACAGTACAAAGTTGCCGGCTGAACAGGATCTCTTTTGTGGGAGGGAAGCAGGACAGAGGTGATGAGGACTGAGGCCTTGCCTAAGAGGAGCAGAAGTCCCTGACACACCCACTGCCTCCTTTCTCTCCTATCCTCTCCCGATCTCTTTCACACCTGCAAATGTATCCATCTTTTCATGGGATCACCAAAAGGGAAGTAGAAACAGGCTTTGGAAAATAAGAAACATACAATTTTCCCTTTTCAAAAAATATCTGACCTTTAGCTAAAGGAAGAGTTTTTGTATACCTATAAAGTAAGGGCATGCAGATAAGGATGGAGAGAAACAGGAGGAATGACATTATCAAAGTCTATTCCCCTAGATGTCAGCAAAATATAACCAACTACTCCAGCGTCATTTTTCTAAGTGAGAGGAAAAATAGAAGGACGTTAAGGAATCTGCCAAAACACTGTATTACAGGATTACAAGCTTAAAAATAACTTAAAACAAAGGTGGAAAAACTTCGAGGGCTCTCCTTTTCAAAGACAAAAGTTACTGACATTGTTTTAAAGCTTTTCAAAGACAGAATATCTCCCTTTGATATCCCTAACCTCTCTAATGTGTAGTTCATTATCATTAAGTGTTACAAATTCTTTAGGATGGCCTAGGTCTTATTTAAATTAATTTGTTTTGTTTACCATTAGACACTTTGTTTTAACCTGAGATTGAAAAATGTGTTGGACTTTGGATTATAATTCAATATTACTTTATTTATTTTGCTGCCTAATTGTTCCAATTGTAAAATGGGTTTTTAGAAAACCAAATAATATTAATAATTTTAATACAGCAATTAAAGAAGAAAACCGTATAAGATAGAGATTATCCCCATTTTACAAAAATGAAACTGAGGCTCAGATATCTTAAGTAATTTTTCAAACTACATGGCTCCAAAGCAAATATAAATTTTACATACCATTGTCTCCAATGGCTGACAGAAAAAACTGGAGAAAGGCCAAACTCAATGTTCATATTGCACTTTAATGAAAAATGAATGGTCTCTTTAAACAGACTATTATAAGGCAGAAATGTAATATGAGCCAAACATAATCATTTAACATTATTCTGTCTAGACATACATCAGATCTTACCAATTACTGAAGAGCAAGATGCAGAAAAACACCAAATAAATGCCTACAAAGAACAAAAAAATATCTTTGGGAAGTAAACAACAATATTAATACTGTTCACCAAGGCATCACCAATTGGCCCCATGTCTCCAAATTTTCAAATGTGAAAATTTGAATGTTCTCTCACTTTCCTGCACTTCTAACTGTCCCATTTCTAAAAGCTCCCTTTAAAACCCCTGGACTGCAGAGATTAACTGAATCAAGGGGCAAAGCTATAAAAAGCGATGTAGGAAGTTGTAAGAGTCCAGGGCAAATCTAAATGTGCCTCGGCTTGCTTAGGAACTGTCCACAGTGTCTGGTGGGGCAGCTCAGAGAGAAGAGGGCGTGGGGAGAGGCAGGGTGGGTCCCACCTGCTTTATCCCAGCCCCTCAGGGCACACAGGGCCAGCCAAGCAGCTCCAAAAGGGATGCTTGGGAGAAGGGAAGTTTAATTCACTCCTGGGCCTGAGATCCCTCCTTTCCCGTGCATTTATCCTAAGCACATAGTAAATCTAAATCCTTACAGTCAAAATTTTACCTCAAAAGCTTGAGTAGCAGAGCCCACCAGTGGCTGGGCCCTAAAATCACCTCTTAAATCTCTGAGACCCAGGCCGCGTTCAAGACCAAGTAGAAGCCCTGGGAGTGAGACTCAAGCACTGGCATGTTAAATATTTCCGCAGGGATTCTAACAGCCGGCTGAGACTGAAAACGACTGTGTGGAGACTCAGAACCAGCTGCCGGGGACAATCAGAGCTACTGTCCACTTTTACTTCGCTTCTGAGAAGGAAAAAGCCGACGATGATGTGAAGCAAAAACCACTTTGAATGCATTTGTAACACTCTTCTATTGCATCTGTTCAACTTGTAATTTTAGTGACATAATTTTTTAGACCCAAATTCTCCATAAGTTCTGAAAACTCCATTGCAGTTAAATGCCTCTTTTGCTTAGAAAAGAAGATGCAGGAAAGAAGAGAAAACAGAGCTATTAACCTTAATGGTTGTCACTTAGAGGTTCTGTATTTCTATACCATATTTCTGTCTTAGATATTCATGCTTTGATTCTGGAAGGGAACTTTTGAGGAATAGAGCTGCTAGGTAAATTTCCCCAAGTGAAGGTTTTGATTAAAAGTAACTATTTAACATCTGGCAGGAAGGATACAATGCATCCTCAGCTGGAGCAGAGCTGGGGGTAAAAGGTGGCAAAGCAGATAGAAGCAATCCAAGGACTCATCAAAGAAAACCGCATCGAGCCAGAAGAACCACTATCACCAGAGGATACATGAGCTCAGAGAATTCGCAAATCGTAAGAGAACATTTTACCAAATGTAATTAGAAATACAAATCTAACTACCACACCCACACAGACACTATGGTTTATTCTGAAAATAAGTAAATACATATTTATATTTTGTTTCATTATGACCTTAGACTAGTATGGGGAGACAGGAGTACTTTTATCTGACCCAAAGGGGAAAAGGTGTAATTTCAAAGCTTATTGAAATAGCTTAACAGTAGTCATCAGGGATTGATGGCCCTGATGTTTGAAAAGAGCAATGATTCTCCCGCGAAAGAGGAGAAACTCACGTTACTCCACATAAAGTCTAAGGCTCGCTCAACACTGCGGTGTCTGTCCAGACTGTGACCCTTAAACAGCATTTCTCTTTGTTAACTTAGATTTCGATTGTATGGAATCTAAGGGTCATTTCTGTCCCTGTGAGTGGAATATGGGTGCGTGTTTGTGTATGTGAGTACACGCACAGCCCCCCCCCCCCCCGGCCAATTACCCGAGCAGTCTGCTGGAGAATGAAGAGGCACAACTTCACCTCCACAAAAGCCAAGGCTGGGGTTTTCTGCTTATGTCGCTTGTAACTCTAGATAGAACAACTCAGGATTTAGCAAAGGTGTGGCTGTAGGTCACTGTGTCCACCAACAGTGCAGAGGAGGGGTCTGAGAGGGGGAACTACATCTTTTAGGATGTTCACAGTTTCCTTTAGACAGAGATGTACCTTAGGGCATTTCTCTCTCTCTCTCTCTCTCTCTCCCCCCCCCCCCTTCTCTTTCTGAAAAAAGAAGGCACAACTGAAGGGAAGCAAAGACTGTAACTGGACATCTATTAAGTAACAACACCCCTCCCAAAGAGATTTAATAGTTTAGTCTTCAGGACGCCTGGGTGGCTCAGTCAGTTAAGTGTCCAACTCTTGATTTTGGCTCAGGTCATGATCTCAGGGTCGTGAGATTGAGCCCCATGTCGGGCTTGGAATCTGCTTAAGATTCTCTCTCTCCCTCTCTCTCTGCCCTTCCCCCAGCTCACACACTCTCTCTCTAAAAAAACAGTTTAGTCTTTTCTAATGGAGTCTGGGAACAGCCATATTTATCATCTAAGTATTACAGTTCTATCCTTTTTTATAATTCTGAGTCACAGATTGATAACTATCACTCAAAATTCATTCTGCTCTTTTCACATTAATAGAACCTTTGAGTTTAAGCTGGCTACTTGGTCACCCAGAACACAGACGAGATTCCTCAGCCTCCCTTGCAGCTAGCTAGGACCACGTGACCATGTTTTGGTCCAACAGGATGATTGTAAAAGTGACGTGTGCAACTTCCAGGCTTTCTTCTAAAAGACTCTACTAGGTGCACCACCTTGATGCCACATGAAGGAGAGCCGTGTAAGAGCGCAGACTTTTATATGGCAGAGAAACACACCCCCATCACAGTTAAGCCACTATTAATATTGGGTCTCTGTTTCCACAACTAAACCTACATCCAAACTAACAGAATCTCCAGTTTATTCCTTCAGTAATTTTTTGTGTTGGCGACATGGTAAAGAATTAATTGAGCAGTAAAAACCACCACGTCCTTCTCCACTTGACCGTTCTGCCGCACCCAGCACTGTGATAGCAGCGTCCTATCACAAGGACTACAACCGTAGTGTCCAGGCCCCTGACGGCCCCTGAAACAAGCAGAGCCCCAGGGCCAGGCTGAGAGAAGTGAGCAAGAACATGTGCCACAGAAACAACTTAGAGGGAACATGACATAAGCCCACCTTTCCCTAAATATACTAAAGGGAGGTGAGACTTGGAGACAGAGATTGACACACAGGTTCCATCCAGGTTTGGATGAACTGGGAGGAGAGCAGATGGGTTAGTGCACAAACTTCTGTGAGGGAGAGACTTGAGATCATGTGTCTACTCCACTGCTGATGAGCTGTATGACCCTGGGCAAGTGACTTAGCCTCCCTTAGCCTGAGTTTCCTCATGCGGAAATGAAGTTAGTAATAGCTACTTCATAGGGCTATATTAAGGATTAAGTTAATGATGTACCTGAATATTTGGCACAATGCCTAGCATGTAAGTGCTCAATAAATAAAGTTATTTAAAACAAAACAAAACAAAACTCCCCACTCCAGCCAGGAAAAAATCATTACCTTTCCTCAAAAATCAGTCCTTATTCATTCCTGCTCCAGGTCACAATATACCACTCCTAAAGGACCCTCCATCTTCCCCTTTCTGCAGGCTAAGTCTGAACCTAATCTTACCCTCTTCATAAGATCTTAGCAGCTCATTCTCTCCCTTCTCCAAACTCTATAGATGCATTGCCTTGTCTGTATCACTCATTGCCACTTAATCCCACAGTTTTTCATTATAACTTAAGACTTTCGTGTATATTAGGTCTGTCTTCCATTAGAATCTAAACTTCAGAGTATGTTCTTTTCCTTTAGATCACTTATCCTATTTAGCCCTACATGGTATGCTCCCAAAATTCTCATTAAAGGAATAAATGATACCCTTCAAACAAGTGTGCATGTGTAGCTTACAGAGCCAAGTAGAATAAATGTCATTCTATTCATATACTGAGTAACCAAATGGTAGAATACCTTAAACTTTAAAAATCAAATTAATGGAATTTTGACATTTGCAATCATGAATGAAGCCAACACTATGTACTTTGAATTTTTTCCTTGACAGGAATAGTTCCTTCCCTAACAGCAGGTAAGTTCTAGCTGCAAATTCAGCTCCCTGCACAGCTGTCTGCCCTGCCATTTCAAAGCCTGTCATGGTGCTATATTTTGTTGGGCTCTAATCAAGTAATAGTCATTAATTTATTTCTCAAACATTTATGTGCTAGCAACACTTGGGGCATCAAAAATAAATAATTCAAGAGACTTCCAATCTAGTGTAGTTTACTACTCACCTACTTCTGGGTGAGCTTTAATATCTGTGCCTTATTATTCCAAGAACAAACTCAGGGGAGGCCAAGAAACACCTGCATCCATTGTACGTCTAACTTCACAGGATGTTATTAACTGTTACTCTCCATAAGAATGGACTGGAATTAATGTTTTGCACATATAAGTCAATCTATGTAAATCAATTAGAATAGTCCTGGCAATATAGTTAAGTACTTGACAAATATTAACTACTACTAGTAGTAGTATTCATATTACTAGTATTAGTTAGATTTTAAGTCATAATGTTCAAGGTAATGTCAAAAATAATTCGCCCCCAGCTCTGAGCAGCAATAATACTTGAAACCTAGGAAAGGGTGAAGGTAAAAAGCACAATGTAGTTAGGTTTGGTGCAGTTGTCCATAACTGTGAACTTACCAGCTAGCCTTTCACGATCCAGAGTTAATTAGGAATACAAAAGTTAAAGTGCAATGAATTTGTTGAGTAAATACTTGCTGATGTATCAATTATGTGTTTTCACTGTCACCGTAAAACAAGAAAAATGGTGATTACTGTTTGAGCAAAAATGCTCCAACGGGATACATCAATGACTAATATGTGGAGCCCTATACATTTATGAACAATTAGAATATAAAAATAAAGAAATGCATTCAGATTATTTAGCTCAAAAGCTTGGAGAATTTAAAAGGATATACAAATGGTTAAGATGGTAAATTGTATTTAAATATATTTTATGATTGGGGCGCCTGGGTGGCTCAGTCGTTAAGCGGCTGCCTTAGGCTCAGGTAATGATTCTAGGTCCTGGGATAGAGCCCCGCATCGGGCTCCCTGCTCGGCGGGAGGCCTGCTTCTCCCTCTCCCACTCCCCCTGCTTGTGTTTCCTCTCTCGCTGTGTCTCTCTCTGTCAAATAAATAAATAAAATCTTTAAAAATAAATAAATAAATATATATATATATATTTTTTATGATTTAAAAAGTTTTTTAAGGGTACACAAAACAATGCAAATATTCTCAAAAGGTGCAACAACCATGATGATGCCTATAATTTTTTATAACTTCAGTGTAAATGAAGTTTAGTCAAAAGTGTTAGCAGTCGATCACAAGATGAACTAATTTTTAAGCAAAATAGAATTGGAAAATTGACTTGCTTATGAGCTTAAAAGGAGAGAAACTTACAGGTGCACATTCAAGATTAGGATGGCTTTAAAAGGAAGCCCAACCCTACATGTATAGTTCACTAGAAGCTCCTGTTTGAGGAAAAGATATGAAATATGAAGTCATAATATAAAAATGTCAGCTATTCAAAGCCACGCCTATTTAATAGTAAGATGAATGGTGTGGATTCTAAGCACCATAGGGTTTGGCATGAAGCAAGAATCAGTGGTGAGGCCCTGGGAAGTCTTCCTTAAAGAGGCAGGCTATGAGCGTGTCCTTTAGGCAGGAAAAGCAATGATACTGAACTTCAGGGAAAGGAGACAAAAGACAGATTTTGAGGAACAATAAGCAAGGAAAGAATTAATGGATAAAATCTCATGTTGGTGTGGCTAATTTATCCTCCACTTTCCCCCTGAAGTCGTTTCTAGGGGTTGTAATGAGGTCTATGTGGTCCTGCAGAGCCACCAGGGTCTTAGCAATTTCCACTCTGGCTCAGGCCCCACACCCAACCCAGAGAACAAAAGAAGTTGAGAGAGAAAAGCAAGAACATACAGTGAAATTCTTTATGTATGGTATACTTGCCATATCTTACAAACCCAAATGTTGTTCATTGCTTCAATCAGTAATTTATTCATTTATATTACCTTAGAAATAATTTGAAATTATATTACTAAAGTTAGCTCAGAGGCATGATACACCTAAACAGCAAAGCAAAGAAGTCAGTAAAGAAGAAAAGAGGTGCTTCTTCATGTTTGTATTGTTTGTGACTAAACTATGGCTCCAAGGTCAGTGTTTCTATCTGGTGATGGTTTCTCAGCTCTTCCAGGCAGCCAGTTCCAGAAGTCTCCTTGGTTACCACTCAATCACAGCCCTGTTGGACTGCAGTTCATCGTTTTACACTTCTGTCCCCCCAGCTAGGCTGTGAACTCCTCAAGGGCAGGGACCCTGTTAAGGCTCAGGTTCTAGAGCCAAACTGCCCAAATTTGAATCCTGTCACAACTATTCCCTAGCTTTATGGCCTTAGGTAATTCATCTAACCTCTCTGAACTTTCTGATCTATCAACAGGGCCTATGAGTTAATACATAAAAAGCATTTTGAACAGTCAGTGTCTGTCCATAATGAGCATTCAAAATATGTTAGCTATTCGATTCCTCCAGAGCCTAGCACAGCATCTGGAATACAGTGTGTGCCCAGGAAATACTTGGAGAATGATGTATGAATGAATTAATTTCTTGGGGGGGAGGGGAGGAATGACTTGTGTCCTTCTTTGAATCTCTCTCAGAAACTAACCTAGCACAGTGATGGATTAATATATTTGTATTTAAAGAAAGGCTACAAGGCAAGGATTTTACCTGAAATGAAGAAACAAAGCCACTGGGGTGGCACTCCAGATCCCTATGAGAGATTTTTGACCAGAGATCTTATCTTCAGATCGTTCTATTCAGGCATCTCTTTAGTTACCTCCTTCATCTACCAACACATGAGAAACACATGAACTTTACCTCCTATAAAGGAGGGGTGAATACAGATGGGAATGTGAAAGAATCCATCTCCCACTCCTAAAATACTGATTGATGTTCTATAATATACACAATGGTGTCACCCCATCTTTCCTGAAGCTTTGGAATCATTCTTTAATAATAACTCACAGAAGCATTAGAATTTTAGAGCTAATCACTGGTTTGGGAAACACACCCAAGAATCAGCAATTGGCAGGTGTAAACCTGTCCAGAATTTTATGGGTGGAGTGTAGGTGGTGTGGATAATTCCACTCGGATTAACACCTCTGTTACCTAGAAACAACTCATTCCCTACAAGATTATACTGGTTTTAGTCAAATATATGAACTGTATCTTGCCTAAGCATTCTTGTATATTGAGGAAAACTTCCATAAACATAAGGATGAAACTTGAATTCCAAAGAGTGAAAACTGAGAACACTGGAGTAAAAGTAAAATATACACATACACATTTTAGGATTCTAGTTCTTGTGACTCCCTTGTGACCCATAAGGCCAGGGACAAGTCATTAAACATTCCTGAAATGGAGCAATAATACCTGCCTTCCCCACACTGAGGGGCCATTGTAACCATTTATTCATTCAACAAGCTTTTAGCGGGCACCTGCTATGGACCAGGCTGATAGTAAAGCTCCTGGGTAAAACGATGCACCTGATGCAATCTCCCAAAGAAATATGTTAACATAGACTGCAAGATGTTACAGGATAGTATTATTATATTATCATAAGCATAGTTGCATTTACTATTTAAGGATAATAAAAATAAAAATCTCACAGCAGGCGTTCATGGATTGTCCCCTAGCCTACTCCACAGCAAAGGATTCCCTCTGTATTTTGATTCTGCCTCCCCCTAAAAGGCCTTCCCTGACCATCCTAACTAACATATCCCTCCCCTCACTGTGATTTTTTTTAAACCATGGCACTTGTTTGTTTCCTTCATAGTAAAGATTTGTAATTCCATGTGTTTACTTGTTTGTTATTTATTTCTGCCACTTAAACATACATTCCATGAGGTCAGGGATTTTGTTCTCCTTGTTGTCATAGTCTCAGCAGTACCTAGTACAGTGCCTGGAGCATACTGGGTGCTCAGTAAATATCTGTCCCATAAAAGAATGAATGGAAAAACAATCATGTCATAAAGAGCCAGCCCAATTGAAGAGAAACAAACGTGATGGCTCAGAAGTAATGAGACTGAAAATGAACCTGTGGAGATTTTATACTCAAATTCTTGGTTAGTCTTAGCCTGCATTTGTTGTTTATTCAGAGGTATAAGAAAGCACATGACTGGCCATATATTTGTTATTTTTTTCAATTCTTATAAAAACAACCTTTTCAAGTATGTATTGTTAACCTCATTTTAGAGATAAGTAAACTGAGGCTCAAAGAGGACACCAGCTCAGGTGGTAAGTGACAGAGCCTGTTTTTTTGTTGTTGTTTTTATTACTTCATCCCTGCAGACTAATGATAGAGGAGAGAAAACAGCAGAGAGATTATGGCACAACGGTTTTGCAGAGTAAGGAGATGAGAGGTGACAAGACATAGTAAAAACTCATCTCCCCACAGATCTGAGCACTGAGGCAGTGTCCTCACTCCGTGTATGAAGAAACCCTGGCTTGCTCACTCAGGACAAGTGATCTGCCAAAGCACTTGCACCCCGGGTTTCTCAGAAGGTCAACAGTGATTTCTGAGAATACCCTGAACACCCTCTCTCTGGTATATATCATTTCCCTGTAAGGAAGCCATTTAAAAGGCACAAAGACCGCATAGGAAAAGACAATGTCACTGCATTCACAGAAACAGGATTTGGCCTTCAATACTGCCTGGGCTGGGTGCTTTACAATCAGGTTTTCATGCGTGGGTATTAAACCCTTATTTGGAAACTAGAGAAACGGCCCAGAAGTCTGTAGGAAATCAATTTGTTGCAGAATTTCTCCTAGAGTCACAGCTCTCTCCTTCAGTAAACACAAACTTCAGACTGTTTGCAAAACCTTCTCTGGTGGTGTGTGAGCGCCATCTGGTGCCCAGAGGCAGGGTGGTCCCAGCCTCAGACTTCTGGTTTCAGGCTTGACATCCTAACCACAAAAATGCCATCAAAATTGTTGAATCACTATATTGTACACCTGAAACTAGTAACACTGTATGTTAACTATACTGGAATTAAAATAAAAACTTAATTAAAAAAATACAGAGCCACCTGCTCATATTCCATGAATTCCCTTGTCAATAATGCATAAGCCAATAATACCCATTATAACTGCTAAAAACCTCAGTTGTAAATTTGATGTCCATATTTTCCTTTATATGAATTTTATTTTATAGTTGTGGCCTTGTTCTTATCAAGGCATAGCTCATATATTTATATTATGTCATCTCCAATTTCATTCATTTAACTAGTATTTGTTGAGTACCTACCGTGTGTGATACCCCATTCCTGGTACTACAGAGAAAACAAAAATGAAGAAGGAGGGAAAAAAAACAAAAAACACTGCCCCCAAGGAGTTCCCACTCTGGCAGTGAAAATAAAACATCTTGACAACTTAGGGAAGAAAGGTCAACATTGCAAGTATTATAAGAGGGACTGCAGGAAGCTAGAAGAGTATCTAGAAAGAGGCCCACTCTCTGACAGCTGACAGGACCATGGAGGTTTTATTGAATGTGGGCACTAGATCGCTTGTGGCAATGAGTGCCCTGATTGAAGGTAGGGAGGTAGCACTCCTCTCCTTGAGACTGTTGGGCTCAGTAGAAGAGGATTATGTGGGTAAGATGGGCCCGCTGCACTGAAACCTGGGGGTCAGGGGAAGTAGAAGGGACCCAATAACATAGAGAGAAAGGTAAGGAAGAAGAATGCAACTCAGGCACAATAAGAATTTCCCCCTTTTATGACAGGATAACCCCCAGGTGCTAATGATGGCCCCCCTCCCTCCTAATCCAAGCCAAAAATGATGCAAATATCTATGGGCTCCAGCTTTAGGTTCCTCAGCCTGCAGATCCATCCCCACAAGTGGGCTGGGAGACAGTGAACTTGAGATTTGAATTTAAGAATGCCTCCCTGAGGAAGAACAGAGGCCCCCTACCTCTGCATTGACTGTGAACTTAATCAGAGGTGCCTTCTTTCCATTGCTTTCTGGTTATGGACCACAGTTCAGTAGTGGTATTTTAACGGGTACAAGTAAGCTGGGACACAGAAAGGCTTTTGGGGGACACATGGGCATGGATCCTAGTTCCCAAATGTCCTCGTCTTTTCCTAAAAGTAAAAACCTTAACAGGCCTCTGATGTGGGACAGGGCCTCCTGCCACCTCCTCTTTGACAATCCTCCTTTCCCTCCTCACAAAGGAAAGACAGCCTTCCCCAGTCCTACCCCAAAGCACTGTCCTGGGTTTGAAACACTTCCAGGTCACTAAAACCATAGTTTGAGAACGTATCTCCCCTGAAATAGAATCCTGTGAGGACAAAGCAAAGCAAGTAAGGTAGGAAATAGTGGAGGTAAAGCCTTATTCATCCAGTGTCACACTGAAGGCGGTCTTGAGTCTTTGTCTTCTCTCTCTTGCTCTTTTTCTCTCTACTTTAGGATGAGAATTCAGAAGTGGGATGGCTGTCATAGGAATGTATTTGAATGGAATTGAAAAACTTTAAGAAAGAAAGTCTTTGTCAGAAAGAAAATCTGATTTGGCTATTTGGAATCGCAATAAGGAATGGTTTTTTTCAATTAATTACATGGTGGGCATATTTTATGAATAGATAACTTAAATCTGCAGTTTCTAAAATATATTTGAAGCACATATATATTATACAATAATCTGATAACTGCAACATTTACAACTATTTAAGCTTATGATAAAAAGTTTTTAAATCAAAAGTTTTAAAATATCAACTATAAATGTGAGAGAGGAGATAAAGATTTCCAAATTGGAGATAATACAAGCAAAAACAAAAAAACAAAAAAACAAAAAACAAACCAAGACAGAGAGAAGTACTGTGCTAATAAAGCAAAGTAAAAATTACCTAAGTCAAGTACTGGTTGTCATTTTTCACAGTCCTTGAACCTGGACCAGCCACTGTGTGACTTTTGTGCATTACAGGGCCCTCAGTCCATAACCAAATGTGAACAACCCAGCTCTTACACAGAGGTCCTTCTCAGGGCTCTGGAGGAGGAGGGCAATTCAAAATCTCCTTCCTGTCACTTAATCCCAATTTGAGATTTGTTGTTCATTTATAAACACTTTCTATGGTGTATATTGTTTCTTTCTTTATCTTTCATTTGTTAGTTTCATGTCCTTTGCTTAGAGACCGGACAGCCATACCACACCCTTGCAGCTTTCCTCCCCACTTCTCTTCCTTTGGTGCCGCACGGTGCGCCCAAGTTGCACTCCATAGAACGCGAGAGCTGCTAATCCGTGTTCCTCCTAAAGAGATTCATGGTGTAAATTTGGGGAATGCTGAATACCCTTCCCCCTAGAGATTCACAATCTATATTTGTATTGTTTCCCCGTCTAGACTGCTGGGATCATGTCTGTGGTATTCACCTCGTCCACTGGTAGCTGCTCAATGAATATGACTTGAATAGACCAGGACACGAGAGACCCTGAATGAAAGAGTCTATTAAGAACACCCATTCAGGGGGCGCCTGGGTGGCTCAGGCGTTAAGCATCTGCCTTCAGCTCAGGTCATGATCCCAGGGTCCTGGGATTGAGCCCTGCATTGGGCTCCCTGCTCGGCGGGAAGCCTGCTTCTCCCTCTCCCACTCCGCCTGCTTGTGTTCCCTCTCTTGCTGTGTCTCTCTCTGTCAAATAACTAAATAAAATCTTTAAAAAAAAAAAAGAAAGAAAGAAAGAAAGAAAAGAAGAAGAACACCCATTCTGGGGTGCCTGGGTGACTCAGTCAGTTGAGCCCCTGACTCTTGGTTTCGGCTCAGGTCATGATCTTCAGGGTCCTGAGATGGAGACCTGCATCAGCCTTCCCACTTAGCAGGGAGTTTGAGATTCTCTCTCTCATTCTCTGCCTCTGCCCCTCCCCCCTGCTCATGTGCTCACTTGCTCTTACACACAGTCTCTCTAAAATAAATAAATAACTCTTAAAAAGAAAAAAGAACACCCATTCAATATTATTTAATCCACTGTTTCCCAGATTATTTAATCCCAGAAACGTGTGTGTGTCACTAAAATGGAATGCACAGACAATCCCAGAGACAGTTGTAAACTGTCTTGCTCCACTAGGGTTCTATGGCCTATTTAAGAACAATTCCTTCACCTGGCAACCCATGTTGCCTTGGGAACACCCTAGCTCATGGGTATATAAGGGAACATAGGAAAACTCAATACCATATTTTGCTGGCTCCTATACTTAACCTGCCATATAGAACTCTAAACCCCTCAAAGCCCCCTTGCATATTTCCTGAGAATCCCCAAGGACTGTCTCAAATGTACTAACAAGCAAGCCCAGTCAGGTGTCATGAGGAGCCCTAGCCACCATCTCCTCTCATGTCATAAGGCACCACCACACCCACTGGGAACTGCCTCCTCTGGAAAGCACTTGTCATTTCTTCCAGGGACCTCTGCATCCTCCAGCCACTGCTACTGCCATTGGGTGTCATGGTTATGCCTGGAACCAATGATTCTGCTGCTGGGTACTATCCCATTTGCCACACACTATGGCCTATGCTGCTAATAAACACCTTGTCCGCTGGTCTGATGTTCTGAGGCCTTGAAAAGCCAGAGATGCTCTACGTTCTCTGGAATCCTCAGTGTGGTTGCACTCCATCATGAAGTGGGGAGATCCTCTCTCTCGTTGGTAGCTACGTTCTGTTAGCTACCGGCCAAAGGGGTGTCTCAGGCCCTATTAGAAATAGGCTGCAGATGTAGCCACCTTCAGAAGACTTTCCCAGAGACACATCTGAACCCCAACAATGAAGATGAACCAGCCACAAGCCAATGGACAGCGATGCACTTCCTTTTGTCCTCCCTGCTGAGCTCTTCTCTCCTTTCTCACCTCCCACTTGCACTGCAATCAGGCTTCCACTCGCACCCCTCCAGCGGAGCTGTGCCTGAGAGGGCACTGAATGCTGACATCAGTGCATTTTGTCACCCAAAGTTCCCTGGACTACTCCATGGCACTTGCCTCTCTGGATAATTCCCTCCTCTTTGAGCTGCCTCCATGTGGTAGCTTTCCACCTTCAGTTTAGCTTCATATGCATGTCCTCCCTACCTCCCCCCAAACACCCTTTTTGTAATGGCAAGAGTGATGTTCTTGTCTTTGAAACATTAAGGACCTAAGTAGCACACTCATAAATTTAAATCTCTCCAAGTTCCAGATCTGTCTATTCAACTGCCAAACATAGAACTCCATTTAGAGTTCCGCAGGTACTTATAACTTAGCATGTCCAAATCTGAGCCCATACTCCCCCACCCACCCACCCCATACCTTGGCGGCTTTTCCTGTATTTCCTATTTCTGTTCATTTACTCAGAACTCCTTCAGTATGCTTTTCTACACAACTATTTCAATCTTCCCAACAAACTCATGTGAGCATTACTATTAACTTCCAGATTTTCAGGTAGATAAAACTGAAATTTAGAAAGGTGACATACATTTTTTTAAAGTCCCACCACTGATAAGACACAAAGCCAAGGTTTGGCCCTGGTTCTATCTAATTCCAAAACCCACACAATAGAATGCACTAAAAGAGCCCTGAAGCTGGGGAACCTCCTCTTAATCTTCACACACCACTTACCTAGTACAATGTCTGACACGGGGAAGGTCAGCAGTAAGTGTGTGATCCTTGAATTACTAAATATGTGTTTATCGTCACATATAAATAAGCAAGGCACTGTGCTAAGAATTAAGGGAGAAAGAATAAAAAACCAAACATGGACCCTGCCCTTAAAGAGGTACTGTCTTATTTAAAGAAAACAATACAAACAAGATTCAGGAAAGGGTGACCCTGTCACCACTCTTCTCTAACATTATTCTGTGATGGCTAATAAGCTTCAAATACAAAATAGAGAGGAAAATATTGGAAAGCAGAAAAAATATTATTTGCAATATGATTTGTATAGCTGAAAAAACCCAACTTTAAACATTTTTTTTTCAAATAATCAGAGTTCAGGAAGGTGGCCAGTTACAAAATTAATACATCAAGATCAACAGTTTTCCTAAATATCAAAAATAATCAAAGAAAAAATATAATGAAAAAATAACCTATATTTAATATAAAATTAAAAATATCAAAAACACCAACTTAAAGAGAAATGTGAGAAAGCTACATGAGGAAAACAATAAAATTCTTCTGAAATATATAAGATATGACTTAAATGATTCAAAATATTGTGTTTCTACATAAGGCAGTTCAGTATCTTCTGAATGTCAATACTTTTCAAGTTATATGTTTAATACCACTCCAATCAAAAGGCCAACATATTTTTTTGGAATATGGAAAAATAATACCAAGTTTATCTGGAAGAATAAAAATACAACAATAGCTAAAAATTGTAGGAAAAAAGAGTAACCAAGTGAGACCTAGCCTTCGAGATATTTAAACACACTGAGCAAGGCTATTACACAAAGGCCAGCCTAATCAATAGAATATAATGGAGAACCTGGAGGCAGAACCAAGACAATATATTTGGAATAAAAGTGACATTTCAAATCAGTGAAGAAAAGATGAACTATTCAGTGACAATGTTAGACCACAAGCTGACCTCTGGATAAATAAAATGAGATTCCCTACTTCATGCATCAGTTACCTTTTGCTATCTAACCAGGCAAGCTCCAAACCTTTGGGGCTTTAAAAACAACAACAGTGTATCTAGTCCACTTCTCCGTGGGTCAGCAGCTCAGGCTGGACTCAGAAAAGCAGCTCTTCTGGTCTTGGCTGGGCTCACGCATATGTCTGTTCTGTCAGCTACCACTCTGCTGTTTCCTTAGCTAGGGACCAACTGGTCTGAGAACCTCACTCACATCTCTGAAGTCGGCTTGCTGTCAGCGTGAGTGATGGAAAGCAAAGGACCACATGCAGCTCCTCAACCCGCACGCTTACTCACAGGGTGGCTGACAGAGCAAGCAGAAGCATGAAACGTCTCTTAAGGTCTAGTCTTGGAACTGGCACATGGTCACTCCCACTTCGTTTGATTGGTCACAGTCACAAGGCCAGCCCACACTGAAGAGGCTGGGAAACGGATTCCACCTCCTCCTGGGCAGAACTGCAATACCCGATTACGGAGAGGGGTGCCTGCTGAGAAGGGTGGAGAACTGTAGCCATTTTTGCAAGCTACCACACATCAAACCTGAACGAACTCCAGCTTACAGAAACATTTCAATGTAATGATAAAAATCATAGAAAACTTAGAAGAAAATATGGATAAATATTCATATGAGAAGGGGTGAGAGACACTTCTCTAAGCAAGACAACAAATTCTATCTCATAAAAGGTTGACATAGTTGACTACCTAAACATTTAAAACTTTCATGACCAGCAAAACACCAAAAAATAAGATAAAAAGTTGGGGCTCCTGGGTGGCTCAGTCGGTTAAGCATCTGACTCTGGCTCAGGTCATAATCTCAGGGTCCTGGGATCCAGCCGGCAAAAGGCTCCTCGCTCAGTGGGAGTCTGCTTGTCCCTCTGTCCTTCCCCCAGCTCATGCTCTCTCTCTCACCCTCTTTCTCTCTCTCAAATAAATAAATAAAATCTTTAAAAAAATAAATAAATAAAAGGTAAATCAGGTGCAAGGTTTATTACTAAGAAATGGTTAATTTAAAAAGAGCTTTTATAATTTGACAATTTAAAAATATACACAAAGGACAATTCACTGAAGTAAAAATCACAAATTATCCATAAAGATGTAAAAAGATGTTCATACTTAATAGTAATTAAAGATATAAACTAAAACAATAATATATAATTCTTTGCCTACGGGACTGGCAGAGAATTTTTTTCATGATAATGCCGTGTTTTCAAAGAGTTTGGAGTAAAGAACACACTGGTGGTGAGAACGTAGATTAGCAGAATCCTTCCGGATGGTGGGTTTGGTAATAGCTGGGTAAAACTTAAGTACGTATACTCTGACCCCAGCTATTCTCTGCGCCCCGCCCCGATGAGGCAATCTACTAAGCCCGCATCGCTTGTTCTAATGCCGCTATTACCTGTCCGGCGATACTGTCTGGCTCTCCCTGTCCTTCAGATGTCCGTTTGCGGCCCCCCATCTTGGTCCTTTTCCACCATTTGCAGCCCCTCCAGGGGTTGGAGCCCGGGCTGAAGTGGCTGGGCAAGACGCAGTGTCGCTGTCGTCCCCAGCAAACCCAGGTCATCGAGCCCACGCCGGCATCACCCGGGAGGGACAGGTGCCGCTCCGGGCACACGGCTCCGCGCGGAAGCAGTTCTCTTGACCAGAAGCCCGCGCCTTATGCACCCCACCCACCCCCAGCTTGACAGTGTCCACCCGCTCAGGGGCTTCCGGCTTCCCCAACTCTTTGAGGAAGGCGGCCGGAGCTCTGACGACTCCTGCCGCCGGTTCACGTCCCAACGCTGCCTAAGGCCGCCAGGAAGCCAGGGCGAAGGGAGCCACGGGCTTTCCCGACACCCAGTTCAGGCGACAGTTCTCGCGAGAGTTCCGAGAGTTCTGAGCGCTTCCGCCAGCGTCTTCCCACTTAGAAATATTCCCGGGCGTATCCGGATGCGAGATTGGGTGGGGAGAGGTCTGTGTGGGGTTTTCCCATGTTAGCTAGAATGATTATTGAGAAAGTGACATCTGGGCAAAATCCTGGAGGTGTGAGGGAGTTAGAGATCTGGCTGGAGTGGTCCATGCAGAGTCAAATGCCCTAAATCAGAAGCAAAGCCAAGGGAGTTTGCGGCTCAGCCCAGAGGCTGATGTGGCTGCAGTGGCGTGACCAGGAGAAAAAGTAGTAGAGATAAGGCCAGAGGAGTAAGGGGGTGAGGCGTGGAGGGGTGACCATGGGAGAGGAGGCATGAAGGGGCGGGGGGGCGTGATTGGAAGGGTGTGGCTTGAAGGGCTGTGTCTGGGGTCTGGCAATTGGAGGGGTGTGTTGGAAGAGGTAGATCCACTCTGACTACTTTGTTAAGAATAGACTGAAATGGGATGGAAAGGCAGAAAGAAAGCCAAGTTAGGAAGCTCCTGAAGCAAGACAGGAGAGAAATGGTAGTTACTCAGACCAAAGTGGTAACAGTGGAGGTAGTGAGAACTGGTCAGATCCAGGATTTGCTGGCAGAGTGGATGAGACAGAGAGGAGGCAAGGATGACTCTGAAGGTCTTGGCTTGAGTAATCCGAAGGTTAAGATTGCCATTAACCGTAAGGAAAAGTGCTCAGGTGGAATCGATTTGGGAGGGACCATCAGAAATTCACTTTTGGTCATGTTGAGTCTTCGGTGTTTATTGCACAAGCAAGTGGAAATGTCAAGTAGACACTTGCATATTAGAGTCCAGGGTTGGGGCGGGAGGGTCTAACAGAGAGATGAGGTTAGGCAGGTGGAGTGAGAGCAAGGATCTCCAACACCGTCACAAGTCAAGAAGCAGTCATCCATGAACCACCAGGCATGGGTTAGGCATGTTTATCATTTCATCATGGTCTTGTCTGTGAGGTGGGAAGGGAGCTATGAACTAAAGATAAGCCTAGGGGTCCGGGCGCCTGGGTGGCTCAGATGGTTAAGCGTCTGCCTTCGGCTGGGGTCATGATCCCAGGGTCCTGGGATCAAGCCCCGAGTGGGGCTCCCTGCTCAGCAGGGGGCCTGCTTCTCTCTCTCCCTCTGCTGCTCCCCCTGCTTGTGCTCTCTCTGTCAAATAAATAAATAAAATCTTACAAAAAAAAAACTTTAAAGATAAGCCTAAAGTCAAGAAATAGTCTTCACCGTAGTACCCTGTGCTTGGCCTCACACTGCCATGAGAAGTACTAGCTGAAAGTTGCCATTGGATTTCTTCGGGAAACAACCTGCTCAACACTCCAAAGCTGTGTTCCAAAAACGTAGAGAATCAAAAGAAGGTATTGAGCACATCGTTGGGAAGATCAAAATCTCTCAGTGAAACCAAAGCTTTACAAAGTTAGGTTGCCCTTTAATGCCCTGCTCCAGAAGTGAGAGCTGGGCTTCTGATTCCCAGAAATCATCTGTTTCTAGAGCAATTTTATGCCCACCGCTCTCATTCACTTTGGATCTAGAGAGTCAGCTCTTCGGGCCTCAATTTCCTTATCTGGAAAGGACAGGGATTGGACTAGGTCATTGAGTTTCAAACCCGTTTCTGTTTTGTCTGAAGCAGGGCAGTGTGAAGGCTGGTAGAGGCACTGAGCACCCCCAGTTTGGCTTGGCCCTCTGCGAGCCCTAACTTTATGGAGGTTGCTTATAGTACTGTAGGAGCACAGCTTGGACTGCCTGGACTAGCTGATCTAAATGTCCCTTCCCAGCTCTGAGGGTGTCTTTTTCTCTTACAGCCTTCCTGCACACCAGGGAAAGGTGAGGTCAAGCATTGGTGAGGATCTGGAAGGCAAGGAGTACAGCAGCACATAAGGGGCCTTTGGTGAAGGAAGTGGGATCACCACAAGCAGGAATTCTCTAAAACACAGTAACAAGTCATATGGCATTCCAGGTGGTTATGGAGATGCCATAGCATGTGACAGAGTAATCTGGCCCGTGACATTTAATGAATGAGGTTTTTCTCTCTTTTAAAACAAAGGCACTTTGGGGAAAGGCTTCAGATAGTAATTCAAGTTCATATGAATTTCCTATTGTGGATGTATCACTGATGGTTGGAGCCCCAGCCTTTCATCTAACCCATCATTCCAATTAAGCTGCCCTTACCAGCATCTGTCCCAAAATAATTAAAATTTCTCACCAATATTCTGCCTCTTAAGGCTTCAAAGAATGGGTTTTCTAATCCATTTGACCTTTATGTGTGGTATTTGGGGAATTTTTAGTGCCTGCATATAGAGAATTTTCAACATTTCATGCTGCAAGTCAAAATGGTTCTCATGCCCCAAGAAAAGGAGAATGGAAGGGACCTCTCTGAATGAACTATTGCCTCTGGAGGGGTTTTTCCAAACAGTCAGCTAGTGTCACTGAATGTGAAGAGGGGATCTGCCAAAAGGATTCACCACTCCTTGCACCATGTTACACCACCCGGCCTTTCCTTCCTGCAGTTACTACAGAGTTATAGGAGTGTCTGTATCTCCCTTGGCATTTAAAATCACAGCCACCATTAATTACTCTGCTTCCTCCTAAATTTCTCCCAGTGCAGCAAATACTGACTGTAATATATAAGGAAGTACCAGAAGAGATGCAAAATTATCTTGTAAATACCTTGTTTTATAACCACTTTAGCTGTAACTTAAAAATCTGAGTTGACTTCTTTCCAGGGAATATTCTCTGCCTTTGAGGCCAGAAGAATAAGTTGCAAGAGTGGTGAGACACCCTATTGATTTTCTTGTTACTGCATTAGCGTTTGAAGTTGACAAACTCGGCTATTGGCTTTATCTCTGCAGAGTACAGGAAGATGAATGAATTTGACTAGTACTTAGTAGAAAGATGACCTACAAAATTACAGAGCTACTATTATAAATTTCATTCTGCAAAGGGACCTGGAAAAAAAATCTTTAAAAAATCAATTGCCCAAACTTGAATGAATCAAAGCCCTTGCGTTGTTTCATCTAAGTTGTGTGCTTATGCAGTTTAAATCTCTATCTCAAAAAAAAAAAAATGTTAAAGTTATTTATATATTTTATAAATATTATTTCATTTCTCATGGGCAAGCTCATCAGAAGAGGGAAAAAAATCATGAACAAACTACCAAACAAGCCATTCCTTTATGAAAGCTGATAATCTGTTCCTAGACCACATCCTTCCACTGCTCCCTCCCTAAATAGAGAGGAAAGTGAGTCCTGTTTGGAAAAGCATTGCCATAAAATCTAACCCAGCTGGTGTAATGGACATCTACCACACTCCCACTACCTGAAGAACTGGACTGGAATGGGTTGGAGAGAGGAGAAGAATGTTAAAGGAAAAGATGCTGCAGGGCAGAGTTCACTGATACTGACTTCCTCTCTTAGCTCTGGGTTCTTCCTGTTACTGAAACCCAAGTTCGTCTGCTCTTGGATCCAAAGGCAATATTCAGAGAGACAAGTGTTGGTTGGAAAGGAAAGGTTGCTTAATTCAGGAAGTCAGCAACCTGGGAAGATGGTAGACTAATGTCCAAAGATCATCTCCAAAGTCCCGGAGCAAGCAGGAGTTTTTTCAGGGGGAGGCCAAGGAGGTGGGGAGGGTCAATGTACAGGGGAAGCATTCTCCACATGATCTCAAGCACACAAGCTGGTGTCAGGGTTGGCTATTTTCTAGCATGGTCAAGTTTGATCTTCTGGGAACCCCTGGTTCCTTGTTTCCCCAGGGTCAGTGTTCTGCTGAAATCTCAAAGAGGTTACCATTAGTCAAACTATAAGCTAGCGGGCACAGATTAATGAGTTAGAGACATACAGCCTTTAGGCTGCTTGGAGCACAGTTACATTCCAGAGAACCATATAGAGCTGAAAGAGCAGGGACAGCCTCAGCCATCAAAGGCCACCGTGAGGATTGACTTACTATATACATGTCATGACTGTCAACACTGAATCAAGGAGGTGACACATCAAAGCCAAGGGTTTATCTGAAGAGAAAGGAAAGAAAACATTAAGAAGCATAAAAATTAAAGAGAGGAGCCACAACATGAATGAGTTTCACAAAATATACAGTTGAGCAAAAGAAGTCAGGTACCAAGAAGCACATAGAGTATGATTCCATTTACATAAAGCCCCAAAACAGGCACAAATAATTTTACCATACTGGGGCCAATGACTAGACACCACTAGAGCACTTGATTGAGCTGCTGTTTGGATGGGCATGCTCGGTTTGCAGAAATCCATCAAGCTGTAAACTTAGGATGTGCACAGTTTTCTCCATGTATGCTATATTTAAAGAAGAAGTTCAAAGTTAAAAACCTAAGGGGTGGCACCTAAAAATATGGGCTGAGGTAGACCGTGGCTGATTAGAAAATTATTCCACCCAAAAGCAAATACTTTATGGGGAACATTCAAGATAACTCATTGGAAGAAAGCTCAAGACTTATGCTCCAGCCCTTGATCAAGCCAGGAAATTTAAAACAAAAAACAAAAAACACTAAACTCATACTTTTCCCTTCTGTGTGTTCCCACTTCTTTCTGTCCTATAGCTGTCTGTATGTTAAGAATTTTTTCCCTCACCCAGGCCAAGTGGGGGCTCTGTACTATAAACCTGTAAACCCATCTCCAATGGCTAACTTTACAAGATAGGAGAAGGTATATTTGAAAGGACAACTCTTCCTGGCTAACAGGAATTTTTTTCCCCCAACTTTTACCATCTATAACTACTTATGAACAGAGACAAACACCTCCAAGGACAATATTGTCTGAACAGCGCTAATACTCAGGAATACTAATAATTGTTGTATTTTTCACTTAATTTATTCTTTATGGTACTAACACCTACAGTACACTGCATCCTTAATACCAAAACAAAAACAAATTTAAACCCTGCCTCTTGGGGCACCTGGGTGGTTCAGTCAGTTGAGCATCTGCTGATGTGGGAAACAGAGGCAGAAGAAAAACTATTAAATTTCCTTACTACCTACAGCCCACTGACAAGTCCTTAAAACAGGCAGAGTGACATTACTCTAGGGACTCAACTGCCTCGATGTTGACATTTAGCTAAGGGCAAAAGGCAATCCTAGCCCCCCCACCCCCACCCCAGGATCCTGTAAGTCTACTTTAACATATAAAAATTCCTTTAGAAATTTCCTTTATCTCTAAACCCCCAAGATACATGTTGGCAATCACCCCCCAAGCATATGGCCCACTGATACACATTGGAAGGGTCTCATGACTAAGGTTTTATTACAATTAGATGGTAATAAATGACCTTTTCCCAACAATAGCTAGCCCCCTCAAGGTCCTAGAAACCTTGCTTCCAAATTCCTTAAGAACTTATGCTATCCCTAACCCCCCTCCCAACTTCAAAGTATATAATGGGCCACTCCTCAGGACCCCAGTGCAGCTCTTTCTACCCATGGGTCCTGTCCCCATGCTTTAATAAAATCACTTTTTTACACCAAAGACATCTCAAGTATTCTTTCTTGGTCATCAGCTTCGAACCCTAACGTTCTTTCCTACATCATCTGCCTCCAGCTCAGGTCATGATCTCGGGATCCTGGGATCCAGCCCCACTCAGGCTCCCCGCTCAGTGGGGAGTCTGCTTCTCCCTCTCCCTCTGCCCCTCCCCCCTGCTCTTGCGTACACTCTCTTTCTCTTTCAAATAAGTAAGTAAAATCTTTTAAAAATAAATAAATAAATAATAAATAAAACTCTGCCTCTTGGCTGCTCAATTTCCTGAAAAGAGAGACAAAAACATAACAATGATGGTTACTAATTGCTTTCCAAATTTTTTCGGGTGATAATTTAAATTTTTTGAATCTTCTCATTGTCCTGACATCCAAAGTGGGCTTTTGGATGTGTACCAGGGCCTTGTCTGACATTGAGTGAGTCCAGGGCCCCCTCACTACTGCCCGTGTGGTACAATATCCCAGTTAGCTGCGCATCACAGCTTGCTTCCTCTCAGAGTGAGCTACTCCAACCTCTGAACCAAGGAAAAGTCTGAATGCATCAGGCTAAAATAATAGTGATAGATATATTGCCAACAGGATGAAACTGGGCATTACTGAGCCAAGATAAGAGATATGAAAGACACCTGTTGAGGCCATTTAGGGTTTCTTGTTAATATTTTTCTTCCTTTTCTTTTTTTTTTTTTTAATTCATTTGAGACACAGAGATACAGAGAGAGAGAGCATGAGCAGGGGGAGAGGCACAGGGAGAGGGAGAAGCAGGCTCCCTGCTGAGCCAGGAGCCCGATGTGGGGCTCGATTCCAGGACCCTGGGATCATGACCTGAGCCGAAGGCAGACACTTAACCATCTGAGCCACCCAGGCGCCCCTTCTTGTTAATATTTAAACACACACACACACACACACACAGATCAAAACAGTCTTATCTGGATGCTTAAACTTCAGAGACTAGAATGAAGCCTCAAACCCTCCCCCCACCCACAAAAAAAGAAGTAGGGGAAAAGAAATTTTATGAGAGTTGTGGAAAATTTGAGGACCAAAGGACCAAAGACCCTGGAATGGGAATCACCAAAGGGGTTGTATGTTGCCTTCTCTGGAAATATGGGAGCTAAGATGGATTCAAATTCTCCACATCTTGGGTCTCTTGCATATCTTACCACAATGCTAACCACATGGTAAAGGCACAATTTTTTAAAATGAGCAAGAATTTCATAAAAATGAGCATTGAGTAATATTTTATGATTCCACCTACATGAGGTACCTGAGAATAGACAAATTCATGGAGACTAATTACCAGGAGCTGGAGGAAGAGAGGAATGGGGAGTTAGTGTTTAAGGGGGACAGTTTCTGTTTGGGATGATGACAAAGTTCTGGAGATGGATGGTAGTAATGACTGCACAACCATGTGAATGTCCTGAATGCCCACTGAATGGTACACTTAAACATGGCTCAATGGTAAATTTTACATTTTGTATATTCTAGCACAATTTTTTAAATTTTTAGTAAAATTTTAAAATTAATAAAAATTTTAAAATAAAACACAAGCAGTGAGTATCTGTCTAGATAAGGATAGTGACCTGTGATCTCAGGAGGCTCTGACCACCTCTTTACAGAAGTAGCTGGAACCTGGGCATCCAGTGTGTGGAAGGCCCATAAAGGAGAATCAGGGGCTGCCTATATGTAGATGACAGAAGCCATCTCTCCCACTTGAAGATGGTGCGTTTTCTAGTATAGAGTTCTGCTTCATGTGGAGGAATCTTTCATACATTTGAAGATAGTAAGCAAAAAAACACTACGCAGGACGAGGAGTGGGGGGGCTCAAAAGTTCTGGACTTTGTTGCAACCTGGGTAAAGTACCCTTCTCGGGACTTAGTTTCCATTTCTACAAACTAAAGCGATGAGACCAAATGACACATGGCCTCTACCAGCTCTATGATTTCATGGTTCTAAGTTATCCTTTAACGTCTTTTTCCCAAACAGTTCCAACGTAAGTGCAATGACGAAAACAGTTTCTCATCTCATTAGTCATCACTGTTCTGTTCTGAACTTTCAAGTGTCTTCTTCTTCTTTTCAAAGGAAGAGTGATCCAAATGAACATACCAGTTTCATAAAGCTAACCTGAGTGCAGACTGTGGAGGACACACCACTGTCACTTCTAATTATAGCACAAAATCACGGTGGCTTTTTTTGGGGGGGGGGAGCTTTCTTTCTTTTTTTAGTTTTTTAATTGCAGTATAGTTAACAAACAGTGCTATATTAGTTTCAGGTGTACAATATAGTGATTCAGCAATTCCATAAAAACCCAAGTGCTCGTCACGGCAGGTACACTCCTTAATCCCCATCACCTATTTACTTTTTTACACCATACACAAAAATAAATTCAAAATGGATTAAAGACCTAAATATGAGACCTGAAACCATAAAAATCTTAGAAGAGGGCACAGGCAGTATGTCTCCAACATCAGCTATAGCAACATATAGTATTTCTAGACAGGTCTCCTGAGGCAAGAGAAATAAAAGCAAAAATAAACTATCGGGACTACATCAAAATAAAAAGCTTCTGCACGGTGAAGGAAACAATCAACAAAACTAAAAGGCAACCTACTGAATGGGAGAGGATATTTGTAAATGGCATAATCGATAAAGGGTTAGTATCCAAAATATATAAAGATTTTTTTCAGTTTTTTAAAGCAATAATATACTGTGGAATCATTTTCAAACGTTAAGAAAATACAGTCATTGGGAATCAAGTTATATAGTAACATTTAACTATTTTCCTTTTCCTTAATCAGCTGGGTGATAAAAAGCAGCCTGATTGCTTTTCAATAGGGAAGAATGAGAGTATGAACAAAGACACTTTTTATAACCACCTTCCACTATTTAGAAGCAATAAGGAACATTCAGGGTTGTTTACCTAACCTGTAGGTCCTCTATTCAAATTAATTCATTCTATTCAGTTATTCAAAGTGCTGTTAAAAAAGAAAGTTCTTTTTAAAGATTTCTTAATACAGTTAAGAACAACTGACACCACTTCAAATGAATCAAGTGTGTCTGTAATATAGACTGTGTATATAAAATAGTTAAGGTGGGTTCAGTTTAAAGAAGTTTTCAAATGTCTGGGTTTTGCTTGAATGATGCCAGATAATCAGTCTGATTGAGCAATTCACTCGTTAATCTATTGATTTGGTAATTAATAAAGTTGGCCTAAAAAAAAGCTTAAAAGCACTTGAGTGTAAGTGGACTAAGTCACCTTAGAGAATAAAATGGTACGAAAACTAGAAATCAGCATCCCAAGGAGGGATAAAGGACTGAAATTAGACCAACAAAGTAGAAGTTAAGAATACATCCCCCTATAAAATAACTTACCAACAATATTCCAATTGAATTGTCTTCATTAGATTGTTTTTATTTTTAAGATTTTTCTTTTTTAAATACATAGTGGATTGGATTACTAAGTCATATTTCACGGATGCATACAGGGAAACCAATAATGCTTCAAATACATAAAACCATAAGAACAGATTTCATTCAAAATTACAATGGCAAAATAATATACAAAGATGCATAAAATCTTTATTAAATAAAACCTGACACAATACTTCTTAATATAAGAGAATGGATTATGAACTAGTTTATAGTATATAAAACAGTTCCTAAAGTAAAATAAAACTTATAGATAAAATCTGTCTACACACACTGCCGTTTTCCTTTTATGACTACTTCCCCTCTATCTGGACATTCTCTTTCCATATACTTACTTACTGCCTTGTGCTGTTCCCTGCATCTTCTCAACTATGTTCCTCCTCCTGGACAGTGACTCATTCCCTATAAAGTCTCTTCAAAACAACACCGCCATCATAAACCTCCCATTGCTACCAAGTTCTGATCTTGCCTGGCTCTCCCAGAAAAGGGCAATAAGGTAATACACAGTAGTTCCAAGCGATAACAGGCCTTATGCTATCTGATTAGGTACATTATGTAGATGGCTACTTCCTCGTGCTAGAAGTGAGCTATTCCTGATTCTCACTGAATTCTGTACTTGTAGCCAACAGAAAGATACAGAAATAAAAACAGAGACAGAGAGAGAAAGGAACATTATAGACCTTTTTAGCCTGGGAACAAACATCCTAAGACATCTAAAAATTCCACTGGGTATCAGGGGAATATCTGAGGCATGGTGGTGGTCAAAAGCCTTAAAACTTAGCTACAATGACTCAAAAATTTTATATAGGACCAACTGCCATTAGTCCCATAAAACCAGAACTAACGGCTGGACCCAAGTACAATGCAGGGGTACCAAATACCTGTTAAAATAAATTGTAAACAAAACCCAGCACAGATTAAATCTGAACAAATTCTTTTCTACTTAAGACAATGACCCCCAACGTGGAGACCACCAGCCCCTACCAGCTTCCAGTGATGACAAGCGGTTCCTGAATCCACATACATAGCCAGCGCTGCCGATGGACTAAAGAAACCACATGCTTCTCAAGTGTAGGCATGACTACTCCTCAAATGTAAATAGTTCCTGATGTGATTAATGAAATCCAACACATTCAAAGAAAGTACTAAATTTATAATTAGTTCATCACTGAATATTTTCTCAGCTAATATACAGTAAGTAAACAACCAGTAAAATGAGTGAGTCCTTGAAAATTTTACCATTGTAAAAAGTTACTTCATACCAACAAAAGGGTTAGGAATCACCTGCCTCAGGTTCTATACTGAACTCTCCAGACAAAGTTTGAGGGACCCGGATTCCAGCGCCTCAATACGTGCATACATAGGCTGACTTCCCTTCACAGTGATGAATGACAAAAATACACGCATGGTAGTAAGATTTACTGATATGCATAAAAAGAATGACTTTTCATTTAGAGTAACAAAATTTGAAGTAACAAAAGGAAAATAAACAAATATATACACATACACTAAAATCAATACAAAAATACATTAATTTATTGGGTCTCCTCCATAGATCTACTAATCTACACAGAAGATACTGAAATGCATACGCTGCCTATCATCACTGTCAGCTAAATGTGCTCAGGGCTGTTTTGCACCTGCTTTCCCACTTCTACTCTGTAAAGAGCTCCAGGTTCATTAGCCAAGTGGCCCTTCTTTAAAAACAATAGTAACAAATGAAGAAGGAAAAATAAATATGAACTCATCGGCAAATCTACGGCAGGTTGATTGCCTGGTCCTCCTTGAATTTGGGGATCTTCTTAAACTCACTTTGCTTCTTGAAGAAAAGTTGGGCCAGGATGTGGTCTGCTGTGGCCCGGAGATAATCGTCCATGTCAAGGGTTTGCAACTGTCAGTGGAAACCAAAACAAGATGTATCAGCACCAAAGTACTCAGATTCCTACACAGATCTTACGGTCATCGAGGCACTTGCAAGCCAGCAAGGTACTTGGCTGTGTAACTTTATGGCCGCTACAAATTCCTGCGAACGGTCACCTCGTATGCCTGTCTTCCCTTGCCACGGGGGGCTCACCTTTTCAATTCTGAGAATAAGGAAAGTCTGATTGATGGCTAGAGGTGCTGAGGCATCGGAAACTTTCTTTGGAAGGGACGTCTATCCTACTGAAAGGGAGTTCTCTTTGATGAGTGAAGACCCTCTGTTTTCCTGTGTGCAGGGACTAGTAACAAAAGGGCTTCTCAGAGCTCCATGCCCAGTGGCACATGACAGAGGCAAACCTCGCTGTCCTCCTACTCCACAGTCAGACACAGGCCTCCCTCCACGGGGTTGATAATCTCTGCCTGTCTGGCCAGGCTATCCAGTCGGCTGGGTCTGACCATCTGTCCTTGTTCCCTCTCTCTGTCACGCTCTTTCCTCTCTGACATTAACTCTCTTTCTCAGTCAGCCTGTCTCAATTTGCCCCTCTGGATCTGTCTCACTGTGTGTTTCTGTCTCTCAATGTGTCTATGCGTATGTGTTTCTCAGTTGGTTTGGAACTTGGGGAATTAGGAGAGAATGTGATATATTCGATCCCTTTATAACCAAATAAGATTATTTGATTCTCCTTCTCTTCACACATAGATTCTGCCAGTTCATTCATTTATTCACTCAGCTCACATTTACTGAGGGCCTCCTGTGGTCCAGATACCTTGCTTAGCAGGATATTCTGCACATCCGAGGCCCTCAGCAATCTCTCTAAGACTGTCTTATACTCACCTGGTCTCTGGTGCTGAAGGCAAGAAGGCAAAGCAAATCCTCATCACATGAGCTCTTAATGTAATGTTGGGTTCCAGTGGGGAAAAATACCACATCTCCGATGTGAACATCAAACTCTATGATACCCTGAGTATTAATAATGCCCACCTAAAGAGGGAGGGGGAAAAACTATGTTGAAGTTAAGCAAATAAAATTAAATATTTATTAAGAAGATGTATTAATAGGGGCGCCTGGGTGGCTCAGTCATTAAGCATCTGCCTTCGGCTCAGGTCATGATCCCAGGTCCTGGGATCGAGCCCCACATCAGGCTCCCTGCTCCGCAGGAAGCCTGCTTCTCCCTCTCACACTCCCCTTGCTTGTGTTCCCTCTCTCGCTGTGTCTCTCTCTGTCAAATAAATAAATAAAATCTTAAAAAAAAAAGATGTATTAATAGTGAAGAACAGATGAATAAAAACATATAATTATAAAAGGACTTCTTAGTGAGGGTAAATAGCAGAAAATAGAGGCCATCTTTTACATAAAATCTTCTGTTTCTGAGACATAGCCCCACAGAAGTCAAAAGACACTCTATTTCAGAAATGTTCCTCAAAATGCATTAGTGAGTTCAATACTGTGGAACATCATGCAAAAACAGCATCAATCACTATGTTCTAATTAAGGATCATAAATTCCCTAATCAGGCAGAAGGCTTACATCCCACTGTTTTATTGCCCTCATGCCCTCCTTTTGACTTGCTCCAGGAAATTCAGCCTTCCAGGACAGCAGCATCCTAATAGTCCCCCTTAAAGGGATCAGAAACAAAATGTGCACACAAATGCACACCCATGAGCACACAAGCACACCAAAAATAAAATCTTATCCTTGAAACGTAATTTGGGAGTGACTGCAGTGCCCTTTTCCAGTGTATTCAAGCCTTCGCCTCTAAAAACATAAAACAAAACTTTTGCTATGCATGACCTAACATGCGCAAGTCAGTCTGGTTTGGTTCTTTCTGTCAGGATGGAGATGGGGAAAAACTAGTAGTTCATTTGACCTGGGTAGACCACTGGAGATTTGCCCAGGGAGCCCCGTGAAAGTCCAGAAGAACTGTGGTCAAGTCACTACCATAACGTGCTATTCAGTGTGGCTTTTCTTGTCACCAAGACAAGTGTACATCAGAAGGATCCTGCATAAACAGGGATACGTGGTCACCCTACTGACACTCCACACCTCCCCAGCCACCCCCACTCACATTACACTGAGGGTCCAACAGTGATGTCACAGTCCCCAAAGGGCAACACATTAAACCTTGCATTACCTAAAAATGTGAAACTCTGAAAATGTAAAATGTTTCAAACACTTCACCCTATGTGATAACTTCTTTATCATTTCTAACATGGTCTTAGCCATTTCTCATGCTAATAGCAAAGTTAGAAGCTATCTAGCATGGCCTGCATGGTATTTTCTGTGGAAACTGTATCCAGAAAGCCATTAACACCAAGTCTTTCAATGTTACCAATAACTGAACCAAAACAAAGAAAAACCTCCTGTTTGCTTCTTTCTGCATTAAAAAGGAAAGTTCAAAAAGCTGTTTGTGGAGAAATTACCTTTGCACATCCGCTTATTACATATCCCATTTCATTTGCATTGAAATGAAAATGTGGCTGTCGTAATCCATTGTTATAAATTCTGAGTGTACTCAAAGTGAGAGCATTCTGATGCTTGAAAAAGGAAAAAGAAATAAATCCAGTTATTTAGCAAACATCCTACTCAGCAACTTAACCATTCACATAATCCTAATTATAACTTATCTTTCTGCAGCCCTCACTGAGAACATACAATTTTTTTTATCCCTTATATTTATTATATCTCTTGTTCCTTATAACAATCTTGTAAGGTTGGTAGTCTTATTCCCCCCCTTTTTTGCAGGTGATGAATTTGAAATCTAGATTGGCTGAGTAATTTACTTAGGGTCGGACAGTGGCGGACGTGGGATTGGAATCAGGGAATCTGATGCCACCGTTGCATTCTTAGTCATTATGCAAGGCAGCCAGTTGGGCATTTAAAAACAAGTGAAAGAGAAATCTCACAAGCATCCAGTCTTTTCATTAATGTAACCATCCATGCCAAGAAGTTAAGCTCCCAAATCCACACTGTGGCCTCAATTAATAGTTTCCATTAATCAAATCAAGTAATGTTTGACTAGATTTTTCCTTTTCCTTTTTCCCAAAAGAAGGCTGAATCCAATCTAAATCTTATATTTCATCAATCTTAATAATCATCAAAAAAATTTTTTTCTCGGGGCTCCTGGGTGGCTCAGTTGGTTAAGCATCTGTCTTCGGCTCAGGTCATGATCCTGGGCTCCTGGGATTGAGCCCCAAATCAGGCTCCCTTGCTCAGCGGGGAGCCCGTTTCTCCCTCTCCCATTTCCCCTGCTTGTGTTCCCTCTCTCACTGTCTCTCTCTGTCAAATAAATAAATAAAATCTTAAAAAAAAATTTTTTTTTCCTCAATTACCTGATTCAGGAATTCACTAAAAATTTTTTCATGGTTGCTTAGTTCACTTCCATTTTTCCAGTATTGTGCCAGTTGTATTACTCCTCCTGGAAATTGATATTCTTTTGAACCTGAGTCAGAGGAAATTTAAAAAACAAAATAAAATACTTCATTCAAAATGGTCCTACAGAAGGAGAGCCAAATGTAGTCCCACTAAGGTACATCAGCTCTTCTGCAGTCCCAGGAAACATGTGGTAGGAATCACTGCCACCAGATCCTACATGCCCCTAAGATACTGACCTCATACGGTCACATACTGTCTTACCTTCCAAGTTCTGAAATTTCTAACATAGAGTGACCTCTTTAACACAGACTATTCAATCCAGGGGACCTTGCTAGAAAACTTGAGAGTCATTCTATCATTCTACATGTCAATCTTTAGTCCTACCTCTTTAAGGTAGGTCAGTCCCATCAGTCCTACCTCTTTTAAATTCTCCTGCTTCATAACAATCTTCTCCCTCTCAAAACTACCATAGTGCAGGCCACCATCATCCCTCACTTGAGGGTCTTCAAGAGCCCCCTGACTCATCTCCTTGCCTCTCATCTCTCCTCTTCCAATCCACAATTCAGCTAGATCAGCCATCACTTCAAAAAACTAACACTAACTTAAAAAGATATCTGCACCCCCATATTCATTGCAGCATGATTTACAATAGCCAAGATATGGAAACAACATAAGCGTCCATCAATGGATAAATGGTTAAAGAAAATGTGGTATATACATACAATGGAATATTATCTAGCCATAACAAAGGATGAGATCTTGCCTTTTGGGACAACATGGATGAACCTTGAGGGCATTATGCTAAGGGAAATAAGTCAGACAGAGAAAGATAAATACCATATGATCTCATTTATATGTGGAATCTAAAAACAAAAAACAAGCTCATAAATACAGAGAACAGATTGGCAGAGAGTAAGGTGTCCGCAAAGTAGGTGGTGAAAGGAGTCAAAAGGTACAGACTTCTAGTTATAAAATAAATAAGTCATGGGGATGTAATGTATAGTATGGTAACTACAGTTAATAATATTGTACTGCATATTTGAAAGTTGCTAAGATCTTAAAAGTTCTCATTACAAGAAAAAAAATTCTGTAACTATGTATGGTGATGGATGCTAACTAGACTTATTGTAGTGATCTTTTCACAGTAATACTGGATCATTATGTTGAACACCTAAAGTTAATGTTTTATGTCAATTAACTTCAATAAAATAAATAAAATAACTTTTAAAAATAAATACAGGGACATCTGGGTGGCTCAGTCAGTTAAGCAGCTCCCTTCGGCTCGGGTCATGATCCCAGGGTCCCACATCGGGTTCCCTGCTGGGTGGGAAGCCTGCTTCTCCCTCTCCCCTTCCCCCTGCTTGTGCTGTCTCTCTCTCTGACAAATAAAATCTTTAAATAAATAAATAAATAAATAAATAAATAAATAAATAAATAAATGCAAAACCTAATTTAAACTTTAAAACTTAATTTAAAATCTCCTATTTAAAATCCCTTAATTGCTCCCATCAAAATAAAGTATAAACTCATCAGCATGGCTTCTAAAACCTGCATTCTTGGACCCTCCTCTCTCATCAGCCTCTTCTCCTGAGGCACCCCTGGCCCCAACACACACCCCTCATACTTTGAAATCTTCTACAGCATTCTCCTTTGCTTCCATTCCTTTTCTCTCATTTCCTATTCTTTAGAGAAATGTGTTTTTTCAAACTCATCTTGACTGTGACTCACTATAAAAAAAAACACATTACATCTCAATCCAACACCTATATAATCACATAGATAAATACTTAACTATAAAGGTTTTGCAAAATAACATACTATACCTTTAAGGTCATAAAAATATTTCCACACAAGACTGTCTGGAGACTGTACATAACTAGGATTTATAACCAGTTCTGCCAAGTTGGGAGGAAGATTGACCGCCTGATCCTCTTTTTGCTTCTGGAATGTTCTAATGAAATTAATTCCACCTTCAGGCTGAAACACATAAGAAATCATATAAGATATTTGTGAAACATTCTACAAATTTTAGTAATAGAAGGGTAGATAGCTAAGGATAGGGTAACATTGTGGTTTTCAGTGGTCCAGTCAAAGGAGCTGACCTCAACCAGCCTGAGGCTTGTGATATTCATGAAAATCCTCCCAAGTTATCAATGCATTTTGGCTTTAAATGTGTTGATATTTTATAATCATTATAACTCTTACAAAAATATACAGCGGTTCTCATATTTACCAAAATTCTCCTAATGACTCATTTTTTCCACTTCTCCCTATAACATTAGATCAGGATCTGCTGCGAGGTAAATCTCAAAACCTCCCTAGATAGATTTCTAAATTTGCCACAGAACTCCTTCCAGTTGCCACTCACGGGCCACCACCAATTCTTCTGATCACCCATTTGTATTGTCAGCATCTGCATCTGGCCCTCTCCCTCTACACCCAGCTCTAGGAGCAGTCCCTCCATGATAATAGAACTACTTATAGAGACCAAAAGCAGCTTTCCTTCAGGAAAACAATAGGCTTCTCTGCATTAGACTAGGAGAACACAATTATGTCATCTGTAGCAAACTTCTCCCTGAATGAGCTTACGTCTTTTTTTTTTTTAAAGATTTTATTTATTTGACAGAGACACAGCGAGAGAGGGAACACAAGCAGGGGGAGTGGGAGAGCGAGAAGCAGGCTTCCCGCAGAGCAGGGAGCTCAATGTGGGACTCGATCCCAGGACCCTGGGACCATGACCTGAGCTGAAGGCAGCCGCTTAACTGACTGAGCCACCCAGGCACCCCGAGCTTGCATCTTTTCAGAGATGTAAATTATAGTAATTTTTATTACCTCTATCAAAACTTTTCTACCAATTCATTATAGTTTCCTGTAGAAGTCCTTCATAAAGGAAAGTAAAAGCTAAGTCAATTTCAACAAGTTGTATATCTTTAGTAGGAATACAAGTTATGTTCTTGAGCTCATTACCCAACTCTTGCCCTACTGACTGCTACCCTAGAAACACAAATACTCACGCTTTCTTTGTGCCTATGTAATGCAAACCCTCAAGGAGGGACTTGTGTTCCGTAGCGATACAGACCTTAAGTGACCTGGAAGCAATGTCTTCAGGTACAGAAAAAAATACATCATCAACATCCAGGGTCTGAAGTTCATCATGTGTGGAAAAGAAGAGCAAGAAAAAGCAGTCTTCATTCCCCACATTCTTTATCCAGTGGAGAGTATTTTTAGGGAAGAAGATCACTTGGCCAGCTGTAACATTGTATGTGGTAACTACACCACCATCATCAACCACGCCAATCCATGCCGAGCCCTGAAACGTCAACAGAAAACACATACAACATCACTTTAGAGCAATGTTTCTCAAACTTTTCTCATTACATCTCTTATAAGGTACCATTTTAGTCTTTTTTTACTAATCACCATCCTATGACATGTTAACACTGCAGATGTATTGTAAATCTGGGTATACCGTGCATACATAGTGCTTATGTACCACATGCATATCTGTGCTTTGTACATAAAAAAGTAGGGCGTTGTTGCCTTCTAAGGACCAGTTTTTACCCCCCCACCCAGGGGGCAATATCACCCCCATTGAGAATTTAGAGTTCTAAGTTCATCCTTTAGAGTTTGAAAAGACTGGGGCGTCTGGGTGGCTCAGTCGGTCAAGCATCTGCCTTCGGCTCAGGTCATGATCCCAGGGTCCTGGGATCGAGCCCCGCGTCGGGCTTCCTGCTCAGCGGGGAGCCTGCTTCTCCTTCTGCCTGGTGCTCCCCCTGCTTGTATTCTCAAGCTCTCTTGCACTCTCTCTCTCTTTCTCTCTCTGGCAAATAAATAAATCAAATCTTAAAAAACAAACAAACAAACAAAACAAAAACAAAAAATAGAGTTTGAAAAGACTACAAGCACATGAGTGTGTGTTCACAGGTGGTCACACTGACATACATGTTTGTGTATGTCCATGTTTCCATGTGTATGTATATGGATGCAAATTATTTTCTAGACAAAAAGTCTGCATCCAGTTTTAATAACAACACTAAAAGTAATAACATGGTGCTTTTACTGCGTGTCCAGATATTCTTCTAAGCACTTTACCTGACTTAACTCAATCATCCCTTGTATCAACCCTATGAAGCAAGTACTATTATTACCCTCATTTTATAGATGAGAAACTGAATCTGGAGAGAATATTCAATTTTCCCAAGGTTACTCTGCTAGTCAATGGCAAAGCTGGGATTTGGACCTAAGCTCCAAATCCAAAGTCCACACTTTTTTTAATTGTGTAAGAACATTTAACATGAGACCGACCCTCTTCAATGTTTAAGTGTTCGATACAGTATTGTTAATGATAGACACAATGAAGAACCCTGAAACTTAATTCTCTCGTCAAAATATCTAGAAGTAGAGACTAGAATGGTGGTTGCCAGAGGCTGGGGGGAAGTCTACACTTTTAATCCATACTACACCGTACTTTGATTCCACTTATACAGAATTCTTTTTCTCATTCTCTAATCATTTCTGTAGTATTATTCTGTAAAGTAAATAGAAAAGGTAATATTTCTTCCAGAGTCGGTCATTAGGGAAGCATGCACAAGAAGTCTTTGTTGTGTCTACACAGACGTGTACAACTCAGTTCCAGATGGGTATTAAAGATACAGGGGGAGATGAACCTGAAGAGCTCTCTCCAAGTACCCAGGCAGAGAACAGCAAAAGTGTGTATCTATTCATATGAAGGTACCAACTACTCCAAACGGACAGCAGAGCCAGCACAGTGGGACATGAACTGCAGGGCCATGCACACTGGCCGCCCCAGCTGCCCCACTCCTCTTGGGGCCACTCCTTCCAAGGCTTTCATGAAGATACTCAGAAACAAAAGCAATATCCCTGGGTGAGTATGCAGTAGAGAGACTTCCGTCACATCCTATTGACTGGTTCCTTACCACGTGTGTGAGTGATCCTACAATTTTCCTGGGACCTAAACAATATTCTAGCCACATTTATTTCCTTTATAGAATTTTTTTATGTTTTTGTAAATAAGATATAATTGACTCACAACATTCTATCAGTTTCAGGCATACAACATAAAGATTTGATACTTGTATATATTGTGAAATGATCACCACCAGTCTAGTTTTAACATCCATCGCCCTCGCTAGAATTTTTTCTTATGATGGGAACTTTCAAGATCTACTCTCTTAGCAACTTTCAAATTCACGATACAGTATTATTAACTATAGTCACCATGCTGTATATTACATCCCATGATTGATTTATTTTATAACTGGAAGTTAGTACCTTTTGACCACCTTCTAGCTCACATTTAGAAGATCAGATTATAAACTCTCTCTGGACTTCCAGAACTGCTCCCCAGACTGAGCTGGATTCCAGGCCTGTTATCTACTAGAACATGCTCCAGACTAAGTTCCCTACTTGGGGTTTGCTATTAAGGGTCCCCTTCCCCTTACCTGCCTTTCCTTCTTCCTACTACTCAGCGAGAGCCCTGGAATCCAACCTTCTGGAGACTGTCCTCTTTTGTTCTTTTTTTAAGATTTATTTATTTATTTGAGAGAGAGAGAGAAAGACAGAGCAGTGGGGTGGGGGGGCAAGGGAGAGGGAAAGAGAATCCACACTGAGCACGGAGCCTGACACAGGGCTCCATCTCACCACCCTGAGATCACATCCTGAGCCAAACCCAAGAGTCGGACACTTAACCGACTGCACCACCCAGGTGCCCCGAGACGGTCCTCTTTTACATATTCTGTGTATGTGGAAAAAGACAAAATGTCAGAAAACATGGACTTTGTCCCAGGCCAGCAAACAACTACAGTTTATCTTCAGAAAAGTCAATCTTTCTGAGCCTCTGTTCTCTCATAAGAAATAAGAAGTATTTGGTCTCAGATGAAACTCGAATCTCTCTTCCCATTGTAAATTCTAAAACTGAATGAATTGCATTAAAAAGGAGTTTTATTAAGACCAACAGAAATATGTCACATAACACTGGCTGATCTATTAATAGGATCACCAGGGTAAGACCAAACTGAAAGTGCCATGAGCCTTTAGTCACTACCCCTCCCCCAGTATCTGGAATACAGAATGCAACAAGGAATACTTTTTAGAACTAATGAATTATTTGAAATTCCAGTGAGAACGCTCATTTCACCTCCAGCTCTCTTTCACTTGACTCCCAGACAATTCTAAGAAGTCTGAACCACAAAAGGGCATCCAATTGGCCTGATCTCAGGGACTCCAGGCTGAACATCAGCAAACTGATTTTTTCCTTAGAAGAAAGCTGCCATCTCTTTGATCACTGGATCAGAGATACGAGTTTTAGCTTTGGCTCCAAGGATGGCACAGTGATCTTATTTTAACAATAGCAAATGAAAAATGACTTCATACTGAAGAAAGAAGTTCAAAGTGATGCCAAGAATAATTACAACGAACAGGTTAATGCTTCAAAGCACTGCTAACTAATCTAACTGAATACACCACCAAAGCCTGGGTGTTGTCTGCCACTTAGTTAAGTAGGTTTTGCAACAACTAAAATAATAGCTTGAGGATACAAAGCATAAACGCTGAGGCGCCAAACACAGGCAAACTCGTTATACCTGTACAAGGCAGCCATGCTCATTAGCACTGAAGTGCCAGTGAGGGGCCCGGAGGCCATTGCTTTTTACTCTCAGAGTCCCCAGGGTCATCTGTGATCTCTGACTGTTCAAGCTGCTGCCAAAGGCCTCTTCTTCAACACTGAGTAGTCTTTGACATTGTTCCTGTACCGGGCCCACTGGATTGCACCACCAGGGAATTCAAACACCTGAAACGTCATAGACAAGCAACCGTCAACATGGAGGCCATCTGAGGAACAGGAGGCCACTGGGGCCTGCAGAGTAAGAGGGAGGCAAAACAGAAAAGGCAGCGGTGAGGAGGTGAAGACTGAAGTCCCAGAAGGGAAGAGGAAGACTAGGTCGCCAGACTCCAGGAATGACAGCAGTAATACCTACAGAACCGTCAGTCTATCCGTGTTAGACATGAAAAGATCACCTATCTTTTTTTTTTTTTTTTTAAAGATTCCACTTATTTATTTGACAGAGAGAGACAGCGAGAGAGGGAACACAAGCAGGGGGAGTGAGAGAGGGAGAAGCAGGCTTCCCGCGGAGCAGGGAGCCCGATGCGGGACTCGATCCCAGGACCCCGGGATCATGACCCAAGCCGAAGGCAGACGCGTAACGACTGAGCCACCCAGGCGCCCCAAGATCACCTATCTTGACAAGAGAATAGAGAGCTTTGCGTTTGTCTATCTCCAGGCCTCCCCTCTGGGCTGACCCAGAGCTATCTATGAAAGAAAATCTCTGCCTGGGGCCAATATCAACCCAACCCTTCCTCTCCTCTCTCACCTCCCTTCATCTAGATGGCCCACAGCCGGTTCCTTCCAATGAGGAGAGGACAAAGCTTAGTAAACAGGCAATGGGAACTTTGTTTTGAAATCACCGTTAGAAAAGATGATTCTTTCTGCTAAATGTGTGATTCATACCTTGGATTTAGGCAAATGATTAAGAAACTGGAATTTTGGATCAACAGCCTTTTGCACGATGGGAACCGCTGTTTGCAGAGGCCGGGCTTCGAGTCCTAGATGGAGTTGTGAATGTTGCTGAGAGTTGTGGACTCAAACCAAGGAAAGTATCAGTACTCCTACTGCTGTGGTGAGGGTAGAGGCCAAGAGACACACCAGGAAAACGCTCCCCAGTGACCACTGCCTCTTCTCCTAAGGGAAATTATGAAGCCATTATTCTCTACTCTTGATGTATTAAAAATAATTGCTTCCTTTCTCAATTTGGCTTATATTTTCTTTTACTCAAAAAATGCTTTTGTAGGATAAATATACTCAGTAAAATAATACATGTGTAAATATAAGTGTAAATAAATACAAACATACACACACACGTATTCCATATACCTGGCTGACACTCAAATAAATAAGGAAAACAATAAACATATGAAAAGCTGAGGCACAGAATAAATTACTAGAAAATTAAGTAGCCAGTTAAGTTTGTATATAAAATGCATTCGAGTGCAGCCAATTAGCCCCTATTTGCCAGTCTCTTCACCTGAAAATGAAAGAGGTTATAAAGACTAGATTCTAAGAAATTTTTAGTTCTAGAATGTCCATATGTAGTAATCACATGTACCGGTAATAAGCATGGGAAACGTAACATACCAGTAAATAACTGGCCTGACAGATCTCAGCCTCTCTCTCCCTCCCTCCTTCACTTAAATAGCTTCGTTAAACCCCCTCTTTCTGTGTATTACCTGTCTGAGCTACTAACCCTACTAAGCACATCTATTCCAACTCCAAGCACAATATTTCCATACATTTCTGTGTTACTATTTCCTGGTTTCACATTACAAATACAATGCTACAAACAACAGTATTATTTCTGTGAGTTACAATCCACATTACTGAAAGCTACCAAACATGCCCTGTTCCTCTGACCACTAAAATGGAATTCATAAGTACTAATGTCATGGTTTCCTGTCCACTGCCCTCTGAATTCCTCTCTGAGCAGGCATATCTTTGATTACTAATAACTCTAACATAGACTTTAGTATGTCAGCATTCTTAAACGATACATTTTGTAGAGCATAATCATTGATCAACATTCTCAGTTTAACGTTGTATGAGGATATTATACTGAGCAATAAACAATTCATTAATACCGTGAACAACAATTCATGGAAAGTTGGACCATTACAGAGCTAACAGAGATGTGAGCTAAGAGTTTATGAGACAGAAAGCAAATCAAGAAATGGTCAGAGCAAGAGATGCTACCTTTCAAAAGAGGGTCATTTGAGGAAAGCTGGTCTAAAAAGGGATTCTTTCCTGAGCTCTGCATAAAGGTTTGGGGGGAGCTAATCTCAAGGTGTAAATCTCCACTTTACCATTCTGGAGATGGTGGTCATCTTCCCCATAGAAAAAGCATTCTGTGCTGCATCTTCATGCATTTCAAATGCTGAGTTGTCCATCCACAAAAAGAAGCAGCCAATTCACTGAAAAAGAAAAAGGGGGGAAATGTAGTTGTAGCTGATGGGAAGATCCCTGAGAGGTGAAAAATGATAACCCTGAAGTAAGGGAGTACTTATATTGAGCTGAAAGTTAAGGAAACAAAATAAGGAAGCAATAATCTTGGTTTAAGAAAAACCCCTAGAAAGAATTGCCAAATTAGAGACCAATAAAACACTTCCGTTGGTCCTCAACTCTTTGCCGACTGATGACGCATACACAGATAATGGTAACTGACGTTTATTTCCTCCTTTCACTGTGTACCAGGCACTGTACTAATCACATACATTATGTGATTGAATTCTTACAGCGGTTCAATCAGGTACTCTGAGTCTTCCCATTTTGTGGATGAGGAAACTGAGACATGGAGGTGCAGTGACTGCCCAGATGATATTAGCATCAGAGCAAAGCACCAGCCAGCAGAAGATTTTTCATGACACTGGTTCTCTACAGAGTTTCAGGGTGGGCGCTTAGTCTAGTACAATCTATTTTCACCCAAACCAGCCCTGCCTCTAAGCAATGGACTGATTTTCCCATGTGCTTTCTTGAATAATTTTGTTACCTGAAAGTTAAATCTTCATTCAAAATTCACTTGCATCCTATTTCCTGGTGACAAGTGGTGGCCTGCGTCACCTAAAAACCACGCCTATAATCCACAAAGCATCATCCATCCTTCTTTCCTATCTTCCTGTCTTCCTCCAGTAAGCATGGCTGAATGCCTACTGTATTCCAGACTGTCTACCACACCTGGGCCCCAGCACAAGGCCGTTGAATGGCCTCTAGCAGGAGAAATGGAGAGGAAACCATTACCGAAGACTGTGCTGTGTTATGACACAAGTGTGCACGAGGCCCTGGGAGGAGAGAGAAAACAGTGATTGTGTCTGAGATGGGATGTCTCCGAAGTCATAATGAGTCCCAACACGGCTTCATGAGGTGGGCCCAGTTAGTCAGTTCCACTCAAGTCCATATTTCTGGCTTGTCCAGAAGCAGCTCTGGAACATATGATAAAGATGTAGACCCTGTCTGGGTTAGGCAGCTCGGGTTCCGACAAGGCTGCAGGTGGTCGCTAGGCTGCAGCGAAGGAGAGCTGACCCTGGGGCCTTCCTATCACATCTCATCAAATCTAAGACGCAGCAGTGTGTCATGCTAGTTTAGCCCTTCCCCGGCAAGACCTGGAATTGAAATGAATGGCACTGATTTTGAGGTCATAAAATATTTAAAATAATTGTCTGTGGGCCAGTAAGGTGACATCATCCTGTTATCAGGGTGCCATAAAATACAATGTTTGTCCTGTTTGATGTTCCCTGTGCATTTGTTAACTGGAATGTATTCCACACCTTAGCATCTCTGAAAATGGGATATGTTTTACAGTGAATGGTCTCTAAGACTAAATGAAAGTATGCCACTTTTCCTTGGTCTTGTCAGCAAATGGTACTATATGAATCTTCAAAGCAAGTTTTACACCACTTTGTATTTTGCCATTTTTCTTTCTCAGAAGTATGAAAACACTGTCCTTTGTCACCAGCATTATCTGGGAGCTACATTTAGCATTTATTTAAATGGCAAGAGAAGCAAATCATCAACCAGCTATATGAAAACTCACTTCAGCACTAAATCAAAGAATGCTGCAGCTGGATGAGGGCCTTTTCATCTTTGCAGGTAAGGAAACAGAGGGCAGGGGCCTGGGTGGCGCAGTTGGTTAAGCGTCAGACTCTTGGTTTCAGCCCAGGTCGTGATCTCAGGGTCATGATCTCAGGGTCCTGGGATGGAGTCCGCATCAGGCTCCACGTGGAGTCTGCTTGAGATTCTCTCTCCCTCTCCCTCTTCCCTTCCTGCTCATGCTCTCTCACTCTCTAAAATAAAAAAATAAATCTTTTTTTAAAAAGAAGAAAATAGGGGCCAGAGAGGCTAAGCATTTTTCCCAAAGTAACACAGTAAGTCACTGGCAGAGCCAAAACAAATGTCCAGCTCTCTCACTTTCAGCCAGAGATTTTCCTATTTCTATTTGCTGTAGAGGAACTTTATTCCTTTATATACATGTAAATAGTTCAAGGTGAAATGAAGCAAAACAGCTGAAAGCAGGAGTATTACCAAAATCATTTTAAGACACATGAATGGTGGGGCACCTGGGTGGTTCAGTCGTTAAGCATCTGCCTGGGATCAAGCCCCACATCGGGCTCCCTGCTCCGCGGGAGGCCTGCTTCTCCCTCTCCCACTCCCCCTGCTTGTGTTCCCTCTCTAGCTGTGTCTCTCTGTCAAATGAATAAATAAAAATCTTAAAAATAATAATAATAATAAAGTTCTTTTCTATTGCACCAGGATACATCTGGGCAGTCTATTTTTTAACACAAACTAAGACAAACATGTTTGTACACTCTCAAGCCCTCATTTTCACTAAGGTTTGCTGCCAGGTTTATTTTTGCTTAATGTTTATCTCCATCACAAGGGCTAGGAGCATACTAGAATAAATTTGGCAAGTGCTAAGTGCTGCTGACTGCAATATCTATCAAAGAGGGGCACCTGGGTGGCTCAGTCAGTTGGGCGTCCAACACTTGATTTCAGCTCAAGTCATGGTCTGTGGGTGGTGAGATCTTGCCCCGTGTCAGGTTCTGCGCTGGGCTACAGCCTGATTGGGATCCTCTCTATCCCTTTCTCACTTCTCTATCTAAAAAGCAGTATCTATAAAGGGATAAACTGAATATACATTAAGATACAACTCTTCATTAAATGACTTGAGTTTATTTTCCTGGAACACATCCAATCAGAAAAGAATATTGTTTTCCTTCAATAAACTGGGCCAATTAGATCTTGTATGCCATGCTAGGAGGGAAGAAAAGGCAGTGCTGCTATGTTCCAATAAGAACATTTCCCCCAACTTCCCCCATCTCTAAGTTATTTGCCTTCTATAATCATTCAGGTGGAAAAGACTGATAAGACAGTGTTGGGCAATTCTTTCTGATTATTTCCTTTGAAATCTCTACCAGTAACAAGATTGATCAATGCTTTCATTATGCAAATGTTTCTTATCTGTTGTTCAACTTTCAGATGACCACTGGATATCAGAGATATATGAGGATGTATTCTATCCCAGACACTGCAGAGATTACCAAAATCATAGATGACATAGACCCTTGCCTCAAAGACTCTACAATGTAATGATTCATTCCATCCAACAAATGCACAAGGAAAATCAAACAGGGAAAATGTAATGTTTTATGGCACCCTGTAAGATGAGGAAATCACCTTACTGGCCCCACAGATAAAACTTAAACAATTGTTTTAAATATTTTATATCCTCAAAATCAATGCCATACATTTAAAGTTCAGATCTTAGTGGGAAAAGGCTCAATACATACTCCCCCTGCTCCCACACCTCACCATTATCCATTCCAGAATGTTCTCAGGAGGAACTCTAACATCAAGGTGTTATGTGAGTATGAGCTTCTACAATAAGTGTCAGAGAACACTGGAAATGAGCTCTGAACTTATGAAGGTAAGAAAATGAGAATATTCTATTCATTCAACTCTACATGACAATCTGATCTTAAACTAACCTTGCTAAATCAGTTTCCTCATGTGTATAAAATTAAGGCTAGATTAAATGGCCTTATGACAGTCTAGCTCTACCTACTTGAATTGAGGATGTAATTATCTTGAGAAACAGCATTAAACTGCTAGCTTCCCAACACTCCCATTTTTTCAAGATTCCATTGACATAATGATTCAAGATATTCAACATTCCAATTTTTCTGCAAAATAAATTGCTTCATATGTAATTTATAGTGCCAATCTAACAGAATATTAACAGAGAAAGATAACTCCAGGAAGGCCACTGAGTGATTATATAAACAACAAAATCAGCTGAGTCCAACTCCAGAAAACTTATTATAGCTGAAGGGGAGCAAATTTTGCCACCCCAAGATATGCCTCTTTGGCATATTGGTTATTTTAAGCTGGTTATTTTTAAGAAATAGCAGAAATAAGAGAAAGTCTGAAAACCAAGCAGACGTTACCCTTCTGTAAAAGGTATTTACATTCCTAAGGGAAATCTCATTTGTAAGGGTATTTCTCCCTTGCTATGACAGGAAGGGGGGGAATGACTCAATCTTTAGAAACTCTTATCTAGGAGAAGGCATGGAATTAAATCTGCTTAACAATCTTACCCTTATTTACTGCGTTTTTCCTAGTAACCTCCCAAAACCGACCCCCCCCCACCCCCAACATCTTCTTTTGTCTTTAGCTGAGGATAGTATTTAAGGTGATGGTTTCAGTCATTATGGGGAGTTACTCAGTTTTTCTGGGTCTCTTCCATGTGTGCTGGAGGTATATGTGTTATTAAAAACTTTGGTTTGATTTTCTCCTATTAATCTGTCTCATGTTAATTCCTAGACCAGCCAGAATAATCTTGAAGGGCAGAGAAAAAATTTTCCTCTCCAATACAGCTCAAATGCATTCATTCAACAAATATTAACCAAATGCCCCATATGTGCCAGGTGTCGTTCTAGTTGCTTGGGATATATCAGTAAATGAAAAAGACAAAAGTTCCCTGCCCATGTGCAGGTTACATTCTAGTAGAAGAATCAGAACAAACATTAAAAAAAAAAAAGTGGTAATTTACATTCTACATTAGAAAATGGTAAGTGCTATGGGAAAAAAATAAGCAGGGGAGAAGCAGAAGTGTGTGGTATGGGAGGGAGCAATTTCAAGAAGGTGATCAAAATTTCCTAGAAAAGGGCAGTTCAGCTTTTTTTGGTGCCAAGCTATGTGCCTATAGGAAAGGAATATAAATTGTGTCTTTCTTACTCTTCAGGTAAATGAGTACTAAAAAACAAAATTCAACAGAGTAAATTTGAAGATCTAATTGGCTTTATTAAATGATTCATGAATGGGCAGCACCCCATCTGGCAAATACAGGAGAGCTCCACTGAGCTAAACAAAAGAAAGGTTTTCAAAGGCAGAGAGAGGGCATAAAAAAAGAAGGAATTTATTAGCATGGAATGCATTGTTTAGGCAAGGTTGCCCTCTTAAGGGGAGCTCAAGGGGTCTATCAGTAAATTTTCCTTGTACTGACCAGGAAATTCCATGATGACTGGGTCAAGGTTACATTCTTGGGGGGTTGAAACTACAGTTAGTTTAGGTATTAAGTCTTGGTTTACTGACTTGGGGCCTTAATCTAAGTGATACTGTTTTGGGCCTGTGGTTTTCTTTTTAACACAGCCCATAAACTTTGATCCTCTTTTTTTTTTTTTTTTCCTTTTAATTCACAAGGCTTTGGAAGAAAATGTATAAATTATTTCTTTAAAAACAACAAACCTTCTATAGCTACAATTTCATCTCCTGTCTGTGTGGGCCCTTGATGTCTCTAAATACAGCAAGCGTCTTCTGAATGTGGTTCACTGTTCTTTACCACTCACCTGCCAAGTGCCATTTCCTTGCTCCCTTCTATCTAATCTAACAACCCCAGAACTAGGTAAGTGCCCCTATAACACATTCTCAGAACATTCTGTATGTTTCATTTGAAATTCTCATTTCAGTTAATGGTTAAATTATTTGTTACATGAATGCTTCCACTACCAGATTATAGACCACATGGAGCAGAGACATAATCATCAAAGCCTAGCATAATACCTGGGGCATTTAGTAGGCATACATGAATAAATAAATGACTCATTCTTACATGATCTTTTACATTCCATTACCTACTAGTGACCAATGCACCCAGCCTTCATCAGTCTCCCCCTTTCTTACCCTTCTAGAATACTGTTAAATAGGAGAAAATCTAAGTGGTCAATGAAACCATATACAGAACAGTTTTAAAAAACAAAACATAACAAAACAGGTATGGTATAGCAATACGATGAGCTAAATAAGAAACATCTGTGTAGGGGCGCCTGGGTGGCTCAGTTGGTTAAGCGACTGCCTTCGGCTCGGGTCATGATCCTGGAGTCCCTGGATCGAGTCCCACATCGGGCTCCCTGCTCGGCGGGGAGTCTGCTTCTCCCTCTGACCCTCCCCCCTCTCATGTGCTCTCTCTCATTCTCTCTCTCTCAAATAAATAAAATCTTAAAAAAAAGAGAAACATCTGTGTGAATTCATGTATACATTCCGAGCTCTGTCACTACTAAAAACAGTCCAACAACATCTGTAGTTGTAGAGAGGGAGAATCTTAAGCAGGTTCATGCCCACCCCAGAGCCAACATGGGGCTCCATCTCATGACCCTGAGATCATGACCTGAGCAGAAATCAAGAGTTGGACACAACAACTGAGTCACCCAGGTGCCCCTCATTTGCCCTGATTTTTAATTTACTATTGATATTGCTCCTAAAGTCATCAACTCTTTGGTCAACTATTCTCCCCAAAAGACTAACAGTCTTAAGTTTATTTTCTCTGGACACATCCCTTCAGTTGCGGTAATCAATCACAATTTAACTAACCCACTATCAATAAATAAGTTTCCCTTATTAGGCTAACAAATAAGCCACTTAAAACACTGTGGTTTCAACCCCATTTTCATTTTTGATTTTTGTGAAGAAATTCTGCTGTGGTTATTACAAAAATTTTTTTTTCTAATTTGTTGCTTTTCTGCGAATTAGAACTATTGTGATGAGTACTTAGTCTAGTAATGTTGATGTAGATTGTATTCTTTTACTTCTATCATAAAATATTCATCTTTTAAATTTTATTCAATCAGGGGCGCCTGGGTGGCTCAGTCGGTTAAGCGTCTGCCTTCGGCTCAGGTCATGATCCCAGGGTTCTGGGATCGAGCCCCGCATCGGGCTCCCTGCTCAGCGGGAAGCCTGCTTCTCCCTCTCCCACTCCCCCCGCTTGTGCTCTCTCTCTCACTATGTCTCTCTCTGTCAAATAAGTAAATAAAATCTTAAAAAAATAAAATAAAATAAAATAAATTTTATTCAATCATTTATAAATGTAAAAAACATTCTTAGCTTGTGGACTGTACGAAGGCCAGCAGCAGGCTAAAATTTGACCTGTGTGTCATAGTTTGCCCACCCCAGCTCTAGAACACAGTTATTTCTCATCATCTAGAAAGCTATGTGATAAGAATCAGTTAATCAACATTTATTGGGGGTACCCTTTTCAGCTGAGGTCAGAATGTATGGTCCTTGGATGAGATACTGTTTGAATTATTGAACCAAAGCCCTGGTTTGGGTCATTCTTGACAAGAATGACCTTCCTTCCAACAGCCAGAGAAGCCCCCACTATGCAGTTAATGCTAAATTCGGACTTTTTCATTTGAATCTGACACTACGGGTCACAGAGAATGCTATGAAAAACATATGCTATGAAATCTAAACATTTCTAGAACCTAAAACTGGGCTAGAGGGACTCCAGCTCCTAATAGGATTTTATACTTCAGGACCCCAGAAGACTCAAAGGGGAGCTCCTCCCCCCACTATTCCCACTGGGTATTAGAGAAATCCCTAGCATTCCAGTCATCCTGGCAGATCCTCCACTCTCCTCTTTGTCCCTTATCTCTATACCTGACTCACCCTTTCATGTTTAGGGGCTCCCTTCTGTTGCCATCGCTAAGTGGAGGCCCTTCACATTGACATCCCACTGTATACAGATGGAAACAAGGGAGAAAATGGTAAGTCACGTGCAGGCTAGGATGTGGATGTTATATCATCCCCTGCAAAGTTACTTTGTAGACCCAGGCACCAGGTAGCAATCAGAAATTTCTACTAATCCATGAAAAGATTAACCTAAGCAGGATCTGTTCAAAATAGTGATGTTACCAAACTTTGTATTTCACTTTTTGTTGCCCCTTTCCACCTTCTTTCTCCTTCCCCTCTTCACCTCTCCTCTTTTCTCCCTGACTTGAAATGAACAGATGTTGGGGAAGCTATGATCATTGGTCTAGTCAACTAGCTGAACGTGCTTTAACCATATGCAGAAGGAAGAGGCTTCAAGGATGATAAGTTACAAGGGTACTTCCCTTGGACCTCCACTCCCACTTCATGATGTCAAGCCTATGTCTTGCTGAAGACCCAAAGCCAATTTTTCTTTCAAGGGCCACCCCTTTACAATGGCAAAAGCATGTGCCAAGGCTCAAACACTCCTCCATTATGCAATTCTAGGTAGGGTGACAAGGAAGAGACCAGGTACGATGCATGTCCATTAGTGTTCTACCAGGAACCCTGGGGCTAACATATGCTGAAGAGAAGACAGTCAGAGTGTGAATCATAATGTCTTACGTCTAAAGAATACATCCAGTTTACAGAATGGAGAAAGATGCTTCTCCCTCCTCAAAAAAAAAAAGAAAGAAAAAGAAGAAGAAAAAAAAGTTATACCTTGAAGTGGGAAGGAAAGGGAAGATAAGAAAGATTATTTTTCTTTTTTCTTTTTTTTAAGATTTTATTTGACAGAGATAGAGAGAGAGCACAAGCGGGGAGCAGCAGAGGGAGAGGGATAAGCAGGCTTCCCACTGAGCAGGGAGCCCGACGCGGGCTCCATCCCAGGACTCTGGGATCATGACTCGAGCCTAAGGCAGCCGCTTAACCAACTGAGCCACCCAGGCGCCCCAGAAAGATCATTTCTTAACATACTCTAGCACAGTCTTTAAGAGTTGTAACTGGAGAATGAATGCCAGGGGTTGAGCTCAAAACCACATTAGGGGCAGTAAACCAGTCAGGCAGTTTCTTAATCTTGTCATCGTCAAAGAACACAGTGCCCTCTAGTGGGAAAAAATTTTAAGCCGCCCTTACTACTAACACTGAGCCTTATCTATTTCTACAAAATATCCACACACAGGCAGCTACATGGCAATAATCATGATCAGCTGAAATTCTGAAATAATTGTATTTATCAATAATATCTGACACTGGACACTTACTATGTGTGAGGCACTGTGCTAAGCAAGTGTTTTACAAGTATTACCTCATTTAATACTGTGTAAGGCAGGTACCCTTAACTCTGCTTTATAAATTGAACTTAAAACTACAACTTGCCCAAGGCACCCCAGCCAATAAGGGCAGGGGGGTGGGGGCAAGGGACGAAATAACTTTTATATTTTAAACTGTCTTAAGAAAACTACATGCTCACACAAAAAGCCAAGAACTACAGCAGAAATTTGGAAAACATTTGCTACAACTTGTTCTTTTTTTTTTTAAAGATTTTATTTGACAGAGAGAGAGACAGTGAGAGGGGGAACACAAGCAGGGGGAGTAGGAGAGGGAGAAGCAGGCTTCCCACGGAGCAGGGAGCCCAGATGCGGGGCTCAACCCCAGGACCCCGGGATCATGACCTGAGCCGAAGGCAGACACTTGACTGAGCCACCCAGGTGCCCCCAAATTGCTCATTTTTAGTAACATATTGCAAGCTTTAACTTGTAATAATGAAATAAGTAAGCCTGTTCATGAATAAAATTTTTCATATTTCCCCTAAGTCTCTCTCAAAATATTGAAGATTTAAATGATTTTAAGTGGTGCTGAATTACTAGTCAGGGGCATCACCATGTTCCTTCTAGCCCTGGGTGAGAAAAGTTATGCACAATATTCTGCTGTCATCAGAGCTTCTGAGTCCCCTTCCAAAAGACTTCTTTATGCTCACTTCTCTTATCTCTTGTCCAAAAACCCAAGTAAATTATTCAGTAAATTAAATGGCATTTACTACTGCAGCCTAAGACAAATCAACAGACCTCTAAACATTATAAAAAAGGAAACCTATATTCTGAGAACTTTACACTAAAACATCATAGTAGCCGCAGTAAAAGTCGCTCTATACCTCTGAACAAAAACTAAATAAAGCCTGCATTCTAATTTTAACTACCTAAAGAAATTGCTAACATAATGCATTTATGCCATGGTATCAGATTTTAGGGACTAATTACTGGAAAGAAGGAAAATAATTGGTTTTAGTATTTGGAAAAATTCAATTTGGCTGCAACCACAAATCAATGTAGGGACTAACACAAAAGATTAACATTCACTTTAGGCTGCATCAAAAACATTGGTTACCTTCCTTTTGCCTGCAGGATAAAATCCAAAATTCTTAGCTGAACACTCCAAGGGTCTTAGATGGGTGCCCAGGCCACTCTCTCAGCCTCATTCAGAGAACCAAATATTTATATATCACTTTAAATTAATGCAAGACATAATTCTAGTTGTTGGGAAGAAAACAGTGAATTAAAAAACAGTCTCTGCCCTCAACTTTAAGGAAAATAAAGTAGGAGTAGAGGGGCAAAAATAGTGGCGTAGGGGAGTGGTGGGGATTAGGGTAGGCCTTTCTGATAAAATGACATTTGAGCATACATCTGAGGGAATCATGGCGTATTTCAGGAAAGACTGCCCAAATGAAGGATAGACAGTGCAACAGCCTGGGGACAGAAGCATATTTGTAGTTATTTGAGAACATCAAGACCAGTGTGGCTGAATCAGAGAGCAAATCCAGTGGTAGGAAATGTTCTGGTTTTGGGAGTGAAGGGAGAGGTGTTGGCACACTACCGAGGACTTCTTAGGCTATGGCAGAAACTTCCCATTTACTCTGAGATGAGAAGCCACTGGAAATTTTGAGAAGAGGTACATCTCAGACATGTTTTTAAAAGAATAAGCCTTGCAGGGCGCCTGGGTGGCTCGGTTGTTGGGCGTCTGCCTTGGGCTCAGGTCATGATCCCAGGGTCCTGGGATCGAGCCCCGCGTCGGGCTCCCTGCTCCACGGTGAGTCTGCTTCTCCCTCTCCCTCTGCCCCTGCTTGTGTTCCCTCTCTCGCTGTGTCTCTCTCTGTCAAATCAATAAATAAAATCTTAAAAAAAAAAAAAAAAGAATAAGCCTGCAATAGTATGGAGAATAGAACAGGGAGGCACAAGGGTAGAAGCAGTCTTACGTCTTATTCCTAGTGCCTCCCCCCAACTAGAGGTATCACCACATAACCAGCTAGTATTTACTGTGTCATATGCGCCAGGCATAACTTACACCATTTAATCCTCAAAACTACAAAGTAGCTGTTACAAATGGGAGGGAAAACAAAAACGACTCAGGCAAAGTCAAGTGCTTCATTCACAACGAAGAGCTAATAAATGGTGGAATCATAAGCTTGATACTATGGTGCAGGTCTCTTCCACTGTTCTTCCACAACATACCCCTGCGAGTCAATGAATTCTGAATCAGACCATTTTACCACTCAAGTCTTTGCACATTATTACCCTCTGCCTAGAACACCCTCCCACCCAATTTCTTTCATGGCAAACTTGCTCATTTTTTAGATCAACTCAATTTCCCTCGTGAGTGAAATCATTCCTGATCTTTTCCAGGCCACTTAGCTGCTCCATCTTCTGTGCCTTTACAGCAGCTTCTCCATCGTCATTTCTCTGAAACAATACTTACTGGTTGTATTGTAATTGTGTCCATTTGTATCTTTCCACCATTGAGTTCCTCAAGATAGAGTCATGCCTTCTTACTCATCATCACCTCTCCCACCCCATTCCTCCCCTCCTCCATCCACCTCCACACACATCTTGCACAGTGCCAGGAGCCAAATAAATGCTAGCTGGATGGAGTAACAGATTATTAAAGAATCAAATGTAGAGTCCCCATTCTACTCTTTACATCTTGCATATTGGTGCCACAACAGAAAGAAAAAAAAAGATAAATATGAGATGGTGGATGTAATAACTAGATGGGTGTGGGGGGGGGGACTCTTCACAATGTGTATGTATATCAAATCAGCACAACGTACACTTTAAATATTTTGTCAATTATACCTCAATAAACCTTTTTAAAAAATTAGCCAAAGGAGAAGAAAAAATAAAGTGAAAAAAGGGAGAAACCAAGAAACAGACTTTTAACTGTAGAGAACAAACCGATATTACCAGAGGGGAGGTGGGTGGGGGGATGGGTGAAGTAGGTGATGGGGATTAAGGGGTGTACTTGTCTTGATGAACACCGAGTGATGGAATTGTTGAATCACTATATCATACCCCAGAAACTAATATAACACTGTATGTTATATTACTCTCTACACTGTATAACACTCTACTGGACTTAAAATTCTAAAAAAATAAAGAAAAAAAGTGGATGGATGTTAACTAGACTTATTGCGAACATTTCACAACATAAACAAATATCAAATCATTGTTGTACACATGAAAATGTTATAACTCAATTTTTTAAAAATAAAAAAATAGAGCATATACTCTAGTTTATATTAAGTAGAGCTCTGTATCATTTGTAAAATATAGGCTTTTATTTTATCTTTTTTAAGATTTTATTTATTTATTTATTTATTTGACAGAGAGAGACACAGCGAGAGAGGGAACACAAGCAGGGGGAGTGGGAGAGGGAGAGGCAGGCTTCCCGCTGAGCAGGGAGCCCGATGTAGGGCTCGATCCCAGGACCCTGGGATCATGACCTGAGCTGAAGGCAGACGCTTAACAACTAAGCCACCCAGGCGCCCCAAAATATAGGCTTTTAAACAACAAAATATTGAAAGCTAGAGAACATCCCAAAATTGAAACCATGAAGAAACAAAAATTTGTCCAAAGAAATACTTCAGAAATTAGAAACACTTAGTCTGAAAGATGGAAAGAGCATTAGTCTTGTTGATTTCAATACCTAGAAGACTGAAATGTGCATGTGAGACTGTCTTGAGTGGCAAAATTAAAAGCAATATGGAGAAGACACAGAAAAGCAAAAAGTGATTTAACTGAAGCAAGAATATACTATAAAACAAAGCATTCCAATTGCAGGAAACTCCCCATTTCCAGAAAAGTTCATATAAAAGCTATGTGGCTACCTTGATGAAAAGTAACAGAAGGAATGTACTCTAATTCCTGTCTCTGACATTCTGATTTAAGAGTATAATTCATGTAATTCCAGAATACTTAGAATAGTCCCAGATCTCCAGTCCAGAACTATTTTATAGTTATTAAATTCATTAGATGTTTAGGGGTGCCTGGGTGGTACAGTCAGTTAAACATCCAACTTGGTTTAGGTTCAGGTTGTGATCTCAGGTTTGTGAGATCAAGTCCCACGTCAGGCTCAATGCTCGGCATGGATTCTGCTTGAGATTCTCTCTCCCTCTCCCTCTGCCCCTCTCCCCCTACACTATCTCTAAAATAAATATACTTTTTAAAGATTTTATTTATTTGTCAGAGAGAGAGCACAAGCAGGGGGGCAGCAGGCAGAGGGAAAAGCAGGCTCCCCGCTGAGCAAGGAGCCCGATGCAGGACTCAATCCCAGGACACTGGGATTATGACCTGAGCCAAAGGCAGACACTTAACCGACTGAACCACCCAGGCATCCCAATAAATCTTTAAAAAAAGATAGATGTTTAAAACCTTGGCCCAAGTTTTCTCATTTTGCCTGTTTTCTAAATGACCTGACATTTTTGCTACCTTACTTTTATGCCCAGTTCTTGGTTTGAATAGGCTATGTAAGATACTGCAAAGCAGGGAAAGCAGAGGCGGACAGGTGAGGCATTTTATATTTTCTGTATGTTCTCTCCCACCAAAACCTTTCCAGAATCTATCAATTTACAGTCTCTCAGCTCCAAATTCACCCTGAAGAGTCTCTCCCACTGCTTTCTGGCAGCTGCACCATCAGTAAACAAGGTGGGTATGAAGACATCTGGTGATGCTCTTCCCTAGTCACAATCTCAGAATATATGGTTCTCCTTGGCACTCACAGACCTGGGCCAGGCTGATGATCATCTTCCTTCAACCCTTCCAACACTAACACCTCATGTTCCAGATGTCCTGCCAACACCTGAGACGCCTCCATCTCTGTGTGCTCACACACTCAGTCACTAGCTACAGCTTCCCTCAATCTTGGAGGGTGGCTTCCTACTAGCCTAGTGACTGAAGACCAGCTCTGGTCTAGGCAAACCAGTAAACTCTGCCATCCAGTGGGCTGCAGCTACCCCTTCTTAGGGGAGGCCTGAACCCAAATCTTAGGCCCCCTACTTCCAAGAGGTGTCCAAGTACCTCTTCCTTCAGTACTCTCCCTCAGCTCTGGGTTACCATATAGAATTCTCATGTCTTCTTTCTTTTGCCACAGTTTAAAACTTTTTTAAAGGGGTGCCTGGGTGGCTCAGATTAAGCATCTACCTTCAGCTCAGGTCATGATCCCAGGACCCTGGGATCGAGCCCCCCATTGGGCTCCCTGATCAGCCAGGGAGCCTGCTTTTCCCTCTCCCTCTGCTGTTACCCGTTTGTGCTATCTCACTCTCTCTGTCAAATAAATAAAATTTTTTAAAAAAACTTTTTTATATTAAACTTCCCTGTTATAATCACTAGGTGGCTTCTCTTTCTAGATTGGACCCAGACTGATACTTTCCCACCAAGCCAGGCTCAGAGATGCAATACAATGAAAACCAGCCACTGAAAGTTTTCCTAGATGTAGTCCTAAATCTGTAAAATAATTTGTATATCTGATGAAATGCAAAATATATAAAAACTAAAAAATCTTAGCTTTGAGGGTTCAAAAGGTTAGGTTTATAGATATGTCATCCAAAATACTTAAACATATGTTGATCCTATTTGATAAACAGTGGCAGCAACATCAAAAAAACAAATAGGTTTAGGGGCGCCTGGGTGGCTCAGTCGGTTAAGCGTCTGCCTTCGGCTCAGGTCATGATCCCGGGGTCCTAGGATCGAGCCCCGCATCGGGCTCCCCACTCAGCGGGAAGCCTGCGTCTCCCTCTCCCACTCCCCCTGCTTGTGTTCCTGCTCTCGCTGTGTGTCTCTGTCAAATAAATAAAATCTAAAAAAAAAAAAAAAATAGGTTTAATTTACCTCATTTTAAGGATTTGCAGAACATCACATAAAAAATACGGTTTCTCCTTTCTTAAGCCTACAATCTAATAGAGAGAACTAGGCTTAAAATCATCATTCATTTTAAGTTTACACGTTCCTAGTTGTACAATGTAATGTAAGAGGTGCTATCATAAAGGAGATAAAAATCAATCCTCTAACTTTTGAGACATTTTCTCCTCTGGAGATACAATGTGGTAAAGAGACACTGTTCAATACAAGAACAAGAAATATAACAGCTAAATGAGTGATGGGTAAGGAAAAAGGAAAGCCAACCTATCAAGTCTGGAAAAAAATGTTAGAATATGTGGAAAAGAAAGTACAACATTCGGTCAGAACTTTAAATAAATGATAGAGTAAGCTTAACATAACCAGAATGAAAGAAAACTGTTTCAAGTATAGGAAATAATATGCACAAAGGTGAGAATATACGTAGAAAGTCTGGGAGAATATGAGTAAAGCAATTTAACCGCAGCAAATTTCTGAAATAAATTAGTAATGTTATAGTGGTGGTATTACAACAGTGTCTTGCAAAGACCAGTCAGCCTGTCTTCAGTGCAAGGGCTGAAAGTGAGGGGAAGGAATGCTTAAGGCTGAAATAGGTTATTAGGAGGCAAACAGGCTCCTCTTAGTTAAGGTAATGAAGGATGGATAGAAGCTGTTGTATTTGTTATATTGTTAGAAAAGTTGCTACATTGTGAGAAAAGCTGTTAATACAAGTTTGGTCTAGAGTTAAGGACAATGCAGAACAAACTGGGAGGGTAAAAAGCAAAGATATCTTTGCTCAAAAAAGGAAAATGATCTTAGTCACAGGTGAAAATAAAGAAGAAATAAAACAGAGAAATAGGAAAGGAGTAATTTCAAATGTCATGGGGAAAAAAATGTAACAATATAACCTGAATATATGTTCAGGTTTAGGCCTAGTTTTGCACCAATCATTATATGATAGGCACTACAACCCAACAGGACACATAACCATGTATAAAACATCCAGTTGATACATGGAATAGAATGATACAATCTTTCACATTTGAAGAAACTTCAGTTGCTCAGAAATTATCAATTTTATTTGCCTTTTGCTTCTTTTGTCTCTTTTCACGATACTTGCCTTTTAGCAAGTTCACTCTTCATAGCCACCGAATAGGTTTTGAGACACAGTTAACAGGAAAGATGAAACAAAAATTCAAATCCATAAGTGATTCCATGTATTCAAAACATAAGGGGGAAAATATTGTCATGATTTATCTTAAAAAAAAAATTTTTGTCAGAACTGTATGTAATTTAATAAGATGTTATCCTAAACATTAAATATAACACCAAAAAAAAAAAATCCACATTTATAAATTTCAACAAGAAATAACAAAACTAGAGAGACATATAACCCAAACAAACCCAAGATAGTGTTCCTTGATTTGGTCAGAAATCTCTATGAAGCTGGTATGTGCTAACACAGAAATACTGAAAGTAAAGTTCCTACTGATAATAAAGAACATACAGTTGAGTTTTGAGTCTTCATATACTCATCACACCTTTATCCTTTGATCTCAAAAAATTTTGGAATTAGGTTTGTTAAATTTTTTTCATACTTAACTAAAAATTTGAAATGTCTTTTTAAAATTCCTTTTCTACCTAATACTTTTAAATAAACCTAAAAGGGGTTGATAAAAATTTATATTCTCACTGCAATTTTTAAAACCTTTAATTGTTACCATTGTCTGCTTTTAATTTCCAACTCAGCAGTCTCAATACTGTGGTCACCCTTTTACCCCTGGAAAACTCAAAATAAAAAATACTGAAATAGGGGTGCCTGGGTGGCTTAGTCGGTTAAGCGTCTGCCTTCAGCTCAGGTCATGATCTCAGGGTCCTAGGATCGAGCCCCACATCGGGCTCTCTGCTCCTTGGGAGCCTGCTTCTCCCTCTCCCACTCCCCCTGCTTGTGTTCCCTCTCGCTGTCTCTGTCAAATAAATAAATAAAATCTTAAAAAAAAAAATACTGAAATATTTAACATGTAATTAAATCAATTCTTTAGACAATTTCATGAACATTTATCATTTAGATTTTTCTTAGTTGAGGGGTGCCTGGGTGGCTCAGTCGTTAAGTGTCTGCCTTCGGCTCAGGTCATGATCCCAGGGTCCTGGGATCAAGCTGCATTGGGCTCTCTGCTCAGCGGGAAGCCTGCTTCTCCCTCTCCCACTCCCCCCTGCTTGTGTTCCCTCTCTCACTCTCTCTCTGTCAAATAAATAAATAAAATCTTTAAAAAAATTTTTTTTCTTAGTTGACTCTCATACATTTCTTTTATTAAAAAGTTGGAATTAATCGGGCGCCTGGGTGGCTCAGTTGGTTAAGCGACTGCCTTCGGCTCAGGTCATGATCCTGGAGTCCCTGGATCGAGTCCCGCATCGGGCTCCCTGCTCGGCGAGGAGCCTGCTTCTCCCTCTAACCCTCCCCCCTCTCATGTACTCTCTCTCTCTCTCATTCTCGCTCTCTCAAATAAATAAATAAATCTTTAAAAAAAAAAAGTTGGAATTAATCGTTTCAATAAAGTTAATTCCCTTTTTAGGTAAATGACTAAGCTTCCATATTTAACACAAAAGGAAAATACTCCTTTAATAAGTATAATCAAGTTTCTTAAAATATTAGCTATAATATAAAAATTTAGAAGGGTTATCTTATTTAGCATTGGAGATACTTTCTTGCAAATGACAGCACTAACCAAATCAGTGCTGTTCAGTCATTATAGCATAATACCTTTGGAAATACTTTTTAGGCATACTAAATACTAAGTCTGATCAACATATATGCAATTAGAAGTTTATTATCTGATGTATTCACCTTCTCTGCTTTCTATAGAATTTGTGTAACAGTGGATTTGGCTAAGCCTGGAACATGATCAACCCAGATCCACCTCGTGTTCACCTACTTAAAATCTGCATTTTTAACAGCCACCCATACTTTCATCATCAAAGTAATACTTTGATTATATGCAAACTATATGTTTTGAAGCAGAAGACAATATCAGAAAATAGAATGTTGGTAGCAGAAATAATGGAGTAAACAAAACAAACTTAATGGCGAGTGACCCTCAAACTGGGCAAAAACAATTGTATGGTGGTAACTCTGACTCAGTGGCCAAGAAAAAAAATGACACGGTTCACTCTATAGTTTTTGACATGTAAGTTCTATAGCAAAGCTCTTCCATAGTGCTTTAAACTTGAGGGAAAAAAAAAGTCTTCAACACAATGTACTTAGAAACTCCTATTTGACAGTAAAGCTACCTAGCAAAGATGCTGCGATTTGGGCAGTGTTAATTTGTACTGTTTGTATACAAACACTCATGTTCTTTCATTTCATCAGGCTTTTAAAATATGCTTTATGATTTAATTCCTAGTTTTGTTGGTAAAGATGCCTTCTTGTTTATTAGAAGTTTACTTGGTAGAAAATGCAAAATTATATAGCTCTGTTGAGTTCCAGCTAGAGACAAACTTTACAGATTGCTTTAAAGAAAGTTCAGCTCTTACAAAATAGCTTTATAATACAGAGTTGCTTTTGGATTTTCCACATTCATTTTAAGTTTACTTAACAAATTACATACAGCGATTGGTCATTGATCTCATAATTTTTACTAGTTTGAGCTAACCTCAAAACTAAAATTTGGGAAATAATATCAAAATATTAAATTATCAAATATACTCCCAAAAAAATGTTTTGTAAACTGTCAAGTGATATCAAGATTATCTTACACAGAATCAAAATCAAAGCATTAATTAAATGAGTTTTTCTCTTGGATTTCACAACATAAAACATTCCTTTTAGCACTGTATCATCCCATTATTAAATTAATGTTATCTGCAAATACAACATATCTTAAATATTTATAAAAATTAAAAGCAACATACTTCTATATGGATAAGATACAGCATAACAATTTTGATATTCCCCTAGCCTACTTAAATGTAGATGCTAATTGTATCAAAATGTCTACTTAAGAGATTTTGGATAGAAACCAGGAAGAGTTTCTTAATAATCTAGAACTAGATGATAAAATGGTGAGGACGCTCAAGAAGACTAAGTGCACGTAAGCTTCAATAACGGACATCATCCATCTTTGAATACTGGACATTTGCCGGCCTGAAAACCAAAGTCAGACTGTAGGACACAGTATGGGTCCTTCCAGTTCACATTCTGGTATTTTGGCATTAAATGAGGATAGGTCACAAAACCTATGCACATTTTCAAGTTTGTTTTTTAAAAAATATATAATACTTGAACCAATCACAGAATAATGTATGGCTTATAATTTCTTTGTCAGTTTAAGCAACAGGAATAAAAATACATCTTTGTTCTGTGATGACCATTTATTGGGTGGACCGTTTTATTTTCCTCTTCACATTTTCGGCGACTGTTTCCCACTGGTATCATCAACCAGGTCTCTCAGGCGGGATAAATGGTGCAAAGCCCTTCATTAAAAAGTATAAAACACATTATAAACCAATATTAAGGACTGAACAGACAATGCAGACAGCAACAAATGGTGATTACGTTGTTTATTAACTTCAAAATTAGTATATGAGACATGAATTTATAGAGTAAGTGTCAAATATTTAGAATTTTTCTTTATAAAACCTTGAGATCTGAATAACTGAGGGCTAAAATAATTCATTTAAATTTTATAAAAATTTACTTTAAAAAATATATTTTTGACATTCACGGGATTTTTTTTTTTGAAAGTCTGCCACAAAGTTTAATAATAATAGGTTTTATTTGTGTCACACTTAACAAAACATTTTTTTATGTCATTATCACAATAGCTCTGTGAAATTATACCTTTTCTTTTGGAATACTGTTTATATCATTTAAGAAAAAAGTACATTAAGATGTACATTGAGAATAGCTAAAATAGCACTGAAGGATCAGTTACAGTTGAGGAAAACTCATTTTTATTGAGGATAAGGGGAAACAAATGACAATTATGTGGTATTAAACAAACAACCTGATTTTTTCTCTAAAATAAAGCTAAGATTATAGGTCAGGTCTCAGTGGAGAAAATTTAATCACCCCTCAAACAAACCAAGAAAAAAGAGGCCCTTAACTTTCCAGTCTTCCTCTAAAAATACTCTTCCTTTTTCCTTTCCCCTATTACTCATTCAGATCCTCAAAGACCACCCAGAAAATGTCAGTTAATCAACCATTTTTCAGATCTCTGATAAATAATAGACCAACAAAAACAAATAATGTAACAATTATGATGCGCAGTAATCTGTTAGTAATCTCTAAATTGAGTTGAAAGGTGGTGACTACAATACCCTATTTTTACGGTCTCTAACACAGGTTTGGTAAATTTATATTAAATAAAATACATTTTCCACTTGACCCAGGATATGAAGATGGAAGAAACTAGTACTGTTAATTACTGCATTCTATCTATTTCCCTGTACTCTACTTCTTGGACACTTACTCAAATGTAATAAGAATCTGGATTTTGCCACCCTTTTGGCAACTTCAATTAATTTTTGAGATTCTCATCTTCATTAACTAAATGACAATAAATCACCCAAAGTTACTATGCAATCAGAGGTAAAATTAATTAGACTCTATCATTTCTATATCCTATAGTAATATCTCTTTACCTAAAAAATCACTTTCTTTCTAGAGACACACATTTATGAGAAAGAAGATAATCTATGAATATACTTTGGACTTAGATCTATCTTTTTCTTTTCAGGCTTATTATTTAGCAACCTATGATTCAAAAGAGGAGCACCTGGCTGGTTCAGTCAGTGGAGCGTGAGACTCTTGATCTTGGGGTTGTGAGTTCAAATCCCACACTGGGTATAGAGAGTGCTTAAAAATAAAATCTTAAAAAAAGGAAGGAAGGAAGGAAGCAGGGAAGGTGGAAAGGAGAGAAGAAAGGGAGGGAGGGGCAAGCAGCTAGCGTCTTATCTTGCTGTTTACAATTCTGAGGGCCACAGATCCCTTGGATTTAGATGGTTGACTAAATTGGATGCGGGGAAAAAATCCTCATCTTTATTTACACTAAATGCTACCTGTAAATTAGCATTTCCTTCCATTATGAGTGTAAGCAACAGACCAAAATCGGTGACCTCATATGCCACAGAAATTAGAGATATTTTTCTATCACACTGTAGTCATTGCAGGTATCTCAGAAGAGTTTTGATATTCACTGCTACTTAAAAATTACAATAGTTATATATAATAGTTACAAAATTACATCAATTATTAACCCCATTGCTAAAACATATGCATTCTAAGTCTTTCTGCTTACAGTCCAAAAGTTCATATGACATCACTGGTGACCCAGACATTGATGCTTTCCAATATTCCCTTTCTCTGTTTGCTGATCAACATGTGAAAGGTAAATAAAAGACCACAGCATGGTTTAATGCTTTTATTCAAGTTATGTAAAAGGCCTTCATATAATATGTTTTCACAAAATGAATTTTAACTTACCTGTATTTTAAATGTCTTATTTAAATGCATTAACAAAGAAGCACATATTACTAATTAGAAATTTATTCTAACATTTTCATAACTATAACTCAATATAACTGGCTTCCTTTCTAGTCCTAGTTCATGTCTTTAAAAAACAATGTTAGGGAGAAAGGAGAATGATGGGAAGGAAAGGGAGGGGTATAGTATTATGGGAATGAAAAAAAAAGCTAAGCAGAAATATGAAATCTTCAGTCCCCCTACACAATCAGCTAGCAGTTCCTTTCATTTAACTTTTATCTGCCCGGCTAAGAATAAGACAATCAATCTACTTAGAGAAGAGGCTATCAAAAGTGATTTGCTCTTATGTGTAGGGACAAGCGCAGAATAAAATTATAGAAGGAAATTATTCCTGAGTTTCTTCTCCAAAAAGGTGAAAAAGCAAGCTAATGGGGAAAATATCAATTTAAGAGTTATGTTACATACAACACTGAATAGTCAATTCACCTTAAAAATTGAAATAAAAAAGCTCATGTCTTATTATGAAAAAGGATCTATCAGTGAGCATAAATAAATAGAAATCAACCCACAGGGCGCCTGGGTGGCTCAGTTGGTTAAGCAACTGCCCTCGGCTCAGGTCATGATTCTGGGGTCCCGGGATCGAGTCCCACATCGGGCTCCCTGCTCAGCGGGGAGTCTGCTTCTCTCTGACCCTCCCCGTCTCATGCTCTCTGTCTCCCATTCTCTCTCTCAGATAATAAAATCTTAAAAAAAAAAAGAAATCAACCCACAGAAACTCAGTAACAGACTGATTATATGAAGGCAATTTAACTATATTTTTAACTTACTGATATCTTGCATCTGGTTTCCTATTAGTACTGCTATATTGGCTGTTCTTAAATACTGTTTACCGGCCTATATTCAGCCTAGTATCCAGCAACAACTGAACAAACTGCCGACCACTCCCTAGGTTTTAGTAGAGTACATTAGAATAAAAGAAAGATCTTTGCTCTAGGATCATGTTTTGCAAATCTGAGAGGTAATTCTGTCTATTTCTAGTATAGAATGAAGACCAGAAAATTGAGCAAGAAAAGAGAACTGAGAAACAGGACAACTTTCTAGCTATCATTAAGTCTTCACAGCATGGCCTTTAGTACTGAGAACTATAAAATCTTACACATCCATTTCCAAATTGTATATAAAACAACAAATTCCAAAGCCAATACAAATTATTTTTGGATGACTGATGATTTTGCAATCATCTCCTACTGCTCACCTTTATAGCATATGAGCAACATACTATTGCTCATTCTTCACAGCCAGCCTGGGCAGAGTAGCTGGTGGCTTACATGACATACAAGATTCTAGAAAAGGCCCCTGCTCAAAAACTACAATTTTTTCATTTGCCAAGATGACAAATTTCTCTTATGGATGTTTTAGTTAATAAGTTTTTATTGAGTTACTATTATGTAAATACATAAGACAAAGCTAAAGCATTATAGGGATACAAAACAATTACAATTTAGATTCCTACTAAAAGCAAAATCCCTCTGAAAAAAATAACATTTTAAGCTACTCAATCATTTATACTTCAGGTCTAATGAGTCTTCCCAGAGAGCAGTTATTTCTAATGGAAGAATATAAGAAAACTGAGTGTCCAACAGAGTAAACAGAACCATACTAAGAGCTTGGCATTTCCTAAGGCTAAGGAAAGACATTTTAAAACTGGTTAGCAATCAAACTGTTAAAAACAAAAACTGTTATTTGAGGGGTGGGGAGAGACATAATAGGACTTTTCATCCCAGGAAAGGTCATTAAAGCACCCAAGGTACAATCTGCAACTTTTGAAGAAGCTGAGTCTGTTTATTTTGAATCATGAAAAGATGACTATAAACCTAACCAGAACAATTTGAATTTCAAATTGTCCTTAAAATAATCTACAGATTAAAAATAATGAAAACATGTACTCACACATTTTTAAAAGTTTAAACTTACTTCATAACAGTACAAATGCCTTACTGATAATACCTTTGAAATGTAAGTAAAAGCCAAATTAAGACTGCCCAGATAATCCAACAGAACCAACAGCTAAAAGCCATCTAACAAAACATGAATCTTACTCTCTGAAAATGGCATTCTACATGTAGGCAAGATTATTGGTTGTCCAAGCTAGAAAAAAGTTACTACTATGAAAAAAAATTCTTTTAGCTAATAGTAAAAGCACCTATAATATCAATTTTTATGGTCATTTAATTACTTACAGCCCAGTGTTCATCTTCACCAAGAAAAACATCTTCCAGGCTATGTACTTTAACTCAGAAAACACATTTAAGTCTGTGACACAAGTTCAATATAAATGCTTTTAAGAAGGGTGCCTGGGAAAAATGGACAGGGAAAGAAACAACAAATGTTGGAGAGGTTGTGGAGAAAGGGGAACCCTCTTACACTGTTGGTGGGAATGCAACTTGGTACAGCCACTTTGGAAAACAGTGTGGAGGTTCCTCAAAAATTTAAAAATAGAGCTACCCTATGACCCAGCAATTGCACTACTGGGTATTTACCCCAAAGACACAGATGTAGTGAAAAGAAGGGCCATATGCACCCCAATGTTCATAGCAGCAATGTCCGCAATAACCAAACTGTGGGAAGAGCCGAGATGCCCTTCAACAGATGAATGGATAAAGAAGATGTGGTCCATATATACAATGGAATATTACTCAGCCATCAGAAAGGATGAATACCCAACTTTTACATCAACATGGATGGGACTGAAGGAGATTATGCTAAGTGAAGTAAGTCAAGCAGAGAAAGTCAATTATCATATGGTTTCACTTATTTGTGGAACATAAGGAATAGCATGGAGGACATTAGGAGAAGGAAGGGAAAAATGGGTGGGGGGAATTGGAGGGAGAGATGAACCATGAGAGACTTGGACTCTGAGAAACAAACAGGGTTTTAGAGGGGAGGGGGGGGGATTGGTTAGCCCAGTGATGGGTATTAAGGAGGGCACGTACTGCATGGAGCACTGGGTGTTATATGAAAACAATGGATCGTGGATCACCACATCAAAAACCAATGATGTATTGTATGGTGAGTAACATAACATAATAAAATCAAAAAAAAAAAAAAAGAAGGGCGCCTGGGTGGCTCAGTCAGTTAAGCATCTGCCTTCGGCTCAGATCATGATACCAGGGTCCTGGGATCAAGGCCCAAGTTGGGCTCCCTGCTCAGCAGGGAGTCTGCTTCTCCCTCTCCCTCTGACCCTCCCCCCTGCTTGTGCTTTCTCATGGTTTCTCCTGCTCTCTCTCTCTCTCTCAAATAAATAAAATCTTTTTTAAAAATTTGTTTAAATAAATAAATAAATAAATGCTTTTAAGAAACACGAAAAGCTTGAGGTCATCTACTTTAAATTTTAAAGCAGAATGAGGTCTTTATTCCTAGACAACCAATTGAGGCCCTGCACTAGCCTAAATGGATAATGTACCACTATCATTAATAAGAGGAGTGTTAGGAACACAGGCTATAGAATCAGACTATCTGGTTTGAATCCCACTGCTACCTCTCACTAGCTATGTGACCTTGGACAAGTTACCTTATTACTTGATCTTTATTACCTGATCTGAATTATGAAAATAATGATAGTACTTAACCTCATAGGGTTATAAAGATCACATGAATTACATTCCAAAGCACTAAGAACACTGACACTTGGTAAGTGTTCAATAAATGTTAGTTATTATCATTATTCACTGACTCCTACTGGATAGGAACACTATACCCAAGTACTATGGCAGGCTATAAAGAAAGAGGCATTATTTGTACCCAGGACATTATAAGTAGAGGGGGAAAAATCATACATACATATATTTTTAAACCATGGAAACAAAAAAATATGTGTGTGTGTATACACACACATACACATACATATCATGGCAATTAGAGTCCTAAGTTTACATGTCTAGTGTTTCACTTTTCCACCACTTCCTTAGAAAACCAAATCCTCAGCAAATTCTGAAAGGACAAAAGGTAGACAATATTTGTTTAGCCCCACTTATAGCCAAGTGAAATGATGTCAGTAAAGTAAAAAATTTCAATCTTAGCATGTCCTAAAGTTCAGTATTCCATCTTCTGAGGGTACTTCATATTCACACAACAAAACCCATAAATAAAGACGATTCCCTCTGCCAATACCATGACCATAGGAAACATTTGTATTCATCTCCACATTTTTACTTAAGATAATGTAACTAAGGAAATAGCAGATTAATGTTAACACCTTTATGGCATTTAGACCTATTTTTATATCCAGGACATTATGTCCACTTTAGGTTTCTGTGGAGATACGTCAAATAATGACACATTTATGATTATTATATTTATTCTAGAGGGAATACATAAAAACACATTTCATGAACAAGTTGTTCTTCCATGATATCCATACCAATACTATCTCAAATTGTTGCTATTAGTCGGAAATGAAAAGAGAATCTCTTTAAGCCACTACATCCATTATACTTAGGTGTCTAAGGTTATCTCATTAGGTCCTAAGAACATTTTAATAGAAAATAACTCAAGTTTAAGAGAAAACTTCAGGATTAAACATTGTTCCATGAAGCTTAAATATACCAAGTATATCTATTCTTAGAACTACTTAATTCCTCCTATAATCTTCTGATTTCAAAGGAAAGGCTAAAATGGATTTGTATCCATAATATATTCAGAAATTAGTAGGGAATACTTACTTTTGAAGTGACCTAGTAATAGGAACCATACTTTCCTTCAACTGTAATTTAGAGAAATTATCTTCTGAAACCTATTAAAAACACCAAATATAACAAGTTATTGAAAATATTATGTAACTATAAACTTAAATACTATTTAATATGTGAATAATAAGAACAATAAAAAATATTGTCTGCATTTCCAAGGAAATAATTCTAGCAAATAATTTTCAGTGAAGCATTACATATTTTCTCTTTATTCTAGGGGTGCCTGGGTGGCTCAGTCAGTTAAGCGTCCACCTTCGGCTCAGGTCATGATCCCAGGGTCCTGGGATCAAGCCCTATGTTGGGCTCCCTGCTCAGTGGGGAGCCTGCTTCTCCCTCTCCCACTGCCCCCCTCCCTGCTTGTGCTCTCTCTCTCTCTGTCAAATAAATAAATAAATAAAATCTTTTTAAAAATAAATAAATATTTTCTCTTTATTCTAAAATTATAACTACTTAGATTCATCTTTCATGTACACTTTTTTTTTTTTAAAGATTTTTTTATTTATTCATTTGAGACACAGAGATACAGAGAGAGAGAGAGAGCATGAGCAGGGGGAGAAGCAGAGGGAGGGGGAGAAGCAGACTCCCCGCGGAGCAGGGAGCCCGATGCAGGGCTCAATCCCAGGCCCCTGGGATCATGACCTGAGCCGAAGGCAGATGCCCAACCATCTGAGCCACCCAGGCACCCTTTCATGTACACTTCTAAATGTATGTCCAATAAAAATAAAACCTTGACTTGAAATTATAACTGTAAGAACAAGGTTATGTCTCAATGATGTCTAAAAAAGGATGGAATACACTCTATATGTTAATGTAATAATCATTAAAATGTATAGACAAGAATTAAGTAATACAGTTCCTAAGAGCTGATCCATTCATATGTAATTAAAACTGAATTTCATAAAGCTCTACTGAATAAGAATTAAAAAAACCAATGACAATAAAAATATTTATTAAGTATTTACCAGCTATTTTTTATCAGGTGTCAAGTACTATATAATAAGTACTTCACAGAGTTTATCTCAATTTATCTTCTCAACCTCATTTTACAAAAGAGGAAGCTGAAACTAAAGAGGTTAAGTGATTTGTACAAATATTGCACTTGCTAGTTAAGTGGCAGAATTAGAATTTAAAATTGGATTTAGGAGAATATAAACTCTCTGTAAACACTATACTACTGTGAAGAAAATTCAATCCCTACAGAACAGTAGCCCAAAGTACTAAGAGATTTCCAAGTTCCTAGGAAATACACAAAAACATAATGGTTTTAAAATAAAATTTTACATCAGCTATAAGAAGAGCCAAACTCATGGTAACCAAACAAAATTTCAGAAGACAAAGGTTATGTGGAGAAGTCTAAGGTTGAAAAGGTTTTCCAGGCCTCCCCAAATATAAATACAAAAAGTTGGATTATACCGATAATTTTATAGGGCATTAAAAAACAACTCCTACAATCCTTCCATATTACAGTTGTAATGTTGGTAGATCTAAATAAGATGTTGTATTTACAACCATAAACTAAATAGAACAACCCATTCAGGGGTACACACAACTACAGAAATCTAATAGTATTATAATTAAGTTAATTTCTGAAAAAAATAACAATTAGCACAACTCTACAACATGTGTTATGTGGCATGCTTATTAACATATAACTATAGTGGTCAAGCTGAAAAAGATCTAGGAAGAAATCATATCTTCAGAGATCTCAATTCACATTCATAGATCTCAATTCATAAATCAAGTCTGTGCTTACTTGCTTAATCTCTTCTTTCAGTTCTGCTGTTTTATTCTGATTAAAACTTTCTTGTACTGCTTGAAGATTAAATAACATTTGTTTCAGTGCTTCAACAGGACCATGATGTTTCCCTCCAGAAAGGGTACAGCTCTGAGGTTAAAACAGATGAAACCAAGCAATTCAGGGAGGAAAAAGTTGTTATTTTTTATTATTTTCCCCCAATATAAAATTAGTGCAAAAATTCAAACCGTACAATCAATAATGTGTCTTGAAAAATCAAAATTGTAACTCAACACCTCCCCTTACCCAGTCCCCAGATGAAGTTACTTACAGACAACCATTATTAAAGTGAGGCAATATTCTTTCTAGTCTCTGCTCTTTTCAAATGAACAGTACACCTTCACATTTGCAATACATTCATTTATACATTTAAAATCATAGATTTTTGAGAACTGACAAGCTCAGGTAGGCCAACATGCTCTTTTTGGGTACGTAAATGAAGCTGGTTATCGCGGAACAGTGACTAGAATTTCAAATATGGCATTCTCTAAACACTTTTAAGTATGTTTTCACAAAGAGAATGCTAGTTTTTCACTTATTCATTGGCCACACATTCCTTGCTACCTGAAAAACACGCATACCTCAATTATCACTGATCTTACTTGCATTCAAGGAGGGCAACAGCACTAGATAAGGTGGTCAGGATTCTTTTAAGAGAATCTATAAGGGATATTTTTAAACTTCTTTTTTAAAGTCTTCTTACCAAACTCTTATTTTTACATCTTCCATATTACATACATCTTCAATATTATGTTATACATATTTCACCAGAATTTTAAAAATAAAGAAAAATAAACAGGGCTTAAGGATCCAATTAGCCTTGGGGCACTTGGATGGCTCAATTGGTTGAGCATTCAACTCTTGTTTTTGGCTCAGGTCATGATCTCTGGGTCATGGGATGGAGCCCTGCGTCAGGGAGTCAGCTTGGGATTCTCTTCCTTCCCTCTCCCTCTGCCCCTCCCTTCCTCCCTCCCCCTCTCTCTCTCAAATAAAAATAAATAAATCTTTAAAAAAAAAAAAAGGATCCAATTAGCCTTATACTCCTGACTCTTGACTCTTGTGGACAGCACCTGAAGCATTATCTCTAAATTACCTCCATCCAGCCACTGACTTAGAAGAATTTCTGGCTGCCTGATGCCAACCATAAGGGTTACAAAAGCCTGCCTCTGGAGTGAATTTTTCATGCAAACTAGTGATCAGAGTTCCAAAAAGAAAACTACGAGAAACAGATTATATGAACTGTTTGTGCCATTCACTAATGAATATTTAATAAATGTTGGTATGTCTGATAGAATTTGTCCTGAGACTCATCATTAAAACGTGGTAATGAGGGCACCTGGGTGGCTCAGTTGGTTAAGCGACTGCCTTCAGCTCAGGTCATGATCCTGGAGTCCCAGGATCGAATCCCGCATCAGGCTCCCTGCTCAGTGGGGAGTCTGCTTCTTCCTCTGACTCTACCCCCTCTTGTGCTCTCTCTCTCTCACTCTCTCTCTCAAATAAATAAAATTAAAAAAAAATAAAAATAAAACCTGGTAGTGAATGTCTTGGAGTATATCTTTTTATATAGCTCTCTCAGAACTATAGTAATGTTTCACATATTAAAAAAACAAATAATTTAAACCAAATAGGATGTGGTTTAAACTCTATACAATAAAAGTGAACCACCTAACAGAATTACAATTGAACAATATGACCACAATGAAAGGTGTTGGGAAGAAATAATTAACCAAGGTAACTTTGGAAAGCAGTACTCTGACTGGATATTGTAAGGCTAAGATAAAAAGAACTATACATAAATAATGTGATCTAGGGGCGCCTGGGTGGCTCAGTCGTTAAGCGTCTGCCTTCGGCTTAGGTCATGATCCCAGGGTCCTGGGATCGAGCCCCGCATCTGGCTCCCTGCTCAGCGGGAAGCCTGCTTCTCCCTCTCCCACTCTCCCTGCTTGTGTTCCTGCTCTCGCTGTGTCTCTCTCTGTCAAATAAATAAATAAAATCTTTAAAATAAAGAAAGAAAGAAAGAAAGAAAGAAAGAAAGAAAGAAAGAAAGTGATCTAGTTAGTAAATTTGTTTCTTACAGGCATATGGATTAACAATTGCCAAAGTATGTGTATGCTAAGAATGCACGAATAGTTAAGGGATTATGGATAATAGACGGGATTCTCACCAGTGGAAAGAAGTCACAAATAAGGAACAGGAAAGGCTAAAACAAACCCTGAAGGACTGGACTGGAGTCAGAGGTATCAGTATGAACTCATGATTTTATACATACATATAAAATATACAGATATAGAAATATAGATGTGCATGTGTGGATTAGTAAACATACATGTTTCGTAGATCTGCCTGCTGAGAAAGTCTAGAATGAATAACATCCCAGTAGCAATAAGCACAACTAGTGCCCAGATCTTCATTTCTAAATGCCATTTTCCAGTTAAAAAAACATGGCCCCACAGAGAAGTGCTCCAAAAAAGGATGAGGACATGTCAAAAGGACACAGGGCCAACCTGAAGGAACTCCTTATGGCCAAAACTGGAACAATTTGAGCAACAAAGTAACAACATTGTATTAAAAACTTACAATATCTATTTATGAGTCCCTATCGATATAAATAATTTAATTAATATATGGGGAGGAGAAGGAACAGTTCTTCATTCTACAAGATTTCAATTAAAAGAAAAGAAGATCCACCAATGGATGCTAAAATTAGTGAAATTTTGAGTCTATTTGCACAGTGTCAAAGTATCTCCCCATATTTATTAATTACAAGGGGAAACTGTAATTTTACTAAAGGGAGAGACAGTAGACACTATAGTGTTCAAGGTTAACATCACAAGTATTAACATATTATAATTTCATATATATTATTATATTAACACATTGTTATGGACTGAATGTTTGTGTCCCCCTAAAATTCTTATGTTGAAGCCTAATCCCAATGTGATGGTATCTGGAGAAAGGACTTTTGTGAGGTAATTAGGTCACAAGGGTGGAGCCCTCATGAATGGGATTAGTGCCGTCCTAAGAAGAAACACAAGAGAGCTTGCTTCTTCCCTGTTCTCTGGCATGGGAGATCTTATGGAGAAGATGGCCATCTGCAAACTAGGAAGCAGGACCTCACTAGAACCTTGATCTTGGACTTCTCACCCTCCATAACTGTAAGAAATAAATGTTTGTTGTTTAAGCCACCAGGTCTATGGCATATTTATTACAGTAGCCCAACTAAGACACATATCAGTAAATCAATGATATCAATATATCGTGAACCCTCTGGTATGATGCACTGAGAAGGGCATAGCATGATTTCTGTCACATTCTTGCCAAAACCATAACCTCATTCTAATCATGAGATAACTTCAGACAAACCCAAATTGAGGAACTATCTACAAAATAACCAACCGACCAGTACTCTTTAAAAAGTGTCAAGGTCATGACAGACAAGGATAGACTGAGGAATTGTCACAGACTGAAGTAGATTAAAGAGACATGACAACTAAACACAATGTTGGACCCTGGAACAGGACATTGGTAGAAAAACTAGTGAAATCAGAGTAAGGTCTGTAGTTTAGGTAACAGAATTGTACCTATCTTAATTCCTTGTTTGTGATCACTACAGTATGGTATGTGAGATGATAACATTAGGGAAGCTGAAAGAAGGGTGATAAGAACCTTCTTTACATCTAAAATTATTAAAAACAAAACAGGGGTGCCTGGGTGGCTCAGTCGTTAAGCGTCTGCCTTCGGCTCAGGTCATGATCCCAGGGTCCTGGGATTGAGCCTCACAATGGGCTCCCTGCTCAGCGGGGAGTCTGCTTCTCCCTCTCCCACTCCCCCTGCTTGTGTTCCCTCTCTCGTTGACTCTCTCTCTCTGTCAAATAAATAAATAAAAATCTTTAAAAAACAAAAACAAAACAAAACAACCTGGTAGTGTAGTGAGATTGTGTGTGTACTGGCAGGGGAAAAGGGACCAGTTGGTTAGTATTTAACACTCATCCATCTCAAACTTAAAAGAACCTCTGCAAATTTATTCCTCTACCAGTGCTCTTTACCTAAGTAAATGCCACCACCCAATCTTTTAGCTGCTTGACTCAAACATCTTGGATTCATTCTCTGAATTGTATCTCCATCCTACTAGGTCTACCTTCAAAATACATGCTAAAGTCTACCCATTTCTGACTACCTCCAATGTACCCACACTATGCCAATCCTATCCAGAAAGACTACAGAAGTTTCCTAACTGGGTTCCCTGCTCCTTCACCAGCTCCTTCTAAGTCTGTGCTCCACACAGCTGCCATTTTTTATTTTAAAATGTAGATCTGATCACTTCATTCCTCCACTCAAAACCCTCCAGTGACTTCTCATCTCACCTAAATAAAACAAAATCTTCATTCCATCACTTACAAGACCCTACATGATCTGGTTCCTGGTTACCGCTCCATCTTACCTCTTACCATCCTTTCCCTTGTTCATTCTGATCGAGCTACCCTAATGGACTCTAATATTCTTTGAATGTGCCAAATACAATTCTGCCTTGCGGTTTCTGCACTTACTATTACCTCTACATGTAAAGTTATTTCCCCATGTATATTTGGCTTATTCACTCATTTTAGATTTTTGCTCAAATATCAGCTCATTAAAGGTCATTCTTAACTACCCTAGCTAAAATTATACCCTTATTTTTCTATCCCAACTAATTTTTCTTCACAACATTTACAGTATTCCCTTATATATCACATACAATATTTTTGTTTAGTTTTCTCTCTAACTGGAATAAAAAATACAAGACACAAGGATTTCTTCTCTCTTATTCACTACTAGGGATACAGTTCCTAAAAAAAGTGCTTACTATTGAAATATTTGCCAAAAAAATATTTGATAGGGGTGCCTGGGTGGCTCAGTCGTTAAGCATCTGCCTTCGGCTCAGGTCATGATCCCAGGGTCCTGGGATCGAGCCCCGCATCTGGCTCCCTGCTCTGCGGGAAGCCTGCTTCTCCCTCTCCCACTCCCCCTACTTGTCTTCCCTCTCTCACTGTTTCTCTCTGTCAAATAAATAAAATCTTTAAAAAAAAATTTTTTTTTGATAATTAAGCTTCACTTACCCAATATCTGCTATAGTATCTTACACAAAGTTCTAAGGTCAAACATATTCTGACAGCTTCTACTTTCTCTAGTATATTTCACAGAAGGAGTTCACTTTATTAAATTTTCAGCTAATCTTTGAGTGTTTAACCTCTCAAATCTTCCATATTTCAAGACCCCAAAAGTATGATTTCAATATTTAACAGCCATGGCTATATTTCTATGTCAAATGATATATAATTTCTTATGTGCACATATACATATTTATACTTTATTTTAGGGTTACTTGCAAGATGCACATATGCTGATTTTGTAAAATTGGATAATAATTTTCCTATTTTCCTAAATTAAAGAGATTTATCATTTTCTCTTAGAAACACAACTCTCAATAATCAACCACTGTATGGGAAAATATAACTTACTCTATAATGATATGCTTTATATATTGCCCCAAAAAACAAAACAAAAAAACCATGATAATTTAAGCTCTCTGTAGAGTTCAATCCCAGGTCCCTCTACTTTAGAATACTAAAACAAAATTATCAATAATTCTAGGAGCGATGGTTTAATGCACTTGTGTTGAAAAAGCAGGAATTTGGGTGCCTAGGTGGCTCAGATGGTTAAGCATCTGCCTTCGGCTCAGGTCATGATCTTCAGATCCTGGGATCAAGCCCCATGTCGGGCTCCCAGCTCAGCGGGGAGTCTGCTTCTCCCTCTCCCTCTGCCTTTTCCCCTGCTTGTATTCCCTGTCTCTCTCTCTTCCTCAAATAAATAAATCTTTAAAAAAGAAAAAAGAAAAAAAAAAGAGGGAATTCGAATGAGTTTTTCTTTTTTAACATCTTAGAAATTAAAATCTGTGTATTAGTCATAAATCCTCTTTTAGTAAGTTAAAAAATCCTCTTTTAGTAAGTTAAAAAGATTTAACTTCACCCACCTGATTATCATTATTTAAAAAATCTTCAAGGAATCCTTTAGCACACTTTGCCCTTGAAGTTTGTTGAGGACTATCATCAGAATTAACAGGAACAGGAGATTTGCTAAATAGGATTTAAGGATACAAGATAGTAATTAAGTTCCCAATTCATAAAACTTAGTGTATAACTGGTTATCATTTAAACAAAAATAGTCACCAAGAAACAACCATTATAGATATGATTCATATTGATTTTGCTTTGTAATTCCCTCATCTTCTCTCTAAACTGATACCAGAATCTAACCTTCCCTATCTCCTTGTTTCTCCTTTAAAGCTTTAAGGAAAAACTATGAAGAAAGTAAAAACATTAGTCTTTAACTAAATAAATAAGCCTTCAACTACAGGCTATACTCCAAAATCTTGTTTGTTTGAAATAAGCAGTACATTTTTCCAAATAGACATGGTTTGTCACCCAATGATAGTTAAAAACCCCCACAAATACATGAGTTTCTACTGGAATGGCAGTTACATGCTCTTCCATGTCAAAGCAATAGGACTTGCCCTCCAGAACTGGCATTAACAAAGAGGACAGATTACAGTGGGGAAAAGATCAATTTTGAAATTAAAATTCCGGAGTTCCAATCCCAACCCCACTCACTATGTGATTATATGTAATTTATTTATCTAAATTTCAGTTTTACATTTGTAGTCCCACTTATCTTACAGAAGTACTGCATAAATTAACTCTATGTACCTGGAACATGTAATAGATGCTCAATAAATATTAGTTTATTTCTCGATGTTTCTTTTCTTTTTTTTTTTTTTTAAAGATTTTATTTATTTATTTGACAGAGAGAGACACAGCGAGAGACGGGAACACAAGCAGGGGGAGTGGAAGAGGGAGAAGCAGGCTTCCCGCGGAGCAGGGAGCCCAAAGTGGGGCTCGATCCCAGGACCCTGGGATCAGGACCCGAACTGAAGGCAGATGCTTAATGACTGAGCCACTCAGGCGCCCCTATTTCTTGATGTTTCAAGGTATAGTAGAGCAAAGGGCAACCCAAGCAAGTCAGAATTTTCCCAAAACAAATTCTATTAGTCACAGAGAATAAATAAAATCATTCTCTCTCTTATTCATATGTCAATATAAAATATGTTTCTAGGGACGCCTGGGTGGCTCAGTCAGTTAAACGTCTGCCTTTGGCTCAGGTCATGATCCCAGGGTCCTGGGATGGAGTCTCACATAGGACTCCTTGCTCAGCAGGGAGCCTGCTCTCTCTCTCTGCTTGCCGCTCCCCCTGCTTGTGTGTGCTCGCTCTCTCGCTCTCTGACAAATAATCTTTTAAAAAAATAAAAAATAAAAAAAAATAAAATGTGTTTCTAACTCAAGTGCTCAGATATCTAAGAATCTTTCTCTAACATTTAAATGTCACAATTCTAATTTTTCTTAGTAATTAACAGTACCTCATTATTGACTCATTTGATTTGTAACTTACTATGAGCTTTTCTTGCTCCCAAGTAGTCTTTTTGCCCATTCTTTACCAAAAGAGTTTGCACATCCATCCACTACCATCAAAAAGCATTTACCAGATTACTGAAGATAAGTGTGGGGTACATAGGGATTCATTATACTATTTTTCTACTTTTGTATTTCTTTGAAATTTTCCATTATAAAAATGTTAAATAAACAAACAAAAAAAGTAATTATCTGACTGTGATTGTGTTCTACCTTCTAGTACACTACCTTGAGTACTTCCTAGTCAATTTTTGTTTTGATGATAGATTGACAATAAGTTGTCAACATCACACTGAGGTCAGGTCTAATTCCTTCTCCTCACAGTCCATCATTCATTTTATGTACAAACATACCCATCATAATATGAATTCAATCTTCCAGAAGCCAACTTCTATACACAAGGTACTGGGCCAAACCAATGATTGTAATAATCATACAAGCGTAAATTATATTATCTAATCACATAATACACTACATGCATTCAAAAATTTTACTCTTAAATACCTCTTATACTATCTGCTCACCCATTTCGGTTGCAAGTGAAAGTATTATAGTTATGGTACTTCACAAAGACCAACTGACAAGAAAATACGAAATTAGAAAATAAGTTTAAGAATTAAGTGAGCTAGTTATTAACCCAAGTTTTAAAAAATAAAGATACTATTGAACCAACAATTGAGAAATGAAGCTAAATATGGGAAAAAAATATTCTGGATAATCATCACCACTATTAACAGTTACAACAGAGCTCATCAAAAGTCAGAAATTGTTCTAAGTACCTTGTATATATCTTCTAATCAAACGAATTCTCACAGCAACCCCAAGTAGAAGAAGAACTTATATAAGGTCTTATACAAGGTAGAAGTAACTTGTACATAGTAGAATTTGTACAAAGCAGTAGTAATTTGTAAAAAGCAGAAGTATAACTTGTACAAGGTGTCAGCAAAGAAGTCACAGGGCTGGGATTCCTAACCAGAATTATATTCAGTGTCCATGTTCAAAAAAATAAGATGTTCAACTGAGAAGTGATAAAAAAAAATGGATACAGGAATTAACAGACTCTGTCTATAACAGACCACAACAGACTAAAAGTTTAGACAACAGAAGATGATAAATTTTCAGAGCCTAAGGCAGGATATAGGGTTACCAAGAATGCATTTCTGATGAGTTCAGATGTAATAATATCCCTAAGGAAAAAAGCTTTCCTACCTAAGCTTAATTCTTACTCCACACTCACATTCATAGGTTTCTAGGTAAACACTATTTAAATTATTCTGAGAAGCTATGTCATAGGAAGAAGGTTAAGCACACAAATGAAAATAATCTTAGAAACTACAAAAATTTATACCACAGACCATACAAAAATTGCACCACTGTTTAAGGAAAATAACTAAGAGAAAGTAAAATGTAAATGAAAAGAAATGGATAACTGCATAGCTCCATATATGGAGAGAATATAGAAGGAGAAAAAACTTAAAGCAAAAAGAAAATAACAAGAATTTTATATCCTCAAACTGCAAAATAGTTGCTTTGGGCTATGATTCTTCATATTAAACATAAATCAGTATTTTATAGTGCAACACAAGAAACATGTAACAAAGGCGAAAGTTATAGAATGTGCCTAAGGTTATGAAACATTACACCATCTTGTAACAACTGAAAAATGCAATTTAAAGAAACAACACAAAGCAATGTTCTATACAACTAACGTCATTATCATTGTTAATTATCATTGAATTACTTAAAAAATAAATCAGCTGTTCACATGACATTTTTTATTTGGAAAACTAGGAAATTTTTCCATCGTAACTTACGTACAAAGTAACAGGAATATTTTCCCATGATCTTTCTGCTTCAAGTTTATCTAATGAACAAGGACTATCATCCTTCTTTGTAGACTTCGGTAACTCTTTAGTACAATGCTCTAGATTTCTCTTGGCCTTCAGGATAAGCAATTCAATTTTGTCACCTAATTTAAAAGATTAAATTAATTCAAGAGAAAAAATAAATACAAAGCACAGCAAAATCTCAAAGGCAACAAATAAGAATTCAGATAATTTGGAATATACACATAACTATAACAATAAACTTTTTTAATATGACATTTCAAAGAAGAAAAGGGGAGAAAAGACATTTCCTAGGCACAAAATGCTACGTAAATGAAGACCATAAGTGTTCAGAAGATTTATCATCTGATCATTACATCAAAAATATAGCATAAAAGCTCCTAGACATTAGGTCAAATTTACAGCACTTCCTTTGGTTCTTAAAAACAAAACAAAACAATTACCACTGAATGGCTTTTTGGTTTGTCCTGGGAGAACTGGATTCTCACACTGACATTGGCTATGTTCAGAATCACATTTATATTCATTAACTAATCCTTTATCATCACTCAAGGAGTCTGAAATGTTTGAGGGTTCAAAAGAATATTCAAAACTATCTAATTTATTCATAAGTCGAGAAGTTCTTTGTGCCTGGTAACTATGTCTAGGGGAACAATGATCTTCTTTAAATATTTTAGAAATCCTTTGACTATTTGTATCAGGTAGCAAGTCTTGATGGTGGAGCCAGACTGGGTATGTGAAATCAGGTAGACTAGTTATTCCTGAAACATTAAGGTCAGATTTCTGGCTAGTGAGCCATCTTGGATAATTCTTTTCAAGTTTGTGTTCTGAACTGTCTTTGAAAGACAACTTCTTGGAAAATGATAAAGATGGTTCAGAAACCCACTTATTAGTCTTATTCACAAGTTTTGTTTTTTTTAGCCTACCACGTTGCTTTCCATTTATATTTGTGTATACAACAGGAGTAACTAAGTTATCTTTGTACATGGGAGTGGAAGGTTCTTGAAAATTTTGATTCTTTTCAGTATCCGAGGAACTCAGTCTTCGAATGCATTTCTTGTTTTTCTTGCTAATTCGGTGACTTGATCCAATGCAAGTTAAAGAAAATGATCCATCTGCTGGAAGTTTTAATAGATCATCAGTTGTTAGGCTAATGGAGTCTATGTCATTAATAGTCTTTCTTCTACAGGATGAAGAGGAGCATTTTTTGGGATCAAGATTTTCAAAAGCTGAAAAACAAAGCATAGTTCTGTTTATTTTCCTATATTACATATAACAATACTTCATAATATTCAACAGTAAACAGAATTAAGAATTTAAGAATCATTTTTGCTGCTTCCCTTTATCTTCACTAAAACTTTGATTGAAAGTATAAAAGGTATAGGTAGATGAAATACAATGTGCTTTTTCCTCCCATCTCTCCAATTTACTTTAAGTTCTACACTTTTCTCCCAAACTCTTAAATTTTCGCTTTTCTTTAATTTACTGTTTCTTCAACTTTTTTCATCTAGACATACCTGATGCACTAATACACTCACATTAATATTGGTCACTCAACACTGGCTGCAATTTAGGAGAAAAATATGCTATTAAACTAGGTGGAAAAACAGTTCGCTTTCTGCCTACTAAACCTGCACCAGCATTAACACAAAGAGAACATCTGTTCTAATACTCTTCCGGAATACAATGCCCACATACTTCTAAGAGTTGAATGCAAATTTTTTCCATACTAGGGCCATTCCATAAGTACTTAGTAAAGTGTTACCTGGGTTATCAACAGATGCATTTTCCAAACTTGTCTTTGTGGAAGACTTATCAAGGAAAAACTCTTAACATCTTATATTATTGTCCCACAGAATACAGATCAGGAAGACTAATAGAATCTTATTCTGTCAATTGGGATTAATCAAGTATAAATTCAGAAAGACAAGTTTGTTTAAAGTCATTAAGCTAGTTAATGAAACCTAGAACCACCAAGTCAATGCTGTTTCCATTATGCTATAATAAAATGGCTTAAGGGTTTAGGATCAACCACCTGCTGTTATTAGTTACATTCATCACCTTCCCTCCAAGGTCACAAGAAGCTTTTAGCTGAAAATTCCTGAGATCCAGAGAATTACAGAATCATTTAAGAAAAATATCAAGACCTCAATATTATAAAGTCATTTTTACCCCAAAGGAACAACAACAAAAAAAAGTGTCTAGTTTTTCAAGGCTGCATCTCTCAAATGCTTTAAATCAGTAGACAAAATAAATAAATAAATATATAAATATATAAATATAAATAAAAAATAAAAGCATACCATTCTTTGGTTTATAAATATAGTTGGAGAATTCCGGCATATTAGCGGAACATCTTTCAATGTTAATCTTTCCAGTGCTTGCACCAGGATACATTTGGCTTAAATCAAAATCATCAATATAGGCCTGTAGAGCCTGAGATGCAGAACTATACAGTTTATCCTTATACTGAAAAGAGCCATCAGAGTTAGAGGAATTACTACCACTCAGGCTGCAGCTTGCTAACAGAGAAGATACTGAAGATTGCCGAGAACAAACTCTGTGTTTTGTAATTGATTTTGCCATGGCTTCCTCAAAATGGCTTATTTCTATTCACTTCTCTTAAAAACTGTAATACAAAAACAACAGGTTACGGTTCCATTAAAAGGAATAACAGCCATACAGAGAGAAATTACTAAACATGTAAACTTTTTATAATCTTCTTTAAAGAATAAAATCCATTTCTATCATCCTTTTAAGGCAATGCACATTATAGATTTTCTATTATTGTAATTACTGTGAATTCCTTCATCATTGATTTAGAAACATTTATTGAGTACCTACTATGTTCCTGAAATTTTGTATACATAATTATCCGAGAATAGTACTTGGGGAAGAGTCCTCACTATTTTTAAGCCCTAAAAACTACTGAGGTACGGTCTTTCTTATGGGGACAGAGTCTATGACATCACAATACCTAACATTCTCCTATACAGAATATTTTTCATTTCATAAGCCTAATATCATGCATCACAGATAGTAGGTGCTCAATAAATTTTTAAAGGCATCAAATGAGGTATTAGAAACAAGAAGAAACAACAGAAAAGAATATCCACTTTCAATGTTGTAAATGCCAATATGTAACTTTAGCCAACCCTTTCCCCCAGGAAAACTCAAGAACAAAATAATTTACAATATTTAGTATAAAGAAATAAAGTACCAAGTTTACTGAGCTAGCAAAATGCTCTTTTCCTAAAACAACACTGCTAATCATTTTCTCACCATTTATGGCAGTATCCTTACCATTTCCACTTATGTTAAACAGATTCACCCTCTCTTTTAAAAGAGACTTAGATAATTGACAACATATTCATCTTACTGATTTTCCATTACTAAAACTGAGAGAATTCCTGTCTACCTTAAGATAGTAATAGGATCTACATTTGAAAAACTAAAAAATAACAAGACTTCAGTACATGATGTGACATTCTTTTAAAAAATTAAATAAGTGGAAATGGATCTTCTGTATTAAAAAATGAAAAATTAATGTTAATGTCTAGGACTTAATACACCCTATAATGTTATAAAGTTAATACGTTTAACTTTGGGCTATAATTTTGGGAATGTTTACGTTATAACAACTTTTAATGTAACTTTTAATGTAATCTTAGTAACTATCAAATTTGACTTTAAAATACTGAAAGTTTTCCATTTCAAGACAGAGTAAACATCTTCCTGCCTCAGCTTTAGAGCATGCACTGCCTTGGCAAGAGCTGCCAGCAGTCAGTGGAAGCAGCAGCAGAACACAGGATAACGGTTATTGAGCCTCTTTGACTTCCCTGAATGCTGTGATGTTGGTAAATCTCTGAAGAATGGCTAGACGAAGTCAGCTTTGCTCTTTCTTTACCCCTTTCACTAATGATGTCTAAATTTTCTCAAGTGAATAACTGCTTGACCAAACATTTTCTCCCTTATTCCAACACAGTACAGGTCACCAATCTTATTTTAAAAACAAAAACAAACCTCTAAAAGATAAAGCTGTTGGATTACAGTTCTCAGTAAGTGGGTAATAACATCTATTTTAATTCACAGGAGGCAGAAAGAAAATCCACAATGAATTTTTATTGTGGAAAGCTTCCAAAAGTATACAAAAGTAGAACGAATGGTTTAATAAAACCCTATGCACCCATCATCCTTCTTCAAACAATTACCAACATACCCCAACTTTTATCCACCCACTTCTCTCCACTTCCTCCATAGGATTATTTGGAAACAAATCCAATGCATCTTACCATTTCTTCCGTAAACACTTCCGTTCCTATCGCCAAAAGGAAATCCATCATTCCGAAGAATAAGATGTTAAACGAACGGCAAAAAATTTCAACTACCTTTGATTCAAAAACAGAATGTTCAGTGTTAAATAGACAATGGGTACAGCTCACAGGAAAGGAACAACTTCCTAGAAACAACAGCTCTGTGATTTATGTTTTGAAACCGAACATTTATTTGTTTATTCTACAACAGAAAAAGAATTAATGAAGCCGGAAAGCGAAGATCGCTGGCGCCCCTGCACGAGAGCATCTTTTCCCCACCCCCGCGTCGGGGTTCAGCCCTTCCGCCCTTACCTAGGAAACAGCCACCCTTCGGGATTGCAGCACCCCCGGCAGTAACAGACACAGGCTTCAGTTAGGTACTTCCACCCAGAAACCATTTATTAGGCAGCAAGCGTGGGCTCCCCCGTGGGCGGACGGAGTTCCTCCGAGGTGACAGCCCCTAAAGCCCAAGCCCCCTCCCGCCCCGCCCTCTTCAATTGACGCCTCGAGTCTCACAAGGCCCTCCGTCTCGTCCGGGACCCTCCCCCGCTCGGGAGCCTCCCGATAAAGATGTTCTCTTCCTACGGGGAATGTCCGCTCGCGCCTTCCCTCAGGAGACATCTTCCTCTTCCCTCCACGCCACTCTTTGTCTAGCCTTTCCCTCGGGCTGTCAAAGGATGGGGCGCCTCTTGAAAATACACCACCTTTTCCGGCCGAACTCACCGACCAAGCCTCCAAAAGAGACAAAAACGCACACGTCCACAACTCTCCACCAAAAGTCCGCGCCTGTTACCGGACGGAAGACGCGACAAAGCATCCCCGACCCGGACACGGCCCCGCCTCAGGCTCCGCTTGCTCGAAGCCTGCTCCGCCGTCACAGCGGAGCGCGACGCCCGCGCTCGCTTTCAAACTGATCCAACATGGCGCTGGCTTGCGGTGCGCATGCGTGGCGCTCGGCGCCTGGGGCAGCGGGGCGAGGGGCGGGGGCCGCCGGGGAAAGGGGGTGCCGCGGGGCGTTTGGTAGCACTCCATGCTGGGAAATGTAGTTCCTCCCTCCTCATCTTTCTGGGGTGGAGGTTGGGAGGGTGTCTCCGGACTGCATCTGCGTCGCTGCCCCGCACGCCCTCCCCACCTCCGTCACCGCTCTTTGGGGCCGCTCGGCGCTGACGACAGGCTGAGCTTCCCTCTGCGGGCTCCCCGGGAGTGTGTGAGGGGATGAGGTGGGGAAGGAGACTCGGGGGCGCTGGCGGCTGCCGTTTTGACTTCGGCCTCTCCGCTTTCAGAGCACCCTCCCAGGATAAGACGCCACCTCCAGCCGGGGTTGGAGGGGCAGCTCCCCAGACCACATCCTTCCCTCTCTTCTCAGTGCCTTCCACATCCCATCCCTGCGCCCGGCCCTCTGGTCTGGCTGCCAGCCCCTCACACTCCGAGCAGATGCGGGATTGGAGGAGGGAGTTTGGCCGGGGATGGGATTTAACAAATTCCATGGGGACCTTGATTCCCAGGGAAGAATGGCAGTGACCCAGCACGGATTTGGGGACCCAGTCAGGCAGCCCAGAAAAAGGGAGATTATCCAAACAGATGTAAAGACCCACTAACAACATGTGTGACTCTGTCTACGAGGCTGGGACAGGATATGAGGTGCGAAGAATCCAGTTTCAACCAAGTGGTGTATCAAAAAAAGATGCCATCTCAATATTGGTTTATGTTTATTTTCCACTGACCCTCTGGGTGAAGATATCCTTGACCATTACTCTACCTGAATATGTTCCAGTTCATCCGATGTTACATCTCCAGGTAATGCGACTGTAGGCTTGCTCTTTGTTCTCTTTTCACCCTCTCTAGCCCACTAAACTAGCCTTTCCCTTTTTCTTAGCAAATGAAAAAGTCCACAAGCTATAAAATTCAGTTAAGTGGCTCAATTAAACACATTTGTTGTGGCAGTGAGTGCTAGTGATTTGAAAATGAGTAGAAGTCCCTGCAGGAATTTATACTCTAGTGCTATGTTCCAATAATTGGTGCCTTTTCTAGATCACTCAATATCAAGTATGTTGCTGATTGGAAATAAAGAACTGAGTTACATGTGCTGGGACAAGCACAGGTCAGGGACTAGCCAAGGACTGTTAATGGCATGAGCTAAAAAAGTTAGACATCTTTATTTACATTCCACTGAATGTTTTTTTAACCTGTCCTTCTTTAAGATAATTTCTTAAAGGTTCTTTTCATAAACACAATTATTAACATTTCTCTTACTGCCTTTTTCTTTCATCCTGGGCATATATACCAAATGTTTCCTGATGAGGACATAAAGTAAAAACAAAGGACACAGAGAAAATGTAAAGGAAGTGATCAAATATATTGACTTAATTCATGGATCAAAATAATTCTACTTTGTTCCCTCACAGGTTAAGAGATATGGAGATCTCCACAAGGATTTGGAGAAGAGTCCCAATAATTATTAAAATTCTGGACTAGATCTATTAGGAAAGGTAAGGAAACCAAAAGTCTACTAGGAAAAAGGAGTTGTAACGGTTTTCTAAAGCTTTTCAAATATAAATGTCAACTAGGTGTTATGGCTTGCTGGAGAACTAAACAAGAGAAAGTGGATTTATGGGGCGCCTGGGTGGCTCAGTCGGTTAAGCGTCTGCCTTCGGCTCAGGTCACGATCCCAGGGTCCTGGGATCGAGCCCCACATCGGGCTCCCTGCTCAGCAGGAAGCCTGCTTCTCCCTCTCCCACTCCCCTGCTTGTGTTCCCTCTCTTACTGTGTCTCTCTCTGTCAAATAAATAAATAAAATCTTAAAAAAAAAAAAGAAAGAAAGTGGATTTATGATCCAACCTAGAGCTTTAAGTGAGAGCTAATTAAGACATGGTTCTGATAATTAAACTTTAAGAAGTTTTATTGAGGCAGCTCTTTGGAGAGTTTTTTAAAAGGTACATTTAAATGTGTCATTTCAAGAAAAGAAACTAATGTTTCTGATCATCAAGAAGGGGTCCCACACTGTTTCAATCACTTTTGCATTTATTAACTCACTTAATCCTTATAATGACCCCATGAGATAGGTATTACCATCCCCAATCTATACATGTAAAAATTGAAGTTCAAAGGTTGAGCAATTTATTCAAAAAAATATAGTATGTGGTGAGTGCCAAAGTTAGGATTTGAATCCAGCTGTGTGTTGTCATATTCTTTCCACCATACAACCACCCTAACTGAAAACTAGATAATGAGCCAAAGGACCAATGAGACTCCAGTTTCTTGAACCCATTCAGAACAGAAATAGTATCTTACTCAACTGTTTTTGCCACACCTACCACAGTACTTAATCACTAGTAAAGGGTTCCGTAAATATGTTCATATTGAATTGATTCGAACTTGATCCTGTCTCGAGAGGAAACATTTAAACAAAGACACCAATGAAGAGAAATCTGTCATTCACATTTGGAAAGAATGTTACAAGCAGAGTATGAATAGCAAGTACAAAGATCCTGAGGTAGGAAGATGCTTGGTTGTATTTGAGGAACAGCCAGGTCAATATGACTGGAGCTGAGGTGGAAGAGAAGACAGGTAGGAGTTGCCTTTGGAGAGGAAGCCAAATGTCAGATCATTTAGTGCCATTGCCCTCACTTTAAAAAGACTAATTCCCAAGAACACATGACCAACAGATTATGATGCTTTACAAGAGAAAGGAAGCATGATTAAGCTATTGGAAATATTAATGATTTATTGAATAACTATTATGTGCCAGGCAACGGGCGAGAACATTTAAATGCATTATCTCATTTAATCCTCACATTAATTCTACAGAGTTAGTTATTATCCCAGAAAATGGAAAAATGGAAATATTAAATAATGTGGTTCACAACTAGTGGCAGAGACAGGATTTGACCCAGGTCTCTTTGAGTCCAAAGCCTGCTCTTTGTACTATACACATTTTCTCATTTGAAAGATTATGAAGAAGGAAGAAGGAATTCATGCATTCACACACTTAGCAATTATTAAGTAAAAACTTAACAAAAAATAAGTAGCTATTGTTCATTACTATGTAACAGATACTGTAGAAATAGTATTAAAATGTAATACAGCATTTAAAAAATTGTTTTGTATAGTTATATTCTTACCAGTTGTCTGTTTTTATAACTTTGCAGGTAGATGGACTATAAGGCACTTGCCCAAGAAACTGCTCAAGAAGTTTTAGAATACAGTCAAGACACATCAGGCTGGAAAGTGGTTAAGACTTCAGTAAGAAAACAAGTTAAATATGTTTCAAGAGTTTATTTTTTAATGAGAAGTGATTCAAAAAGACCTCTAAAAATATTTTTATGACCAAAAAATATATTTTTACTTTTTGTTTGTTTGTATTTATTTTTATTTTTTTTCTGTATCTGACAGCTAATTTATTTCTGGATTTTTATTCCCCTTTGAGAAAAAGATAACTGTTTCCAGCAAGGCTTCTAAAAAATTCCATGGAAATCTGTGAGTACAATTTCCTTTTGATAGTTGTTTTGAATTCAGTGGCATTGATGTATCTAGAATTCAGTGCTGCTTCATTAGCTATAACATTGCTTGTTAGTGATCAGGAGATAGAAATTAATTATAAAGTCACTGGGTTGAAATGTGATATTAATAAATTAGAGCAGTTATGTACCACCTAATCATTTTCAAACGAAGACAATCAGGAAAAAAAGTCTTTCGAGTGAATATTCATTAAGATAGGAAATTTCTACCTCAAGAAATAATTACTATAAAAGCAGATTGGTATTTTCTTGATCACAGTAGTATTTTGTGGCCTTTCAAACATTTCACCTTTCCATTAAATGAACCACTAAAAAATAAAGTTTATTTCCCCAATTTACTTCTCTTGCTGATATATGTAATGTTTTCTGAAAGCTGCTTTTGAGGATACTTTTGAGGATCCTGTTATTTCAAATATAACTACACTGAGAAATTGTGCTGACATTTTTAATCTTATTCTTAAGAGTTGTTCATTCATTGCTCATGATATCACATTAATGCAAATAGATCATCATATGTTATCAAAATCACTTTTTTCCTTGTTTTTATCTTTTAGCCTATAGGAGGGGTCAACATAAGCTGTTTATTGATCACAAGTTGTGCTTAAGACCCCCAAACTAGTAAAATTTTTACCCTTTACAGTTAGATCTGTGTATGGCTTACAGACTGTTTTCACAATTCAGCAGTTTTATGATTTTGTCTTGCACTTAGCCAGGGACAGCTAGCTTGGAAGTTCTGTAACCAATCACTCCTCAGAGGGAACAGTCGTGGGCATACAGACATTCTTCCAGAACAGCAGCAAAGAGTATGATTTTATTTTAAGGTGGTCAGAATATATTATGTGCCAGATGTTATATTTCAGTCTCTTAAGCCAGTAAGACTTCAGCTCTTTGTTGAAGTTTTCAGTTTGGAAAATGCTTGTAAGTCACCAACCCTTATCTTGCATTGAATGCTTTTGTGAGGGGCAGCCTAGTACATCCAATATGATTGTTCTGAGTAGGGGTGGCCTAGTACATCTAGTATGATTATTCCTGAATAGGAGCAGTCTGGTACATCCAGTATAATTATTCTGAGTGGGCAGTCTTTCACATTAACTCTGATTACTGCATAGTAGTGGCAGCCTGATACATCCAATCAGAATGCTCTGAGTAGGGACATCCTAGTGTATACACTCTGACTGTTCTGCATAGAGGCAGCCTAGTACATCTAATCTGATTGCTCTGAGTAGGGGCAGCCAAGTACACCCCCTCTTCTCTAGGTAGGAGCAGCCTAGTACGTGCACTCTGATTGCTCTGAATAGGGGCAGCCCATACATCCACTCTGATTGCTCTGAGTAGGGGTATCCTAGTACATCCATTCTAATTACTCTAATAGGGCAGCCTAGTGCATCTGCTCTGATGGCTCTGAGTAAAAGCATCCTCATACCTCCATTCTAATATCTTGAATAGGTGCAACATAAGATATCCACTCTACTTGCTCTGAGCCAGGGCAGTCTACTGCATATACACAGCCTTCCACACCCGAACCCCCCTGCCAGAGATGAGCGTGATCTTATGTTGTTCATCTAACTGTATCTCTCCCTACTTCTGGCTGGTCTTCTTGTGCTTTTGCATTAGTTCCACATAATTCTTCTAATTGTTCACTAACAAAGTATTTTTTTTCAAAAATTTCTCCACATTTTGTTCCAAATGAAATCCATTTTCTCAGCCACAGTTGAGATGCTGCCAGCTCATTTCGTCTTGCCTTTGCCCCTGAGCAGAACCTCTGCACTATTACTGGAGCTGAGTGACACCTCCATCCATGAGGACGAAGGGGATGTGAGGGTGGCATTGGGGAGAAATGGTACCATGACTTCAGCTTGCCCCTCTTGTAGGGGGGAGGGGAAATAAGCCCCAGTATTTACTGCATTGGACAGAGTTCACCCTCTCAGTAAACTCTGGGTGGGGATAATGAAACCCCAGTCTTCTCAGCAGTGTCTGCTGGGCATAGAGTATGCAGCGTGAGCTGGGGGGTGCAAGAATGAGAGATGTCAGTATCCCACCCCTCCTAGGATGAAACCATAGCTCAGACTGGGAATTAGTGGGGAGAGGGAGGTCCTCTTTGGCTTTCAGGGGTGAGGAGGTGTTGCCTAGAAGCTGATTGTGGCTCAATCGGTACAGATAAGGGTTGGTGACTTACAGACTCTTTTCTTACCTACATTTAGTAGGTTTTCTTGAATGAATGTTTCTCCATTTCCTGAATGTCCTTAGGTCATTTTCTAGGGAATTTAAATTGTTGTTTCTTAAAGTAATTTCATCAGTTATTTCACTATGGAGGAGGGCTTACTAAAATCCTCACACAGCTACTCTGGAAGTCCCACCCCCAACTCTAATATCACATAGGATATGACAAAAGTATGATCACTAAAAGCCTGTGACTATTTTATCACCTTACAGATGCTTCCCCAAGTTTGCCATTCTAGTGTGCCAAAATAGACACTTTACATTATTTTTCTCCCCCCCTCATCCTTCTAGTTACTCTTTTGGCATTCATTTACAAAAATCATAAAAGGCTATAAAGTGATTTGGAAACATTAAAATTAGTGTGTTGATACAAATCCACACATACTAAAAGGTTTCCATTGCAGCCTGAAAGCTTCATGAAATGTATGGCCTGTAAAAAGTGTAACTTAATGTATTCCAATCTATCAGTTATTCCATATACCAGCTAAAGTTTGTCAGAAACTGTAAAAGACAAGAGAAAATAGTTAAAATATTTTTAATTTGACCTGAGATCACTTCACGTATAATGAGAACAAAGCTTTATTATAGATCATGGTAAAATATCTAGTGAACTGTTCATCTTAACGATCAATAGATATAAGAATATAGTTCTTAGATTCAAGTATGACAAAATTGATCTCTCTGAAGAGCCTTGAACACGGTAGATACTAAATTGCTCATTGAGTGATAGGCTCAAGTACTCAAGACACATAAATGTTTTGTGTTTTCAGAGAGGCTTGATGTTTACATATTTTTAAAAGCCACTGACTCTAATAGACCTCCAATTAGTGAATTAAGATAAGGTAATTTCTGACTAGTAGCCTACCCTCTGCTCAAGACACCACTTTAACTATGTTTTATAATCTTCCAAAAAGCAAAATAAATAATTTCTGTCTTGTAGTCATATAATACCTGTAACTTATACTTTTCTCACCTTTACAAATGACTGGAAAATAAACAAATCAGCCACTGAGTAGACAGCCTAAACCAGGGGTAGAGAGTAAGTAAATATTTTAGGCTTTGTAGCTGCTGTGGTCTCTGTTACAACTACCTAGCTCTGTCATTATAGCATAGAAACACAGTACATAAATAGACAATAAATGTTCGTGCTATTACAGCACAAGGGCACTAACATTAGTAGACAGACAATACATTGATGAATAAGTATGGCTGTGTTTCAGTAAAACTAATTACAAAAATAGGAAGTAGGCTAGATTGACCTATAGACCATAGGTTGCCAAATCCTGTCCTAAATAGTAGATAGGGAAAAATCACAAATCCTCAAATATTGATAAACTTATATGTATATTAGGGACCTTTCCCTAAATCACATGAGATAGTCAACACTTTCTTATAAAATAGGCTTTGTGTCAGATTACCACAGGCGAGGCTAAGCTATGATGTTAGTTCGGTGTATTAAATGCATTTTCATTTAAGATACTCTTGACTTATGATGGTTTATCTCAGTGTAACCTCATCATAAATCAAGGAAGATCTGTATATATTAGTTAGAAATACAAAAAGGTTTTATCCATGGGGCGCCTGGGTGGCTCAGACGGTTAAGCGTCTGCCTTCGGCTCAGGTCATGATCCCAGAGTCCTGGGATCGAGTCCCGCATCGGGCTCCCTGCTCAGCGGGAAGCCTGCTTCTCCCTCTCCCTCTGCCTGCCACTCCCCCTGCTTGTACTCTCTCTTTCTCTCTGTCAAAATAAATAAAATCTTTAAAAAAAAAATGTTTTATCCTCAAAGTTTATAGTATAATTAAAGAGAGAGAACAGATTAATAAAAAAAAATCCATGGTAGCATATGCAAATCCCTTCATAGTTTTGTACTTAAATTTTAACTGTATTGGGGCGCCTGGGTGGCTCAGTTGGTTAAGCATCTGCCTTCAGCTCAGGTCATGATCCCTACATGATCCTGGGATCGAGCCCCACATCGGGCTCCCTGCTCGGCGGAGAGCCTGCTTCTCCCTCTCCCTCTGTCTGCCGCTCTGCCTACTTACGCTATCTCTGTTAAATTAAAAAAAAAAAAAAATCTTAAAAAAAAAAATTTTAACTGTATTATATCTGACTTCTTTTTCACAGGACCTGATAATTATCCAGGTTGTTTTCTCACTGTCTTATTCAGAGCTTAATAATGAACTCTTAAAAACTTTGTAGATCTGAAGGAAGGAAACATTACATAGTAAGGAAATTTGAGGATATCTCATAAAGAAAATTAAGGACTAACTGAGCTTTTAAAGAGAAATTAACGTACAAAGAAATAGTCTAATGAATTCCTTATTTATTTGCCAAATCATAAAAACAAAGTTTTAGAGGAAGAACCATTCATAAATATGACAATTATTTAGACTAATAATAGTATTTGGTTTTGATCTCACTTCTCCCAGGACTTTTAGAGTTGTTTTTTTTTTTTTTAATTTTGATTTTACTTAAAACTATCCCCTCAGTTTGGAAAGAATCATTAACAGGGAGAAGAGTACAGCCAATATTATTCAGACTTCATTTTTATTCAACAACCTTCTGCTAAATAGTGAGTTTTAATCCAGTTTACTCATCTTGTCTTAATTCCATTGATGGATAACCACATCTAATTTAAGTGATGGACAAACACAAAGGTTAGTTACTTGCCCAAATCCTGACATGTTAAAAATAAATGAAATTCAAAAGTCATTGTCTATGAATAAGGTTCAATTATAACACAGACATGCTCGTTCATTATATATTGTCTATGGCTACTTTACTGCTACCCTAGCAAAGTTGAATAGTTGCAACATAGATCATGTGGCCTGCAAAGCCTGAATTATTTACCATCTGGCCTGAAAAATTTGCTGACCACTGCTTTAGACACATTACATCCTTAAATTAAGAATTGGGGCTACAAGATACTGAATGTGTGGGGCGCCTGGGTGGCTCAGTTGGTTAAGCATCTGCCTTCTGCTCAGGTCATGATCCCAGGGTCCTGGGATCGAGCCCCACATCGGGCTCCCTGTTCAGCAGGAAGCCTGCTTCTCCTTCTCCCACTCCCCCTGCTTGTGTTCCCTCTCTCGCTGTGTCTCTCTCTCCGTCAAATAAATAAAATCTTTAAAAAAAAAAAAAAAAAGATACTGAATGTGTAACCACACAAACTTCTCATCAATTACATTTGGCTTATGATAAATATGGCAGGTAAATATTTATGAAAAAGATTTTAGAAAAATCCTAAAAGAAAGTAGCCCCCTCTAAAAAGACAACTATAGAACAGTATAAACAAGATTTGTAGAAAAATACATTTTGAAATAACTTAGTTATTGCAGTGCTTATTTAAATAAACCTGGCTACTTCCAATTGAAATTAGTGTTTTGAATTGCTGATATTACTTTCAAGTGTTCTTTCCTGTTATTTGCTAAGTTAACCTACTTTATACTATGATAGCATTATATTTTGAGCTTAGACGAAACTTGTTAAATTTTGATTTTTTCTGTTTTGTTAACTGCAGATATCGTGTTGAAGGAATAATTCCAGAATCAATAACTAAACTGTCTGATTTCCTCTACAAACCTGAAAACAGAGTTGCATGGGATAAATCATTGAAAGTGTATAATATGGTACACAAGATTGATTCGGTAATTTGCTGTATGATATTGGACTTCTACTGTATCAATATATTTTTAGTTTTATTAGTGATTTAAGTATATTAAACCTGTGTGATGTAGACAGTATGATATAGACACTTCATATTTTATAGGCTAGAATTGAAATCTTCATAATAAAAGTCTTAAAACTTCCCTCTTAATTAGTCAAAAGTTTAATTCCGATTAGCTTGATTCTGTTGTAAAGACTTAGCACATTCTGAATCTAGCTAGCTCTTGCAGGTGTGTGTCTTTTGTCTTGAGGGGTTTGAACTTTATGTATTCACCTCCTCCATTAGGTGGAGAAAAAGATTAGGCATGCCTTGTTGCTAGGAAGTCAGTAGATTTATCTTAGTTATAATACATTAAATAACAGGAATAATGCAAACACATACTGTAGGGACTTAAGAGCAAACAGCATGTAACTTTTTTTAAGAGTAAGGATACAGTATGGAATAACGTTATATAGATGGTTGTAGTTTTAGACTTGCTTTCAAATATATTATCTCAAATAGATGAAGAGGGAGAATAAAAACAAAGAGAAAAGAAAAATACAAGTAATTAGAGTAGAAAGTTTAAGAAGTCACAGAGGTGAGAGAAAAGACTGAATTTAAGAGAGAATTAGGGCAGCACACTATAGACCTCTTATTTATTAAGACTGCTATACTTTGGGGCACCTGGGTGGCTCAGTTGGTTAAGCAACTGCCTTCAGCTCAGGTCATGATCCTGGAGTCCCAGGATCGAGTCCAACATCGGGCTCCCTGCTCAACGGGGAGTCTGCTTCTCCCTCTGACCTTCCCTCCTCTCATGTGCTCTCTCTCTCTCTTATTCTCTCTCTCTCAAATAAATAAATAAAATCTTTAAAAAAAAAAAAGACTGCTATACTTTGTGGTATGTACATTATACCTCAATAAGATGTTCTTTTTTTTTAAGATTTTATTTATTTATTTGAGACAGAGAGAGAGAGAACGAGTGGTGGGGAGGAGCAGAGGGAGAGGGAGAAGCAGAGTCCCCACTGAGCAAGGAGCCCAACATGGGGCTCGATCCCAGGAACCCAAGATCATGATCTGAGCCAAAGGCAGATGCTTAACCAATTGAGCCACCCAGGTGCCCCTCAATAAGCTGTTTTGAAAAATTGAGTCATAAAGCAAACTTTTATGATTTTCACAAACAATTGCTTTTGTAAAATTCCAGGTCTTTGGTCCTTTGTGTCTCCAAGCCACATTCCACACATCAAAACAAATGTCCCACGTATCTGCCATCACCTTATCATATGCTTAGAATTCTGTAGGTTACCTTTGCCTCCATTTATTAAATTGAATTTAAAGCTTGGGAGTGAAGAGAGGTTGTAGAAAAGCCCAGGAAAGTAAATGTTTCATTTTGTAGAAAGGTCCTGAAGTTCCTATCCACAAAAAACACCTTTCCATTACCCTCTTGGGATTTAAACATTCAGTTTGAGAAACATAGTCCATCAGAAATGAAAATTCAAACATTGGACTGTTTCTTTCATGACTGATTATACAGTTCCATTCATACTTCATATATTTCTGCTATTACTGCAAGTCAGCTGTAATAATGGAAAGAATACTATATTTGGCATCAAAAAAACCTAGCAACAGATTCAGAACAATTATGTGATTTGCCCAGGGACGCCACAGCCAATATGTGGTAGAACCATCACTTAACACTTGATCTCCTAATTCCAAATTCTATGCCCTTTCCAATATACTATATATCTCTGAGTAGCATTACACTGTAAGAATTATTTTACCTTCCTATGAATGTTTATAGTATGCATCTCCAGGGATGTGTTTTAACTGATTCATTCACCCCCACTAATGAGGGAGGGATTCCTGCTCTAGGGTTATAGGTGATCAAACACATGACATCCGACACTAGACAAATGAGACCAACAGCAGTTCATTAATCCTTAGTCACAGCCTGGGAGAGGAGGACTATTCCAACTTTGTTAAATTGGCATTTGTTAAATGGAGCACAGAGTGCCAGATGGTGAGCCACATTTCAACAAAAGACCACAAGAGAAATTGAAATAGAGAAGTTTATTACTCACAAGTCCTGGAAAAAGTACACGGCACACCTCCAGGAGCCACATGGGGAGGTCAAGACAGGGTGCAGGCAGAGAGGCAGGACCTGAGGCACCAGGGTGCTAAAACACTGTATTTTTCAGAATATATTACCTAGCCAGTGTGAACAGGTAGAAATAGTACTGTCCTGGGAATCAGGAACATGGGTTCTAGTTCTGTACTTATCTCTAGTTTCGCATGTGATTTAATCTCTTAGGCTTCAATGTCTTCATCTAAAAATTCAAAGAGTAGGGGCGCCTGGGTGGCTCAGTCATTAAGCGTCTGCCTTCGGGTCAGGTCATGATCCCAGGGTCCTGGGATCGAGCCCCACATCGGGCTCCCTGCTCAGCAGGAAGCCTGCTTCTCCCTCTCCCACTCCCCCTGCTTGTGTTCCCTCTCTTGCTGTGTCTCTCTCTGTCAAATGAATAAATAAAATCTTTGAAAAAAATAATAAAAAAATAAAATAAAAATTCAAAGAATAGATGACAAGATTCCATTCTGAATTTTCTGCACTTACATTAATTCCTTACCAGATATATGATTTGCAAATTACTTTCTCCCATTCTATACATTGCCTTTTCATTTTATTTATGGTTTCCTTTGCTGTGAAGAGCTTTTTAGTTTGATGTAGTCCCACTTGTTTAATTTTGCTTTTGTTACCTTGCACTTATAGATCTAATGTTCCTTTAACACTGAAAATGCAAGATGATAACTTCTTGTAACTTCAAAGCCCTGCTTTTTCCAAATAGTAGCTAACCTTATGCAGTGAAATTCTTTGGGAAGTGATACAAAGAATAGATATCAAATAACTTTTGCAATCTTTATGGTTTGATTTGTTCCAGGACACATTCATATGTCATACCATTACACAAAGTTTTGCCATGGGCTCAATTTCCCCCCGAGACTTTATCGACTTAGTGTACCTCAAGCACTACGAAGGGAATATGGATATTATCAGTTGTAAGTTGAAACATTTTGCCCACATTTTGGAATTAGTATGAGACATTAATAAATGTGTTTTCCTTTAACCCACAGTTTGGAAGATACTGTGTTTTCAATTAATTTTTATTTTTTTATTTACTTAGTGAGACCAATAAACATATGTATAATATAGACAAAGAATCCTGACATTTTACCCAACACTGGAGGTGCCATTTACATCAGTCAATAATTATGGCATCTCTTGCTTGCCTTTTTGCAGCTCATACCATGTAGCCCTGGGTATAGACAGATACTTGCAGGCAAAAACCTCACAGCATATATTTTAAAACTACTAAGACACAAAGTTAATCTTTGGATATATAATGTTATATTTGAATTGTGTAGAATGGGCATATCCAGTAACTGATAAAATTCTGGAAGAAATTTTCATTAGATTAGTCTTTATATAAATGTGCTTATATTTCTTTTAGAAATTAGAGGTTTTGATATATCCTTAGCCCTCCCGAAAATGTATCACTATGTAAAATGCAAATGTGTAATTATTTCCTAACTTGCTTTATTCACTTAAAACATACCAGTTCATACCACAAAGATCTTTGGACTCAGATAAATGCAGTAACTCCTGGTGAAGGGACTTTGGTAGGACAGTGGCCTAGAGCCCTGTTTTTCTCCAGATTTCAATTTAATCTCACCATTCCTATCTGAATAGCCTTCTCTATCGTAAACTTCTTGGGGATAGGACAGTTAAGTGCTGTTAATTATTATTTTCCAACAAGGTTTCAGTTGCTCTGCTCTGTCTATAGGACTCAAGTTTCAGAGTCCAGACTGCGTCCTCATTCTGCTAAGTGCACTCACTTAAACACAGTTCTGTTGCAGCAGGCCCCTAAGGCCTGAGATTCAGCGCTTCTCTGTAGGCGTCTCTTATAGGTTCATACAGTTGTCACTGAGTTGTCTCCTTAAATGAGAGTACATAAAATTTTATTCACTGTCTACAGCACAAAATACTGCATGTCTGAATTATAGATCTGTTATTTTCTGTATTTTGAAGCAGACCACTTCAATCTCATTTTTAGTGGTCAGAGGGAAGGTAAAAAGAATTATGGAAGTTAAAATCAACAAATAGTAGTAGTACTCAGTCACCCAGTGATCAATACTAAATCTGCTTTAAGCAGTTTTCTTTAAATGAATTTTTGATCAATACTGAGTTTTCTTCTTAATGTTCCATTTGTTGTTGTTTAACTTACTATGCAGCTTGCTTTGAGCTAAATATTTTGTGTGCATTATTTCACCAATGAGGAAACTAAAGTTCACAGAAATTAAGTTACATAGCTAATATGCACCTGAACCAGAATTAAAACTCAAGTCTTCTGAGTTTCCAAAATCTGTGCTATCATACCATATGCCTCACAAAAGACCCATACTTGTTTGTGGAATATAACAACAACAAAAAATTTTAAAGAAAGGCAAGGATAATCTCCATATTTTAACAGAGAAAAAATATGTTAAAATCACCTCTGGCAGTACCCCTATGCCAACACAATAGGCTCTGTTGCACAGAAAAAAAAATATATTTTTAAAAATATTTTTAGAGTCTATATAATTATCATAAACAATCATAATCAAATCACCTCCCTTTTACATTCACATACAATATAGTTATGCTGCATAATTCCTAAAACAAACTCTACTGATTTTTAATTATACTTTGAATTAGGTACAGGGAATTGGCAGAAAAGAGCATTTTTTTTAAAGATGTATTTATTTATATTACAGAGAGAGGGCAGGGGGAGGGGAGAGAAAAATCCCAAGCTGACTCCATGCTGGACATGGAGCCCGACCCAGGGCTCGATCCCAGGACCCTGAGATCATGACCTGAGCTGGATGCTTAACCAACTAGGCCACCAGGTGCTCCGGCAGAAAAGAGCATTTAAACTCTCTTTATTGGTAGACAAAATAACCATGTCAAATATTTTATTTAGAAAATGATGAACATGTACGTAAACGTTGAATCACATATATTGTACACCCGAAACTAATATTCCACTGTATGTTAACTAACTGGAATTCAAATAAAAACTTAAAAAATAAGTAGATTAAAAAGGATCTAATCTTTAAAAAATAATAAATAAAAAAAAAATAATGATCAACCAAAAAAAAAAATCTATAAACGCACTACCCTCATGGAATAGTCTTTTCCTTTGTGATTTCTTCTTTTGCTTCAAATCTCAGAAAGTAATTAAATGATACTTTTAATACTTTTTCTTATATGTAAAAGGTAACAGCATCTTTAGCGATAATGGCATGAGAAAATTTGAGAGGACGGTAGTGCTCGTACTGGTATTTTCTCAGTTTTGGTCTGTGTACACATGCATGTGTACAAACATGTATATATACATGTATAAAACTAATATCAGTGCTGATGATAACTAAATTAAATTAAATGCTATATCATACATTTTTAAAAATATGCTACTTGAAACATAATTTTTCATCTTTGTGTGGAATAGGCTTCATTTTATTTTTTTTTAAATCCCTTAGCTAACAGTGTGGATTTTCCAGCATATCCTGCATCTTCAAATTATATCCGTGGTTATAACCATGCTTGTGGCTGTATATGTTCTCCTCTGCAAGAGTAAGTGTTACTTGCATGTATTTATTCTATTTTAACAAGTTTTTTAGTTCAATTTGTCATTTCTACTAAAGGTTTCCTAACTCACTGGCAGGAGTGTGTGCTAGCATATTCTGTTAGGGGAAAAAAAATTGCCCCTAAATGCAATTAAAAATTTTTTATAAGTATTTTCATCATCAGAATGGATCATTCCCTATAAAGTATGATTTGAGGTCTCTGTGGCTAGTCATACATACACATTCCCCTCTATCCCCTCATCTCCAGTGAATCTTAACCTGATGATTTATATTTCTCCATTTGAGTTACTTCTGTGAATTATTAAGGACTTTTTGTAAATTAAAAATACATTTCCCTAGAATTATAATATGCTCACATTTATCAGCAATGAATGCTTTACCTTAAATGAATTCTTTCCAGTGGACTACCTACAAATACCTGCAGAATGAGACCTACAATAGGTAAATTTGGAAAGAGCTAGGAGAAATCAGAGGAGTCACTGCCCATAGGTAACCAGCCTAGGAATAAATGGTAACATAAAATACACATATTTTGTAAATGTATGTACATTAATTCAATGTATATCATTTCACAAATTCCTTAAGTTTTAGCTTTTGCTAAATGATTTCATACAAGTAAAAGATATTGGCACATAAAAACATGTAAAATTTTATATTGGCCAGATATAAACCTCTCAATCAGAGGAGAAAAAAAAAAAAAACATGAAGAAAGTCAAAATAAAATTACATTTTAGACTGTATTCCTTAACGTTTTCTCTACTGAATTAGAGAACTGAAATTCACAATTACGCATATTAATGGACAGGATCATTGGTGCAGATGGCAACAATGGTGGTCTTTCCAGCCACCTGTCAATTTTGAATCTATCGTCAAACTTTATTCTCCACAGCAGGAGAAATCAAAACAAGGGAAGGATTACTGCTTCAGATCAGTTGGATAAATCAATGGTTGGCAGGGACTGTAGTTGGGAAGCTACACATTCTGATGTGTGTTTCACAGGCTAAGTCTCCTTCTTGCATCTTGTCAACTTTCCCTTTCCACTGCAAAAAACATGGGACAAAAGCTCTGATCTAGACATCCCATCTAGGGTGGGAGCTCTGCCTAGCATCCTGTTAGAGGAAAAGATACAGTCTCATCCATAGTCTCAGAGAAAGGTACTCACAAAAAAGTGACTCTTGTATCTTCTCTTTCCATGCAGCACAACATTTTGGGCAGCCAACATTTGTAAACAAGTCATGTAGTAAACTTATAAAACTTATTATCAGTAGTAAAGGTACTGTTTAGTAAATACTGGAAAGGTTTTCTGAAGCATGTAAAGCCCTAACAAACTCAAATAGAGATTTAAAACCTTTTCAACAGCTAGTGAATGTTCTCAATCTAGCTGCCTGAGGCACTGTGAAAATAGTCTAAACTCCATAGACAAGAGTATAAGAAAATGGACACAGGGTTTGTTGGAGGAGTGGTCTTCATACCCCCCAAAAGAATTTTGTACAACTGTACTTTGCCTTGCACAGTTTTAAAGTGATATTAAAAATTTTCGTAAGATTAAGAGGGTGCAAATTTCAGCACTCTAAATATTGACACTTAAAAAAAGTGTTATATCATTCTTGTAAACATACCCAATAAACTCTGAATACCATAATAACTGGAAACCTACCATAACTATCAATTTCAAAATACATACAACCTCTAACAGTCAGAAATTTACATCATTGATTTTCTCCTTGCTCCCACATTCTTACTTTTTTCCCCTCATATAATTTAGTCCTAATAGAATATATTTTATGGTTTGAATTCTTTTATTCTTTTATTAATCACCCTGTCATTCTGCTTTGAAAAAATATGTGCTTAATTTTAAAAATCCATTTTATTTCCTGTGACCTTAAGTATCTAAATGTTACAAAATATGTGTGTACAGATTAAATTATTATTACATGATCAAAATAAAAAATATATTTATGTTATATAACTACTAAATATAAAAGCAAACTTATTGAAAACACACCTTTTATTATTAGCAAAAATTAGATAGCACTTATTTTGTGCCAGGAACTTTATAAACAACTTACATATATCGGTTCATTTGGTCCTCCCAATAACCTCGTGAAGTAGGTAGTACTACTATCTCCATTTTGCAGAAAGAAAATGGAAGTCCAGAGAGATGAAGTAATTTTCTCGAGGTTAAACATAGGTAATAGCAAAGCTCAGCTTCAAACCAGTACAAACTGGTTCCAGAGTCCATGCTTCTAACAATTACAACTCATTTAACTGTGTATTGGTAATACTAATAAAATGAGATAGCACTTATTATTGTCTACTCCTACTTCGCATTTTTATGAATGTAAGCACTGAGAAAATGTTTGCATAAATAAATGGGTTAAAATGAAAAGAGTGTAATTCCAGGACTTTCATCAAATGCCTTGAATTCTTTTGTGTTATATACCATAAATTACATAGTGACCTATAATCAAAAACTATTTTTAATGACCTATCACCTGACAACTAAGCTAGATCCTTAAATTTTATTGAAAGCAAAGAATTGATGACATGACTTGGTAAGGATTTATTACCTAATCACTAGTCATTCACTTTCTGTCATTCACTTTTTTATATGCCAGAGTAAAGTACCATAGTATTCAGGGAAGATGACAGTACCTTTGTTCTGTAAAGCAACAGAAGGATGATATGAACAGGCTAGTGGAAAAGGAGAAGCCTACATTTCCATCAGAGATGGACTCAGATCAGTCTAGGGAAAAGGTACATATGGAAGTTAGAGATTTGTAAATTTATTCCTTTAAATGTTATTCATTCTCTCATACCCTTTGGAAAGTCTTCACATACTCCAGTTTGAAGATTACTGGGTTAGAATATAAAATACTACAGTCCTCCTAATGTCATTTGGAAAGAATATTTCAAAATGTTAAATGCACAAAACCTTTGACCTAGAAATTCCATGTATTTGTAGAAAGTGCAAATGGATACATTACAAAGATGTTTTATTGCAGCTTTATTTATAGTAGCAAAAAGTGAGGGAAAAACCCAACTGATAATCAATAAAGGATTGATTACATAGAAAATGAAATACTATAATTATATTATAATACAGTTATGAAAAACAAGTGGATATGTATGTATTAACAGAAAGAAGTGCATGATATCCTACTAAGAGGGAAAATAAAGCTAGTTGCAGAAAAAGATTATCTTATTTTTGAAAAAAAAATGTGTGGGGTAGGTATACATATATGTATGCCATCTTTGTATATACATAGATAATAGTCTGAAAAGATACAGACAAAAGTATAAATAGTGATTAGTTCTGGGGAACAGGATAATTATGAAAATTCTGTATTGTTTAAATTTTTATAAGCATACATTACTTTTGTAATTTAAAAAAGTTAACAAAATGACAAAAAGGAAAAGCTGACTGAAGACTGTAACGTATAGTCTGACTACTTAATATTTTTATGTAAAACGTTTATGAGTGTAAATCACTCTGCCCTTTTTTTGTATCCTTCCTTCCCCCCTTCCTTCAGTAACTGTCCTATCATCAGCACTTTGGAGGGAATCCATGGTGAATGAGACAATAATCCTGCTTTCTATAAGTTATAAATTCAATAGATAAATCTAAAAATCTTTATATTTTTTCACTCTTCCTTTGTTTACAGGAACCCAGCACATTCCAAACTAGTGATGTTTATCCAGACAGAAATGAGAGGAAAATTGTCCCCATCAATAATTGAAGCAGCCATGCCTTCCAATTTAGTAAGCTTCATCCTCAATGCAAAGGACGGAATAAAGACACTCAGAGCTCCAGTAGGATGTGGATACCATCATAGCAGTCATTCATCATTCCTAAAGAAGTGAGCCATAGAAAAGCATGTGTGGCAGTTACTGCAGTTTACTTCCAAGTCAGTATGCATAAATACTGTTAAACTATTCTAGACAGTATCCTTGTACAAATTACTGAAGGCATTCTGTGGAAATAAGAACTCATAGTTGTACAAGAGAACAGCATTAAATATAGTTTTTAATCTCATATAAGAATGATGTTAATAACAAGTGTTCTTTTTTTTTTTTTTAAGATTTTATTTATTTATTTGACAGAGACAGAGACAGAGACAGTGAGAGCAGGAACACAAGCAGGGGGAGTGGGAGAGGGAGAAGCAGGCTTCCCGCTGAGCAGGGAGCCCGATGTGGGACTCGATCCCAGGACCCTGGGATCATGACCTGAGCCGAAGGCAGCCGCTTAACGACTGAGCCACCCAGGCGCCCAATAACAAGTGTTCTTAATGCACTTTTATCTGTTGCTTTTTTTCCCCTGGAAAATACTCTGCAAAAGGATCAGTAAGAAAACATACACAGTCAGAGGTCAGCACTAATTAAAAATTAAAATATATTTTAAATTGTTTTTTCTTTGCTTACTGCTTAAATTGATCATTTACAAATAAAAAGATCATTTTATGATCTTCTCATAAAAATTGAGAAGAATTCCAATAGAATGTATGAAGAATGGTATCTAAAATTTAAAATTGAATGAATCATGAATCAGTTTCTGGTTCTGGCTGTAACCCATTCCTCCCAAATCCTTCCTCTTAAAACTAAAAGACTCTGCATAGAAGCATATGAAGATTCAAGCATATGTAAAAAGAAGGCGGCAAATGCCTAGGGGCCTTAGGACTTGAGGAATGACATAGCAGTCATTGTCAGGGTCTCCTTGTTGCCTTCCATATATTCCAAACAGGAACCTGGAACCACCACCTGGCAGGAACAACAAAAGCTTCTTCCTCATAGCTCTAGAAGTAGCTATGAACAAAAGGGTGGCCTAATGGAACAAAATCTACAGCAGCCAAACATCAACCTAAAAACTGTGCCCACTCACTCTTTGGTTTCAGTGGGGCAAAGTAGAGAGATGATCTTACACTCCACCTTGTTTCCATCCCACAGAAGCAGGTGGTGGTGCTCTGACAGAGTTGAGCAGAAGTAGCACTATGACTACCCTTCCAGGTGGTATAGGCTGACTAACCTGGGAGCTGATTTTCCATCTTCCACCCAGCAAAACAGGTAGTGGTCCTCTGATATCCCTCCTGGGGTAGTGTCAGTTGGGGTCCTGCGTCCCCCACTTAGCAACAACAAGACTTAGCCAGCTAGTGCAAAGAAGTGTGGGTCACTATTCACTGCCCTTCCCCGAACCCCAGTGTCACCAAGGCCCAGCAGGATGCTGCACCTCCATGCCCACCCAATGCATTCCAATGGTTTCCCCTCTGTAGTGTGTTGAACGATGGCCTCCAAAAGATATGTCCTTGTCAAATCCCTGGAACCTTAAATGTGACCTTCTTTGGAAAAATGATCTTTTCAGGTATAATTAAGGACCTCAGAACGAGATCATCCTGGATTATTTGAGTGGGTCCTAAATCAAACCTAATCATTAAGTGTTCTTATAAGAGATGTACAAAAGAGAGACACAGTGGAGGAGGCAGAAGAGAGTCAAAGATTGGAGCTTTGCAGCCACAAGCCAATGAACACTTAGAGCCACCAGAAGCTGGAAGAAGCAAGGAAGATTCTCCCCTAAAGCCTTCAGAGTAGGCTGCTGACACTTTGATTTTAGACTTCTGGTCCCAGACTATGAGAGAATAAATTTCTGGGTTTTTTAAGCCACCAAATTTATGGTAATTTGTTACAGTAGCCAATGACTTCAGTCAAAATTAAAAATGTATACTCTAGGAAGGACCCTGTGAAGAAAATAAAAAGATAGGCCACAGCCTGGAACAAAATATTTGCAAGATATTTCTGTCAAGGACTTGTATCTAGAATATGTAAAGAACTTTGAAAACTCAAACTCAACAGTATTAAAAAATCCTATTAGAGGGGCACCTGGGTGGCTTAGTCGGTTAAGTGCTTGACTCTTGATTTCAGCTTAGGTCATGATCTCAGGATCATGAGTTCGAGCCCCCATTGGGCTCCATGCTCAGCAGGGAGTTGGCTTGAGATTCTTTCTTTCCCCCTCTCTGGCCTCCTCTATCTCTAAAATAAATACATCTTTAAAAAAAAAATCCTATTAGAAAATGGACAAAAGACATTTCAGTGAAGAGTATATGTAGACGGCAAGTTCACAAAATGATATTCAACATCACTGGCCATTAGGTAAATGCAAATAATAACCACATTGAGTTATCAGTACGCACTTGTCAGAATGGATAAAATTAAAAAAAAATAGGGATTATGTCAAGTGTTATTAGTGAGGATGTAGAGAAACTGGATCACGAATACATTGCAGGTGGGAATGTAAAATGGTGCAGCTGCGCTGAACAACACTATGGCGGTGTCTTACGAAATGAAACATTGCATTTACTATGCAACCCAACGATTGCACACTTTATCCCGAGAAATGCAAATGTTCAGATAAAAACCTGGACACAAGGGTACCTGGTGGCTCAGTCGGTTGTCTGATTCTTCACTTCGGATCAGGTCATGGTCTCGGGGCTCTGAGATTGAGCCCCGTGTTGGGCTCCGTGTTGGGCTCCGTGTTGGGCATGGAACCTGCTTGAGATTCTCTCTCCCTCTCCCTCTGCCCCTCCCCCCTCAGCTCTCGCTCTCTCTCAAAACAAAAACAAAAAAAACCTGTACACAAATATTCACAGCAGTTTTATTATAAATAGCCCCAAACAGGAAAAAACTCACATATCCTTTAACGGGTAAACAAACTGTACTAATCCATACATGGAATACTACTAAGCAATACAAAGGAACAATCTATTCATACAATTTAGATGGTCTCAAGGGAATATTGCTGAGTGAAAAACGCCAATCTCAAAAGGTTAAATAGTATATTATTCCATTTATGGCATTCTTGAACTGACAAAATGAGGGATATGGACAACAGAACTAGAGGTTTGCTGGGATCAAGGAGGTGGGGGCAAATAGGGAGGTGATTGTGGTTTTGAAAGGGTAGCAGGAGGGATCCTTGTGATAAACCTGTTCTGTGTGTTGACTGTGATGATGGTCATATGAATCTACATATGATAAAACTGCTCAGAATTGAACACACACACACATGCACATACACATAAATGCGTGCATGTAAAACTGGAGATATCTGATTAAAATCAGTGGATTGTACCAATGTGGATTTCCTGATTGTGATATTATACTACATTTATGCAAGATACTACCATCGGGGGAAACTGGGTGAAGGAAATATGGCATCTCTCTGCATTAATTTTTTTACAACTACATGCAAAAACACAATTATCTCAAAAAAAGATAGAAAAAAATTTAAAAACCTATCCAACCCTCCCAAATTGAATGAGTCATAAAATTATAAACTATAAGGCTATCTCAGAGTCAATATCATGTGTTTTTAAAAATTTTATTTTTAACCTACCACGGATCTCATTTTTTTACCAATATATATTTGATGTGTTTACATTAGAAGTACTTGTTTAACACTCTTTACAAGCAATTCCTCTAGTCAAGAGTTTCTAATCTGGTTGTATGGAATGATTGTTAAGGAGATACCTAACCCCATGAAAAAAGTCTGCTTTTGTTTATAAATATTATATACCAAATCTCAAATATATAGAGAGGTACACACCTTTTTGGAAGTTGTGGCTTGAACAGCTTCTGATGTTTCACAGAAAATGATGTCAAAATTCAAGTGTAAGAAGATGCAGAAGTACCATTCTCATGAAGAATGATTAAATTTTTCATAGCAAAGTAACTAACTCCTCTAATAATCACCTTCTAGATGCAGAAGTTCCTCTACTAGCCTCCTTTGTGTGAGAAAGGATGCACGGAAACCTGGTGGGGAGGGGGACGGGAGGGCATAGTGGGAAAGATGCTGGGAAGTATGGAGAAAACCACTGTGATGTTGAAGAGCAGCTTGACTAAAGGAAGTCTCTGACTTCTGTCCCCAACTCCTTGGATGCTGGTCTCCCTAAAACTGCAGATTCTGAGTATTTTTCCTTTTCTAACAAAATTTTCAAAAGACATAATGAAAGATGCAATTATACTATGATTTAGAATGTACCTTATTTTGTGAATATGCCACTTTTACTATTTTCCAATTTAGACTGTACTTTCAGAAGAATGTGAGCCTTTTAGCCACAAACACACAAATCACAAAATTACACATTTTAATACAGTACATTTTTCCAAGAAAGACAAATGATTTTTGAAACTGTTTTCCCCATTACACAAATAGGAAAATAATATATTTAATGAACTTGTATCCTATTTAAGGTAAAATGTAAATAATACCAAAGAAATAATACTAAGTACTGTATCTTTGATTCCTTTTCCTTGTCCTGTCATTATCCCTATATATTATGGTATTTTACCATCTTGATTACCTCTAAATAGCTAGGAATTTTAGAAGGTACCATCTATAATAACAAAAATTCCATATAAAAGTTTGATGATAACACTGTCATCCAAATAATATGAAAAATAAAAATAGTTTAGCAATTCTGCACTAATAAGTGTTGGTGAGGATGTGGAGAAAAGGGAAACCTTGTGCACTGTTAGTGGGAATGCCCACTGCTGTAGGCACTATGGAAAACAGTATGGAGCATCCTCAAAAAATTAAAAATAAAATTATCATAAAATCCAGCAACTCCACTTCTAGGTATTATTCCCAAAGAAAATGAAAACACTAACTTGAAAAGACATATGCACCCCTATGTTTGATTGCAGCATTATTTATAATAGCCAAGACATGGAAGCAACCTAAATGTCCTTCGAGAGACAAATGGATAAAGAAGATGTGGTATGTATATACACAATGGAATATTACTCAGCCAAAAAAAGGGGGGGGGCATGAAATCCTGACTTTTGTAACAACATAGATGGACCTAGAGGGTATTATGCTAAGTGAAATAAGTCAGACAAAGACAAATGCCATATGATTTCACTTACATGTGGAATCTAAGAAAAAAAAAATGAATGAACAAACAAAACAGAAATAGACGCATAGATACAGAGAACAAACTGATGCTTGCCAGAGCAGGGGGCGTGGAGGAATGGACAAAATACGTGAAGGGAATTAAGAGGTATAATCTCCCAATTATAAAATAAGACATAGAGATGTAATGTACAGCATAGGGAATATAGTCAATAATATTGTAACAACTTTGGTGACAGGTAGTAACTAGACTTACTGTGGTGAGTATTTCATAATGTATATAAATGTCAAGCCGCTGTTACACATCTGAAACTAACACAGTATTATATGTCAATTATTCTTCAATAAAAAAAATAAGTTTTTGACCAGTTTCTATTATCACCATCATAAAATGAACTAGGATATAAGGATAAATCTGAGGTTTTATCCAAAAATATTACAATTTTGTTTCAAGAATTTAGAAGTCAACACTTTAAAGTTTGACAGAGTGCAGGGACAAATAATTTCTCAGTGTTGTCAGCTACTAGACTAAACCTGCAGACACTATACGTATTTGATACTATAAAACACACAAGTTCAAGTGGCAGTCTATAATAATCATTTTAATAAGTTGTTTTAAGTTTTATCCTCCATTTAAAGGTTGTTTTGGGATTTAATGGGTCAGAAGAAAGTATGTTTTCACCACCACTTTTTTTCCCTAACACTTTCTTTGTATACTTTGTGATGAAGAGGATTCATCAAGTATATTGTAATAAATTATTATGACTACCAATTACCATAATAATAATGTATAATAGACAATCACAAAACCTCAGGGGCATATAACTGCTACCTTTATTTATCTGTTAAGTCTGTGGGTAATTTAGGCTGGGATCAGCTGGGCTCCCTCACAGGCCCAGCAATTGACTTTGAGTCATCTGGAAAAGGATGGACAACTGGAAAGCTGGGCTGTGCTTCCTCTCATCCTCCAGCAGCCTAGCCCAGGCATGTTCTAATGATGAAGGCAAAGGGAGGAAGTGGAAACATTGTGTTTTTTCAAGTCTAACATCCCATTGGCAAAGCAAGTCACATGGCCAAACTAGTAATCAATAAGCAAAGAAATCAAATCTGACCTTTTAGTGAAACTGTAGAGTCAGATGGTAACAGAGTATGAATACAAGAGGTGGAGAAGTGAGACCATTAATGCAACTGTTCTAGGACAGTTCACTCACTCTCTGGCCATAATCACATCCCTTCCACATGCAAAATACATTCACTCATCCCAGGACCCCCAAAGTTCTCATACAATCACAGCATCAGCCCTCAAGTCTAGGATTTCGTGATATACGTCAGGTCCAGATGCAGCTCCTCTTGATCCAGAGATCTATGAAATAAAATGACAAGATGACAATGCCCCTCTGCCTACACACACACACACACACACACTATATAATAATTAAAAGAGAATAGAATAACCACAATAAATAGTTCGCTGGAAAGGGGGAAGAAATGGAAGCATTTAGTCGCTGGTTCCTAACAATTCTGATCACCTACTGGGCCTACCTCTCTGGCAACGGGGAAATGTTTCCTGATTGGAGCCCAATCTCTAATTGCATTCTGGGAGTTGCTCCCTGACTCACTGCTCCCCATAGCTTTTTGTTATACTATCTGAGATGTCGTGTCCTTCTATTCCCATCCTTGTTAGCAGCTGAGTGACTTTCTCAAGCTGCTTCCTGCCAAAGACAGTCAAGGGCCAAGAGACATGTTTATAGCAGGATCATCTTTTAGTTTAGCCCAAGCAGTTGCTGTTTTTGCTAGTACCACTTTCTTTAAAATTTTTGAGCTTCCTTGTCTGGTTGTGGTCCATCACACACCCAAAAGCCGTACCTATAATTGGTAGCAATATATGCTTCTTTAGATTTTCTTACTGCTACTTTTGGATCTGGGTTCTGTGGGACCACCCCCTTGGCTTTTGTCCACCTGAGAAGATCTACTCAGTACCCACCTTAACTCAGAGGTCTTATCAAAATATCTGATGGTTACAATCTTGATTTGATGTTTGATGTGTGCCCATGTCTTACTTTGAGACTTTGCTAGGGGAGCTGGCTGGAAATAAGACAACAGTTTCCTCCCTTTCTTCTTCCTTCTTAGCTCAACTCTTTCTTGTAGGAGTACTTTAGCCTATGCAGCTAAAAACCACCAGGTGACACTTTCTTCATTTTGCCTGGAGACGTCCTTGCCCAAAGCCAAAAGTTCATTAGGTTTATTTCCTGTTTTCTAAGATAGCACAAACAGCTGTTTTATCAAATGCGTCATAACAGCTTCTTTTTTAAAAAATTTTTTATTGTTATATCACCATACATTACATCATTAGTTTTTGATGTAGTGTTCCATGATTCATTGTGCATAACACCCAGTGCTCCATGCAGAACATGCCCTCTTTAATACCCATCACCAGGCTAACCCATCCTTCCACCCCCCTCCCCCGCAACAGCTTCTTCATAAAGCAGTTTCCTCACCATTACTCCAGCCTCAGTGAACAGTTTTCTCACCTTGCTACCGTCCAAAAGCCAACAGCATATACTTCAGGGTTTTGTTGTACAGCTCCCCACCTTCAGTACCAACTTGGGTAGCTGTAATCTATTACTCAAATAATGCCACAACACAAATAACCACATTTTTTAAAAAAGATTTTATTTATTTATTTGACAGAGAGAGACAGCGAGAGCAGGAACACAGCAGGGGGAGTGGGAGAGGGAGAAGCAGGCTTCCCACGGAGCAAGGAGCCCGATGTAGGGCTCGATCCCAGGGCCCCAGGATCATGAACTGAGCCGAAGGCAGATGCTTAATGACTCAGCCACCCAGGCGCCCGAACATACATTCTTTTTGAGTCAACAAAAAAATGTGTGGTTAGAGGCGCCTGGGTGTGGTTAGGGGTGCCTGGGTGGCTCAGTCGTTAAGCGTCTGCCTTCGGCTCAGGTCATGATCCTGGGGTCCTGGGATCGAGTGCCGCATCGGGCTCTTTGCTCCGTGGGAAGCCTGCTTCTCCCTCTTCCACTCCCCCGGCTTGTGTTCCTGCTCTCACTGTCTCTATCAAATAAATAAAATCTTTTTAAAAAAAGAATATATGTTCATCATAAAGTTATTGAATAATTGCACCCTTTCAATATCCACAGTAATTCAATCTTTTAAAATATTTATTATTGAAGTACAGTTGACATATGTGGTTATATAAGTTTCAGGTGTGCAATATAGTGATTCAACAATTCTATACATTACTCAGTGCCCACCATAAGTGTAGTCACCATCTGTCACCTTACATTATTACAATATTATTGACTATATTCCCTATGCTGTACTTTTCTTCTCTGTGACTTATTTTGTAACTGGAAGTTTGTACCTCTTAATCCCCTTCACCTATTTCATTCATTCCCCAACTCCTTCCCCTTTGGCAACCACCAGTTTGTTCTCTATATCTATGAGTCTGTTTTCTTCGTTTTATTTTTCAGTTTCCACTATAAATGAAATCATATGGTACTAGTCTTTCTCTGCCTGACTTATTTCACTTAGCATAATACCCTTTAGGTCTGTCCATGTTTTCACAAATGGCAAGATTTAGTGCTTTTTTTAGGGCTAAGTAATAATCCAGTGTGTATATTGTATACATACACACATCCCCACATCTTCTAATTATCAATCTCTTTCCCTATTCAATAATTTGAATATTGTTTTCATGTAAAATTAGCAGTTTTCACACTCATCATGTACTGCAACATTTTACTTTGCAATAACAATTACAAATTTATACTCTGATGGAATTGCAAGAGGAAGCTCATGAGATTTTTTTGGTTATATCTGGAAAGCTTACTTTATATTTGAAACTGAATACTTAGATGCTAATAATAAATTTAAATATGACTTATTTTTGTGACTAGAATCATTAACAATGATTAGATATGATGGCAACCTCTATAATCATATGGTAATTTCATGCATAATTTCAGTAAAGCCACAAATGATGCTAAAGTAGTTGATTATTCAACTGCCCAAAAACCAAATAACTGAATTTGGCCGAATACCAAGACGAAAGCTAAACTTTGGTAGCCCTAGTTAAATAATACAGATACTGGAAGTGTATGGCTCCCCATTCTTTTTACTGCTAGAGTGTTATATCAAAAAAGCTGATGACACTTAATTAGAATACTATAATCTGGCTAAATCTAAATATTCTATCAACTTCTCAGGTTTTTCTACTTCAATATATCTGTATCCCCATAAGTTTGGTTCAGATAAATCAACTGCAGGATGAATTTTATCACAGTTCAGGTTTGTAATATGATATAAAAAATTGCCACTATGACACAAACATATTGTAGTAACCACTTTTTAAAAATTCAATAGTAATTTATATAATATATAATTATTTTATAATATATATTATATACACATAATTATTACATGTATATTTATACATTTACATGTATAATTATGTGTACACAAAATATACATATAATTATACAGGTAATTTATATAATTATATATAAAAATTATAATTTATATACAATTTTACATATGTATATATAATTATATATTATAATTATATATTCAAAAGTAATTATATAATATATATAATTTACATATAAATTACTATTCTGTACATATATATTATATACATATATATGCACATGAACACACAGACACACACACACATAACTGACAGATTCTGTGTATTGGCTCACTCACCTTCATTCTACCTTGCTTCTAATTAAAGAGGATGGAAAGCTAAAAAAAACCAGGCATCCCAGGAGCTGACTGCACCTAGTTTTTGGTTGCAAATTAGGTTACACCCATTGGATAAAGTCTTGTGAGAGCTGAGTGAGGCAGAGGCCATTTTTCCTATTTGTTGTTGTTGTTGTTGTTGTTGTTGTTTCTGCTGGCCAGCAAGGACAACTGACAAGTGAGGGCTTTTCTTCTGTGTTCCAGTGTCCACCTGCCAGATTCTTCTGTGCCAAAAGGTGGGTGTGTCAGTGACAGAGGCAGCAGCATCTTCTTGATTTCTTGTTCCCGATCACTGGGACACAATTGTAGGTGACTATTCTCCAGCCTTCCAGATGTCAAGCAGTGGCAGTGGTGACAGCCTATTTATTTCAGCTCCTTGAATTCAGTTTCACCAATGGCTTCAAATGAGACAGCTTACCTGGTGGGCTGGTTCTGTCTAGTTCTCAGATGTGATTCTAGAGGCCAAGCCCAGAACCCACTCCTTTAGCAATGCAATGATTTTGTAAGCATCTAACTTACTATATTAAATCTTCTTGCCTAAAATATCTACAGAAGTTCCATCTTCCTGACCAAAACATTTGAAAGAGGTTTAAAGCTATCCCAAAGTATTGTAGCATATTTTAAAAATATTTTTTCAATATCTTAAATTTTTAATACACCTAATATATAATAAATACAATTTAGGAAAGAAAGCATACCCAAATATCACCAAATTATGAGAGATTCACCTTTACATATCAAAAGCAGAACTCTTTGTAAGACATTGTTGTTAATGTCAATCAACTTTATAGGAGAACAAGGTTATATATGGAGATTATATCTATTTGTTCCAAAAAAAAAAAGACCGTACAGGTAACATTGTGAGATAACGAGAGTAAATTCCACACAACTCATTTATTTACAAGTGGAAATAGTATGCAAAAGAGAGAAATGTGGTAAATAAGAAAACAAAATAAATCTAAGTTTATAGACAAAGGACAAAAACTTGGACCCATGCAAGGCAGGTAAATGGGATGAGATGGCCCAGGAACCTCACAGGACTATCCTCTCAGTAAAATGGTGAATTAGAAAAGAATAATCCAACCATAAAATAAAAGACAAATGAATGGGTTTAGAGGAAAAGGTAGAAGTATCCCCTGCCTACAAAATGATGCCCACAGTCTGTCCAGATCTAGGGTTAAATTGTACAGATGAGAAATTAAAATGGTCCAAAATTATGGTTTCCCAAAGGGCTGGCAGAAACAAGTGTATATATTTTTTGGAGGGGCACATCGGTATCCAGACCTTATAGAGTCCCACAAATAAAGTCCAACAAGTATGAGCCCACAATCCAAAATCATAGAATACCTGAGAAAAAAGACCAGCATGAATAAACTGTCAGAAGAAATAATAAATAAAACAAAGAATTAAGAGTCCTCCACCAAAGAATTCAAACATTTGTATTACCTAATACAGAATTAACATGACTATGTTTAAAACAAGTAAAATAAAGACAGGACTAATAAACTGGTTTAATACAGAGTATAAAAAAAGGTTTAAGTAGTTTTTAAGAAAATGAAATAGAGGGGCACCTGAGTGGCTCAGTCGTTAAGCATCTGCCTTCGGCTCAGGTCATGATCCCAGGGTCCTGGGATTGAGCCCCGCATCAGGCTTCCTGCTCCGTGGGAAGCCTGCTTCTCCCTCTCCCACTCCCCCTGTCTGTGTTCCCTCTCTCGCTGTGTCTCTCCCTATCAAATAAATAAATTTTAAAAAATGAAATAGAACTTTATCATTCTAGAAACAATACAGGAAAGAAACAATCTAGGTATTTTAAGTAGAAAGAGATGGATTTAATACAGCTAAATTGCTACCTAGAACATTGTTGGAAAAGTTGGATGGGCAGGTTCTCAACCAAGGGATGTCTCCCAGAATACTAGGGAGGCATCCTACCAGAAGAGCTACTACCTCTAAGTCTACATTGGAAATATTACGTGTAAGAACATATATTACAGCTGTAATTCAAACATTAGGAAATCATTACTTTTACTTCTGCAAATACTTCTTGACATCTATGAATTGGTGACTGGGCATTGGAACAAAGAGTCCAGTCACCATCTCCATAAAAATTCTATCTCCAGAAAACTGGAGAACAAACTGAGCAATATCACTACAAAAATGACTCATGTTTGCACAGCCTTACTTGTCAGCAGAAAATAGTCAAAATAGTCACCTTCACCGTGTAAATTTTGTTACATTTTTCACCTTTCAAAAATCATGGGATTACATCTAACTGATAAAATCTAATTTTCCCCTGAAGGACTCATGCTACATTAACAATGTGATGCTAACATCACTTGGTAAAGAGAAGTGGGTAAAAACTAACTGAAAAACATATCCCTATATTATCCCTACATTGTCCCTAGACTAATTGCTGCTCTGGTTGCATCTAATAAAATAGCCCATTAAAGTGACCAAGAACCAAACTCATGAATATTTACAGAAAAGCAAAAACACCAATTATGCAACATGGCAAAATTCACAACTACTGCAAAACAATTTATGGGGTGCCTGGGTGGCTCAGGTCATGATCTCAGGGTCCTGGGATCAAGCCCCGAGTGGGGCTCCCTGCTCAGCAGGGAGTCTGCTTCTCCCTCTCCCTCTGCCCCTCCCCCCCCCAGCTTGTGCTCTCTCTCTCAAATAAATTTTTAAAATCTTAAAAAAAGACTTCATTTAAAAAAAATTACCAAGCATACATATAGCAGAAAAATATGAGCCATAATGAGGAGAAAAGCAAATGAACAGAAATAGTTGCAAATATGACACAGGTATCAGTTAGTAGGAAAAGACCTTAAAACAATTAAGTTAATATTAATATTCCACATATTCAAGAGGGTAGAGGAAAAACTGAGTATATTAAAAGTAGAGACATGGAAGATACAAAAACAACCCAAATCAGATATCCAAAGAAATAAAATGTCTGACACAAAAACCATAGTGAATAGAAGTAACAGCTGACAAACTATGTAAGAAATAATTAGTGAACTTGACAACAGAGCAATGAAAACTAATCAGAAGTTAAGAGAGAGAGAAAAAAAATACTGAAAAAAATAATTAACTATCGGTGGGCTATTGAACAACTTGAATGGAAATATCTCATTCAAGTCCCCAAAGAAGAGGGTGGGAGGCATAAAAATATTTGAATAAACAATAGCTGAAATTTTTCCAAATTTGGTGAAAACTATAAATGAACAGATTCCAGAAACTTGACAAATATTTAGCACAACATGAATAAAACTATACCAAAGAATATCATAATCAAATTTCTTAAAACCAGTAATAAAGAGAAAACCTTAAAGGCAACCAGACCCCTCCTTCCCACATTAAAAAACAAACAAACAAACAAAAAACACGTACAACTTAGAATTCTATACCCAGCAAAATTATCTTCAAAAGAATAAAGGTAAAATAAAAACATAAGACATAAGCCATAAGAATGCTGAAAGAATTCATGTCCAGCAAACTTGCACTACAAAAATATGTTAAAGAAAGTCTAACAGGCAGGAAAAAAAAGATACCAGATGGAAATATAGATCTACAAAGAAATGAGGAGCACCAGAAATGTGGGTATATTTAACAGCATTTTCCCCCTATTTTTAAATATCTTTTAAAAATTTGATTGTATAGGGATGCCTGGGTGGCTCAGTCAGTTAAGTGTCCAACTCTTGGTTTCAGCTCAGGTCATGAGCTTAGGGTTGTGAGATTGTGCCCCATTTTGGGCTCCATGCTCAGTGTGGAGTCTGCTTGAGATTCTTTCCCTTTCCTTCTCCCTCCTCCTCTGTCCCTCTTCCCTCTCTCTGCCCACACGCATGCTCTAAGACAAAGAAAAAAAAATCTTTAAAATTTGATTGTATAAAGCAAAAATAGAAATACAAAAATATATTATGGGGCTACAATGTATGGAGGAGTAAAATGTATGGTAACAATAGCACAAAGGCCAGTTGGGGAGAAATGGAAGTAAGTACATAAGGGGTTTAAGGCCCCTAAACATAAAGTAGTAGTTAGAGACATATAGTATCAACCCTAAAGCAACCATTAAGATGGCAAAGCAAAGAGTTTATAGGTAACAAGCCAATAAAGGAGATAAAAGAATGATAAAAAAAAATACTCAATCCCAGTAAAAGCCTGAAGAGGAAAAAAAAAAAAAGGGAACAAAGAACACACGGAGAAAAATAGAAAATAAATAGCAGACTGGTAGATTTAAATAAAACTGTATCAGTCACCATGTTAATATGAAAGGCCAAAAACCTCAATTAAAAGGCAAAGATATCAGACTGAATGAAAAAGCAAGACCCAACTATTTGTTGTATAACCCCCCCCCCCAAAACATCATTTTTTACATAAACATACAAATAGGTTCAAAGGACGGGGAAACACACTAGTCTAACATTACTTTTTACAAAAGCTATAGTGGCTCTTATGAAGAAACTGGTCTTCAGAGCAGGTCATTTCAGAATGATAAAGGGGCCAATTCCTCAAAACATAATAGCCCTGAATGTGTCTTCAAATAACATGAAGCAAAACTTGATAAAAAACTGCAAGGAGAAAAAGATACATTTATAATTATAGTTGGAGATTTGAATACTCTTCTCTCAATTATTAATATACAAAAATATCAGTAAGGATACAGAAGACTTGAATACTAACTAACTAAAGCTAATTGACATTTATACAATATTCCATCCAACAGCAAAACACACATTCAAGTGCACACGTAACATTTACTAAGGTAGGGCACATTTGGGGTCATAAAACATCTCAAGACTTATTTCAAAATATTCTGCAGTAGAATTTATCTGGTCTTTGTCCTGGCATGGAGCTCCTAAAACCCTTAGAATTTCCCAATGTGTCTTTTTTATTCATCATGGTATATGCTAATGAGGTGACTCATGGGGCGGGGGTGGGGGTGGGGGGGGGCTAGTTTATGTCAACAGGAAGGCTTAGAATGGCAAGAGCCCACACCAAAAAGACCACCACATGATTAGAATATTGAGACTTTGAGCCATCCTGACATCCTGGGAGGGTAGGAGCCCTGGGGAATTGGAGACTGAGTTTAACCACAAGGTCAATGATTTACTAAACCCTCCCAACATGATGATACCCTAAGAAAAACTCTGGACTTCCTTAGATCTTTAAAAGTTCTCATCACAAGGAAAAAAAATTTTTGTAACTAAGAATGGTGACAGATGCTAGACTTACTGTGGTGATCATTTTACAATATATACAAATATCGAATGATTATATTGTACCCCTGAGATAGTATGTCAATTATATCTAAATTTAAAAAGAAAACAACTGTTACCTAGGATGGAACGGAAAGTTACTCAAAGAGACCTGAAAGCTCTCAGCAGAAGGGAGGTGGGGCAAGGGACAAAAGCAGGGAAGGAATGTATTTTGTTTTGCAGAACCAACAGTTCCAGCCAAGTAGAAGCTTAACTGGTGTTTCACCTGATAGCCCCTTGCTAGGTGTGTCTCACCTAAGAGCCCCACATCTGAGCTAGTTTGAGCTGTACTGGAGCTGAGGACCAGGGGTTCCAGCTGAGTTGTCCTAAAGTTACATTTAGCTCATTATAATACTACGATCTCCTTCTATGGGTGGAGTTTTCTGCCATTTTTTGAACAGATGATGTATGCACTAGCCCCTCAACAGGCTAGGTATGAGCAATTGAACCAAAGTGCCTGTGCAAGCTCCCTGCTCCCACCCTCACACTGAATAAAAGCTTCCCACACTAACCGCATGGTGAGACAGTTCTTGGGGAGCTACCTTCCTGTCTTCTTACTTGTAACAAGCAATAAAAAGTTCTTTGCTTTCAACATTTCCTTGGGTTGTGTTCAATGTGATGTTCAACCCCCAACAATGAACCCCTTGAGTTCAGTTACATAACCAAAAACAAACAAACAAAAAAACCTCTGGACTTTCCTGATCACTTGATATGTTTTATTTCTTGACCTAGTTACATAGTTGTTGCTTATAATTACCCATTAACTTACTTATGCACTTTTCTGCATATAAATTTCACAAAAAAATATTTTTAAATATTGAAATTAATCCAGATTTGATGAAGGCATAAACCTGCAGATTCAGGAAGCACCTAAATCCCAACCATGATAAAAAGAAGTCTGTAGCTAGACATATAATAAAAATTGCAGATCTCCAAAGATAAAAGGGAATATCTTAAAATAGTCCAAAGAAGTCAGCTCAAAATTCACAGTTTTAAAGACATAATTTCAGAAAGTGAATTCTACTTTGAAGGAATGAATGTATGAGATGCAAGTAAAAAAGGTAAGCAGAAAAAAAAGATAATCATGTGCATAAATCTAAACATTAACTCTATAAAATACTAATAATATCCAATTTGGAGGTTAATAAAGAACTAGAGGAATTAAAATTAACATATTTTAGGGTGCCTGGGTGGCTCAGTTGGTTAAGCGACTGCCTTCGGCTCAGGTCATGATCCTGGAGCCCCAGGATCGAGTCCCACATCGGGCTCCCTGCTCCACAGGCAGTCTGCTTCTCCCTCTGACCCTCCCCCCTCTCATGTGCTCTCTCTCTCTCATTCTCTCTCAAATAAATAAATAAAATCTTTTTAAAAAAATTAACATATTTTAACATCTTTATGTTGTTTGGAAAAAGGTACATATATTTACCATTTTTGGATGTTAGGCATGTTTAATTTTTAAGGGTAATCAAGAATACTTAGAATGTTTACATTTCAAATCAGCCAAGGGAAAATATATTTTAAAAATTCAAGTAATCCAAAAACAAGATGAGAAAAAAGATGGGAAAGAAGTATAGCATAGCATAGAAAAAGAGAAAAACAGAAAGCATAAATAATATGGAAAAAATAAATCCAAATAGATTTTCACTTCTGCACTAAGGAGGGACAAATACTCCTAAGAGTTCCTTCAATACAAAATACTAGATTCCGTAGAAAACAGATTTTTTAATTCATTGTCGGTTAAACTATATAAGGGAAATCTCGAGGCCCGAATCCCCTACAATCACAGGGGGAAAAAACTGAGCTGAAACAAAAGCAGGAAAGGATCAGGAAGCATCAGGCAAAAAGCAAACTTTCTTGAAAGGTGGGGTTCACCCTGACAGCAAATGCCTGCAAACCACCTTTGGAGACAAAACCTTGGGACAGTAGCAAGGTCAGGGAGCTGAAAATAAGACAAACTAAGACAACTACATTCAGGAAGGACCCTTCAGGGGGCTACAGTGATACCAAATGGGTTCGTACTGACTCACTGGAAGCAAATGCAAATCATATCTGAAGGGAAGCATGCACAATTTCGGTCCTTTGTCTTCCCACAGACTAAACTCAGCCACACACTCAAGGAAACAGGCTAATCGACAGGTACATGACAATATCCAAAAACTTACTTATAAAGACTTAAAATATTGAAATGACCAAAAATAGAATATAAAATATTTGAGTTTTTAAAAATTAGAAACGGACTTATAAAAGGCTATAATGAATAAATGGGAAGATCAGAAAAAGAATCAAATGAAAATATAATTATTAAAATTAAAACCATCATTAGTGTTTTAAACAGATCAATGCTGAAAAACAAATTAATGAACAAGAGACAGAGCTGATGAAATTAACCAAAATGCAGCAGATAAACAAGATGACAAAAATTATGAGATTAAGGGACATGAAGGATGCAATAAGAAAGTCCATAATTTGTGCAGAGTCCTAAAAGAATAGAAAAGCAGTATTTGAAGAACTAGTGGCCAAATGTTTTACAGAACTAACATAAATTGAAAGAAATGGGAAGCCAGCATATATTGAGGATAAAAAGGAAATTCACATCTCCAAACATTATATTAAATCTGTAGAACACCAAAGGAAAAACAAAAACAAGGATTAAAAGGAGATGGAAATAAAAGATAAACTAGAAAGTCAGAATACAGAAGCACTAAGATGTTAAAAGGCTAACTTAAAGCCACAGAATGAGTAACAATGCTTCGATAATACCCACTGCATTCTCACTTCAGAAAGTGTACTTTAACTATTTTATTCTCTTTTTAAACTGGCCAAAACTGTTTCACTCAACCTTTTTTTTTTTAAACCTTTCTAGTTGCTTAATAATTTCTGGCTGAAATAATACAAGGATTATTAGAAAAAAATTTTAAATGTATTATCTAAAAAAGTAATATATCCTTTTTATCAGGTTAACAATCTTACCAGTATACTACATGTCGAAAATTCCATAGTCCTTGATCCAGAATACTAAATATTTGCATATGAGTAACTTTTGAGGTTCTTGCTCTAAGTTATTGTTTTTGATAACCCCAAACTCCCTGTTAAAAATCCTTGGTTAGGAAATTTTCAAATTTCAAAAAATCTAAAACTAAGTTAAAACTTCTTACCTAAAAGAAAGTATCTTTCCGTTACTCTTTATTCACATTTGTATACTTTATTTTTATCATTTTTTCTTTAGATTATATCTGCAAAGGTTATGAACTCGAGAAAAGGACTCTTCCGAATCAGTGCTGAAGTATACTTTGATGTGTTCTAGAAACTTATGTTTTGCAAATTATAAGATGTCCACAATCTTATACCCAATTTTTAACCTTGCAGGCAAAAGGGGAAGGCAATTAACAATGGGAAAAAGAGAACACCTATCGATTTAGTAATTGTGCATATTTGTTGTGGATATGACATCCTTAATCTCATCTCCAAAAATAAGATGCAAAAACATCTAATCATTACTTTAAAACCCTACACAGATGAGCCAGAAGGAAATGGACTTCTTCCATTACCTAGCATTCTTAAAAACCTATCACATTGCCTTTCTGGTGTCCATCCTTCCCTTAATCTACCTGGATGGAGAGTTCCTTCTAGTTCTCTACAACATGGACACTCCCCTGCCCAACTTCCCACCTGGCCCCTGCCACACCATTCAGTCAGTATTTACTGAGTGCCTTCTACATACTAGGCACTGTAGTAGGTTCTGGTGTACTCAGAAGCATGAACTGGATATACGTTGCTTTGGTATTTAAAAATCATTTTATTAAATGGTACATAGTACATCAGTCAAAGATATCTGAATATTTAGTAGTTGGCAGTAGAATTTCTTATTTGGAAGTTTCCTAATGGGCTGAATTTCTTGAGCCATTCCATATTTCACAGAAAAAAAATTCTTCTTTGCTGTCATAGCAATGATTTGGCTAGTCTATTTTTTACACATAGGTGTATATCTCTCCCCCTTCCCCCCCTCCCCAATTTATGGGAAATGTACAAATACTAACCATGATATTCTTTTTATTGAAAAGCAATATAAAATAGCTTTAGATATAAGAAGATAATTTTACATTATTTCTTCTGTTATGAATATTTTTATGCTTTGTGCCAGAATTTACGTCCCATAACTACACTTGCTTTTATCTAGAACATTTTATATTGGATTTCTACATTATTGAATATTATTAGTGTTTAATTTAGAGGAGCTTGATAAACTGCTAAATCTGAGAACAATGGCTTTTCCTTTGCTTTCTAGACCTTTTTTCTGAACATGCTTATTTCTGTACAATGGGCAAATCTGACCCTGCTCTCTTCCAGTCGGCCAACAGCTCTTTTTGTACCTCTTCTGGTAGTTCGTAGAAAACTTCAGGATCAATGTCAGAAGGAAAGGTAATTTTCTCATCACTAAAATCTTGCTCTTTATTTTCTGTAAGTCTTTCATGATGAGAGACTGTCACTGTTGATTCCTTATGGCTATCTGTAGTACGGTTTTTGAAGAACAGTCGCTCACTCTGCAAATTTGGAAATGAATGGAAAATAGATACGGCAGGGTTTGTATTTGAAAAATGAAATCCTTGAGATTGTTTAGGTCCTTGACTCATTCGTTCATCTTTTAATCTACTGTCTACATAATGTGAATAATCCTTTTGGCTAGACGGAGAAGAGGAACTACCGCTATTTAAACCTGATGTTCCTGGTTCACAGGGAGACACAGATGATATCTGTTTACTATTGGATAAATGATCTGTAGGATTTAAGGGACTATCTTGCATTTGTTTTGTAGAAAAGAAAGATAATACTCCTCTAGAGGCATGTAATGTACAACTCAAACTTCCTTTGCCTTGAACTTTTTCTCCAGATTTTCCAGAAAGGATTTCTTCTTGAATATCTACTGGAAGCTGCTTAAAGACTTCTTGGTCAATACCTTCAGGAAGTGAGCAGAGTGGGAATTCATCACTGTCTTTATCTTTAGAAAAATTAGTATCTAGTGGAGCCTCCCCAGTTCTTGTACTTTCAATTCTTCCAGATGGTAGAAAATCCCAATTTGTTTCTTTGTCTTTGGAAAAATCCTCCATATGACTGTCTTTCATTTTCTAGAACACAAGAATAACAGAGTAATTTAAGATATCTGCTATCTTTTAAATATTCATGCTGCTGAGGAGTACTATAGCCATTATCTGACCAACATGTTTCTAACCTACTCAATAATTTCATTCCTTTTGGCCAGTTCCAAACAACTAGGGATGATAAACCCACCACAATTAGTCACACTATTGTGTGCATCTTTATTCACTATTCTAGGGAGAGATTTCCTTCCTAGATAGCACTGAGCCAGAAGATAGGTAAGTGTTTGGAAACTTAGAAAGTACCTTAACAATCGTGTTTTCAAATTTACAGTTCTGTGAATAAAGGAATGGTAGCCTAGAAAAGTAAATGATTCACCTATGGGTATCTAAAAAATATATATATGTTAGAGCATCAAGGGCTGGTTTTCTCAAAATCCCTATTCCGAAGTGTAACATTTAACAGAACGAAAAAAATATATTTCTATGGTAAAATCTCAACAACAAAATGAAGATATAATACTGTTTATATTTACATAAAATAAAAATTTAAAAACACTTTCAGTTCTAATTTGCATAATTTTTCTATGTAAATTTTTCACTTAAATTTTCCCTCTAGTTTTAAGCACCATGAAAATGTATACACAATCAAATATAACTCAGGAAACATCAACACAACAGTAACTGCAATAAAAGTAAAAGGAGAAGAGATCTGGGACACTATATTTACTGTATGCCAGACATGTACAAGGTACTTTTGCTTATGTTTACCTCTCTAATACCACTATAAAGACTTATAATTCTGATTCTACCAAATAAGAGGTAAAAAGTAAACTCCTTTTTAAATTTCAGTTAATAAAGGGAATAAAAAGGGCCACAGAAAAAAAAGTAATTTGAAGAGGGCACTGATTCACTATTTCTGTAACAGGATCCCGTTCTCATTTTAAACTGAAATGTAAATGAAAATATTACTGAAATTATACTGATTAAACATTAAAACAAAGAAAATAATAAAAACATTTTGAATTAAGAGTTAATTGTAGGCAAGCACAATTTAGTAAAATATGATTTTTTTTTAAAGCATCCCATATTTAGTAACTAGAGGTTTGCTAAATGGCCATAAATATAAGGTTTTGTTTTAGTCACTTGGAAATATGACCGGCCTCTGCTTCTTTACTGCCACACTCTTAATTTCTACAATTGTAGAATGAGTAGTCATATATCAATCTTGTTATCAAAATTCAATGTAATTTCAAAACCAAGAAAAAAATTTTTTTAAGATTTATTTATTCGACAGAGCGAGAGTACACAAGCAGGGGGAGCAGCAGGCAGAGGGAGAAGCAGGCTTCCTGCTGAGCAAGGAGCCCGATGCAGGGCTCGATCCCAGGACCCCGGGACCATGACCTGAGCCGAAGGCAGACGTTTAACTGACTGAGCCACCCAGGCACCCCGAAAATTTAAATACTTTAACAAAAACACTGGGGGGATGTGGTAGCTTATATATAAATTAATAGACAAAAAGATTTTATTTCCAGTATCTAGAAATATTTTTTTATTAGCTAATCATCATATTCCTGTTGCTATAAAATGTTTTAACACCTCCAAAACAAGGAACCTCCATTATGGTTTTCTCTTTTATCCAGTGATGCTTATGTTTTCTTCTTAGATCACAGTACAGTAGCAACCATAATACGAGAAGTAATATACACAAGTAAGTCATTCAAACAATATCATCCAAAAGACTCTCTAAATTATATCAATGGAACACAAACTTAGATTTGTAATTTAACCACACAAATTCAACAAGAGCGTACTTACAAAACTGCGCTTGCCAGACCGTGAAGTTGTTGATAATGATGGTGTTAAATAATAATCAATAGTTCCTTTCTTAGCAGTATTTAATGCTTTAAGGTTGCAGAGGCACACACTTAAAAGGGTAAGATGAAACGGCATCTTCACATTCACCATATTTCGAAAAAGTTTCATAAGTATATCAACCATTGGGGTCATCACATCGCAATTTCCTAAACAAAATGTTTGAGAAGACTGTATCTAAGCACATTATGTCATAATTAATATTAAAAGCTTAATCTAATTTATATTGCTTAGATTAAGAAGTTAAAATCCTAAACAGTATCATTGGGACATCCTGACAGTATATACTACACTGGGACAATCTCAACACTAATACTAAATGCCAAATAAGGTAAAGTTTTCAAATGATTTGAAATATGGGACTTCCAGTTATGGGAGTGTGATCAGATCAGAAAATCTTCTCCCCATAAAACTATAATAAAACTGGAAAACATTGTCAAAAACAACAATTTTGAGGATCTGAAAATGGACCAAAGGCAAATAAATTGAGAAGCAATGATTTATAACAGCTAGTAGAACTTAGATGAGAAAGGAGGAGACAGCAGCCTTACTGGCTGGGGTTGTTCATATCTTGCTCTACGCAGTAGTCCTGCCAGGGTGAGGCTGGCTGTGAGAGCCAGTAGCTTTGCTGTCAGAGAGGACAGACTTGATTTGAGGCAGAGGGCAAAAGCCCATACCCAGGAGTGTTTGCAGTAAAGTGAATAAACTTGGTAGGAAACAACTGGGGAAATCACACAGCTCTCTAGCCTGAGGTTGCAGTTGTGGCTGGAGTGAGTGAAAAATCAGTGGATGAGCCATAAATTTAACCATATCTGGAAATGAGAGAACCATACAGGGACTGGATAAGCTCGCCTCACAACCCCAGCTGACTGGGAGACTGCATGCACATGGAGGGGAGGGGAGAGAGGGCCCAAGCTCTCTACACATCACGGACGGGAATGGCAACAAGCATACATGGACGATGCAAGAAGGCTACAGAAAATAAAAGCCAAGGCAGAGTTGAAAATGGCCTAAATTTTGAAAGCACTCTCCAACCCATGCACTTATCTATTGACAGAAGGCACAAGACTTTCAGGCTCTAGCATTTGAGCAAAAGCTTTGACCGGTCATCGGCTAACCACTAAACTATGCAGACACAGAGGTAACCTAGGAAGCCAAAATAAAAAATTAAAATTAAAATTAAAAAAAAAAAAAGCTAAACAGAGAAATCAGAGGCTACACATCACAGGGGACGTAGATTCTGCAGCTTAAGTTCAGACAAGTTAGAAAAGGAAAAGAAAAAAAAAAAAAAGCCCACAAGAAGAAAATCCAAATCCAGAGTTGCTAAAATACATTATCTAAAATGTCCACTTTTCAATAAAATATTATAATACATGAAGAAACAGGAGTGTGAGTCTAGTCAGGAGGAAAAAGCAGTCAATAGAAATTGACTTTGAGTTGGATTTAGCAGACTTCAAAGTTGCTACTATAGGTATGTTCAAAAAATTAAAGGGACACCTTGGTGGCTCAGTGGGTTAAGCCTCCAACTCTTGATTTCAGCTCCGGTCATGATCTCAGGATCCTGAGATTAAGCACTGAGTCAGGCTCCACACTCAGCAAGGAGTCTGCTTCTTTCTCTCCCCCTCTGTCCCTTTCCCCACTCATGCATGTGTGCTCTGTCTCTCTCTCTCTCAAATAAAAAACAAAATCTTAAAAAAAAAAAAAAAAGAATTAAAGAAAACCATTTTAAAGAATTAAAGTAAAATATGAGGGTGCCTAAGTGGTTCAGTCGGTTAAGCATCTGACTCTTGGTTTTCGCTCAGGTCATGATCTCATGGGTGGTGGGATCAAGCCCGCATTGGGCTCCACACTCACCAGGGAGTCTGCTTAAAGATTCCCTCTGCCCCTCTCCCCATCTCACTCCCTCTCTCTCTCAAATAAATAAATAAATAAATCTTTAAAAAAGTAAAAATAAAAAATAATAAAATATGATAACTACCAAAAAAGGAGAATCTCATAAGGAAACAGACTCAAACATACAAACAAACCAAATGGAAAGTCTAGAGTTAAAATACAAGTTAAAATACAAGTCTAGAGTTAAAATACAAGAAAGTCTAGAGTTAAAATAAAAGTCTAGAGTTATTTTGGTTTACAGTAACCAAAATAAACAAATAAAATCACTAGATGGGCAATGGCAGCTTTGAGATGACAGCTGAATCAAGAGAACTCGAAGACAGCTCAATAGAAATTATCCAATCTTTGGGTGCCTAGCAGGCTCAGTGGGTAGAACATGCGACTCTTGATCTCAGGGTTGTAAGTTCGAGCCCCAAGTTGGGTGTAAAGATATTTAAAAAAAAAAAAAATTATCCAATCTAAAAAGAAGAGAAAAAAAGACTGAAGAAAAATGAACAGAATTGCATGCACCTTTAGGTTATTATCAAGCATACCACCATATGTGAATTGAGAGTCCCAGAGGAGATGAAAGAAAAAAAAGGGCAAGAAAGACTATTTGAAGAAATGAGAGCCTAAAACTCCCCAAATTTCATTAAAAAATTAATCTACAGAATCAAGTTCAATAAATCCAGAGAAAGATAAACACAAGATTCCACCCTTAGACACATCATGGTCAAACTGATGAAAAACAAAAACAGAGACAAATGACTCATCAATAAAAGAGAATAACAATACAACTATCATTATAGTGCAGTACAACTCAGCTCCAAATTCACCCTTCAGTACCTGCTCTGTGATAATGCATTAGACTCTAAAATTTTTCACATTGAATATGACATTACACCTTGTCATTAAAGAACACTGGAAGACCAGGAAGAGAATCTTCCTGGTCCAGGAACCTGTTTCCTGGTTCCATTAATTTCCAATGTACTGTTATTTAATTTTGCTTTCTCCCATTACATGGTTTGTTTGTAGTACATATGTGTGGGGACACCTAAGAGTGCTTTCTATACTACACACATGTGGAACACTCAGTCCCTCAGCAACCTCGAGCCCCAGCTTGAGCTTAGTGACTCTGTACCATGGCACTACCAACTTAAACACCATACATACCAGGACAGTGCCCCCACTCATTGTGCACACCCACCTAATAGCCTTGACTTGCCTCTGTCTCAGAGGGTTGTTTCCTCCAGGTCTTCCTATGCAGGCACCATACTTTCCACCTTTGCACTAGCAGAATACAGATACCTTCAGCACAACCATCTACCAGGCTCAGCTTACCTGCATCCTAAAGGGTTGTTAACAGAAGTTCTCCCAATACGAACACTGCATGCTCCAACCCACGCACTGCCTCACCAATGAGCAAGCTCCCAACATCCCAACTCCTTCTGTGTGCCCACCAACCAGCCTCAGCTCACCCACAGATCAGAGGATGGTCTTCTCTTTGTCCAATAACTATGGACCAGCTCTGGGCCAGGTAATTCAAAGGATTTCTCCACCATCCAATGTTCTACAACCACACCTTCTCTTTAAGCGGTAGAGGGACTCTCCTTTCTAAGTTTGCCCTTCCTTGGGTACTTTTCCTCAGCCCTTGGGTACCCCTTAAGAGTCCTCTTTATACTTTTATAGTCACTCCCCTAACACGGTTTAATAATTCTGTGGAACTTTCTCTATTTAAATTTTTGTGTGGTTATTCTCTCCTGATTGGAAGGAGACTGATAAAACTATTAAGAGCTGACTCCTCATCATAAATAATGGAAACCAGAAGACAACAGAATGGTATATTCTAAGTAGGAAAAGAAAAACAGTCAAGAATTCTTTTTTTTTTTTTTTAAGATTTTATTTATTTATTTGACAGAGAGAGACACAGCAAGAGAGGGAACACAAGCAGGGGGAGTGGGAGAGGGAGAAGCAGGCTTCCCACGGAGCAGGGAGCCCGATTAGGGGCTCGATCCCAGGACCCTGGGATCATGACCTGAGCCGAAGGCAGACGCTTAACGACTGAGCCACCCAGGCGCCCCTACAGTCAAGAATTCTATATCCAGACAAACTGCCATTCAAAAATGCTATATTGGAGTCTTCCATAAATTTTAGTTAGGTAGAATGGTTTGATAGTGTTGCTCAACTCTTCTTTTCAAACATAACTGGTGCATTTTCCAGGACAGACCATATGCTAGGCAATAAAATTACACTCAATAAATCTAGACAGACTGAAATTACTCAAAATATGTTCTCTGATCAGCATGAAATTAAAGCAGAAATCTACAGCAGAATGAAATTTGGGAAATCATCAAATATTTGGAAATTAAACAACAAATTTCTAAATGAGCTTAGGGGTCAAAGAAGAAATCACAAGGGATATTAGAAACGATTTTGACCTTAATGAAAAGGAAATACAACAAATGTTATGGAATGCAGCTAAAGCACCAATAAAAGGAAATGTATCACTTTAAACTTGAATTACTAGAAAATAAGTATAAAACAAATAATATAAGCTTCCATCTTAACAAACCAGAGGGAAAAGGACAAATTAAACTAAAGCAAGCAGAAATAAATTAAAGACAGAGCAGAAATAAATGAAATAGAAAGTAGAAAAACAACAGAAAAATCAATGATACCAAAAGCTGGATCTTAGAAAAAAATCAATAAAACCTTTGAGTGAGGCCTCACTCAGATAAACCTTTGCTAGAATGATAAAGAAGAAAGGAGAATACATGCATTACCAAAATCAGGAATGAAAGAGGAGACATCACTATAGATCCTACAAAAATTAGAAGGATAATAAGGGAATATTGACAACTTCATGCCAACAAACTAGACAACTTGAGTGAAATGGATACATTCGTAGAAGATAAAAGTTACCAAAACTGATACAAAATAAATAGAAAATTAGAATAAACTTAAAATAAATAAAAAATCAAATTCCTATTTTAAAATCTTCCTACAAACAAAAGCCCAGGACCATGAATAGCCAAAAGAAATTCAAAATAGAACAAAGCTGGAGAACTTACAGTATTTAATTTTGAAACTTATAACAAAGTATCAGGGTGGAACTGATATAAGGATAACCACATAAATCAATGAAATAAGAAAATCAAGAAGTAAACTTCTTTAGAGTCAATTAGTTTTTGACAAAGGTGCCACGACAATTCAAGAAAGAATGATCTGTTTAACAAATTCTGTTGGAACAACTGGATATCCACATACAAAAGAATGAACTAAGCCTCTTATCTTACACCATACACAAAAATTTACTCAAATTAGATCAAGTGTAAAGCTTAAAACTATAAATTTCTAAAAGAAAACACAGGAGGAAATATCTGTGACCTCTGGGTTAGGCAAAGAATTTTTAAATAAGACACCAAAAGCAGTATCCATAAAAGAGAAAAAAATAAACCACAAAACATAATGAAATACCACTGCAAGGCCATAAGAATGACTATAATAAAGTAAACTGACAATACTAAGTGTGAGAGAGAATATGAAAGCCCGGAACCCTCATACACTCTTGGTAAGAATGTAAATGTTATACTCACTTTGGGAAAAAGTTTGGTAGTTTCTTAAAGTTCAACTTACCATATAACCCAGCAATTCCACTCTTTGTAATCTACCCAAGATAAACAAAAACATGTATCTGCCCAATGACTTGCATACAAATATTCATAGCACCATTTTTCATAATAGCCAAAAAATGGAAACAATCTAAATGCCCATAAAGAAGTTATCTTGTGCCATAAAATACATCCTCTATTAAACAACAACAAAGTTTTCCTGTAAAAATTCCTGATAGAATGAAGGTATGTAATAGCTCACTAACTCCCTGTGAAGATCCTCCATCTTTGGATCATATTTCTAATTCAAAGTTTGTTTTTTTAAGAGTTCAACCTGCCAGGCACCTGGGTGGCTCAGTTGGTTAGGTGACTGCCTCTGGCTCAGGTCATGATCCGGGAGTCCCAGGATAGAGTCCCCCATCGGGCTCCTAGCTCAGCGGGGAGTCTGCTTCTCCCTCTGACCCTCTCCCCTCTCATGCTCTCTCTCTTTCTCTCTCTCAAATAAATAAATAAAATCTTAAAAATTAAAAAAAAAAAAAAGAGTTCAAACTGCCAATTAAATTATTAAAAAATTAGCCCATACCTGTCCCTAACTTCTGAATCACATGAGATGGAATAGGGCACTGACGACTCTCACGGCTACAGTGATTCTCAGATGAATACCGACGGATTATTAATCTGATTGTATGTGGCTTCCTTCCATCTTGGCATACTCTAAAAGGAAAGAGAAAGGAGAGATGTTTTTATCTATAGAGGTATCAGATTTAGTAACCATAACAATTATAAATATGGTTGATAACTAGGCAGTAAGCAATAAAAGTCTCTGAATAGCCCAAACAAATTTCACCACATCTATGCACCAAAGCTCAAATCTTAAATGTAAGGTCTCAGGTACCATTCAGAATTGAGTGCAATCAGGAAAAGAACAGAAATAAGATATAATTATAACAAGTCATTTTATAATCCAAGTCCAAACATAACTAAAAGCAACATATAAAATTGGCAGGAAATTAAAGAAACTAAGGGACTTATTCACTGGCAGAGGCAAATACATGAAAAATGACAGATTCTTTTTACACAGGAAAAAATAAGATTACAAAAAGAAAAAAAAATTTAAATGAGATAACTTTTGTCAACAAGCACTCCCTGAATAGACCTAAAGAACAGTAATATCACCATTATATGGCAAACAAGAGTAATAGCTTGAACGATCAATTATATACTATATTTAAGTAGTACATGTACAGGCATCTTAAAAAGTGTTACATTCAAATGGTCTTGGTTTCAGTGTTGAAAACAAAAGTTTTAACAAGATAGAAAATTCACTTAAAAAGCAGAAAATCTAATTACTAGAATAAATGTCATTAAAGTGATATTTTGCTTTTTATACGTATGGCAATGCATTAAAAAATCACAAACACAAAATAAAAATATTGTACATTGTTAACCTCACTCATATTGAAGATTTTGAACTGGAAAATTTGGGTTTTTATAAATGATTTTTTTCTTTATTGCTTTATCACAAAACGTCTTGATTGCTGCCTTACTAAGATAATAAGATATCTTACATGGTTCCTGTAAACATGTTATTAGCTTAAATATCTTCCAGTTAACCTTTTTCTATTAAGTCATCATACAATTTAAAGAGTATTACTTGGTTCCTATAACTAATTAAGACATACTAGGAAAAGGTTATATTCTAAGCAAGCTTAAACTAGAGGGAAAACACATTCACACAAACACAATCATTTTTTTTTGCCAGTCACTTCAATAGTATTATACCTCAGTCACTGAAATAAGGGGCCATGGTGTAGAAAGGGAATGGAAAGCAGAGATAAGGATAAATGGTTCATAGTTGGTCATTTACAGGTTTAGAGCACCTAGCCTCATTTCTGGGTTGATGCTTCAAATATAAGAGTCTATGAAATTGTGGTTTCTCTGCATGCAGAACTCTTTCTAATGGCCAGGCATTTCATAGTAGTCTCACATTTAGCTGAAGCAGAGCAGATGACCCAGTTTCAGAACAACACTCACAGGCCCAGCCTGAGTTGTATCACTGGAGCTGGGTCATTCAGCGAGCCCCAGTTGCACGCAGCAAACGAGTTGCACGGCTCTGCTCAAGACATGAGAACCACACGGCATGTGAGAGCAAAGCTGTAGGAAATTTTACCTCATCAGTTTACTGAGACTTAGTCATCTAAAAATCTTTGTCTCTAGTCAGAGTTAGCCATCTTACGCTCATTTACAGAAGTACAGAAGTACAGCTGCTCAAAACTGTTAGACCCCTGACACCTTATTTGAGTAATCAAAGAAATGGGAGGAAAAGAGATAATACTCTTCTATGGAACATTGAGAAATAGATATAGGATAGTAAAGGAGCATCAGAAAACTAAACATCTTGCTCAGTTTATGCTATGCTATTCATATACTCATAATCCCAGCTGACATGTTCATGTACTTACAGACCAGTGCCCTGCACACACCACACTCTGACTGCTCACACACAGCCCCACTGAGCTACTCCTTTGTCTGAGTCCGTTTTCTTTTATATAGTCTGAGGCAAAGGAGATAATGAGGGTTCTACTTTCTCCATCACTGGTGTCTTCATAATTTCCTATCCTCAATCATCACAAATTTATAGGTGTAGAGATTCTAGATATCCATAAAACCCTCTTAGGTAACTATGAGCAGCTTAAGAGCCACAGTATAACCACAATGTTACCAAAATTAAGACTAATGGGAACAAATGAATTAAATTTAGTTAAGAGCACCTGTTACTATAATTGCAATAGTTTATAATGTAGAGAAATTCAATGATATATGATCTCTCTTTACACTGTTCAGTCTCCAGTTAGTCTATAAGTTCTAAGACAGAACATCAACTATACCTTCCATATATCTTATACAGTATAGAATGATATGGCAAAATGGAAAATCACCTGTTCAAAAGACTGGCAAGTAGTTCTTCAATCTTACTTTTAGCTTCGACTTCTGATGAACATTTTTTAAATGAATCTTCTTCACTAAAGGACTACCAAAGAAGCACAAATAGGTATTATTGTAAAGCCAAATAAGCATATCCAGTTATGAGTGTGCATGCCAAATGTTCAAACATTCTTTACTAACTTTCCTCTCGTGCTTAATTTGAGCCGTTTAGTTCACTTTTATATTAACTCTTTTTTATCTGCAAGTTATTGTACTCCACTAGAAAGTCAAGAAAATTATAAAGTTCTAGTACCAACTCCAAGCTTTATTCTACGATTACAGTGAGGCTCTTAATCTCCTAGCACTTGAAACTGAGTTTAACCTTGGACACATTATTTAACCTTTCTAAAGTATAGTATCTTATCTTTAAGAAAAGAACAGGAGAAAGGAAAAAAGGTATGAACAAATAATAGTGCTACCTACCTCGAAGCTTTGTTGTGAAGATTAAATGGACTAAGGTATATAAAGCACTTAGTAAAGTGCCTGTCACATAGGAAAAAAAAAATCAATCAGTGTTAACTAGGTGATTATACCTGTCTCCATTTCCTAAATCACTAGACTAATTGGCAAACAATATTTCTTAAAAATTAAAGTATTTTGCCAAATGTATGCAACACAGGCTGTTAAAATTAAGTGATATTTAATCAAGGTAGCTAACTTGAGACAGAAATACTATTTCTTAGATTCAATTTAAAAATATTTACTAATCTAGGGGTGGCTGGGTGGCTCAGTTACGCATCCAACTCTTTTTTTTTTTTTAAAGATTTATTTCTTTGACAGAGAGAGACACAGCAAGAGAGGGAACACCAGCAGGGAGAGTGGGAAGCACGCTCCCCGCGGAGCAGGGAGCCCAATGTGGGGCTCGATCCCAGGACCCTCGGATCATGACCTGAGCTGAAGGCAGACGCTTAACGACTGAGCTACCCAGGCGCCCCAGCATCCAACTCTTGATTTCAGCTCAGGTCTTGATCTCAGGATCATGAGTTCAAGCTCCAGCATAGAGCCTACTTAAAAAAAATTTACTAACCTGGGGCACCTGGGTGGCTCAGATGGTTAAGCATCTGCCTTCGGCTCAGGTCATGATCCCAGAGTCCTGAGATTGAGCCCCACGTCAGGCTCCCTGCTCAGTGGAGAGCCTGCTTCTCCCTCTCCCTCTGCCTGCTGCTCTGCCTACTTGTGCTCTATGTCTCTTTCAAATAAGATAAAATCTTAAAAAAAAAAATTTACTAACTTAATAAATTAGCCTTCTCATAGGAAAGAGATCATATACTAACCTAGTAAGCAAATTAGAATAGTAAGAACATAATACTAAAACCAGAAATCTTTATCTTAAATAATGTGACAAAGAGTACTCAATTAAAATAAATATCATCATGTACCTGAGGTGGTCCTGAGGGCGTCACAGGTGAGTTATCTTCTCCAAAACTGAACTTCTGGATACGCTGAGCAACTGAAATTCCTAACTCCTTTTCTAATATTTTGGGTGAAAAGGTTTGAAGATCAAGCACACTACTGATACCCAGCGCTTCAAGACGTTTGGCAGTTTTATAGCCAATACCTAGACAAAAAGAAATACAGTGTTACAGTAGTTTTTCTCCTTAAAGCTAATTAAAATATTATAGAGATATACCAAACACATCCTTAAATTCCATCATGAATATTTTGCTAGGATTAAATTTTATTGAAAATTAGGCTGTCCTTCTGCTCAGGGCCTCTAAAATGAACCACTTTGAAAACCTCACAACCCTAGTACAACATAATGAATATGGAGACAACCAATAAATGCTGTCTTGATAAAATGAAATGTTGACCACCTGTTACATAATACTTTGGAAGTATTCAAGAATAAGGGTTATTATTCATGCAAAGAAAGACTGTCACTACAGCAACAAAATTAATTAGCATGTGCTAATCGGCTAACCCGATTCCTACATATAATATCACACATTTATCCATAAGTCATATCTGGCAATATTTACTATCCCAAAAGAAGAACCAGAAAGCAAACAAACAAAAAAACCTACTCATTAACAAAACTTTAAAAAGTTCTCGCGCTAAAACTCAGTCATACTTTATCACCTTACCTGAGATGATCAGGTAATTTACTGCCCCTTTATTTCTCTCATTTAAAAAAAATTTAATTTTACAGTATTTTGATCTTCCTGTACAGTAAAAGAAGTAAATCAAAGGCAATGGATGTGGAGGAGAAATTTTTTTTTTTAAGATTTATTTATTGGGGCACCTGGGTGGCTCATTCGGTTAAGCGTCTGCCTTCGGCTCAGGTCATGATCCCGGGGTCCTGGGATCGAGCCCTACATCGGGCTCCTCGCTCGGCGGGAAGCCTGCTTCTCCCTCTGCCTGCCACTCCCCATGCTTGTACTCACTGTCTCACCCTCTCTGTCAAATAAATAAATAAGATCTTAAAAAAAAAAAAAAGATTGATTGATTTGAGAGAGAAAAAGAGCACAAGCGGGAGGGGCAGGAGGAGAGGGAGAGAAAAATCTCAAACAGACTCCATGCTGAGCAGGGAGCCCCATGCTGGGCTCGATCTCATGACCCTGAATTCATGACCTGAGCTGAAATCAAGAGTCGGAGGCTTAACTGACTGAGCCACCCAGGCACTCTGTGGAGAGAAATTATTAAAGTATTGTGTCAGTTATTTTCACAGCTGAAATAAAAGAGAGCTGCCAATTTGGCAATAAGAAAAGAGAAAACCTGTAAATAAATAAACAAACAAACAAACTCAAAAAGTGAAGCCAAGTAATAATGTTATATTACAACCCGACATAATAACTGTCTTCAGAACACAGACTGAGAGTCATCCAGAAAACTTCAGGTTACACTTATACTACATTAACGAAGGCAAAAACATTTTGTAATCACACAAATATGGGTTAAAAACACGAAGTTATGACATCTAAAGGTTCAGTTGCCTTAGAACTTCACTTCCACAGAATTCTAACATCTTATTCCCCAGCAATGCCATAGAAATGAAGTTTAACATATCCCTTATTAATGGTCTATAAAACCGTATTTGATCTTCAAAGATAGAAATTTGCCCCATGACCTGAATAGGTCACTAATCCCCTCAAGAAAAGTAGTTTCCTCATCTTTAAAATAAGAACTTGGCCTAACTGCTTTGGAAGGTCCCTTGTAGCCCTAATATTTTCTGTATAATCCCAAAGTACAGTAAGTAAAAGGCCAATGCCCCTCTCGAGGTGCAGTGTATGGTGTTAAGAATATGAAGCAGGGATTGGAAATAAAGGACCGTGATTCCAGGTTATAACTTTCATGATCATATTCAAACTATACAAAAAGTAGGTGAAACTAGAAAAGTACATTCATAGATTTCCTAATCCAGATTCCCTCTAGAGAACATTAGGGTTTTGGGTTTTCTCCAAGAGCCAAGTATACAGACTCTAAGAATTAATAACATGTATCTATAATTTTTTAAATTAAAAATACAATAAAATTAATATAGTTTTAGAATATAGTAATATATTATAGTAATATAATATAGTAATATATAATATAATAATATAGAAAAACTATATTTTTCAACTATAAACGTCTTACCAGGCATTTCCTTTACATGGCTCAAGCTCTGAATGAGAACTTGAGAACTTTCAGGTAATAACACTGTTTGCTGATTTGGTTTAAAAACACCAGAAACTAATTTTGCCAGTAATTTATTAGAAGCCACCCCAGCACAGCCAGTGAGCCCCAGGTGATTATACATGGCTTCCCGCATTTCCGCTGCAATCTGAGATCCAACAAGTAGTCTGATGTGCACGATGTCATGCAGGTTTATATCTATAAAAACAGCCAATATCATTAAGTCACCACAAAAATTTTAATTTTCTTTTTTACAAATGAGTTTAAAAAGGGCACAGGGCTTCACCTATATCCAACCCCCCCCACACACACACAAACACCACCATACTGTCACCCATTTAACTCATCTCTTTCATTCTTCATAGGAATCCTGTAAAGTAAATAACTTCCAAAAGTGAATTCCATGTGCCTGTGATAGTGAATGCATCCTGGGAGTGCTTAATGATTAATAGATTATGAAAACTGATGTCTCATAAAAAAAATTCCTGACACTAGTAAAACTTTTACTTGTGTTTAACTGTAAGCAAGCATAAAAGTAGAAGTATTACGCTAATAACAGAGCTAACATTACAGCTTTAAAGATCTGAATCTAAACTTTACACACACTAGCTATATGTGCTACTGAAAATAATTCTGAGTCTGTACATAGTTTAAGAGATCTTCTATGAAAAGTGTAGGGAAATTATACAGAAACAAATTTTCTTAGGGGTGAAAATGCTATTAGAATTATATGAGACTGTCCTTATCCTCAGGAGTATTTACAGATGAAGTGTCATGAGTCTGCAATTTACTTTTAAATGGCTCATCAATCAACCAACCAATCAATCAAGAGGGAGCAAGATAAAGTAAATGTAGGAAAATAACAATGGGTGTATCTACAAGGAAGGGCATAAGTGTTCTCACTGTACTACTCAACTTTTTTGTAGGTTTGAAAAAATTTTTTAACAGAATCTTGTGAGGAAGGATTCATGAAGAATCAGACATTTTCTTTTTAGGATATAAAACCTAGATCTCTGTATTATGTTCTAACAAATACTGAATTTGCTTTAAAAATTATAAAGAAACATACTTAGAACCTTCTTCTATTCAGTCCCTATAAGTGACAAAAGAGCAGGTCCAAAGGACACATGAAAAGCTTCGTGTCCTCTTCTAGAAGAGAACTGTAGCTCTACCCCTTTTCTTCTTTAGTATCAGGATGGCAGAGAACTAGACTGGAGATTGATCACCAGCTCTCAAAAAAGGGGGATAAGAGGACACATATGCTGAGACCTAGGCCAAGAAGGTCAGGGCAAATCTTATATAAAAGCAGACTAGCACATCTTCCATGTGGTATGATATGGAAGTCACCAGCAGAGTTACAAGAGGTTTTAAAGTCTAACAGATATTCACTGGGGCTTATTGAAGCTTATTTTCAAAAGCAAATATCTCTGGAAATTCCATCAGTCATTTATACTTTAATATGTGAAGGAGATGGACCATTCTGTTTTCTTGCTAATAGTTGGCAAAGATTATCAAACTGACTGAATATGAGTTTGCAAAAGATGGCAGGTAGGCCTGGGCAAGCTTCCACAGAGGGTAACTCAGGAACTCAGAGAGCAACATGAGTGTTTGATGCCTGGCGGAACAGAAAGGAACAAGCAAAAGATGCAACAAAAGACAAATTTAGTTTACCTCAAAATTTTGCTTAAAGACAGCTTTAGGAGAAGCAAAAATTATTCTAAAAAGTATATTATTAAGGCAACTCTTATAACTAAAGGATGACCTAAGGAAGTATGGCTCTTAAAAATGGTAACACACAAACTGTGTCAGAGAAATGAAAAGTGCATGGAGCACTGAGCTACACATGTCATCAAAATCTCACTTTCTGCCTACTTAATATGGAATACCAATACCTAATTTTAGTCATTTGAGACAGGTCACTGAAATATGGCTATACCTCCAACAAAAGCCATAAAATTTTCAGAAAGATAAAGTCAACTCGTTGAACTCATTGAATTCAGTGAACATTAAAAAATGTTGGTACTTTGAGTTACTAAATAGAGTAAGAATACACTTACACTGATTATTATATACATGACCCAACACAGTCAGTGCTGAAAGTTCATCACTTTGAAGCTGCTGTAGTCTCTTCTCAACCATTTCTGTTAGATCCACAAAATTTTCATCAAATCCAAGTCTCTCAACAACCGGACTAAATTCTTCCAACAACTCTAAATTGAAATATTGGTGCACAGATGTTAACTAAAGTCATAACTAAAGTGGATTTAACTATTTTATGCTGAAAAATACGTCACATATGTTAAAGGCTTTACATATATTCACAGTTCCATGATATCTTTAATAAAGTCCCCCATTAACCGGATTTTTTTCCTATACCACATTTTGAGTAAAGGCAATATTTTCCAACAAAATAAGTCCAAAATGACATTCCCTGGACAGATGCTTATAGCAATATATTTAGCTCAATCTCCTATACCTATAATTTCTATACCTGTAGTACATTATATATCAATGCTTACAGTTCAGTACGATTTTGAAACAGTGGTTCCAAAGAGTAAATTACAATCAGCCTAGAAAAGCAGAGACAAGTAATAATACACTCTACCTGTATTTTCCACAAGTCTTAAAAAGACAAAACAAATAAAATGTAAAACTTCCGGGGCATCTGGGTGGCTCAGTGGATTAAGCATCTGACTCTGGCTCAGGTCATGATCTCAGGGTCCAGGGATCCAGCATCAGGCTCCACATTCAACAGGGAGTCTAGTCTGCCTCTCCATTCCCCCCACTACTGCGTGCATGTGCTCTCTCTCTCTCAAAAATATAAACAGAACTTCCAATTACTGGGGCACCTGGGTGGCTCAGTCGTTAAGCGTCTGCCTTCGGCTCGGGTCATGATCCCAGGGCCCTGGGATCGAGCCCCGCATCGGGCTCCCTGCTCGGCAGGAAGCCTGCTTCTTCCTCCCCCACTCCCCCTGCTTGTGTTCCTGCTCTCGCTATGTCTCTCTCTGTCAAATAAATAAATAAAATCTTAAAAAAAAAAAAAAAAAAAAAAAAACCCGCAAACTTCCAATTATTACTGAGTCAAAAAGAAAAGTCACTTTGATGTAGAAATTAAGCTCTAAGAACTTATGTCATGGATATCTTCATAAAAGTATGCCAAAATTTCTATATGAAAATGTCTACTGAAGCATATATTTGGAAGAGCAAAAAGTAAGTAACAGCCAAATTAATCTGTCACTATCAGGAAACCATGTAATTTATCATCCAACATAAGACATTTTTTGAATGAAAAGAAGTGCTTTAATAATTATGTAGGGATAATAGGAATAAAGTGGGACACTCTGTCTTCATATCACTAAAGGACTGGTTAAATGAGTATGGAACAAAATACAATGTAGTACTATGCAGGCACGAAAAAGAATGAGGCAGAGCTAATATGAAGGATATGAGAGCTCACCAAGAGGCACAACTGTATGTATAACCTCTTCTGTGTAAAGATTAACTTCTTCATATTCAGAAACATACAATTTTGCATGGATGCACAAGTGATATTTTCAGAGTAGAGTCTTATCTTTGCTTGGCTATCCCTTCTTCTCCCTTCTCCCATTTCACCATGCTCTCTCCAGAAGTTAATTAATGTTAAAAACCTAGTATACATCCTTTCATGTTTCCCTTCCTATTTATACACAGGCATATATATATGTGTAAAGGGAGGGGTTTGGGCCATTGTTTTACACATATGGAACAATATGACATGTTTTTGCATCTTGCCTTTTACTCAACAAGGCGTATCTCTCTGAGTCAAACAGTATAGCACCAATGCATTCTTTTTAATGCCTATATAATATTCCATCATAGAGAAGTCTTATTTAGCCATTCTCATCCTGATGAGCATTTGTTTTTATTCCGTATTTTTATCAATTATGAGCCATGCCACAAGAAATATTTTTGTACATATGTTCTCATTATTTTATTCCTATTGAATAAATTCCCAGCAGTAGTATCACAGGGTTAAAAAATATAGTATGTATCTCTAATTTCAAAAAATGTTTCTATATCACTTTTTGTAAATGTATAATATTTTGTTTCTACTTTCTCTCACATTATTTTTTGCAAGTATGATGGACATAAAATAATATCTCACTAATTCAAATTTCCTTAGCTACTAATGAATTTGAGTATTCTCTTTCCACATAATTGTGGACATTGGGTTTGTTCTTTTTGTCAACTGCCTATTCATTTCTTTCATCCATTTTTCTTAAGTATCTTTTTCTTGTAAACTTGTAAGGGCTTTGGGTATTATATTTAACACTTTCATCTGAAAACTGCTACAATTTTTTATAAAAGAACAAGCAAAAACAAAGCAGAAAAGATAAACAGTTGATTCTTTGATTCTTATACATTTTTAAATTATATATATTTGCAATATACCAGTACAAATGTGTTTTCATTTTTCCTGTAATTTACTAAAACTCTAAGATTCAAACCCAAACCTTAATAGGGAAGAGTTTATCTATACAGATATTTAGTCTGTGTGTGTGTGTATATATATGTATATATATACACACAATCCAAGAAAAATTTAATATACCCATTATTTCTGCTGATAGTTAACAAATCTAGTTTTTAATTGTTAATCAAACATTACAGAAGCCTTTCCCAACTACTAGTGCATCAGAGTACAGATATTTCCTCATAATTCATTTAAACTTGTTATTTAAATTTAAAATAAAATAAAAAAATATTTTACTTTCTTGCATTTATCTTTTGTATATCTTTCCATTTTCTTGTTTCCAAATTTTGTTTTACATTTTTTCTCACATTTAACATTTTTCTCACATATAAACACCAGTCACAAGAGACTTCAAATTTCTTCCAACTATATGTTTTTTTGTCAACATTACTCATATAAAGCCATTCTCTTATATAAAATGTTTTTAAAAGCAGGCAAGATCCAAAATAAAAGTTATTAGCAAAAAGAAAGTGATTTATGGCATTTTAGTAATTAAAAGTTTCATGTAGTGAATGAGCATCCTATATACAAATTAATGCTGAAAAGTATATTGTCCATGATCTGTACCTGTAACCTTATATGACATCTCTCTGTAACGAGTCAAATCTTCTCCATTAACTAATACCAGCTGTGGACATTTTTCTTTTGCATCTCTGACATTCATAAGTTTCTTAACTCCAAGTTTCCTAGCTTCATAGTTACAGGTAACCACCAAAAATTTCTGCTGAACTCCTATAAAATAGGAAATATTTTATGAGAAAAGTGAGCAAGATTAAAGAACCATTTTAAAATAAAATTTACTAATTCCATATTATAATTGTAAATTGTAATGCAATCTATTTTGATTAAGAATAAAAAGCTCTATTCACTTGAAAAGCATAGCCTCCAGGGGCGCCTGGGTGGCTCAGTCGTTAAGCATCTGCCTTTGGCTCAGGTCATGATTGAGCCCCGCCCCGCATGGGGTTCCCCGCTCTGCGGGAAGCCTGCTTCTCCCTCTCCCACGCCCCCTGCTTGTGTTCCCTCTCTCACTGTGTCTCTGTCAAATAAATAAATAAAATCTTTAAAAAAAAAAAAAAAGCATAGCCTCCATTCATCAAGGTTCTATGAAATTTAACAAAAATTATCATAAATCAGTATATTCTCTGGAGTCTTCAGTGAAAAGATACAAATAAAATCCATCTAGGATTTTTTTCCAGACAATACAAACCAGGTTAATTTATATTGAATTAACTCTCTCTGTATATAAAGTCTAGGCCATGTTTCACCAGAAAAATAAAGCAGATGAAAATAACTGAGTACAATTAATTACCGGTTTCTGCTAGAAAAACTTTCCAATGAATATAAAGCAATGTTCTGTTACAAGTGCTAACCTATAGTTATTATTAAAGATCTCCCCCCGATAAATGTTGTAATTATTGAACTGTTCTTCACAGCAATTTGTAGAAAATATTAGCCATCATTAGTGAGCCCCCTCCTTATCAAAAATGATTAAATTATGATCATCTACAGACTATAAAAACTCTAGCTTACTAGTGGTGGCTTAAGATCGCTGAAATTAATTTTCTCTTTACACAAGTTGACCACTTACACTGTAAAAGTAATGGTCATCTAAATGTAAAATACAAACATATAGAAGAAAAAAAAGGGTTATGTCCATTCCACCAATGTAAGACATAGGTTTCTAAAATGTTGATATTATAAACAGGGCAAAGTAATGTTATTTCACATAAAGATTTGTGATATATCAGATTATGCCCCAAAATAGAATCTCTAGGTCAAAAGTCATAATTTAAGATTAATCAGTGAACTGTATAGAAAATAGGATTGGTAACTTCCTCAACTAAAAAAGCAGTCTTTTAATACAGAATTAAATTATATGGACTCACCATTATATGTCACCAGCCCAACTTAAACAGTCACACATTTGTTAAGCATAACTGAAAGACTACTTCTGCTTTCTCCCAGAAACTTTCAACATCACATTTCTCACTTCCAGATAATCATTCATTCCTGTGTCTTAATTATATAATACTTTTTTATTGAGCATTATCTACATAGCATCTTCTGTTATACTGCTACTAATTACAAATGCCTTTAGGAGAAAACTTACATCCTCTAATCCTAACTCCTTGAAACCCATGGGAAATTTAAAGATCCTAGACTGATATTGGCATACCAAAAACTAGTCATCCCTTTGTTCTTCTTCAGTAAATCAACTAGGCTGGGTTGAACTGGGATTTATCAAAACCAAATGAGGCACAAGAGGTTAGCAGCAGGTGAACCAGAGTTGCTCTTTATGCTTATACTAAAAGATAAATTCTTACTACATGCATAAAAGAAATTTTTGGAAATTTAAATGACTTTTCCAATTTAAGATATACATATAATAAAAATGTTAAAATAAGCCAACAGGGGCGCCTGGGTGGCTCAGTTGGTTAAGCGACTGCCTTCGGCTCAGGTCATGATCCTGGAGTCCCTGGATCGAGTCCCGCATCGGGCTCCCTGCTCGGCAGGGAGTCTGCTTCGTCCTCTGACCCTGTCCCCTCTCGTGTGTTCTCTCTCTCTCATTCTCTCTCTCTCAAATAAATAAATAAAATCTTTAAAAAAAAAAAAAAAAATAAGCCAACATATTAATAAGTAAATCTTCAACATAAAATTTCTCTTTGCCTTTTATTTAAAAAGATACTTATTATTTATGGAAAACTTACACTCAATATGCCTTAAGTATTTAGGGGTCTATTCAAAATTGGACCTTTTTGTCATATGTTACACAATCCAAGAGTTAATTTCAAAAGTGGAGAGGATAGATGAAAACGTCCATTAGAACGTAATGACTTTTTTTGAGATAAGAGGATTATAAAATTTCAACCATTGAGAACAAGATTAAAAGTTTATTATGGTCTTTCCGTTCATGTGTTCAGCTGGCTATACTAGTTGTATAAAATTCACCATTTATTAAATAAGGCTTATAAGTTTTACACCTGGTAGTGAAGCAAAGTTTACTGTCTATTAAGTACCTTGAGAACTGCTTCCAAAATCTTAAATATGGTTAATAAATCAGAATATAATCAACATAAAGGAATAGCTAATACTCTTATACAAAATGAAAATTATTATTAATGTCCAAAATTACCTAAAGGTTTGCCCTTCAGTTCCGGATTTGAAATCATTTCTACTTGTGCATAAAAGCAATCCAGGTCCACGTGTACTATGACTCTGGATGAAGAACTTCCTTCTGGAACCACTTGACCATGAACCAATGCAAAATATGCAAAGAAACAGAAAAATACATTCAGGCTGCTTATCATCTCTGAGCAATTGGCAGTTCCTTAAAACATGGTAACTGAGAAAGAAGAATGCAGATTTTTTTTCCTGGATTCATGTGTCAAGGCATCTAAAAATTATAGACATGAGAAACTCCATCTACAGTAGGGTCTTCAGTCCTGTTTACTTAGTATTTCTTTGTGCACTCTATTTTTCTCAGGCTAGTAATAACTTTGAGGCAAAAAATCTTGATCAATAATAGAAGATGCAAAAGGTAATCCTATCACTTGGAAGTTTCTAACAACATTTAGATTAAATCATAAGGGGTAGGAAAGTTTAAACACTGATTTCAACCAACTAAAAATTATTCTAAGTGGCACGTTCTTAAATTAAAAAAAAAGTAATAATTGTAAATACAAAATGGCAGAAGCCAGACCTGTGGGTTCCAGTGGACTATATTTAGTGCCCATATGAGAGAAGGATTATCTAGTTCTGTACTGAATCCCAAATACCTAGAAGAGTGCCTGGTATATAACAGACTACCAATAAATACTCACTAAATTAGAAGAATGAGTAAATATTTCTTGAATTTTAAAAAGTAGCTCGTCAGGGGTGGGGAGTGAAGGCGGATAAGAGGAGATTCCAGCTCATAACCAGTCAAAAACAAGGAAGGATAAGCGCAATGTGGTATTCTGGTCTGGATACTGGAACACAAATTTTAATGGAAAATACTGGTAAAATCTGAATAACGTTTTTACTTTAGTTAATAGCATTATGCCAGTGTTCACTTCTCAGTTTCGACAGATGTACTATAGTCATAGAAGACATTAACATTAGGGAAAACGCTTCTGCAACTTCTGTAAGTCTAAAATTATTCCAAAATTTACAAGTTAAAGGGGGAAGGGGAGGCCGGGAATTGGAGCCTTGGCCCCAGGCCCTGGGTTTGGGCTGTACAAGGTAGAGCCCAGAGGCTGGAACAGGGTCACGGAGAGGCGGCCACTGCAGATGTGCCTCGTCTTCGGTTGTGAGCCCAGCCTGAGTCCCAAACTCTGCCAAGTGGGCGACAAGGTTCTCTACTTCTACCTTACACCGCCCGGGCGCCTCTTCCGCCTTCACCGGACAGTTTGGGGGATCACAAATGCACCCTCGACTATCATAACTGACACGCCCACCCTCGTCCTATTCAAGCGAAGCCAACCCTTTCGGGATCTTGGCCATAAAACACCCGGTAGCGGAGGCCAGCTCTCTCTACCAGGCCGGGAAAACGAAAGAACAGAGCGAGGCGGGGACGGTCGCACCCCGATGGCCGCCGCCGCCCCTGGCCTCCGCCCGCCCCGCCCTTCTCATTTACACCAAGTGAGGCCGCCGGGCTCCTCAGGCCCGGGCGCACCGGGCGAGCCGCCTGTCTCCCCCGCCTCCACCCGCTCCATGGCCTGCGCCGCGTCCTCTTCCTCGTCGCCGCCAGCTTCCTCCGCGGGCTCCACCCCCAGCTGCTCCATTCCGCCGCGGCCAACCGCAACGCAGCTTCCGGCCGCTTCCGCCCGGTCTCCAGGGAAACCGCGAGCGGACCGCCCCCAGCCGCTTCGGCCTTCACGCCTGCGCAGTCCGGGCCGACCAGGCAGTTGCCCGGAGGGGCGCGCGTGCTAGGAATGCTCTCGTCCCACGTGCTGGGGTTCCTTCTCGCCCTGTCAAGGCCGGAAGTGAGGGACTGGACTCCCTAACAGCTTTTTTTTATTTCCTTTTTTTTTTAGATCTTTGGAGTTCGTCCCATACCACAAATTTTAACTTTTTATCTTTACAAAGAGGCCAGCCTGTTCTCCCGATAACTGTTAGCAAAATTGGTAACCCTTAGACACTGAACGATTTATGGTGATGGAGGGTGGGAGAAAGAGTGGGAATTATGGTAAGAGCAAGGCGGCCATGTAAACTAATATGATTAGCAAGTATGTTAAAATTTGTTGCATTTCGTTTGTTGTTTGATTCAGACACTGTGACAGATTAGACCCCTGAATTCTTAATCATCTAAGGTCAAGAGGGATGTGATATATGCGTTTTGGAATCAGATGAAATTTCCAGTCCAGACCCTCCAACTTGCTGACTGTATGACTTTGGGCAGGTTGCATAACTGCTCTGAGCTTCAGTTTCGACACGGGGGGGGGGGGGGGGGACTTGTTTTCAGTGTCTTGAGATTGAATGAAAGAATGAGAACTAACATATACTTTAGTATTCCCATTTATGTAAAACACCTGGCACATAGAAGGTGCTCAGTAAATGTTAATTCTCGTTGCCTTCTGTTAAGATGCTTGTGTGCCTGTGTGTGTGTGTGTGTGTGTGTGTGTGTGTGTTCCAATAGAGGAAATTTGGACATTTCTCTGTGTATCTATGTTTGTACACAGTCACACACATATTTCGCCCTTTTACAGGAATCTGTTCTTACAAGTAGGTTGTGAAAACCTTGACAAACCCTTTGTAGGACATGCTGATGCATCCTTAAAGAAGGAATAACCTGCAGAACTGGGGCACAGTTTGGAGACCAAGTCTTCCTCTTTGGGTATTTTACTCTTAGGCATCTGGACCAGGTCTCTAAAAGTCTCCAGGCTAGGATCTAAAATATTTAGAGCTATGCTGCTTTCTTTGTGAATGCTATTTGATAACTCTGGATAAAGAGCTTTTCAATTAAGTGGCTCTTTGGACACTAAGTGCCTCTTGGGCTATCATCAAGGGTCCAATTTCTTATAGACAACTAAGGTATTTTTTTTTTTAATTCCTCCATGTTGAGAATGATACAAACCCCTGAAATGCCATGGCAGATTAAAATAGCTCCTTTATAACAGCTCGAGGCTCACTAACATTCAACAGCTTGAGTAAAAGTGAGCAAGCATTGAAAAACAACACACACAGTCAAGCCCTATTTGGTTGGTTACATTTATTTCCCTGTCAATTGTCAAATTGAAGAGGGGCTTTTAATTTAAAAGAATAGACAAACGGAACTTGAAAACCCTAGGGGAGCAAGCAAGGCTCGCTTTATGAGTGTACAGCTGATGCAGTAACAGAGAGAGCCCCTCTCTTAGAAGGGCCCCTCACTTGGTTTAATGTTTTGCTGTGGTCATCTTGAAATTCTTAATTTTTGAGCAAGGGAGCACTCATTTTTTATTTTGCACTGAATCTCACAAATTATTTAGCTGGTGCTAGGAACAAAGGAGGGAAGTAGCACAGAAATGACATTAATAAAACACCTGTATGTCAGGCACAGGGCTAAAAGCTTAAAACAGGGGCGCCTGGGTGGCTCAGTCGTTAAGCATCTGCCTTTGGCTTGGGTCATGGTCCCAGGGTCCTGGGATCGAGCCCCGCATCGGGCTCCCTGCTCTGCAGGAAGCCTGCTTCTCCCTCTCTCACTCCCCCTGCTTGTGTTCCCTCTCTCGCTGTGTCTCTCTGTCAAATAAATAAATAAATACATAAATGCATAAATAAATAAATAAATCTTTAAAAGCTTAAAATAGATGATCTCATTCAACATGCCCTAGAGGGTCGGTATCATCATTCTCATTTTACTAAAAATGAAGCAGGCCAGCAGAGACTAAGGTGCTTACTCACGATTATGAATCTAGTAATGGTAAATCCACTTATCAAGAGTTTTCCATAGAGAAGAATTTATTAATAACGTTTCTTCCATAGAGGAAATCACTCCCTCTGTCCATTTTCCTTGGTGCTTCAAGCATCAGATAACTTGCAGTAGGGAGAATAAACATCCCTTGAATATACTAAGAGGCATAAAAATACAGTTTATATGAGTACTATGTGTTGCTTTGTTATGGAATGAATTAGGAAGTGCTTTTTTTAATTCTATAAATCCCTTCTTCAGTTTTAATTAACCCGTTCTAATCTAGGATAATTTCAGGAAATAAATATATTGAGCCTAGATCATAATTGCATATTTAAGGACCAAATGAGAGAATTAGAAGGCAAAATAAACATACTTAATTAAATAAAATTATGGTTGAAACAATATTCATGGGGGAGCATGGGGTTGCAGTGTGACTAGCAGATTAAAAAAACAAACAAACTGCGGACATTTACACCTTCAGTAGTCAAGACACCATGAACATTAAAAGTGACATGAACACCCATGTCACTTAAAAACTCCATGAACATTAAAAGCATGAACACCCATGTCAGTGAAGGGTGGGAAAGTTACCAGTACTTCTCTTCTCCTAGCCAAATTAGTCACATATGGCTCAGAGGAAAAGCTCTAGACAATGTTCAAGGGCTTTGACATGAAAAGTGTGAAGGTGTTTGTGAGTGTCTGTATTTTATGTTGGTAGGTAGCTAGGTAGGTAGAGGTTGACTCTGAGGTCAAAGGAGCACTTTGAATTGGAAAAAGCACAAAGGGTTTGGTTTTGTAGGGTTTTTGGCCCAGTGCAGTGGTTCTCAATTGGGACTGATTTTGTCTGCTGGGAGATATTTGGTAATATCTTGGAGATACTTTTGGGTGACCACGTCTGGGGAGTTGGAGCTCTGCCCTACTGGCATCTATTGTGTAGAGGCCAGGGATATTGTTGAACATCCTACAATGCACAGGGCAGCCTTTTACAATAAAGAATTATCCAGCCCAAAGTGTCAGTTGGGCTGACCAGAGGTTGGGCACTCTGACCTAGTAGTAGCTTTTATACCATCCTGCTCCCAACTGTCTCCTCAGCTTCAGGTCCCCAACTGTAATGAAGAACTGATCTTCAGATATGTGCTTTTAATTATAAATGGACATTTTTAGAGAAAGGAAGATATAAGAGAGGGAGAGAAGTATTATTTAGTCACTTTTCATTGTGGGAATTTACATTCTGAGGCTAAAAACAAATGCATTTGCCAGAAAAGAGATTTAAGAAAAATATCCATATTTTTATGGAGCTTGTGAGTTGCCCCTAGGGTGAAAGGCTGATGAGTCAGAAATAATTCATAAGGCTTAGAAGCTAAAACCAGAAAACACAGAAAGGCTTCAGATGGTTGAAAGCAAACTATAATTATGACACGCTGTTGTACAATGTGCATGTCATGCAGTATTTACTTAACAACTTTCATCCAAGGATCTCAAACCCTTTGCATGAAAACTTTAATCATCATGAAGAAACCCTCTTCTCTCTCTGTCTCTCTTTGCATATCCCATTGCACACCAAAGTTGCAGTTTCAAATTTTCTCCGTGTAACCTAAAAATATTTGCTTCGTACCATGTGACTGTGGCTATGAGAGGTGTAAGAGGCTGGAGTTTTTCTAACAGTCAGCTTCTCTCTGCTTTGACCTTTCTTTGTGGTTCTGTAGAAGTCTGATGAAAAGCCTGCATAGTTGTTTTAGTAATGACATTTAAAACACTGCTTGTCAGGTTGTGCTCAATGGACCTTGCTTTGTCATTTTGGAGAGAGATGGGAACCAATGTGATCACAATACAAGTCATTGGGTCCCAGCTTGTAAATAAAGTCTGCAAACTTCAGCCACTGAGGGAAAGAGAACTACTGGATGTCATATAGAAAGTGCAAGCAGATTGAAATAGATCAGGTTTACTATGCTACATTTATAGACACATAACTTTCATGTAACAATTTTTTTTAAAAAAAGAAACCCTTTTTCTGATTGCAAAGGTAATTCAGGATTATTATAAAGTATTCAGGATTATTATAAAATATAGAAAGGAGGTAAGAAGAAAATGGAAATAATCCATAATAATCCATAATTTGGGTGCTCAGAGATAACCATGCCTTAATGGTCTTTTCATAAAGCACAACTTAGGGTTTTTTTTTTAATTTCACAAATATATTTCTGTATCTATTTCTTTACCAAACCACAAAAACCATTGTGAGATGCATTGTCAGAACAAATGACATAGAAAAACCTTTATACATTTGCTTGCTTTTGATGTTAACATGAAGGAAATGAATAAATATGGTCTCAGCATCATCTTGAGATGTTAATAATTTCAGTTTAGGGGCACCTGGTGGCTCAGTCATTAGGTGTCTGCCTTCAGCTCAGGTCGTGATCCTAGGGTCCTGGGATCAAGCCTCGCATCGGGCTCCCTGCTCCGCAGGAGGCCTGCTTCTCCCTTTCCCACTCCCCCTGCTTGTGTTCCCTCTCTCACTGTGTCTCTCTCTGTCAAATAAATAAAATCTTTAAAAATAATAATAATAATTTCAGTTTAATCAGTAATCTCCATGTACCTGATTTGAGTTTAATATAAACTCTCAAAGGAAAATTATATTTATATGTATAGGAGTTATTTCTTAAAGTTGTTTCAAAGACTTCATTAAAGTACCTATTAATCCTAAAAGTACTGCTTGTGCCCCTGATTTTTTTTTAATTATTTTTCTTCTCATCAATTGTTTAAGATTTTCTAGTAAAACAAAAAAATATAGGGTATAACATGAAAATCCTCCATAATCCCCACTGCACCTTGATATAACCACTGTTAGCAGAGTTAATCACTGTTAACAATGTATAGATATACTACATCAGACCTTTTCTTATAATGCTCAGTACAGGGTAGACATAGTGATAATCATTTCTAATTTAGATGAATGGGCTCATACCATACAGACTTTCTACACTATGTTTTTTCAGTTAGTATCTCTTGAACATCATTTATTTTCCATGTACAAGAATGTACTGCATTCTTTTTAGTGGCTGCATGATTTTAAAATTCCATATTGATAGGCACTTATCTCTGATTTTCTGCTGCCATAAACATCCTTGTACATATATCTTTGCCCTTCTTCAGGAGTTTGAACCCACCCTTCCCTAGGACAAATCTAACCTAAAAGTCTAGTAAGGTTATCTCTATCTTTTTAAATTAAGAATACACCATGTGAAAGCACACCGAAAGACATGAGGCCTGTCAGTTCTGTTTCTGGACATGCTCTCAAATCTCTCCACTCCTCTAATTTGCACCGATGCACTCCATGTCCAGGCCACATACAGTCATCTCTGGCTTAGTTTACAGCAGTGGCCTCCTAATGTCTGCCTTTTACCTAAGAATGATATTTTAATGATCTGTAATTTCATTTTCCTGCTAAGAACCTTTCAAAGGCTTCCCACAACCTTTAGAGTAAAAATCAAACCCCTTTCTTGCCATGGTCTTCACAGCACCACTGGGGCATGCTTGAACTTCCTTACTTCTCATAACAGTTTACCATTTTTTCCTTGCACTTGGGTCACACCAGCCCCCTTTCTATTCTGGGGGTATATAGTAGTCTGCAGTCAGCAAGCTGGAGACCTAGGAGAGCTGGTGAGATAGTTCCAGTCTGAATCCAAAGGTCTGACAACCAGGAGAGCCAATGGTGTAAATTCTAGTTTGAGTCCAACTCTGAAGGCAGAAGACCTATGTCTCAACTCTACGACAGGCAGAGAAAGCAGATTTTTCCTTAGTTAGTTTTTGTCACTATTCAAGCCTTCAACAGACTGGATGAAGCTATCCACATTGGGAAAAGCACTCTACTTCACTCATTCTACCAATGTGAATGTTAATCTCATCCAGAAACATTCTCATAGACATACCCAGAATAGTGTTTAACCAGTATATGGGCACCCTGTGGCCCAAATTGATGCATGAAATTAACCACAGGACAACTTCCAGCCTCCAGACCACTCTATCATTTGAAAGGTTTTTCATATTAACTGGCTTGTTCTCTTTTTCCAGTTCTCAGTTCAAATGTCAACACCTCCAACTAACTTTTCCAAACCACACTCTCTCAGATGGCCTCCCCCAGAATCACGTTCTCTCACGACATACTGAGTATTGTTTATAGCACCCAAATATGTAACTGTTTATTTGCTGTTTACTTGTTTTTAATCTCTGCCTCCTACTAGAATGTCAATTGTATTAGGTCAGGGACCTAGTGTGCCTTGTACTTTACAGATATCTACCAAAAACATATGTGCAATAAATGAATGGCACTATTTCAACATCAGTTGGCTAACTTTAATAATGTTAGATTTTTAAAAGTCCTGTATAGACAAATATTCCTTATAGAAGAATTCTAAATACTATATGTAGATAAGCCCCCTCCAGGAGGTGGAGCTTAATCTCTTCCTCTTACAAGTGGACTAGATGGTGACTTCCTTCCAAAGAATAGAGGATGGAAAGGGAGGAATAGTAAATTTACAGTGGAGAAGCCTGGAGTCACTGACTCAACCAAATGATCATATAGGTATCATACACCACTGCTAAGATGCATTCTGAAGGGCACAACATCACATCTGTGGAATTCTTGCCCAAAATCTCAATGTAATCATAAGAAAACCTCAAGACAATTGAGGGACTTTACAAAACAATTGATTAGTATTCATCAAAAGCAGCAAGGTCATGAAAAGCAAGGTAAAAGAAACTGGTAGAAGTTAAAAGAGACTAAGACCTGACATCTAAATGCAATGTGGATCGAATTCCAGAACAAAAAGAGGACATTTATGGGAAAACTGGTGAAACGCAAATAAAATCTCAAGTTTGTGGAAATACGTCAATGTTGGTTTCTTAGGTGTTTTTTTTTAATATTTTATTTATTTATTTGAGAGAGAGAGAGAGCGCGCACAAGTTGGGGGGGGGTGAGGGAGAGGGAGAAGCAGGCTCCCTGCCGAGCAAGGAGCCCGACGTGGGGCTCAATCCCAGGACCCTGAGATCATGACCTGAGCCGAAGGCAGATGCCCAACCGACTGAGCCACCCTGGCACCCCTGGTTTCTTAGTTTTGACCAAAGTACCATGGTAATGTGAGATGTGAACACCTGATGAAATTGGTGAGGGCTGAGAGAGACTTCTCTTTATTATCTTCGCAACTTTTCTGTAAGTGTAAATTTATTCCAAAATAAAAAGCTTATTTTAAAAAATAGATAATCACAAACTAGAATGTAAATAAACCTTAATATTTTTTTTCAAATCTTTACAAATAAAAGAACACAAGAATGAAAAAGAGAGTCCTCTAGCTCAGCCCACACCCACACAAAAAGGGAACTAACTCTGTGAGGTGATGGTTGTGTTAATTAACTTGATTGTGGTAATCATTTCAAAATGTGTACGTATATTAAATCATCATGTTGCATACCCTAATATATATGATTTTTATTTGTAATTATACCTCAATAAAGCTGGGGGAAAAACTTATATAGTTGCTGCTGATATTCAAAAGTGCAATGAACATTTTGCCTTTTTATTAGTTAACATGTATATAAATTGATAACTACTGTCTTCTGAATCATGTTTACAAAATTTTTAAACCTCCTAGGTCTCAACTATTGTTTTCCATTTCTATTACCATACTGTAAAATTCCTTAAAAGATGCTATCTATGCAGTTAATGCCCATTTAATTTTTATAATTGAAGGATATTTTTGAACATACTGGCACCCGACAGATAATTACTGCTGTTAAAATCATCACTCCACAAAAAGAGTTTCCACATGAGATGATTCTTACTTGTCTATAAGTTTTAGCTTATTTTTCTTTTGAATAAAAGCCAGAGAGATTATTAAGAAATCAGTGGTAATGAGAACCTGGAGTCAGAATTGCTGAATATGTAATCCATCTGAGGTGATGGACATGGAGTACTACCAACAGATTCTTCTACCAGTGTCTGAAATGGTTCTTACTACAAGGTAGTAACTATCCAGGAGCAAAAGCACTTTGTTACTTTTGTTGTCACTGGGGGAGTTATATTCATTCAGATAATGGCATCTGCTACATTCACTTGTATAATGACAAATTAATAAATAATCCACTGTAGAAAATATCCTGGTTTTGGATTTATACAGCATTACCTAAGAAATCAATTCTTACTTGAGACACTTATAAAAATGTTGACTTGACTTTGCTTTTCTTTCCCTTCATGGAGGCAACAGATCAAAATCAAGAAAGATTAAGAAAGATGAGGAAAGATCACATATTGGAGGAGACTGAGAAAATGTAACAAATAAATGAGAGCTAGGATCCTGGATCAGATCCTGGGACAGAAAAAGGACATGGGGGAAAAAACAGGCAAATTTGAATCAGTTATGCAGTCAGTTTTGTACCAATGTTTGTCTCCTGCTTTTGATAATTTGATTATGGTTATGTACGTTTTTAACATTAGAGAAACTGAGTAAAGGGGAGACAACAATTTTGTGAATTATTTTTGCAAGTTTTTTTCCAACTTTTGTAAGTCTAAAATTATTTCAAAATAAAAAGGGTTTGTTTTTTTTTTTTTTGTAATAGCATTGGAAAATTCCTCAGGAAGTTGTTACTTCAGAGTAACATACTATTTCTCAATAGTTCCAATAGAGCTGGTTTTCCCTCCAGCTTTGAAACAGAGCATTGTTTCTTTAGCTGAGCAGCAGATAAAGCACAGTTATTGACCTGTGCTTTAGGAATGTTTTGTACAGAAATATACATTTCAAGATGCCAGAATTATACTCTGTACCACGAAATGTCCGTACTTTGAGAGGCACATTGGAGGCAAGACCAACTGAGAGAAAGATTCACATTTCTCATCTTGTGTTTATGCAAGAGAGTATTGGCTCATTGAGTGGGCTATTGGGCTAAATTGCCTAAATAATTTATAATTGGGGAAACTTTTTTCCTCTTTCCATTTTTTTTTCTTTCTTGTCAAGTGCATGTAGTTGATTTTGAATAAGTAAAATGTAGATATCATTTGACTTCCTTGTGGTCCAGTGGAGGAAGTAAATACCCACACACTTTGCTAATTGAGTGCTCGGGGAGTTCACTCTTTGAGATCATCTTGTAAACGATAATCATTAAAAGTAAGTCCTTTCAGCAGGTCAGCAATAATACCATTTTATAATTACTATTCAGTAATCACCTCACACGTGCTTGCCCATTTGTCTCTCTCTAGTCTAATACATAACTCAAGAAGGAAATATCTCTACTTTACAGAGGAGGGGGAATGGAGCCTCAGAAAAGTAACTGGCCCGCTCTAGGCTTTGACCTCAGATTGGGCTATCTCTAAATGTCTCACTATTTGTATGGGTTGACCTAGCCTGCAACAAATTCTACCCTTAGTGAAGTTGTGTCATAGTGAGATTTCAGTATTACAAGTCCTTTGACATATTCGAAATACTCTGCTAATTTTAAGAGGAAATGTGATACTTGAAAATGGTCTTATATAATTACATTTTCCTCAATATTTAGAAATATATGAGAAAATGCAACGTCTTCTAGTTATTAAGTTATTAAGTTCTACTAGTAACGGAATGTATTAAGCTAATAAATTACGTATTTCATAAGTACATTAACTTAACTATATCAAGATCCTAGAGTACTTCTTAGTAACGTATAGTATTGCAGTACAATAAATGTGTTTTTTAAAAGCCAGAAAAGAGGTCAGTGATCTAAAAGAAGTAACTCAATGTTTACTTTGAAAGTCCACTTCTGGGTCGCCTGGGTGGCTCAGTCGTTATGCGTCTGCCTTCAACTCAGGTCATGATCCCAGAGTCCTGGGATCGAGCCCCGCGTCGGACTCCCTGCTCCTCGAGAAGCCTGCTTCTCCCTCTCCCACTCCCCCTGCTTATGTTGCCTCTCTCGCTATGTCTCTCTCTGTCAAATAAATAAAATCTTAAAAAAAAAAAAAAAGTCCACTTCTTTGGCCCTTATTTACCATTCAGAACTATAGTGAAAAATTTATGGGTAATCTCCTTGGCACAAAGTTACCATTTCAAAGCAAAGATAAATAAATAACCAATCTTACTCTGATCTCACTGAGAGTTCCAACTAAAAAATTTAATTACGGACTTTGGACATGGGAAATATTATCCAGTTGAGCTTTTATTCTAGAATACAGATGCTCTATAATTGGATTGGTAGACAGAGATCATTTACTTGATAAAGAGGGAAGGAAAACATTGTACCTGTTGCTGCTTTCACCTTACAATTAAAGCGACATAATTAGACACTATACTTGCGCACCCTGTTCTCAGACACAGGTTTAAACCTATTCCTTGCATCACAAAAACGAACAAGTTTCATTCCCTGTGCATCAGCAGCCCTTCTCAGTGAAGTTGAAATGCAGTAAAGGGGTTCTGAGATCCTCATTGCCTGATCAGACAACGTTCTCTCCAAGGGATGTAATAAACAAAGAACACCAGCCCTTCTTACCTGAGTTTTCAGAATACAGTGTGACCTGCATGATCATTGTTTCCTCAACTTTCCTGCGCACAAGAATAATCTAGATGCCAACTTAAAATACCTTTTCCTAGGCATTTCTTCTAGAAATTCTAATTTAATAGATTGCAGTGGGGCCTAAGGTTCTGAATTTTAGACAAATGTCACAGATGACGAGGCATATTTGAGACACAAATTTTAAAAAATAAAATGAAGCATCTGGTGCTCCTAGGGGGTGTTAGCAGAATACTGGAAACAGAAGAGCTTTGCTATTTGTCAAATTTCAGTTTTCCTCATTTATGAATTTTTTCAACCTCTCCTTCAATGTCCATTTTAAAAGGTAATAATAATATCTATCTCTTAAATTTATACTAAGTATTAAATATGAAGGATCCAGGCTCTTGCTCAGGCTCCAGACTCTTTGGTGTGGGCATCAGCAGCTAGCAGTCACTGAGAACTTGTTACAAATGCAGAATGTCAGGCCCGGCCCCAGCCCCGCTGAACCTGAACATGCTTGTTAAGAGGATGTCTTGGATGATTCATATGCACGTTAACGTTGGTGAAGCGCTGACCTAGTCACTGAGTGAATGTTCAGGAAATGCTAGATTCTCTCCTTCTCATTATAGTCGTTGTACCAATAATTCAGTTCAGCTTGAGCTCAGTGACTGTCACCACCATTTCTTATTGCTGGTTTCAGCCCAGCAGGTACACTTCCCTCTCTTGCACAGTGGGAAGGCGGCCATAAATAAATAAATGTATGGGCTGGGAATAACTGAGGATTTCTGCCTTTGCTCCTTCACACTGCCCCAGACATGAAGCTGACAACAGTCATTTTAGTCTCTTCGAAGGATTATTTCAGAGCCTCTCTAATTGCCTCACTGAGAGTTTCCTGCACAGCTTTTGCTACCGTTTAGCAACTGCTGGTAGCAGGGGAGGCCTAGAGTTAATGATTAAACTGCTTGCTGCTTGAATACAAATTTGGGGAAGGTTTCATAAAAGGGTTTTGGGGCTTCCTTTTTTTTTTTTTTTTACTTCCAGATTTGTCATTGAACCCTGCAGCGTCAGAAGAGGAGAATTAGGTAGAACCTGTCTTACTGCATCGAAGACATTTTCAGTAATTGCCTACATTAAGATGTGCAGCCGCACATGTTAGTACATGACAAACGAAGATGAAGACTATATTTTAAACGTCGGGGGTGCTCTCAGCGAACAATGGAGAAGGCTGGCTGCAACAATGAACAATTTCAGCTGGAATGCTTCTATTAAAACTGCAAATAAACTTAGTTTAGTGTTTAAAAATAAATAGGCTAATTTTTGGATTTATAGATATTCTAGCCACAAAAAGAAAGTCTTCTTCAATGCCTTGTGTTTCTTAACGAGTTTGCTCCCCAACAGAACTTATTCAAGTCTGGTCTTTGTTAGTGTCCTATCACTGCTATGTTCCTTATAAAAACAGTCTTTTTGATTTTCCCTTTGGCACAGGTGAACGGCCATCCTCGGGGGCTTTTGCTTACACTCTACTCTGTAGCTAAGCCAGCAGACTGACTTCAACCTCAACCACACCTCTCATATTTTCTACGCTCTGCGGAGGGTGGTAGATTCATTCTTACCCATTGTTCCTAAGTTCTTGGGGCAAGATCTGTATATTGAAAGGCTGAACACCAAATTGAGTATGCCTGAATTCCACATGTAGGTCTTTGAACTACTACCCACCCTTTGCAGTGTTGTGGAGGGCAAGCTTTCTGCTCTTTTCTATTTTGGTTGGATAGATTCAGCAGTGAAAATGAGACATGCCTCGAAGTTGAGAAAGTAAGGGAGAACATCTTTCACTAAGATCAATGGGTCACCAAAGAATTAGGTCTTCAACAAAAAGGATTTTGTACCTAAATTCACCAAATAAAACATCCTTCATGGTATAGGTTGACTTATATTGTCCCCAAATTCATATGTTGAAGTCCTAACCCTCAGTACTTCAGAATGTGACTTAACTTAGAGATGGGGTTTTTACAGAGGTAATCATGTTAAAATGAGGTCGCTAGGGTGAAACCTAATCCAATATGACCAGTGTCCTTAAAAGAAGAGGGAATTTAGACACAGACACTCACAGAGGGAAGACTGTGAAGTGACATGGGGAGGAGATGGCCATCCATCAAGCCAAGGAGAAAGGCCTGGAACACATTATTACCTCAGAAGAAACAAACCCTGCTAACACTTTGATTTGGGGCTTTTAGCCTCAAGAACTGTGAGACAATAAATTTCTTTTGTTTAAGCTACCCAGTTTGTGATACTTTGTTGCGACAGCCATAGCAAATTAATACACCTCGTGAGTCACTGGGAAGAGCTAACAGCAAGTGATGCTTGTATCTATCAGGATCAAGGCAGCTAAACTGTCTATAATGTGCTTATAGTGTTAAACAACAAGACTATGATATGATGATTTTTTTTTTCAATTTAACCTTGGCTTGTTTTTAGCTGAATAACAACTATGTCTATTATAACTATAGTAACTATTACAGTCATATTGCCTGCCACAGTTCAGGAATGCTTTCACTTGTATCATTTCATTATCATTAACAAAATACTTTCTTATTTGTTAATTCCTTGATGTTCACAGAAACCTTGAGCCACACAGGAGCTTAGCACATCACCTTCAAGAATGGGGCCAAGTACCAGGAACATTGCTAATACTTTCTGTCTATAAGCCCTGCTGACCTCCCATATCCTTACGGAACTGGGTAGGATTTCCCCCCCGAGTCAGGAATAATTGTGTCAGATAGCAACAGAAAGCAGAATGTATCTATTCTGGTTTGTGCAGAAATTGGTTGTCTGGAAAATCAAGGGAGAGGTGGACTTAAGGCCATCTTTTTACGGAAATGGTGAGATCTGAAGGGCACTACCTAAGGATATCACACCCTCTCACATCTCCACAGTACTACCAACGTGCCTGAAATTCCCACCCTGGAAAAGGGTTCTGGTAGAGCCCTTTGTACAGTACAAATAGCCCTTGGGGGAGTTATAGAGCTGACAGTAGAATTTCCTTTGGGTGCTTCTATGGGAAAAGGCAAAGATTTGTGGGAAGGGGCAAAGATTAACTGTCCAATTACAACCAACCTAAAAATGACACCTATAATGGAGGGATGAGTAAATGCAGCTTATTGTCACCTCCCGATTGAATTAAAGGGTTTGCCCCAGTTAATCTAGCTTTTCTAAAAGGCCACTTTCCTTTTGAACTGAATACACAGAAGTCACTGAGTTTCCTGAAATTTATAATCTATACTGGTTTTTATATAACACAGGAGTTGGCAAACTTTTCCTATAAGGGCCAGCTAGTAAATATCTAAGTTTTTTAGGTATAAGGTCTCTGGTGTCTATCACGATTCAGCTCTGCCTTTGTAAGTGAAAGCAGCCATAGACAATATATAAACAAATGGGCATAGCTATATTCCAAACTTTATCTATGGACACTGAAATTTGAATTTCATAATTTTTAAAAAGATTTTATTTATTTGAGAGAGAGAGAACACAGAGCAAGGAAGCGAGAGAGAGCACGAGTAGGGGGAAGAAGGAGAGAGAGAAGGACTCCCCACTGAGTAGGGAGCTCAACTTGGGGGATCATGACCTGAGCCGAAGGCAGATGCTTAACCAACTGAGCCACCCAGGTGCCCCAGAATTTCATAATTTTTATGAGTCATAATATATTCTTTTTTTTTTAAGCCATTTTAAAATGTAAAAACCATTCTTAGTTCTGGGTCCTACAAAAGCCATCTGTAGGCTGGATTTGGTGCATAGGTCCTCTTTGTAAACCTCTGATACAATACAGCTTCCCCCAAAGAGTTGAAGTCCATTAATTCATAACTGAAATCATTTTTAAAGATCAGCTGGTTTGGTAGTTTTGGGAGAAACATTTTGTATTGAAGAAGGGGGGGAACCATATATCACCTCCTTTACCCCTTAATATTCCAGTGTCTATTTCCTAAATCCTATAACTCATTTTGGCATATAATTTTGTATTCACAAATCTTTTTTTATTGCAGTCTAACCATTGAGTTTATATCCTTTCCTAATCTTTTTTTTTTTTTCAAAGATTTTATTTATTTATTTGACAGAGAGAGAGAGACAGTGAGAGAGGGAACACAAGCAGGGGGAGTGGGAGAGGGAGAAGCAGGCTTCCCGCTGAGCAGGGAGCCTGATGCGGGGCTCGATCCCAGGACCCTGAGATCATGACCTGAGCCGAAGGCGCCCCTTATCCTTTCCTAATCTTAATTCTTTCCAACATGGTACATATTTTACGTTTTTCATATGCTTTTGCTGTTCAAATACCTTTAGTCTACGAGTTTTCCCATTTTACCTAGCTGACTTGAGCATTTCCCAATTCCTTGTCTTTGTTCATGGCTTTTTTCCCCTCCTGCCTCCTATGGCTTATCTCTATGTTTCTGGTAAGGAGTGGCCATAACTGAATCATAACTTTGCTTCACAATGCTGCCTCCAACTTACCCACCCAGAGCACAGCTGTTATCTCTCAATCTCTTGTAATTACCCCCATATTCATATCATAATAGAGCACTGGTGATTTTATTACTTTTATTTCTGTTATTTACGTTTACTTTTAACTTAGCATGGTCGTAGTAACTAAAGACAGTATCAGTAGAAGTAATTCATGCATATAATTAGGGATTCCAAAGAGTTATGCTTTCTCTTATGTCTTTTTGTGGCCTACACAGAAATTTGTGGGAACTGGAAGACCTGAGCTCCTGTTCTAGTCCTGCTATTTATCACATAGGTAATCTCTGCTGATCACCAAACTTCCCACAACCTTAGTTACCTCATCTAAAATGATACCCATTCCTGGGACACCTGGGTGGCTCAGTGAGTTAAGCATCTGCCTTCGGCTCAGGTTGTGATGCCAGGGTCCTGGGATCCAGCCCTGCATTGGGCTCCTTGTTTAGCAGGGAGCCTGCTTCTCCCTCTGCCCCTCCTCCGTTTGTGCTCTCTCTCTGACAAATAAATAAAACTTAAAAAATAAATAAATAAAATGATACCCACTCTTCTATCTATCCTCTAAAGACCTTCTTTGTCTACTTTAGGGATTCTTTTGAGGACAAATGATAAAGTAGATGTGAAAGGGTTTTATAAGAAATGCCAGAATATTTTATTTTTTTATTCTTTTTTATTTTAGATATAAGGAACAACACTTAACTGGTTTTATTTCTAACTTTTTTCCTCCTTTCATCTTTGCTTCTTCTCTTATTTATTTAAAAAAATTTTTAAAACTTCAATTAACATATAATGTATTATTATTTTCAGAGGTAGAGTTCAGTGATTCAACAGTCTTATATAATACCCAGTGCTCATTACATCACGAGCCCTCCTAATGTCCATCACCCAGTTACCCCATCCCCCTAGCCTCCTTCCCTCCAGCAACCCTCAGTTTGTTTCCTATGATTAAGAGACTCTTATGGTTTGTCTCCCTCTCTGATTTCATCTTGTTTTATTTTTCCCTCCCTTCCCCTATGATCCTCTGTTTTGTTTCTTAAATTCCACATATAAGTGAGATCATATGATAATTGCCTTTCTCTGATGGACTTATTTTGCTTAGCATAATACCTTCTAGTTCCATCCATGTTGTTGCAAATGAATGCCAAAATGTTTTAAAACTGTATTTGCTCAAACACTCAGAGTTGGGAGAGATCGTAGAAATTATCCAGTCCAACTGGGTCATTTTACAGAGAAGGAAAGTAAAAACCAGAAAGATTAAATAACTTGCTTGTGGTCATTGAGCTGTTTAGCAGAGCCAGGTTTCCTGGTTCCTAAACCGGTGCTTTTTTAATCTCAGCAAACTCTTCCTAGACAGAGTGTACCTCTCAGGTTGTTCAGCTCTATGTTTTGGTGGTGTGAAAAGCACAATCCCAAGAGCCAAGTACTTTCATTTTTATTTTTTTTTTAAAGATTTTATTTATTCGATAGAGAGAGAGCAGAAGCAGGGGGAGCAGAAGAGGGAGAAGCAGGGAGCCCGATGCGGGGCTTGGGCTCCATCCCAGGACTCTGGGATCATGACCTGAGCTGAAGGCAGTTGCTTAACCAACTAAGCCACCCAGGCACCCCAGCCAAATACTTTTAAAGCATCAATTCTGCAGAGTATAAGTAAATATACAAGTTTACAAAGAGCAAGACAATTTTTTAAATTTTTTTTAAAGATTTTATTTATTTATTCATAAGAGACAGAGAGAGAGGCAGAGAGAGAAGGAGGGTCCCCACTGAGCAGGGAGCCCGATGCAGGACTTGATCCCAGGACCCTGGGATCATGACCCGAGCTGAAGGCAGACGCTTAACCGTCTGAGTCACTCAGGCGCCCAAAGAGCAAGACAATTTAAAGATAAAAGCACAAGGATTATAGATGACTTAGAATTTTATTTGACATTATTTGAAATATCTGTCTGGAAATGATTCTTGCTCACTGAGGTGTAGGTTTTGTAAAAGCATCAATAATAAGGATTTACGGGGGCGCCTGGGTGGCTCAGTCGTTGAGCGTCTGCCTTTGGCTCAGGTCATGATCCCAGGGTCCTGGGATTGAGTCCCACATCGGGTTCCCTGCTCAGCGGGAAGCCTGCTTCTCCCTCTCCCACTCCCCCTGCTTGTGTTCCCTCTCTCACTGTGTGTCTCTCTCTCTCTCTGTCAAATAAATAAATAAAATCTTTTTAAAAAAATAATAAGGATTTAAGTTAAGCTTAAACAGATTAGCCCTTGCTTCAGGGTCAATAAGTGGATAACATAAGCTGTCAATAATCATCATTTTCAAATGATTTCATTACAAAGACGCTAACATGGAATAACAGGTTGATAGTAGAACAGTCCTGCCTAAAGTTTAATTCAAATTGATGTAAAAATTTAGACTTGGAATTATTGAAGAAGATACTGACATAATTTTGAGATGAAATAGGCAACAGATTAATTTGTTTACAAATTTTTTGGAAGAATACTTTCTTGGACATTGGGTTGAATCCACTCTTTGTCCCTTCGAACAGAATTTCACTCATAGAATTTAAGAAAGATATAGCTGGCAAGCCTTGAAGTTCATATATCTCAGATCTTTGGACTGTTCTGATTGCAAAAGTCTTCTCTCTATACCCTATTTAATTCAAACTTTTTACTCAAGTGAATAAGGAAGTCTTACTAGGTGTCAAATTAGAGAAAAGACTGCAGTGGACAACGTTCAGGACAATTGTCCTAGGATATTAGAACTGAGAAGGCCTCCCAAATTTTTGTCAGAGTTGGGCTTCTGTAATACGCACCAGCATTATTCCACTGTCTTCACTGAAGTTTTAATGGCCAGATCCAGCATTTTATACATATTTTTATAGATAATAAATTCATAATAAAAATGAAAATTTTTGAGTTCTCAGATGGCCTCATTGGAGTCTGTGCCTCTAGCTGGCTCACTAGTCACAGAAGTTTAAACATGAGAAGGATAAAATCAGTTTTAGGTTGCTATTGATCTGTTTTTCTATATCTGAGGCAAATTTCAAGACATAATAGAATTTGAAAGCCCATGATTTTTGATCAGGCCGTTTAATAAAGTATTGCTACAATCCTGATCACAAAGAACACACAGCATGAGGAGAAAATGCATGCCATAAAAATATTACGTATGTGTTTAACTCAATAAAGTAGAATGCATCTGCTTTAGCAACAAACCAGACTTGCTGGCATTAAATACCTTCTCCAGTAGGGTCACCTTTGCCCTGCCTCACCTTTATCCACTGTTTAGGAAAAATTGCTAAGGTAGATTCTCACATTAACATCATGTTATCAGACTGTAACTTTATTTAATGCTTTCGAATCAGCCCTTTCCACCTTGAAAATCCTTTTACTTATGCTTTCCCTTGTTTTTTTAAGTCTCCACAAATGCTTGTGTAACACAGCCTTTTTACAAAGTATCTCAATACTCTAGTATTAGCCAGGAGAAGAGTATATACAGAGAGGGTGGGGCAAAAAACTGAGCTCACCATGAACTGCATCATGTATGTGTCCTTTGAATTGGGCAATGGTTCCGGGAAGGGAACAGAATCGAGTCACACATTTATATAAGTCAATTCAAGCTTTTTTTTTTTTTAAATCTCACAGCCCATAACTCAAATCCCCCAAATCTACTAACTCAGAGATAGACCCAAGGAGAAAGAAGATGTTTTCATTTTCAACTTGATTAGTGGCAAAACTAGGTTGTTTTGTTGTTGTTGTTGGTTTAAAGATTGTATTTATTTATCTGAGAGACAGCACAGCTGGGAGGAGAGGGAGAAGCAAGCTCCCCTGCTGGGAAGGGAGCCCGATGCAGGACTCGATCCCAGAACCCCAGGATCATGACCTGAGACGAAGGCAGACGCTTAGCTGACTGAGCCACCCAGGCGCCCCACAAAACTAGGTTGAAGGAAAAATTTTTTTTCCCTCTACCTCCCACCTCACCCTCCCCACCATGAATTGAAGATAAATAGCCCCATGTGAACAGCCAACCTGACTTTCCCACCCAGTAACAGGGTAAGAAGCTAGTTTTGAGACAGCAGAGGCCTGTCCGGGCATGCAGGAGGCCCAACTCACCTGCCAGTTGACTGATTAGAACCTGGAGGCAAAGCAAGCCAGCAATGCCTCCAGGGAGGTGATCCAGGAGGGATTCCGAAGGCTGAGCCACAGCATGTTAACCCCACCTGGCCTTATGATTGTCGGGACCTCCTCCTCACTAATTAAATAAATACCTGTTCCGGCCCGGGGGAAGAGCAAAGAGAGGATGAAGAATGAAAAAGAGATAAAGAGAAAAAGTAAATACATTGCCTCTGGGGGAGTACAGCAGAGGTCCTTTTCATTACTAAAATATTAAGAGCAAATGTTTAACACCCCCCACCCAATCTATAATAGTTGGAAAAATAGATAACCACGATTATTTTGGGTGTGACTCCATTATTTTACCTGCATTTTATCAGGGAATATTGATTTCAAAGTCCAGTTATACATACAACTTTGCTTGGAGACAGCTATTCAAGCTCTTCAGAGTGTGGTATCAGTCACTGCCTATAGAGACCAAAATATCTACGCTGAGGGTGGTAGTGAGCAAAGAGAGCTTAACCATTTTTTCAATCAAGCTCTCTTGTTTTAAATAGGTAATGCTAAGTCTAAGGGTAAATATAAGATTTCCCTTAGATTTCTAATTGCAATATCGCATTTATTTATTGAGATAGTTAGAGAAAAGTTTTCCATTAAGTTGACATCCCTGGAAGGATAATCATAAATCAAGACACAAAAACCCTTCTCCCAATTTACAATGATTGTAAGGAGGCTTTCAATAGCTTCTGTACCAATTCTAGTGCTCATATCTCCAAAAATAATATCTGCCACAGGGTATGAAAGATATAAATTGAGAAAACTCAAGTTCTAAAAACTAACTATCCCAAGTGTAGATGAGGATGTGGAGCAACTGAAACACTCATACATTGTTCATGGGAATGCGAAATGATATGATGACTTTGGAAAGCAGTGTGGCAGTTTCTTAAAAAGTTAAACATAGCATTGCCATATGTCATTCAATTCCTAGCTATTTGCCTTAGAGAAGTGAAAATGGATGCCCACACAAAGACTTGTACGTGGAAGTTCTCACCAGGTTCGTTTAAAATAGTTGAAATTGGAAACAACCCAAATGTCCATCTGTAATGAATAGATAAACAAAACCAGTACATCCATACAGTGGAACACTACTCAGCAGTAAAAAGGAATGGACAACTGATGTTCATCACAACATGGATGAATCTTAAAATGAATAGCTGAGTAAAAGAAGGCAGGTAAAAAAAGAGCAATTGGATGATAATGTATATATAAAATTCTGGAAAATGTTAATTAATCTATATTGACAGAAAGCAGATCAGTGGTTTTCTGTGGAAGGGCGTGAAGATAGGAAGCAATTACCAAGGGGCAAAGGAAGACTTTTAAGGCTGATGGAAATGTTCATTATCTCGGTTGTGGTATCTGCATATCTTACGATGGATCGAATTGTACTCTCTATAAACATGCGTAGTTTGGTACACTTCAATTACACTTCAGTAAGATTAGGGGGGGAAAAAGAAACCTAGCACTTCAGGACATTTAGATTTAGGTCATTTCCTGGCCCCATTCCAGGAGAGGAAATCTTAGTCACTTAGGATGCATATACCAAGGACTCTACTGGGTCTGAAAAATTGTGTCATAGACTTTATGCAGCCTACAGTTAAGTAAAACTACAGGTGATCATTAAAACAACTGGCCTTGTCTGATAAAATGCATATAGTCAGATGTTGGTGGTAGGAGACTTACTTACTCGTTTATAAGGCTTACCCAGGGACACAAGCTAGGCTATTGTAAATCTCTATAGGAGAGTATGAATGGGGTCTTGCTCGGATACAACAAGCCCTTCGCTGGAGCGGGTGACGTCAGTAGTCCTCTTACACTGGGTGGATATAAAAATGTCAAATTGGGGGCGCCTCGGTGGCTCAGTCGTTAAGCATCTGCCTTCGGCTCAGGTCATGATCCCAGGGTTCTGGGATGGAGCCCCGCATCGGGGTCCCTGCTCAGCGGAAAGCCTGCTTCTCCCTCTCCCACTTCCCCTGCTTGTGTTCCCTGTCTCGCTGTGTCTCTCTCTGTCAAATAAATAAATAAAATCTTTTTAAAAAATATCACATTGGGGCTCCTGAGTGGCTCAGTCGTTAAGCGTCTGCCTTCGGCTTGGGTCATGATTCCGGAATCCTGGGATTGAGCCCAACTCAGTGGGTAGCTTGCTTCTCCTTCTCCCACTCCCCCTGCTTGTGTTCCCTCTCTCGCTGTGTCTCTGTCTCTCAAATAAATAAATAAATAAATCTTAAAAAAAAAAATCAGCTGCTCTGTTAATCATTGTTTAAAAAAAATGGTGAAATTATATAGCAGCTCCATAAGTCCTATTAAAGAAATAATTGAATTACATTATTACTTGATAAAGCTCTGAATTTCCTGGATTCATTCACTAGTTGTAGATCCAGCTTTCCCATTACTATTTTGTTCAAACTTTTTTGTGACTTTCAAACTTTTTTTAAAGCAATAGACTCTTTAATCAAGTAAAATTTCACCCAAAACACCCACCTCAATCATTGTCTCTGCTGTAGATTAAAGTAGAAACTTATGACTCTGTTTATTTTATAAGGTTATGTTTTTTAATTCTTATCAATAAGTGCGATGTAACTAGAGAATAGTAACAATAGATTTGCCATATAGGTTTGTGGGTGATTGTTGTTCATATATCAACCTCAACATCTATTTCTTCATCTTGTTTGGATTATAGTTTTCAGAAATTCCAGGATCATATAGATAAGCAATTTCAAATAGGATATAGATATTTTTTTATCAGTGCCCATTGTAAACTGAGTATGCTCTTCAGTTGAACTGATCCAGAAACTGGAGAGGATGTTAATAAATGTTTGCCTCTAAGTGACATCACCAATAATATTTAACAACCAATTTCATTCCTTACCAAAAAAAGTAGGCAAGAAGCACTAAAAATTTACAATAAGTGTTAAAATTAGTTACTATGAAAGTATCACAACTCAATGTACTGTACATTTACTTATTATTGTACAACTTTTATTCTGTGGTAAGCACACATAAAGCAGACACATTCAAGTCTTGCCCGATATTTCACAATGGTGGACACATGTTGCAACAGTGTTCTTACTTGCACACTTTTATGTGTTCAGACATGTGAAACTCTAAATTAAAACTGAAAAAAGAAAAAGCTGAGTCAGAACTGAGTGACAAAGTCAATAGCCAGTGAAGTAACACAAGAAGTTCAAGTATCTAATCCAGATGGCAAAGGTGAAGGGGTTTTGCAGGTGAAATGAATGTCCCTGATTAGTTTATTCTGAGTTAATCAAAAGGGAGATTATAATTGATAGGCCTGACTTAACCAACTGAACCCTTTAAAAGAGGGTCTAGAGATCAGAAGCAGAAGTCAAAGACTCTTCTGTCGGTCTTGAAAAAATAGGCAGCCCTGAGGTCTATAGCTACAAGGAATGAATGCTGCTGCCAACCAAGTGAGGCTTGGAAAAGAACCTAAGCCTCAAATTGAGACCCTGGCCCCAGTCAAGGCCTTCAATGCTCCCTAGAGCAGAGGACCCAGCTCAACTGTGCCCAGACTCCTGATCCACGGAAACTGTGTGATAATACATATGTGTTCTTTTAAGATGCAAAATTTGTGTTAATTTGTAATCCCACAATAGAAAACAAATGCAGATGCTTTATTCCCAGGCAGTTAAATACTATGAACATTTCAGGGCTATCATTCAGCGTTAAAAATTCTTTAAGCTCAGAGGTATAGTTGAGAGTAATCTCACGTCAGCTCAGAAAACTCATATCAACTAAAGAAAAAAAAATATGAAGAGGCAATCAAAATTATATGGTAGGAACCTGAGGGAGATAGTATGCAACATCCTAAGCTCTATGTAAAAATGAGTTAAGCCACAAACTTGAAATGGCCTCCAATGAACTCAAAGTTGATTTATAACATATTCAAGTGTGTTTTATTATCATTTAAAAATTTTAGTTTACATACTTAAATATGTATAAATTACAAAGGTTAAAAAAATGTACCTTTACAGTGAAAGAGCTTTCCAGATGCCACCTTAGTCAAGTGATCAAAGTGAACATCATCAGTAATGGGACAAAAAGAAGTCCTGTATCAGCTGATAGGCTGTAATGAGAAGAACACAGTGTCTTCTGTGACGTTCCTACCAAAGATGCACATTACCTAAATTTAATCATGAAGAAACATCAGACAAACCCAAACTGAAGGACATTCTACAAAATAACCTGCCTGAAATCTTCAAAAGCTTCAAGATCATGAAAGTCGACAAAAGACTGGAGAATTGTTACACAGGTGAAGGAAACTAAAAAGACATGAAAACCAAATGTGCTGTATGATTCTGGACTAGATCTTTCTGCTGTAGAGGACATTGTTGGAACAACTGGTAGAACTTGAATGACGTGTAAGGATCATGGTTGTCTATCAGTGTTAATTTCTTGATTTGATGGTTTCATTGTGGTTGTTATAAAGGAGAACGTCCTTATTTGTTAGAATTACACATTAAAGTATTTGGGGTTATAGAACATTATGTTAGCAGTTTACTTTCAAATAGTGAGGAAACAAATGTTCTTAAAATTTTTCTGGAAGTTTGAGATTGTTTTAAAATAAAAGGTACACAGAAAACTATATACTTGGACTTTTAAGAAAGTATGCATTTGGGGAATCCCTGAAGTGCTTCTCATGGAGTTCTGGTTTTAAAAATCTGTTTTTTCTCCAAAATGGATGCAATATTAAATAAAACTATCTCTAATCTATATGGCAACCATACAATTTTTTTCTGTTTATTTTAAAAAGTATAAAATTTATCATTTTTCTGTTCTGTGGTTTTGCTAATTGCTTAATTTTGTTTCCTTTTTAATAGATCGTGATTTGCATAATCATAAGCTTTGAAAAATTTGTAGGAGATTTTGCTAGAATAAAAAGAAATTTCTCTTGGGGGACCTAGGTGGCTCAGTTGGTTAAGCACCCGACTCTTGATTTTGGCTCAGGTCATGATATCAGGGTCGTGAGATTGAGCCCCACGTGGAGCTCTGTGCTCAGCATGGAGTCTGCTTAAGATTCTCTCTTTCCCTTTCCCTTTGCCCCTCTCCCCCCGCATTCTCTCTCTCTAAAATAAATCAATCTTTAAAAACCCCACAAATTTCTCTTATCATATTTTCATGCATTAGTTCTCCACTTCTCTATAAAATATAATGTAGTTTGGGATTTTTTCCTTATTCATCATCCAGAGCTATTTATTATTCAGGACCAGTTATTTATAGGCTTCTGCAAGTTGTGGCAGCTAATAGCAAATCTATCGTAGATATTCAAATGTTATTTTAGTGTAAACCACAAAAAATATACAGTTGGAAAACCATTTCTTTCTGACATAAGTTTAGATGCTAAAAAAATCAATATATAATTATTTTTATTCTTAACTAGATTCCAAGAAATAACTTCTTCATATATAATTATTAGAGACAAGTTACATGTGTAGAAAAGTTCGTAAACGTTTTCATGTTTACACGTCTTTTAAAGGAAAATATTTCCCAATAAACTTTTTTTAAGATTTCTTTAATACTTTCATACATTTTTACTGTCATGATACCCCTACGTTGGAATAATTATTCCCTGATTAAGAGATAGAGATGAGTAAGGGAAACAAATGAGATCAAGAGAGCAAGCTTTACTCTTTCTCCTGAGGCTGCCACTATAATATTTGATCCTTTTAGACAGGGAGCCTACAGAAACTCTGATTTTCAAGGCACAGCTCACCTTCAACTAACACTTTTCTTCTCCCTACACCAAGTAGTCATACTGGCGGACCAACACTGAACAGTTCAGGGCTATCATTCTGTGCTAAAAATGTCTTTAAGCTCAGAGTTAGAGCTGAGAGTAATCTCTGAAACTCAGATCAGCTAACAAAGAAACAATATGAAGAGTTATTCAAAATTATATACTAGGAACCTGAGGAAGGTAAGTAAGCTACATGCTGAACATGTCAACTTAAGGAGTGACAGTATCATGAGCAACACTGACCCACACATACATAAAGCCCTCACCAGGAATCATTAATCAACATGTGCAAAACTTAAAATTAAATGTTCACAGAGGTGAAGCTGTAGTTCACCACAATGTGTAACTGAAAGAGCCCAGGTTTTAAAGCTGCTTTATTATTTAACAGTTAGGTAAACTCTAATGGATAATTTATCCTTTCAATGGCTTAGTTTTTTCATCTATAAACTGGAGGGGAAAATGGTAAATTATCCAGGAAAAAATGGTAATTATCCTTAATATCAATGAGATTGTGAGTGAGGTACCAAAAAGTAGCCACATTATAATTTTAAAAAATGGCTATATTCTTACCAAAATCATACAAGCACATCATTAAAAAAATTAAATACTAAGAAGTATAGAAAGAAAATATGCAGTACTACCCTCATCTCTCTCTGTTCCTCAGTCCCACTCCTCAGAGGCAACAATTTTCTGCTTAATTAGCTGCTTCTTCTAATGTAGGTTCACCTCCCCAATTGGTGGTTAAATCAACAAAAAAGTTACTACATATTACATAGTATCACAATATTATGAACATGATTCTACTTCTTTTCTTTTTTTCCCCGGAAATTAATGATGATCTCTTTCAAAACTTCTCTGTGTTCTGTGTAATTTTCACTGATTTTTCCCCCCACAGTTTCCAAGGGGTTTTTAATATAATTTTCTGCATAGGCATCAGCATAGATAACCAATCCTCTTTCTGCACCATGCCCCCCCTCCCCCCCGGCCCGAGGTGTGCCTCCTATAACCTCTGTCCTTTCCCTGGAATATTGCTCTCTGGACACTTGCACAGTTCTTAGGAGCTCCTTTCCCATCACCCTGGACATTCTTTGACCTTTCTCCTGTGTCACTGAAATCTTTCCCTGGATCATTTTTCTCAGTCTTGTTTTCCTTCCTTGTTCTGGTAGAGCACATCCTTCAGTGGTTTCCTGGGAAAGACCCCTTAGGAAATTCATGTTTTGATACCTATCTTGCAGTTCTGAAAAATGGTTTTTGACTGGGTATAGAATTCTAGTTTGAAAATACTTTTTTAAATTTAAATTCAATTAGCCAACATATAGTACACCATTAGTTTCAGATGTAGAGTTCAGTAATTCATCAGTTGCATATAACACCCAGTGCTCATTACATCACATGCCCTCCTTAATGCCCATCAGCCAATTACCCATCCCCCCACCCACCTCCCCTCCAGCAACCCTCAATTTGTTTCTTACAGCTGAGTCTCTCATGGTTTGTCTCCCTCTCTGATGACTTCCCATTCATTCCCTCCCTTCCCCTATGATCCTCCGTGCTGTTTCTTGTATTTCACATATGAGTGAAACCATAGGATAATTGTCTTTCTCTGATTGACTTATTTCACTAGGCAAAATACCCTCCAGTTCTATCCACATCGATGTAAATGGTAAGTATCAATCCTTTCTGATGGCTGAGTCATATTCCATTGTATATATATACCACATCTTTATCCATTCATCTATCGATGAACATCTCGGCCCTTTCCACAATTTGAAAATAATTTAAAAAAAATTAAAGGCATTTTTTTCTCCTTGTAGCTTTCAGTGTTGTTGAGAAGTTCAGTGGTATTCTTATTGTCAATGCTTTGTATGTGGATTTTCTTCTCTCTGGGAATTTTTAAGACCTCTCTTTTACTGATGGTGTTCTGAAATCTCATGATGCTCTATCTAGAGGGGAGTTTGTGTTTTTCTTTATTGTGCTGGGGCCTATCAGTCTGGAGACTTATGACCTAGGAAAGTTCTTAAATATATATATTTTGATTATTTACACCTCTTCGGTTTTTCTATCTTTATTTCTGAAATTCTTATTGGTCAGATGTCGGACCTCCCAGTTTTTTGTTTTTTTTTTTTAAGATTTTTATTTATTTGAGAGAGAGAGACACAGCGAGAGAGGGAACACAAGCAGGGGGAGTGGGAGAGGGAGAAGCAGGCTTCCCACTGAGCAGGGAGCCCGACGGGGGGCTCGATCCCAGGACCCTGGGATCATGACCCGAGCCGAAGGTAGATGCTTAACGACTGAACCACCCAGGCACCCCTGGACCTCCTAGTTTGATTTTTTTCAATATTTTTCTGCAAGAGTTTCTTAAATTTTCAGTACTTCTATTGAGTTTTTAAAACATTCTGCAATCATGGTCACATTTCTAAGGGCTCATTCTTGTTCTCTGATTTTTTCTCTTTAATATCATCTTGTTTATCCTGAAACATCTGAGTATCTTAATCTCTAAAGTATATTAATTCGATTTTTTAAAAAGTTTATTCAATTAATTTCATTGTTCTGTTTCTTTCAAAGTTACTTTTTTCCACTTTTTTTTTCTCTGTTTTTCTACGTTAAGGGCTTTCTTCAAGTGTCTAGAGACTCTAGGCTGCCCGTATTAAAGAGTAAAACATGAGAAAGCTATTTGGAAGCTCTGTGCTCATGGACAGGAAAAATTTTAAGACTGTCCTGATAGAATAAAGAAATAGTGTAATACACAGAAAGCAGGGCATTTACATACTTGGAAGAAGACTTGGGGATAAGTGCTGAAGAGTTAAATGATATCTTTTGAGAAGAAATAGGATAGACAGAAAACAGGTTGGGCTTAGACCAACCTGGTAAAACAGTTGAAATGTAATCAGTTGAAGGATCTTACCTGATTAAGATGCAGCGAGAAAGAACCATAAGAACCTAAGAATGGGGTGGTCTGGTCGAAATGATAGTGAGAGAAAACATTTGGAAGTGAGTTAAGGATAGGCTGTTATGCTGAAGAATCCAGTGATGGTATTATACTTAGTGCAAGAAAGAAAAGTCAGTAGTCTGGGCATTGTACTGCTTCTATGGGGGTGGAAATGACATATGGCATGGTCTTCCTCTGGTTGGGAAGACAAAACTAACACCAAAGTACAAACAGAGTAAAAGGAATATTAACATTTGGTATTCTGATTATCTCTCTATATTCTACAATCCAATTATCTCAGCAAAGGACATGCAAAAAGTTCAACCTGCAACATCCCTTATTCCCCACCCCCATTCATGTGTATCTTTGAATGATTAAACAGCATATACTCTAAAATGATATTTCTCTGGCAAAGAAAATTCACATTCTCATGCTGGTCACAAGAGGCTCACATTTCAAAGTATGGTCAGAGATTATTCCCTTATCTGTTCCATGATAAAGCAAGATTAGGCAAAAACTAGACCTGAATAAAATCACATTTCTTTCCTTGCATTCCCCCTACCCCTGCAATATATACCCCAGGGAAATACCAGAACTTGCTTCCCTTTACAGAAATATTATGGCAGTATCTTGTCCTTCTATCTTTTTTTCTTCTTAAAGATTTTATTTATTTATTTGACAGAGAGAGACACAGCGAGAGAGGGAACACAAGCAGGGGGAGTGGGTGAGGGAGAAGCAGGCTTCCCGCTGAGCAGGGAGCCCAATGCAGGGCTCAATTCCAGGACCCTGGGATCATGACCTGAGCCAAAGGCAGACGCTTAATGAATGAGCCACCCAGGCGTGCCACCCCCCCTTTTTAAAAGATTTTATTTATTTATTTGACAATCTTATCCTTCTATCTTATTAGACCATTCAGATTTTGTAATCTAGTTATTTTTCTAAATTTAGGGCTAACTCATTTGAATATTTTCCAAACTTCTCAGGAAAAAAAAAAAAACCATATGATTTTGAAACGTTAACATTGAAAGGGACAATTTTCAGCACTTACAAATGATACTATGTTAGAAGGAAATGCCTCTTTAGTTTTTAAACAGAGAGATGTTTTTGTTTTGTTTTGTTTTTCCTAAACACTCTGGTCTCTTGCTTCAATTCTCTGAAGAAATAGAATGAGTGGGGAATTTGGGGGAAGGAATAGAATCTTTAGGGGCGCCTGGGTGGCTCAGTCGTTAAACGTCTGCCTACGGCTCGGGTCATGGTCCCAGGGTCCTGGGATCGAGCCCTGCATCAGGCTCCCTGCTCAGCGGGAGGCCTGCTTCTCCCTCTCCCACTCCCCCTGCTTGTGTTCCCTCTCTCGCTGTGCCTCTCTCTGTCAAATAAATAAATAAAATCTTTAAAAAAAAAAAAAAAAAAAAGAATCTTTGCACCTCAGCCCCTTGTTCTCTCTCTCTTCCTCTTTGGCATTTTGCTGCCTGCCCAGCTCATTTGTTCTTGATTATTCTTGGCCATGTTATAAAGATGAACAGTAAAGACAGTACCCCTGGTGAGTGGAGGGAGAGACTATATAGTCTGGTCGTAAGCTCACAGGTTAGTCTATTAAATTTTGGGTTCAGTAAAAAGCCCATTCAGCTCTCACACTATGATGTGTCCTCTGACCTAGACTTTCTCAGTGAGAAAGGAGTTTTGTTTTTGGACTTCACCTTTTTTATTCCTTTTCTTATTTCTTGATTAAATTTATAAATTAATTAAATTAATTAAATTAAATTAAATTAATAGAGAAGTAAAAACTTTTTTCAGAATCACTTCCAGCTCTCCCCTGTTCTCACTTAAACTAGCCTGGGAGGGTGAGTACTTAGATTTCCTAGTCTCTATATAGTGAAGTTGGTAATGGGTGTTGGATTAGACTAAGCAATGTGTCTCGCACAGTTTGTGACAGAGAAAGTTGCCTGATCACTGCTCTTCCCATTTTCCACCCCAGCAGACAGACTTCCAAGCTATGCAGAAGAATATGTGACATGAATAATAGATGCCTAGAAATAAGCAATATGAGGACTCAAGATTAACTGTATAACTGTGATGAACTTGTTGGGAAGTCTTGAGGTAGACGAAGAGTTGGGATATAAAATCTGAAAGTAATTCAGAATGGGATCATTAGGCCAAATCATGGGCTCTCTATTAGTTTTTTTTTTTAAAGATTTATTTGTTTATTTGAGAGAGAGAGAGTGAGTGAGCGGCTTGGGGGAGGGGCAGAGGGAGAGAATCTTCAAGCAGACTCCCTGCAAGTGCAGAGCCTAATGCAGAGCTGGATCTCATGACCATAAGATCATGACCTGAGCTGAAACCAAGAGTCAGACGCTCAACCGACTGAGCCACCCAGGTGCCCCATTAGTTTTTTTTTTTTTTTAAAGCTATGCTAAAACCACAGACTAGGGGTAAATTAGAAATTAGCAAAACCAAAAAGAAAATACTCTGAGGAAAACTTTGTAAAGGATTCCACAATAAACAAAAGACATTGAAATATATGTGTGTGTACATTATTTTAGAGAATATTAGGAATCAACTTATTTGTAGTCAAAGAGCAGAAACATAAATGTAGATAAATATACAAATTCAGAAATGGTTGTTTAGAAGTACAGTCTCATTTTGTGATTAAGTCTTTTATGGCACATATTCCACAACCTTTTTGAGGAACTGATGAATAAAATTACTTTCAATTCATGCAGAAGAGACTACTGTAAAGAAAATGTTATAACTATCTTACAATCAAACATGTTTGTAAAGTGAATTTAAGCCCACCTTTAATTAAGTCAAATTTATTGTTAAATATCTCTTGGGACATGGAAACCTAATCACATTTTCTGACTAGAACAGCTATTATTACTCTGCAGGAGGATGCCATGGTGAAGATGAAGAACAGCTTTCTAGGTTGGTAGGGGGAAAGACAATGAAACAACTAATTACGATAAATGGAAGGGGGAAATACCTAATGGTAGCACACAGCCCAGGGGGTGCAGGAGTGAGGTACTGGGGAGTCAAGAAAGGCTCCTTGGATGAAGTGATGTCTAAAAGAAAGGCACTGAGGTGGGGGTGGAGGTGGAAACAAAGGAGCAAATTCCAGGGTGAAGAAGCCAGAGATAATATGGCAGTTTGAAAGCAGCTAAGCACACAAGACTCTGAACTTGGGGTCAAGAGACTTGGGCTTTAGTCCTAGCTCTGCTACTTCCAGAGACATAGGTGAAAGCCACTTACATCATGAAATCTGCTGGCAAGATGCATTTCTCTATTTATTTGGTTGCTGTCCCTCCCCCTCTGGTGAACACCACCCACATTCAGCCCTCATTTCTCATGGATCATGTGTCCCAGCATTCTGGTGTTTTGCAGTCAGAATTAAGGTTAAAAACCACCGTTTAGCGTGTTAAGTGGTACCCTGGGGCTCTGAAACCTAAAGAGTATTTTCTTTTTACTGGTAGCACAGTGTTTTCTATTTTTAGGAAGTTAAATCAAATAAGCATCTCTCCATCCCTTAATCCTGAACACTTAATACCAGCCACTTACCTATAGCTAATGTAACAAGGAGCAGAACAATTTTAAAGTACCGGACACCATTTTCTGAAATAAATTTCCTTGGTTCAAAATTTACCTCTCCTTGTTTTCTCTTGCCTTTCAAGTAATTAACTCTTCTCTTTTTTAGTTTGAACTCTGCAGTGTAAGATTCCTCTGTAGTCATTCCAAGTGGAAAGCAATTAAAAAAATCTTTATTTATCCTGCATGTACTTGAAAGTGTCAATCGGCTTCCTGACAGGCCAGGCCAGCAGCATTTCATTTTGCTTGGGAATTAGGTGAACAGTAGTTGGGCCAACTCAGTGAATCATAAAACCTGCTAATTGGAGTTGGAAAATGTTTTTTGGCTATGCCCTCGCTTGTATTTAATATCTTGATAAATTCTGACCATGCTTCTTGAGCTCTGTAAAAGAGGAAAGTGATGCTCCTGTCGTCACTTGATCCAAATATGCTCATGGGAAAAAGTATTTTCCGATGTTTAAATCAGTCTTTTACTGAGTATCTCATTACACTCATAAATTCAAATGTAGGTTGTATATTTGTCAATAAAATATATAGATCTCAAAACAGGCATCACCTCCCAACAGGTCATTTTAGTTTCATTCACTGAATTTGTTCTATTTTTCTTAATAAAAACAGAAACTAACAGGTACAGTGTTTTTCTTGGGAACTGCCTTTCCTTTAAGGGCTTAACCTCAGTTTTACCAGGTAAACAATAAAGGAGAAAACACTTTAAAGAATGGATAGTTTTCCAGGGGTGACAGTTGGTGTTTCAGCACCTGCTTTTACACCTGGGAAGCAGAGATCAGAGGTGGTTAAATCTCTATTGTTTGTTTAATGGACCAGATCTCATACTTAATTCTCCCTCGTTGTTTTTCATTTTTGCCATAAAGTAAGGCTAGCAAGACCTTTTCCACTGTAAGAGAGATAAAACTGAAAAATTTGGTCACAATTCTACTGCTTGAGAAAAACAACATTGCCATTCATCAAGGAGTGATATAAAATGCATTTTCCCATAAGTGGTGTATTATTTGTCCAATATTTTAAGGGAAACAAAGTGATCTTTTAAGTATTTAGCACCTTTTCTCAATACCTTTAGGGTCTCAATCCAGACCCTGTAAGAATTTAATGTTTAATTAGATTTCTTTCTTCCTTTAGTGGGAGAATAAAAAAATAAAAAAATAAAAATTATACTTTGCTTCATGGTATCACAGCAGAAAAATTCAACTGTGACCCAGAAAAGCTTTTGAAATACCTAAATGGGATTTTTTCTTAATGGAGGGAACATTAAACTATGATTTAGTAAATGGAATCTGGTAGTAGAAGTCAAAGTAATTACCTTGAATTTGTAGTAATTTATTCCTTTAAACATGCTTTTTATATCCATTATACCACTTGATCTATATAGCCCTTCCATGACAAAGCATGGAAAAATAAAAACTTCCAAAAGTATATCTTTTCCCATGTATTTTCTCAACAATCATTTTTACTGAGATTTTTGCTTTGTTTATCCTTTAGGTTTAATTAGGTGTGAAAATCAAAACCCTTTCTCTTACAGAGTGTTTGTCATCCAAACTTTGATCTCATTTTTCTGACTTTAACTCCTTCACCTAAGCCAAATTGTAGGTGTTCCTTAAGATTTAATTCTTGGTCCACTTTTTATTTTTAGTATTTTTAAATTACTGTTATTATTGGGGCGCCTGGGTGGCTCAGTCGTTAAGCGTCTGCCTTCGGCTCATGTCATGTTCTCAGGGTCCTGGGATCGAGCCCCGCATCGGGCTCCCTGCTCAGCGGAAAGCCTGCTTCTCCCTCTCCCACTCCCCCTGCTTGTGTTCCTGCTCTCGCTGTGTCTCTCTCTGTCAAATAAATAAAATCTTTAAAAATAAATAAATAAATTACTATTATTATTATTAGCCATATATGTTCTTCCTTGGAGATCTTATTTGCTTGCAGAGTTTCCTTCAATTATCACTTTCCCAAAATGACGTCTAAAAACACAACTCCAGAACTGTCCACTCTCCTGGGAATTTGACTTGAATTTCCAACTCTTTTGCTGGACACATTTCTACATTGTTTTCTTGGAAAGAACCTATAACTTAATGTATCTCAAATCAAAGACATCAAAAAGAGATCTAAGGTTAAGCTCAGAGTCAAATTTGTGTGTATGAATTAGTATGCAAAGGCAAGTCAAATAAATTTTGATTTTCCATTAGTCATTTTTTTCTATATATTGAACTTGGCCCTCAACTTTTAAGCCCTATGTGTACAAAGACTGAAATTTATCGTCATTCTGATAAAATGTGCATTACATTTTTCAGTCTTCCAAACAGTTCTTCACCTATCATCTTGAATTTCGATAGTACATTTCTGTAAGTATTAAGCATCACATAGAAAATGTGCTTCTCCGGAATTTAAATCAGTTTTCTTAATCAGCTTGGCACTATCCTTTAAACTCAATCCTGAATGAGTTGGCAGATCCAAATGAATTCCACACAGATTCCGAAAAGGTTGTCACAGTGGGTTAGGTTAGTCTTTCAAGGGAGTATTTACCAAGCCAAAGGCCACTGATAATTGTCAAAGGCCATTACACAAGGAAGTCTAAATTAAGAAAAAATCTTCAGAAATATGGTAAATTCTAGGTGGATTCAGGGGTTCTGGTCATTTTAAGAATTTAGGGGTAAACCCTGTAGAAATGGAAACCCCAGGTTGCCATTTTTCTTCTTACAGCTTTACAAAGTTTCTGGAGGATAATCAATCCAGGGACCTAAACCCAGAAGCCAGACTTTCGAGCACAGTGATATTCTATTCATCTAATGGGACACTTTGACCCACTTCTTCAATCTGAGCTCCCTGGCAAGTTTTGGTAGAGAGAGGCGGGAAAGGGGGTATTGGGTAGCTATTACCTCCTTAAATGAATTGTTGAGTTAGTGAATATAAAATGAGATATTTTGTTATTCATTAATTGGGAAGCAAACGTGGATAAAATCATATAGAGAGGGAAGTTAACCCTACAGGAAATAAACTAACCGCAGTCCTTCTGACATTCCTCCACAAGTGACTCCGTACCCGACCCGCCTTCCGGGCTCTGCGCAAACCGTGGGGGTGGGGGCCGGAAGGGCGCGGCCGGGGGCGGAGCGGGTGGGGTCGGGGGCGTGTCCTCGAGGAGGTGGAGACAATATGGCCGCCCAGAGCGCTTGGAGGACCTAAGAGGCGGTGGCCGGGGCCACGCCCCGAGCGGGAGGGCCGCTCTGTGCGCGTCCGCTCTATGATGCTTGCGCGCGTCCCCCGCGCGCCGCGCTGCGGGCGGGGCGGGTCTCCGGGATTCCAAGGGCTCGGTTACGGAAGAAGCGCAGCGCCGGCTGGGGAGGGGGCTGGATGCGCGCGCACCCGGGGGGAGGCCGCTGCTGCCCGGAGCAGGAGGAGGGGGAGAGCGCGGCGGGCGGCAGCGGCGCTGGCGGCGACTCCGCCATAGAGCAGGGGGGCCAGGGCAGCGCGCTCGCCCCGTCCCCGGTGAGCGGCGTGCGCAGGGAAGGCGCTCGGGGCGGCGGCCGTGGCCGGGGGCGGTGGAAGCAGGCGGGCCGGGGCGGCGGCGTCTGTGGCCGTGGCCGGGGCCGGGGCCGTGGCCGGGGACGGGGCCGGGGCCGGGGCCGGGGCCGCGGCCGTCCCCCGAGTGGCGGCGGCGGCCTTGGCGGCGACGGCGGCGGCTGCGGCGGCAGCAGCGGTGGCGGCGGCGCCCCCCGGCGGGAGCCGGTCCCTTTCCCGTCGGGGAGCGCGGGGCCGGGGCCCAGGGGACCCCGGGCCACGGAGAGCGGGAAGAGGATGGACTGCCCGGCCCTCCCCCCCGGATGGAAGAAGGAGGAAGTGATCCGAAAATCTGGGCTCAGTGCCGGCAAGAGCGATGTCTACTACTTCAGGTACCGCCCTGGGGGCGGGGTGGGGTCAGCGGGGTCAGGTCGGGGTCAAGGGTCAGCAGCTGACCTGGGCAGGGGATGTCATGATGGGAGCGGGACCCGAGGGAAATGGCAAAGACAGGCTGGCCTCGTAGTGGAAGGTCCCTGAGCCCTTGGGTGAGAGTTGACCCCAGAACAGTGACAGGACAGGCACAGTGTCTGAATGGTGAGAACCCGGAGGAGGGCGTCTTAATGTTGACGGTGCTGGGGAAAATGGTTTGTGGAAAAAGGGGTACTCTGGCAAGGATGGTTAGTCCATAAAAGGGTTAAAAGAAGGTGTAATTCATCGAAACTATAAAACCCAGTCACTGTTGGCTCCTGTCCCAGTCTTTCCCAGATTCATCATCACAGGAGTGTTTAATCATGCACATGTGGAAGAATTCACTATCTGCAGTAATAAGGTTTGGGTTACTTTGTGAGATCCAGGAAAGTTTGGTATAAAGTAGCCACTTGGAATGCCTGAAGTTTCTTGGAACTCTCTTGGTGTTGCAGAACTTACTTATTTCTGAAAACTGAAACACTGTAATATGTTGTTAGACACCTAGACCAAAATTTGTTCCCCAGGGGATGTTTGGCAATGTCTGAGGACATTTCTGGTTCTCATACCTTGGGAGGGTGTGCTCCTGGCATCTAGTGGGTAGAGGCCAGGGATGCTGTCACATATTCTGTAATACACAGGATGGTCCCCACAACAAAGAATTATCTGGCCCAAATGTCACCAGTTTGAGAAATCTTGGTCTAAATGATTCAGGTTTTCACCCTGATGTGATCTTGCAGTCCTGTGGTCATGCTGTCCATGTCATTGGATGATCCAGTAAGCTCAGGAAAGTGCCTGTGGCTATTGATATCAGTGGAATTTTCTTATCAACAAATTTACTAATTTTTCAAAATAAACCATCCTATTTATAGAAGAGAATATAAATATGTTATATTCGGTGGTGTGGAGGGCCATTTTTGTGGGCTGTTTGAATCATTTTTCAGGGAATACGTTTGGGTGTTGGAGCCGTTATTGCCAGCCATTTAGCCATTGGAATGATGTTCTGAAGGATTTACTTTCTTCATCAAGTAGGTTAATACATTGCCCCTGAGGGGGGAAAGGGGAATACATACACATACACTCTACAATGTTTATGAATTGAGAGTACTTTTAAATAGATTTGAAAGGTTAAAAAAAATACACAAGCATTTGTGTGTATGTGTTTATACACACAAGAATGTGATCACCACTGGAAAATATGTAAATGTGAACATATTCCTGATGGTTGCTCAAATATATGGAAAAATAGTTTCTGTAAATTTATTTCACCTCTTCAAGAAAAAAAAATGAAAGTGGTGTCACTTGATCTGAGACCACTTGTTTTTGAAATCTTAAATGATAAAATGGCAATCTTATTTTAAACAAAGGTGATAATCTTATATTTCCTCATTATTAAATATTAAATTTACTTCAGTAATACCAAAAAGGTTATTGTGGAACAAATTGTTACTCCTCTCAAGTTCACTTGTTGTCATTTAGTGCTATTCACAATTGTTCACTTTTGCACATTCTTTCATTAACAACTTATGTTTCCTTTCTAAGCAGGTAGTATGCTACCTTCTTTCTGTGAACTATGTATTGCCTTGTAGCCAATTATATTTTACCGGAATATTCTGTGTCTGGGATTGAACTCCTTGAGGAATAGGTGACTAATCTATTCTCAGTAGAGCATCTTAGACTTTGAATTTCACTCTCTGTGGCATTTCTCCTGGGATATAGTTTGTTTGGTTTTGGGATGACGTATTTGTTCAGACTCACTTTGGGTTATTGCAAAGTGTTTTTTGTTGTTTTCCTTGCAATAGCTGGAAAAGTTATTTCAAAAAGGCATCTTGCTGTAGTGCTCATTTTGATTTGTGGTCACTTAGTATTTTTTTAAATGTGTTGTAAATTTTTCAATGTTAACTTTTTTAATACAAACTCAATAAATATTTTATGGTAGAAAAGCTGATATAATCAATTTAAAAAGAACTTTCCAAACAAATTCATCTTACAATAAATGAGAAACCAGTATAGTGATACTTTCCAGAATTTAAGTCTTTTTATTAGGGGCGCCTGGGTGGCTCAGGTCATGATCCCAGGGTCCTGGGATTGAGCCCCGCATCAGGCTCCCTTCTCAGCCGGGAGTCTACTTCTCCCTCTCCCACTCCCCCTGCTGTGTTTCCTCTCTCGCTGTGTCTCTCTCTGTCAAATAAATAAAATCTTGAAAAAAAATAAAGTCTTTTTATTAGTGCAGCATGATTTGCTTTTTACTTGTTTATACAAAATGAAGACACTTGGAACAGATTTGTGCCACATGTGTTTAGTTCAGGGTTGGAAGGAATGTTGTCTAATTGTTTATTGACTACCTACAAAATGTTAGTTTGCAGGATTGTAACATTCACTCTTGATTCCCTTCTGAGAGGTTACATTCAGAGGTTGTAGGGCACAGGGTAGCATGTTGTGGTATTTGTAATACAGCAGTTGTTCTTTGACTTCCGTTTGCAGTTAGGAATGATAGAGGACACCTAGTCATAGTGAAGGTGAACACATTCTTTTTCAACCAAACTGTCACAGCTTTGCATGTCAGCATCCCCATATATGCCTCACCCGTTAAAAAACCAGTAGCTCACAAACACCGGCCATCTCTGTTAATAGGCGGGTTAAGAGTTAACTCTCCATTGGTAATGTGAACACCTGCACCCATTTGTTCACACAGATTCTAATAATGCTAACTCCTGAATTAGCCTGCCCCTGGGGAGATTAATTTAAAGAAATCTGTGCCTGTTAACGTAGGGCGTGGCTTACACGTATTAATTGGGCTGAAATTAAGCTCATCGGAAAAGCCTCAAATTTTGGTAAAATGGTGTTTTGACTGTTTCCTGAGACTGCCAAGTTCTAATAGGAAGGCGTGCCTCGAGTTGCCAGTTAAGCAATATAATTATGCTTTCTGTCAGGATTACTGATAGTGTTGTGGCCGTTCATATATTATCATACAAAGTGTGTTTTTAAAAAAAGTGTGGTTAGATAAAGTGCTGGATCCATTGGTAATAGTTTCTGAAAAGTTTGTTGCCATCATATGAACTCATTATGTGAAAAATAATTTTCTAACTGGTCTCCTTGACTCCTGTCATTTCTAGTTTTTAGTTCCCTGCAGTTGCTGACTGATACTTTTGAAATATTATTTTCCTCTGCATAGGACCCTATAGGAGCCAACTTGTCCTTTTTTTTTTTTTTATCAAGTCTAAACTTGTTGGTTTCTAGACTTTTAGTTATAATTAGGGTTAAAGATCTGGGAGTCATGGTAAACTGTTAAGCTGCTGCCATAAAATAGGTGGTTGGATTTTGGAAACATAATAGTAAATACTTTCATTTCTTGTATCAAAATTATGATGCATTTGTACCTGATCACTTCCCTGAAAAAAGGATACAGGGGAACCAGAGAACAATTAAAATAATCATAGGAAGCAGGTGCATGAAGAGAGACTAAAGTTATTTCACTTTGATCTGGAAAGAAGAGGACTCAGAGGCAATATAACTGAGGTCTATAAAATCATGAGTGATATGATAAAAGTAGAAGTCTCTAGGGAAGGCAGCAGCGCACAGGGATGAAGAGGTCTGGCATTGGTCTTCTCACTCTGCACTTAACCATTTGGTGCAACCTTGAGCTTGTCACTTACACTTCCTGGTCCTGTGGTTTGTCGGTTTGTAAAGGGCATATGATTTTACCTGTACCTCAGTGTTACAAGGATTCAATTTCAGATCACTAAAATAAATACATAGATCTCTTGAAGCTTCAGATATGTTTAAGGACTAATTAAGGAAAACAACTCAAGTTGTGTGGGCTAAACATATAAATAGGTTTAAAAAAATGTATAGGTATATCTGACTTGTTACCAAAAGCTGGTATGCTGCATCGAGGGCATGAATTCTGAATCATTGAGCATGTCAGAGTTCACCCAGGCCTTTCCCTCTTTATTTTTTTCTTTTTTTGTCTTTTGTCTTAAAAAAAAATATTCTGCCATGTAGTCTTTGTTGGAAAAAACTAACGGAATGGACCAGGGGAGAGATTCATTGTCACAGTTCTTAAATATTAAAGTCTCTTTGGCTTTCAATAAATTGTCTTTTCCCCTAATATCTGCTTTCTGGCCATCCCTATGTAGTTGAGCCCGGTGTCCCCTGTGTTACTCTCCTGTTCATTTACATAGAACCTATGGCTCTCTCACATAGCTGTCTTTCTCCCTAGGTACAGTGCTGAACACATAGTTGCTAAGTGTTTACCAACTGATGTGACTCTTAAAAAATTTGTGAAACAAGTCTTAAATGACCTCTTAGCCTTTGCTTTATATTATCTAGTGGTGTGCTGGGATGAAATTGGTTGAGATATTAAGTCCAAACATTTTCCGGTTCCTTATTTTCATCATTAATGTTGAAGGTATTATAGAAGGCCAGAAAGCATTTTAGAGATACAGTGAAAATGGTAAGTAAAATGCTTATAGTGCAAAGATATGTGAGAAATCAGTATTTGAATTTCATTGAGTCTGTGGTATAGGGTTTGTTTTTTTTTAGTATAAGGTCTTATGTGTCTTAATTCTGTGTGTGTTTTGTGTCACAGCTCTCATAGTTTTGGCAGCTATTAGTATTATTTTGCTAAATGCTTTCCATGTATTATCTTATTGGGTCCCTGTTAGTTATAGGTACAATTATCTCTATTTTACAGACGGGGACTTGGGACAGGGAAGTTAAGTAATATGCTTGAGGTTGTAGTGTTGGTAAGGGCCGAGTTAGAATCCTGATGCAGGGGATTTAACCCAGAACTTTTAACCACCCAGCTACCTCCCATAGAGATCCCCACTTGTAATTCTCAAATTTTGCAACATTTCATGCCTAATCTACTTTATTGAGCTTGGCGGGCTACTAAAACCATGTAGTTAGTTACTATTATATTTACACCCTTAAGTTGACAAAGCGTAAATTTTAAATCCTCTTTGGTAGTGAAGTTGTTGTACCAAAAGATGATCTTCCAGCTCTGTGTAGTATTGGAGAGAAAAAAAATGGAAAATTGTGGTAAAGTAACATAATTAAAGCAGTTTTATTCTAGGTAATAGAAATGATCATTTTGTTCAATAATGTTTCCCACCTTCTTACTCACTCTCTCCATATATATTTAACTTAGGATTGACCCTATTATTTCTTAGATATTCATATAGGCAACATGTTCCCTAGGGAGCAAGCTATAGGTCACCGTCATTTTATTTTTATTTTTTCAGATTTTTTTTTTTTTTATTCGAGACACAGAGATACAGAGAGAGCGCAGAGAGCATGAGCAGGGGGAGACGGAGAGGGTGAAGCAGGCTCCCCCCTGAGCCAGGAGGCCGACGTGGGGCTTGATCCCAAGATCCTGGGATCATGACCTGAGCCGAAGGAAGTCGCCCAACCGAGCCACCCAGGCGCCCGGTCACCGTCATTTTAAAAGCTTTCACTTAAATTAGAAGAAATAAAATTGTAACTTTTGAGGGCTAAATGTAGCTTATTGAGATAGTTTTATGTGTTTCCTGCAAAAAGCTCATGTGCTTCTTTCAGAGATGAGGTACAATTGAAATGTGCCCTACAGACCAATTAAAAAAATCTCTTTAGTTGGAGGGAGGAACTAAATGTAATGTTTATTACTAAGTGCTTATTGCATAATTGCAAGTTTGACTTGCTTTAGTCTTTTTTCTTACTTTTTTTTTAAAGATTTTATTTATTTGAGAGAGAAAGAGTGAGAGAGAGTGAGCAAGAGAGAGCATGTGCTAAAGCGCACAAACAGGGGGAGGGGCAGAGGGAGGAGCAGACTCCTTGCTGAGCTAGGGAGCCTGACAAGGGGCTCAATCCCAGGACCCTGGGATCACGACCTGAGCTGAAGGCAGACGCTTAACTGACTGAGCCACTCAGGCACCCTTTTAGTCTTTTTTCTTGATATTACCTGATTGAAGCCTGGATCTGGAAATAAAAGATACATAGCTATGGTGGAAATTGTGCTCTGGTAATTCTCTCTCAGCTGTACCATCACAGCTTTTTGTGTTGTGCCAGAGGAAATTTTGTTAGGGTGCAGCATTGCCACCTGTCCTACATCTGATTTTTAAAATCTGACATGCAAAGTCTCACCTGCCAGAACCCCCATAATACCTGTAATAGAGGAAATACATAGCTCAAAAGGAACCGATACACATATATTCTAAAAATAATCTCAAACAGAAATTGATGATTTTTTTAAATTGCTTTTAAAATTTCATTTGTGAGATATAAAGTCATAATTTAATTTTTCATAATTTTAATTAATGGAACAGAAGCTGGTGATTTGTAGGAGGTGATACTTTGTGGGTTTTTTTTTTTTGCTCTTTTTTTAGATTTCATAGTGGTACTAATAGAAATCCATAACTTTTGAGCGCCTGGGTGGCTTAGTTGGTTAAGCGACTGCCTTCGGCTCAGGTCATGATCCTGGAGTCCCAGGATCTAGTCCCACGTCCGGCTTCCTGCTCATCAGGGAGCCTGCTTCTCCCTCTGACTCTCCCCCCCCCCCCCCTTCTCATGCTCTCTCTCTCTCTCAAATAAATAAATAAAATCTCTTAAAAAAAAAAGAAATCTGTAACTTTTTAGCCTGTGTTTGAGATCTTTTTAGATCTGCATGATGAGTTAGAAATAAATCACCAGCTCTTATTTTATAGACTTACTGTTTGTCTTGAATTATTAATACCCTTTGCAGCCTTTTTATTGGTCTTTTATTGCTGTTTGCCATTTCCACTAAGAAATGACTAGGCCAATTGTAAAATGAAGTTTTGTTTAACTTTATCAGAACCTTTTTTAAATACTTTATTTATTTATTTGTCAGAGAGAGAGCGTGTGAACGCACAAATAGGGGGAGTGATAGGCAGAGGGAGAAGCAGGCTCCCTGCTGAGCAAGGAGCCCAATGTGCGACTTGCTCTCAGGACCCTGGGATCATGACCTGAGCCGAAGGCAGCCGCTTAACTGACTGAGCCACCCAGACATCCCAGACAATACAAAAGCAATTTTTGATGGTAGATATTTAAAGCAAAGGATAAAAGGATTTTTTTAATATGAAAAGGGAAATCAAAAGCCCTACTATAGATCTACTGTAGCCCTCTTCAAATAGGAATGGAGAACTTCTAAAAACTAAAACTTCACAAAGAAGAGTAAAAGTATGGAATAGAATGAAATTTGAGTAATACCTGTGGATCTTATGATTTTGCTTTATCTTATAATACAAATTCATACTCATTTGTTTGGGAATTTGATTGCATAAGCTGTATGTGAATATAAATAATAGTAAATATACCTTAAAATTAGATTTTAAAATTGATAATTTCTCATTTGTCAGGAACAGTTATGAGTTATTTACAAATGAGAGGAAGAGGAACATATCCTCTTATTAAAGATTTTTGAAATATATTTTGGTGTTCAACTGGAAGAATCCATAGGTTAAAGCAAGGATGAATGTCTTCAAATTATTTTTCACATGTATACAGTGATGTATGCATCTCTTTAAAAAGGACTTTTCTGGAGGCCTTTAGCAGAAATGGGCAAGTGCTATGGCCTTTTGAGCATAATTCTGTTAACCTTTATCATATTTGCTGTAATAGTTGGCAGTCTTGTTGACCACCAGATTCTTAACCTCAAGGTCAGTGGCTGAGCCTGATTCATTTTTAAATCTCTAGTATCCACCACAGTCCCTGCTATGTGGAAAGCTCTTAAGAATTGCTTGCTGAATGAAGCAAGTAGTTAATACATTTTCCTATTGAATGGTCCAAGAAACTTCTGGTTAGTGCTGGCTGTAAATAGGCCTGCACTATAGAGGTGGTCTTGTGTCTCCTGCTGTACCCAGCATCCTGTCTTGTACTATACTAGGTATGCAAATTTTGAATAGCTGAAGTAAATGTTCATATTTTTCTTTAGACTTGTATGTTTGCTTAATGTTTGTGTATATATTATATGTAGATTTTTAGACCTATAGGAGGGGTACAGTAGATCTATAGTAGGGCTTTTTTTTTTTTTTTTTTTAAAGATTTTATTTATTTATTTGACAGAGAGAGACACAGCGAGAGAGGGAACACAAGCAGGGGGAGTGGGAGAGGGAGAAGCAGGCTTCCTAAGGAGCAGGGAGCCCAATATGGGGCTCGATCCCAGGACCCTGGGATCATGACCCAAGCCGAAGGCAGACGCTTAACGACTGAGCCACCCAGGTGCCCCTATAGTAGGGCTTTTGATTTCCCTTTTCATATTAAAAAAAATCCTTTTATCCTTTGCTTTAAACATCTACCATCAAAAATTGCTTTTGTATCATCATGAGAGGATAATATATTTCTACCTACTTTTAACTAATTTTTTATTTCTTTGTGCTATAACTGTGAAGTTGCTTTGGTATCTGGTAGGAAGTAGTTTATAATAAAAAATAAAAATAATGTAAAAATGGACATGCAAAATACACGTTGCAACTTTTTACTGTTAGATCCTACAGTCATAAACTTACCTGTCAGATTACCATAGCAGTTTCTAAATGCTTTTTCTCCATTCTTATTTGAAGACCAGTAATCTTGTCAGTAGACCACACTTCTGTTGCACTGGTTTAGAGTAAGAATGGAGACTTTTGAGTCAGAAAATTGGAACTTGAGTCTTGAATCTTGCTTTACTGTTTTAACTTGGACAGATTAATAAGCTTCCATAATATAAGCCCCCGATTTCTTATATGTAAATCAAAGGTAAGAAGTCTACCTCATGGAATTTTTTGAGATTAAAGTACAATGTAAGGCATTAGGCATGTAGTAGATGGTCAATAGATCAATACAGTGGTAGTTTCTTTCCCTTCACTTAATTAACCAACGTAAACAGAAACATGTGCTTGTTAATTATGTGGAGATTCACAAATATTTTGTTTGATTTTGAAATGTGATGAAGGCAGATCTTAGGTGGGTATATATGTTCATCAGAGTTTTTAGAAATATTTCTTCCCTTGATTATAAAAGTAATCCATGCTCAGTTTTGTTTTTTTTTTTTTAAGATTTTATTTATTTAACAGAGAGCACAAGCAGGGGGACCAGCAGGGGGAGAGGGAGAAGCAGGCTCCCCGCTGAGCAGGGAGCCTGACATGGGGCTCGATCCCAGGACTCTGGGATCATGACCTGAGCTGAAGGGCAGGTACTTAACCGACTGAGCCACCCAGGCGCCCGGTAACCCATGTTCAGTATGGAAAATTGGGAAAATACGGAAGAGTGTAGAGAAGTAGTGACAATCAGCATTATAGTCCTAAAGAGAATCAGTGTTAAGATTTTGACATATTTCCTTCCATTCTGTATGTATATGTGTTTATGTTCTTTTATTGTTCTTTTTATACTGAAAGAATCCATAGGTGAGATCAAGGATGCATATCCTTAAAATTATTTTTTAACATGTATGCAGTGATGTATGCATCTCTTTAAAAAGGTCTTTCCCGTAGCTCTTTTTTCAACATATAGTCTGTTTTTCCTGCCTGTTTTTTATTATGGAAAAATTCAAACACATGCAAGAGCAAAAGTAGTTAGAAAAGTATAATGAATCTCCTATGTGCTCATCAATCAGTTTTAACAATTATCAACTCCTGGCCAAGCTTGTTTCATCGATATTCAGCCCCCTATTCCCCTTTATATTTTGAAATAATTCCCAGATGTATTTAATTTTTGACATTTCCATAAGTGTCCAGTCCCCAATTCAACCAAAATAACCAGTGTTTTTCCTTTTTCCTTTCTCAAAAAGTGAGTGGGATGAGAGTAGGTATAATTCTACATTCATTACTTTTTTATTTTTTAGTGGATCACCCTGGCTTTTATATGATATAGAGATAATAGAATTTGCTATCAGTAATATACTGTTTGCATGTAATTTTTTTTACATAAATGCTGGTTTATGGAATGAGAATGATTGGTACAGAATTTGAATTATATTTAAGGTCTTTTATACCATTTAAAATTGTGTTGGTGATTCCTTAAACATATATGCCAAGGGAAAAGGTGGAATGCTGTCACATTTTACCAGCAGTCAAATTGTAAATAATTTTTTTCCTTAATGACCTTTAAAAATAATTCTCTACTCCTCCCCCAACTGCTAAGGAAATTCTTTAATGCTCAAATTTGCCCAAACTCCATATTTTTAAAAAACTACTTTTCAGTTTTCTGGGGATATATTCAGTTTGTATACTTTAATGTTTATGTTCTAAACATTTCAGTATAGAAATTTTCAAACAGATATATAAAAGTAGAGAAAATCATACAAGAAAGTACAAGTACCCAGTTCAACAATTGTTAATCTTATTTCTTCCATACCCCAATCCACTACCCCTGATTCAACCTTCATTATTTTGAAGCAAATCTGACATTAGATAATTTCATTCATAAATAACTGCATCAGTATGCTGTTTGTGAAGGTAACACTTAAACTTGTAGAAGTTTTATAACCATGCAGAATTCAGTATTTCAAAATTAGAATACAAGAGGATTATTTACCTGATACTGGCAGCAGTTGCTATATGGTTCAGAGGAAGGAGACATTCCACTACTTCATTCTGGGAAGGCTTTATGGAAGAAGTATAATGTGAATTGGTATTTCTGGGCTCTTGGGATCAGGGTTGGAGTCATGCATTATAGATCAGGTAAAAGGTATGGTTTGCAAAGGGCCGAAGAGGGAAACCATTCAGCCTTTCAGAATAGAGTGAATAAACCAAAGGTCACTAGGTAAGAGGAGGGGAAAGTAGGGTTTAAAGGTTTGGAGGAGGCTAGATGAAAAAGGATCTTACATGTAGGGCTAAGATGTTTGGCTCCCATTTGCTAATGGGTTAAAGTCATTGAAGGCTTTTAAATTGGAACTGTGGTCAGAGTGGTGTTTTAGGAAGAGTAATTTGAATAGGTGAGAATGCAGAGACAAGCAAATAGAGTCACTTGGCCTCTCCTGGTGATTTAGACCCAAGGTGATAAAGACTTGATTTAGGCAACAACAATGGAAAGGAAGGATGGATTCAAAGGTGAGTATGAAGGAACTGGATTTAGTAACTGATAGAAGATGGGAGAATATAAGTAAGACAAGAGGAGATAAAATCTGCAGAGGAGGGCTGAGGATGGGTCACTTTAGAAAAGGCCTGCATGCAAGGATTGGGAGGAGAGGAATTAGAGAAGGGGGATGATTTGTAGGTAGATGTCTTTGTGTGTATGGCATTCAGCTTTGAAGCAATGGCATATATTATTTGAATTAGTTGATTTGGCAGTTTTCTGATTTCATGTTTTTGTACTGAAGTACAAAAAGTTAATTTTAATTTCAGATCTTAGTCTCAGCCAAAACTTGACTTGTGGAGACAAAGTTAGAGAAATCTTTTTTTTTTTTCAATATGTACTCTGTAACTAACAAGTAAGCTTTAACATTGATTTATTTATATATTTTTTAAAGATTTTATTTATTTATTTGAGAGAGAGAGAAAGAGAGAGAGCACATGAGAGGGGGGAGGGTCAGAGGGAGAAGCAGACTCCCTGCCGAGCAGGGAGCCCGATGCGGGACTCAATCCAGGGACTCCAGGATCATGACCTGAGCCGAAGGCAGTCGCTTAACCAACTGAGCCACCCAGGCGCCCAAGCTTTAACATTTAAAGGAGTAGAAAACAATAGAAAGTTGATGTTTCTTTATTCTCAAAACTTTTCCAGTGCTGTAGTTTAGAGAATTTTTAGTGTGGAGGCTATTATTATTCCTCACAAAGTACTATTGGCAAGTGATGCACTTCTGAACATGATCTTCAGCCATATAGCTACCATCTGCTGTCCACAGTGCTCCTTGTCACTCATAGGCCAGTTTCACCTTATTGTACTCTGATTATTGCCACCCCCACAGTTCATCCTGTTAGAAACTGGTTTGAAGATATACTTGTGTTTGCTCAGACTCTGGTCTCCTCATAATGTTTGACTAAACGTCATGATGATCCGTGTTACCCAAGTAACATGGACAAAGAGGTTCTGCTCTTTTAGAGGAGTGTTTTCAGAGTGCAGCTGCATAGGCAAGCAACGGGTTTTCAGAAGAATTAATTTTTATGTGGAGACTGGCAGGGCATGTTACAGTTGTCTAGCTCAGGGCATGATGATTACAGGTGAGTTTATAGAGTGATAAAATGTGAATACCACTAAATTAAGACGATCACAATTTAAGTAGTTTCTGGTGTCTCAATGAAGTTTTTTTAGAGTTGAAAGTCAGATGCCAAATAAAATTTCTTTCTTTTTCATAATCTGTGGTTAGAAACCTCTAAGACAGAGTTAGGCTTAAGAAGTGCTTTAAACAGTTTAATCAAAATGAAAGCAAAGGCAGTTCAAATGATGAAATGTTCTTATATAAAAAAAATTCATGTCTTTGATTTTAGTTTAATCATTACTTTAGGGTATTTGGAGGGTAGGAAAAGTTAAAGGTGAAATCACAAGTTGGTTCAGGGCTGGCATATCTGGGGGCAGATGGTAGGGAATTTTTTTTGTGGTTGAAAGTGAAATATTAGTATTTCATTACTGGGATTAGAAGTAATCACTTTGGTTAGAAACTGAAAATGACTAATATCCTTCACTAGTCTACTGGAATTTTTTTAAAAAAAGTAATTTTCCTAAGTTACAGTTTGCTGCTTTTATTTATTTATTTATTTAGTTAGTTAGTTTGCTGCTTTTAGAATAAAAGCTTAGTCACATTAAGTTCTGGTGTGTGTGAGACCGCAACCTACCGCAGCCATCTTAGAGGGCAGACTGATAACGTAGTCTGGGTTAAGACCGGAGCTTAAGTGACATGCAGTCTTTTTGTTCATCTAGCATTATTTCGCCTGCCACTTCCAGGGTCATTTTGGTGCTGTGCAAATATTTTATATCTGATGGACAGAATCCTTACTTAACCATTCCCTTGGGCCTTGCTTTTCTATATGCTTACCTTCATCCTGTGTGGAGGAAGGTCCCTTGTTTAAAATCTCCTGGGGCAGCCAGGTTGACTTTCCTTAAAGCACCAAGCACAAGCTGTAGCAGTTACAGAGAAGAAAATGGCTTGTACCACTGTTCTGAAGGCCACAGTGTGTAGGACGAGTACTTGTAGCTATCCAGTATAGATGCTTCGTAGAATTCCATCTTATGACAGAGGGCAGTGAATTTGGTATGAATAACTGACTGGTAACCCTTTGATATTCCTTTTTTGGGATATGTTAATAGTTAAAACTTGATTTCCACTTTCTTCATCGCTGATTTAGTTTATCAGTAGAGTGTCTCAGGCCTTTCAGTTTCCATTTGTTTTTTAAAATCAATAAATATAGGAACAGTTTAAGCCATATTAAATTGCTAATCTAGATCATAAACTAGGCAGTCACATTTTATGAGTATGGCTATTTAACTGAGTTCTTAAGTATTTAGATTTCCTAAATTTGAGGAGTGTCAAACTGATCCCTAAGGAGTTTGTTCTGAGGAGGAATGCTGTAGTGAGGCCCTGGTCTGCGTTCAGCTGCAGTGGGTAACTGGCATTTCAACTGTTCCGTAAGGAGTGACTCGTTGCAGGGCTCGTTTGAGAAATTAGTCAATTGATTTCTTAAAAAATGACTTTCTAGTTGTCTCTAAGCTATATCCTTAAAAATAACAGTGCTTATCTTTTTGGTAGAAGTTGCTACCTTAGTATTTTCATCTTCTGGAACACTAGTCTGTTGAAACTAAGTCCACTCTTAAGTTCAGCTTTTATTGCACTGATGAGATGTCTCATTAGAGAGATACCTCATTGAGAATGTCGGTTGTTACCTCCATCTGTAGGTTGAATTTTAGAACTTGAATTGTGTTTCAGGAATACTTACATTATGTGATTGTGGGGGAAAAAAATGCTGATATGATCATCTTTTGGTGGCAGAATACGATAGAATTTGTGACAAAGTGCTATGTGTTGGTTTGGATTTGACCCAGAGAGAAGTTTTGCTCTTCCAGGGCAGTATTTTATTGCTTGGTTTCCCAGCCAGAATTCTCTTTTGTCTTCCCCTTCAATTATTTTTCTTTTATTGTGGTCAGTTCATACAAGGTTAAGTTCTAAATAGGATAGGTTGGCTTTTTGGAGAAATATTTTAGAATTCTTACAGTTTTCTTCTGGTACCATATCTATGCTGACTTTAACAGTTGATTTTTAGTATATTTGGCTCAGAAAATTTGTTACATAAGACGGGGGCATTCTTCCTATAAAAATTTTCTTATAGATCAATGCCGTATAGCAAAAAAAGTTTTAGGAAAGACTAGTTTAGCTTTCTGTATAATTCTGGCACTTTTATAATTTTCCTTCAACAATATTTCTTATGAGAAGTAAGTTATTCTTGATAAGGAGTTTGGCTAATAAAACTCATGTCAGCAATATACAAACACATTTGCAAATGTTTGCCTTTATTTCCTCCTTTGAGTAGTTACATTAGGGAGCATTTAAATATTGTCAGAATTCAGCATTTTCTTTTCTGTTGTAAATGTTGTGAGTTCAGATTAGTAGCCCAAAGAATACATGGATTCCAAGTGTTTTTGTGTGTGTGTTTTTAATAAGGATTGTTGGCTTCAGAAGAATTTTTTCTGAAGTGCTGATCACTGCTGACATTGTGTATATGTAATACTTACAAAAAAGAAAAACACTTCAAAAGTCAGTTTGGAAATAAGTTTGTAATGTTGAAGACATTTGCAGTGTGCGTATTGTGCTGTGCGTGCGGTTTGTACGGGGATTCTGTCCGTGGCTGCTGAGTGACCGGTGGGATAATCTGCAGTAACATCTGTTATGTACTCCAGTGGTGTAGCTAGTGGAGTGTAATATTCGGGGATACATTATCTCTTCTTACAGGGAAGTTATGAAATTATTTTAAAACTTTGCCATTTCTTTGGAAAAAAATAAACATGTAAAATTGTGGTGTGGTAACAATTGGGTAGAAAGATGTGAAGAAAGGTTTATGTAGAGATCTAGGGGAAAACATTGTTATCTTTTGTACAATGAATGTCTCTTTCTTCTAGTCCAAGTGGTAAGAAGTTCAGAAGCAAACCTCAGTTGGCAAGGTACCTGGGAAATACTGTTGACCTCAGCAGTTTTGACTTCAGAACTGGAAAGATGATGCCTAGTAAATTACAGAAGAACAAACAGAGACTGCGGAATGATCCTCTCAATCAAAATAAGGTTGGTGAATTTACTTAGAACATATGGATGCTATTTCAGAAGCTCTCCACAAAGTATCTTACATTGTAATTATGTCACTAGAATTTTGGCTGTCTAAACATCCCAGTCTCCCCCCACCCACTCCGCCTCCCCCCCAAAGCATTTGGACTTACAAATCTGATTAATTTTCTGGTAGTTGGTGGTACTTTGCATAAGTAAATTGTGCACAGTTGAAAACAGTATTTCAGTATCTGTCTAGGCCAACACATTTTTGGCCCACTGGGACTGTTTACAAAAGATTTCTGTGTTGATGTTAATTGTCTCATATTTTTTTTTCTTAAAATAGTTCCTATTGCCCACAAAGAGGCAAAATTTTAATGTGGCAAGTATCCTTACCACATAGTTTATGCTTACCTATCAGTTTTCAGAATTAGGATTTGCAAAAGGGCAATTTTTATTTTGACTTTTGAAGATGTTGAGGATAATGACTTTTAGCAGTAATATTCTCATCCTAATACTGCGATAGGAGATTTTTCCATTAGCTCTTACTTTTATTGAGCTGCTGATGGTTTATTGTATAGGAATTTAAACAAGTAGCATTTGAATTATTATGGTAATTTAATTGTATCAGAGCACCCAATATCTTTACCAAGAAAGCCCCCCCATCCCCCGCAAGGGCAGCTAATCTTACATAACCATTTTGTCTCAATTTTTCTTCCTCTAAATTTCAGAGATCTATGTGTATTGCGCCCACTGTCATTTCACACTGACTGTGTGAAAACAGGGGAGGGAAAAGTAAGGGCTTTTCTTTCCAGGGTATATATGACCTTGATACAACCTCGCATGCTGCGTGGGGGTACTTTTAGGAACCCTGAGGCAGTGTGTAGGATGGGATGGGCTTTGGAACCAGGCCGGCGTGGTTTGATGTATTGGTTCTGCCACTTACTAGCTCAGGCAGTCATGGATAACTCTTTTTAACATGGCCTCAGATCTCTCATTTGTAAAACTAAGGTAGTGAACTCTTGCGCATTATTGCAAGGAGTAAATAGGAATTTATATGAAAACATCTAATAAAGTATTTGACCCATGTGAGTTCCTTTCCTTTCCCCGCTGCACCTTCTTAAGCACCAGGCTTCCTTGGTGAACAGTGTTGCTTGGTGGCCAGTGTACATGGAAATTTTTTGACCTAAGATCTCTTCCTTTTTATCTTTTTACTTTTCCTGAAGGATTTGGGTCTCTGCTTCATATCTCTCTTTATTCAGAATTCAGCTTAATAGTTTGTTAATAATAGTTTAATTTCCAAAAATTGGTATGCGGGTCAGAGTACATTGTTTCTTCATCTGCATTGGTTCCCATGCATCCATTTACCATAGGGACATCGTCAGGTACCTTGTTTATAGATGGAATGTGGGAACGGAAGACTGAAATTGCTTTCTCTATTGCTTAACAGTGGGATTACTTTGGGTTGATAGCTATGAAGGTGTTAAGGGTAAAAGACAGTGGTGGTAGAGGGAACTCAAAAGAAAGTGAGGACCTGTAGTGTGTATAGCTCTGTGATTCAGCTTAAGAAAACCCTTATTTTAGGTTGATTTTGCTTCTTAAATATACAGAGCAAAATTAAGATTTAGTTTTCTTAAACTGCCTTTTAAAAAAAACTGACCACAATGCTGGGTACCTATCAAAAGGGGTCAAGTATTTATAAAATGAGTGGAATGCTTTCAAGCTGCCCTGTTGTTCTCAGAATCACAGTTAAACTACACTAAATATAATATGAAGATATGTTCCTGATAGTTATGATTCACTAAAAACCAAAAACTAATTCGTCTCTTTAGTTTGTGTGCACCTTTATGCTCTAGCTGCGCTGGACTGCTCATCATCCTGCACCATGGCATGTGCTTTCAAGATTCTGCTTGCTCATGTGCTGTTTCCTCTGCTTGGAATGCGCTTCCCCCCTTCCCCTCCATCTGGTGAACTCCTACTCATCCAAGGCCCAGCTCCATTGTCTCCACCTCTGTGAAGCCTGCCCCTGCATTCTCCAGGCAGAACCAGTCCCTTCTTCCATAATGCCTCCCTGGTGCTTTGCCATTGTATTTGTGATCATCTGCTTCAACTAGACTGTGCGCTCCATGAGGGCAAGGACTATGTCTTTTTTTTTTTTTTGTGGTATAGGTAGTCCAAAGCCTAGCACACGGTAGGTACTTAGTAAATGTTTGCTTCATGTTTGAGTTAATATCCACCTCATTCCAGAAGTTCATAGTGGTCATAAATATTGAATAAATTAATATACCATACATTATTTTGAAAGTGCCTTTCATTGTCATTGTTTTCTGAAGTTCCTCTCTGAATTTGGGGCGGGGGGCATAGTCTTATTTTTGCACCTGATTTTATTTTAATTAAGCAGTCACAAAAATGGAGTTTTGCAGTTTTAAAAATAAGCTCTCTTGGGGCTCCTGGGTGGCTCAGTTGTTAAGCATTTGCCTTCGCTCAAGTCATGATCCCAGAGCCCTGGGATCGAGCCCCTCATTGGGAAGCCTGCTTCTCCCTCTCCCACTCCCCCTGCTTGTGTTCCCTCTCTCACTGTCTCTCTCTCTGTCAAATAAATAAATAAAATCTTTTAAAATAAAAAATAGGCTGTCTTTTGGAGTAATGCCAACATTGAATATCTCTATAGAAGCAGAAAATGTAATGTATTCATGGCTAATTCTGTATTGTATCTTTTTAAAAAATAATACAGTATGGAGAACACTGGGAGATATAAATTGGTAAATAGGAATGTTAGCTAGTTTTGCTATATAGTTATAAATTTGGCTGAAGTGCATTATTGTGTTGTTTTTGAGGTTTTTAAAAACCCTTGAAATAATTTGAAATGTAATTAACAAAATAAACTTTGAAACAGGTTAAATTGTGGTTTATAATGTCTGATTATAAACTGAGATCTTAAATATATTTCATATCAAAAGTGAGTTTACTGGGTGCATAATACTTAAGGTATCGTTGAAAAAATACCTTTTGAAGATCTTTGCGAAGTGGCAGTTATTTTAGGATGAGAGGGTACAGTGGAATGGGCATTGTCTTTTGATTAATATTTGCTGTTTTTGCAGTACCTGTTCCTGCTTGTCTCAGTCTCAGTCTTAACCTTCCTCTGAAAATCTGTTCCGTTCTTGATCATACTGTGCCTTACTCATTTGCCACTACCATAATTATTTCCAGTTGCTACCTCCATCTTTCTAGCTGATAAAGTGTGTCAAGTAGGTTGCTGAAGATACTCCATTAGGTTGATGAAAAAAGACTAGACAAAGATTTGGGAGTCATCAATATAGAGTTTGAAGTGATGAGCAGCTTTCTAAAAGCTTACTCAACGGGAGAAGTAATAGTTATGTGGTGATATTGAGAGCTATGCCTCTCAATATGTAAATAAGACAACAAAACCTTTGCTTTGAAAGCTAAGTATTTAGGCATTCATCCAGGCTTTGATCTTTTAAAGAGGGGAGATGTTTTAAGGTTTCAGAGATATGACTGTCAACATTTTAAAAAGGAAGCTAAGTTCTTAAAAAGGTAAGTTTCTTTAAAAATGTAATTGGAAAAACTAGGATTGGATAAAAAAGAGTACAGTGATTCTGGGTGCAAAATATGTTTTGGGAACTCCCGTAGTTTGGTTTTGTTGTTAGCAATTCCTTTTGTTTCAGTGTTTCAGATGTGTAAACATTAAACTGAATTTCTTATGTTTCTAGTTCTTAACACTGAAATGTGTATAAATTAAAGCTAAAAACTAATAATATCCAAGTTATCTAACATTAATGTGACATATGTATTTTATAAAATGCTCACAATATGAATTGGTATGGAACAAGTTATTTTTTTAGATTGGCTTGTCAGTCCTGCTAATACCTTGGAAAGACCCGGTTCTTTCATCACATTTCTCTATTCACACAGATTTGATACATTTGGAAATAAAGAGCATCATGTTGTCTTGAATTGGAATCAGTTGTATAAGTCTCCCATTATTCATTTCTCATGAATTACTTTGGTTTATGGTAGTATGCTGTTGTGATTTTATAAACACAGCCTTGGGTTCTATATGGCTATGTCCTAGGTATATAACCAAATAGAATGTGCTTGTTTTAATTATCCTCAACAAAATAATAAAAATTCTTGTAGAGAGCTAATATATCTTGGGGGCAGTATCTGCAGTTTGAGAAACTTAAGTGAACAGGTGGTGATAGTGGGAATCAGATTGGGTATTAGATATAGAGTGGGTGCAGTGTAGAGAATGGATTTGGGAAAAGGTGAAACTGGAAGTAGGGAAGTGGTTGGGCTGTTGGCTAGAAAAGTAATGATGGCAACTAACGCTATAGCAGGAGGTGTGGAAAGGTGTGAGATCCAATCAAGAGAAATCAGTAAGTATAAGTACTGATGTTTGTAGAGAGAGCTGTTCATGCCTGCTGCAGTTTTGGCTTGAGTCACTTGGGGTGAAGGTCGTTAAAGAATAGGAGAGGAAGAACAAGTTTGGGGAGGGGGTGAAGAAGACCAAGTCAGAAGTTTTGTTGGAATTCTGAAAGGACCTGGTGCATGCCTAGGAACTCTGAGGTCACGCTTTGAGAACTCCTGTCATTGTAGATTGTCATAACTTTTAGGATCACCTAACAGAGGGCCAAATAGGAGAAAAGTGTCTTGCCACACTGTTGGTAGTGAATAAATGAATAAATTAGTCTTGTGGAGAGTAAGAAGGAACTTTCAAAAAGGTATTAGGAGAATTAAGAAAATGTGGTGTTCTAAAAACCTAGGAAAGAAAATTATTGTTAAATGACGTGACGAGATCAAGGAGTATAAAGACTTTGTAGTATCCATTGGATTTCCAAATTAGAAGGCATCTGATGACCTTTTATAACCAATTTTGAGGGACCAGAAGTCTTTCTTAAAATGCTAGAAAGTTTCTGGGAAATGAGAAATTAGAAGCAAAATGTAGCTGCTCATTTAAAAGTTTTAAAATTTTGATTTATTATTTGATTAGGTAATTTGTACACAGGGTGAAAGGATTCTCAATAAAAAAGTCTCCCTCCCTCTCCAGCCTCTCATGTGCCGTCTTCTTCCTGAGAAGAAATTATTATTAATTGGGTTTTTTTGTATGTCCTTCCAGAGCTTCTGTGCATTTACAGACATGTACATATATGTGCATTTTTACCCCTCTCCCCATAAAAATGGTTAGACTACTCTTACAGAGCTTGAATGAGAGAGGTGGAGGAGAGAGGACAATATTTAGAAAAGAATGCATGACCAAGGAACATTATCATTATTGTTATTTTTTCCTTCAGTGGATGAAAGAGGTCAATAGAGAAGTCAGGCAGGTGTCCAACCTGAGAGTACATTCTTCAGGAGGCCCTCCAGGAATCTTTGAACTGAGTGCAGTATTTTCTGTTATGCATTTTTCTGAGGAGAGAGTCTGTTATCTTTATCAAATTCTCAAAGTAAAATGTAGCTAAGAAAGCTAATAACGACTGTTTTAGAAGCAGGAAAGGAAGCAAGGCCTTGGCAAAAGATTTGAGGGACCAACTCACTTGCTGTAGCTTAAATTAGACCTTTGTTGAACAGATAAGTTATTGAAGTAGTACCTTAGTGGGCTGACTTAATTGTGTCCTTGGGACATGGTCAGTTAACCAGTACTAATGAGCTCTGTGGTAGGATCAATTCTGATTACCAGCTCCTGATAGAGCACACTGTGTGGTAAGAACTGCCCCTTGGATTCTTCCTAGAATCTTTCCATCCACACTGAAAACAGTGACCTCATTCTTTCTACCAACAATCCTGACATATAGAGAAAGTAAATAAAATCTTTTCCAAAGTTGCTGGTGTCCTCTTCATCAGTGTATTAAGCATTTGTTGAATGGAGTGTCTTCTGGTATCTCTCTAGTGAATATAGTTGGGGGTGGAGAGAGGGAGTAAGCAGATCACAGGTGATAAGTTAGCGTTTGTAGGCCTTGAAGTCTTAATAAGCGATTATTGGCATCTCCCTTAAGTGTGGGCCACTGTTCAGTTTCTGTTAATTTGAAATGAAATAGACAAAAGTGGAAGTAAACAGCAAGTAGCTATTATAGTAGTCTGCTGATAAATGATGATGGCCTGGATACGGTGGTGGTGGAGAGTAGTGGGCAGTTTCTAGATCTGTTTTGAATGTAGAATTTATAGGATTTGCTAATGATTGGGTGGGGAAGATGATAGAAAAGACTCAAGTGTGAGACCTTAGTTTTTAGATGAGTGGGTGGATTGGGTTACCATTTACTGAGGTCACCTTAGGAGAGTTTATATGGATGGATAAAATAACTTTTGAACATGCGGAGTTTGTGTTGCTTATTAAACATCTAAATGGAAATGTCCTGTATGCAGTTAGTATGGTAATTGAGAGGTCTCAGCTGGAAAGTCATCAGCACATAGGTAGTATTCTAAGTAATGGGACTAAAGGAGATTACCCAGACATAAGGATCCAGAACCAACATCTGAGAAAATCCAATAATTAGAACTTGGTTAGAGTAGAAGGAATCCGCAAAGTGGGTTGAGAAAGAATGGCTAGTAAGAAGGAGAGACATGGGAGAGAGAATGCTTCAAAAAGAAGAGTGGTCAGTTATATTGATGCCATTGAAGGGTTGAGTGGAGGAAGACTGAGAAACTTCCATTGAATTTGGCAACATGAAGCTAATTAATAACCTTGATTTTCAGTGGCAACAGAAGCCAGATTGGACGGGGTTGAAAATGAGTGAGAGAGGAAATTAGCATGGACAAATCTTTCAGTAAATTTTGTTTGGATAGAGAAGAGAATCACTGGATGGTAGATGAAAGATGCTCATTTGGTTAATCTCCCAATTTAGAAGACTGAAAGTTTAAGAAGAATGGGGTCTGTAGCACAAGTGGAGAAAGCACAGAGGTCAAGAAAGTTAAGCACATTTGCAGCATGATGATGATGGACCATAGAACCTGTACTGGGTAGGGTAGAATGTGAAAGTGGTTAAGGCTGAGTGAGAAAATAGGACAGTCAATGGATAGGAGATACTGCTGGGGTGAAAGAAATGCAGAGGGCAGTTCTGAGAAAGTGAGCTGCAAGGATAGGAAGTAGGAATTGGAGAGCTGGATGCTTGATTGAGATACTGGAGATGGCGTAGTTACTAGTGTTGATGAGCCTGTGGCTATAATGTTAGGTGAGTGAGGGTGGGCAGAGGAATAGATCAAAGGACCCGGGATGTTGGGTGAGTTATCCACATGGATATTGAGGTCTCCCAGAATGAGGACAAGAGTTGGGATGGAGAGAAAGACTGAAATGGAAACTAAAGTCTAGCGAAGGAAGGAGAAAGGGAGGAGAGGAAGAGGTAGGATAGCCAGATAACGAGCTTCAAAGAACTGGTGTTTTTAAAGGATCAAAAATGGAGAAATTATTTGAGAAAAATGGGAGAAAGGATAAAACCTATACCACCTCTTGGCCCTTGGATATGCAGTTGAGAGTGAGAAGGAAAAAGGGAGAAAGGAGTGGGGGAGGGAGGGAAAGAGAAAAGTTTCATTTGAGAGAACCTGAGGGGAGATAGTATCTTCAAGGGATGGCCAAGTCAGTAAGTGCAGGAGCTGGAGAGAATGTTTAGAGAAAATACTGAGCACGTAGGAAAGCCTAGTCGGTCATTCAGGAGCGCACAGTATAAGGATTGGTGGGACGGGCCAGAAAAGTTTGAAAGCCACTGAACAGTGGGGTAGATGAGTGGATGTGCAGACTGGGGATGAGTGGTGGGTGATAATGTATGATCAGAGGGACTTGACTATTTGGTTACTACTGAGATAGGAATGTGATGTGCAGTGATACTAATTTTGATAAATGTTAGAGCAGAGGACACAATTGAAAGACGGTCCTGACTGTGGGCTGTCTGTGTGACTCAGAGGAAGACACTGGCCAGATACCTATAGGTATATGTTAAGTAGTAATAGTTGGAGTAAGTCTTGGGACTATTTCTCTTACACTGATAATCTCAAGGCAGATAATACAGATGAGACTCTATTCTTTACATAATAAAATTGAGATGGATATTGTAGACTGCATTGAATTGTATTTTCCACCTATTTAGCACCTATAAGTTTAAAGCAGAAAATGAGAATATTGAAGGGTAAGGTCTGCATAACAGAAGATTTTATATATAATAGACATTTTATGCATCCATTTATCCCACAGAAATTTTTTTAGCACATTCTATACTTAGGCATTATTGCAGACTGGGAATATAGCAAAGGAAGTTCCCTGTCATTGTACACTGTAGGTCAACAAGAGAATTAAGCCCTGCAGAAAATAATTTGTGTGACTATTGCCACAATTCTCCCAAGGATGTGTACACAGCTAGTATCAGCCCAGATGTAAGGGAGACAATGAGTTTCACACAATAGCTGCCTTAGTTTGAGTAGAGCTGCTCCTAAGTATTGGGTTGAAACTCATTCCCATCTTTTGCCGTAAGTCCTTTAATGACCTGCTATTCACTAAAGCTGCAAGAAGTTATTTTTTAAGTAGAACTCTTCAAAACTTGTTTTTAGTGTTGAATTTCAATGTTCCACCTCTTCAATTAACTACAAGTGCTTTTTAATGAGCTCAAAGTGTTGTCCACCTATTTTTTTAAAATATCCCAATGGTCTTAAAAAAAAAAATCTTGTTCCTCACTTGGGATTTTACAGTAAGTGGATTTTCAGTACAAAATCACAGGTCCCAGATATTCTTTACTTTTTGCAAAAGCTACGAGGTTTCCACAACTTTATGAATATACTAAAAAAACACTGAATTGTATGCTTAAAAATGGTGAATTTTATGGTATGTGAATTATATCTCAATTTTTAAAAAATCTGAAAGATTGTAAAGTGCTTTGCATTGTTGGTTTTTGATTTTGTGAAAAGGCATTAACTGTAGGCTACTGTACATATTCTGGAACAAATCTGAAATTATTTTTTTTGACGATAATACTGGTTTGGTCTAAAGATACCACTCAGGCTCCCCTCTTTGTGAACCAGGGGATAGCTTTCCTCCTGGAAAAGCTTAATAGGTTTAAGTTCCTAAATTTCAGTAGCATGGTCAAAAACATGTTAATGCTGATAATATTTAGAAATAACTATTCAGAATTTACATGCCAACATGACTATAAGATACATGCCTATTTTGTTAATTGTTGTCTTCCCCCCATCCTCCAGAATGTAAGCTTTGAGGCAGGGACTTTTTTGTTTTGATGATGACCATATACCCAGCATGTGCCTGCACATAGTAGGCAGATTTGTTCAGGATTTGCTCAGTGACTGAATGAAAGCTGCATCATACACGCATTACCTTGTTTGATCTTCGTAAGAATCGTATGAGTGGTTATTGTTATTCTCATTTACAGATGAGAAAAGTGACCTTAGAAAAATAAAGTCTTTGCTTTTCAAACTGGGGCATGAATATCTCTTGGGGGTGATATGGAAAGCCATAGAATTAAAATGATACTTGAGTGATACTTGGAAGTATCAGTTTTATTTGAGCATTTTGGATAGGTAGAGCAGCATTTTACATCAAAACAAACATGGCTTGGAGTGCCTGGTGGCTCAGTTGGTTAAGCATCTGCCTTCAGCTCAGGTCATGATCCCAGGGTCCTGGGGTCAAGCCCTGCGTCTGGCTCCCTGATCAGTGGGGAGTCTGCTTTTCCCTCTGTCCCTCCCCCTGCTCACGTGCGCTCGCTCTCTTTTTAAATATTTTTAAAAAATTAAACATGGCTAATTTTTAAAATATAAAGTACAAAATTTGCAGGATTAAAGATAAAAATGAGTCCTTTTGGCTCTTGTCATAGAATATGTACAATTCCGAACTGTCATTCAGCTTTAATTCAAAGCCAGGCTGGGAAAAGTGATATTAGAATAAAAAATTAAATTCCTGCTGTTCAAACTACGCTGTGTGAAGGCTTACGTGGTATATACAACAGGGATGGTTTTGAAAGACTGCTCCTGTATCCTTCTGCGTATACTCTTTCCTGCAGTTGATCTGAGCATGCACCTGAGATGGAGGTACACGCTCTTTTTTTCCCGTTCCCCTTTCGTTGCCTACCTTCTCTCATTTTATAGAAGAGCACACTTTTTACTTGTCTGCCATATTACCATGGTGCAAAATGTTTGATCTCTAGTAAAGGAATAATTTGAAATACTGGTGTTGGATGCCAAGAAAATGAATTACTTGGTAACTTGTCTTTCTGCCAGTATAATTCTTTGTCTGAAATTTATAGAGAACTTAATGTAGACATTGATTATCAAAAATTTTTGATGGTTCACTATGCAGTATTTTGACATATAACTCAAAAGAAGTTCAAAGATGGACAATAAAACTCATTCTATTTACTCATTTATGCGAACAAGTTTTCTTGGCGTTCCATCTTTAAAAAATGAAGAATAGGAACAGAATTGGTACTAAATGTTGGCGCATTCTAGCAGCTAGTAATACTCATCCAAGCCCATGAAGTTAATTTTAAATTAAAAAAAAAAAATCTCTTCTTTAATATACTTAATTTTTATTTCACTTATTAATGTGTAATTTACTGTTTTGGGGCAGTTATATACTACTGATGTAGTAAACCAGAAATTTATTTTTTTTAAAAAATCACTAAGTACTTTATGATCAGAAAAAGTTTTAAAAAATAATCTCATGATGCATAAATGATCAGTGAAAAGTTTTCAAGTTTAAAATAGGAAATAACTTTGGGAATGGAATTATTCAAAGAGAAAAAGGAGTGAAATAAAATGTAACTATTGAAGAGTTTATTCATGTGTAAGTGTTTGGTAGGTATATTTAGATTGTGTTAGATACATCTTAAAATGATACGTTTATTATCAAAGGGTCAATATTTAAAATACTGTAGTAAGTGCATTCTTTGCAATTACTGACATTAAAGTTTGAAATAGTCTTGATGTTAGCTTTGAAATTTAAGTGAGGTATTTTCCGATATTTTTTAGCCAGTAGGAATGTAGAAATGTTTGAAAATCACTGGTTTATGACACATGCTCTTCATCCACCGCTTTAATTATCCTCTTTTCTAGCCTTAGTCAAGTTAGGTCAACTGAAAGGCTACATTAAAATTAGACCACACTGGTGTTTAGTTCCTTTAAGAATCACCGTCTCCAAGTTTCCTTTAAATATTATGTTCTTGGCTTTTAAGGAAGGTCACTGAAAAAGAAAAAGCATTTGAAATTTGCTTAGTATTTGTTTGATGTTAGTGACTTTAATTTTTTTCTAGATTTAATACCAGGACAGCTTTGTTTTCCTTATTAATTGGTATGTTTCCTCCTTTCTGACCTGGTATCTATATGATTTAATGTTTCTCTTTTCACCCAGACTCCTAACAATTTCAGATCCACTTTTGATGCTCAGTGCTAGTATTGATCACTATTAATCTTTTCAAAAGGAATTTTGTTTTCCCCTGTCACTGATTCTCTGTTTTTAAAAATTAATTTTTATTGCATATTCTTTCTGAGTGTACAAAGATCCACCTCAGATATGTATTGGAAAGAGATGAAGTAAACTTTTTAAAAAAATTTAAAGATTTATTTTTGTATTCCTCCCAGCACCTAAGGGGATAGAATAGAGTCTCAAAAATTATTTGAGTTATTTGAGTACTTCCAGCCTAATATACACATTAATATAAAATACATTAAATTTTGATTTGAGGGCTACCCTATATACCGAGATTTATCAAGGTTGGAAACTTTTCTTTCTAATATTAGAATGTGCGTGTTTGCTATTTTAACTTTGTGATACGAGAAACTTCTGTTTTACTTTTTCTTATACTGAAAGGGAAGATTAGAACTATAAGAATAGCTTTGGGCGCCTGGGTGGCTCAGTCGTTAAGCATCTGCCTTCGGCTCAGGTCATCATCCCAGGGTCCTGGGATGGAGCCCTGCATCATCATCATCATCATCATCTTCGGGCTCCCTGCTCAGCAGGAAGCCTGCTTCTCCCTCTCCCATTCCCCCTGCTTGTGTCCCCTCTCGTGCTGTGTCTCTCTCTGTCAAATAAATAAATAAAATCTTAAAAAAAAAAAAACAACAACTATAAGAATAGCTTTAATTTTGTCCCATTAAAAAAGTGTTTGCTTTATAACTCCTAAGTTTATGGCGGATTGGTAGTTATTTAGAAGGATCCTGACACACAACTGGACATGAACAGTGACTCTTTGGCACTCCTCAGGTGAGAGTGGTAATAAAATTTAGTGTTTCTGTGACAGTTTCTGAGAAAACCAGTTAGTCCAGTTTTTCAGATCACATGCCACTGTTTTGGAATACAAAATTAATTAGTAAAAAATTTGTCTTCAGAGCTTTCAAGCCAGTTAAAAGGAGAAAACATAATAAAAATCAAAATAAGATCAAGAGAAAAGTAACACAGCATCCTCTTGAGTAATCTCTTACTCCATTCCATTGAGGAATGCACTCTATCAGACAGTGGAATTGTGTATCAGACAGTGGAAGAAAAAGCCAGCTTTTTCTTCTAATTTTTATTTAGTGCACCAAAAACATAAGTTAATGAAAAAAAATAACAATCTTACCATTGTAGCTCCAACAATTTTCTATGTTTCATACTTCCTTCCAGTCTTTTTGGATTCAGGATTCATTTAGAATAGCCCCTCTAGTCATCCTTTGTAACAACGAGAATCTTAAGAGTCACCACTGTTCGCTCATACCAATAGTTGCAATATACTGTGTCCCCTGATGCCGTCTTGTTCTAATACCAGCAGAGTATATTGTTCTTTTTTTTCTTAAGATTTTATTTATTTATTGGACAGAGAGAGCAGCAGAGGGAGAGGGAGAAGCAGACTCCCCGCTGAGCAGGGAGCCCCATGTGGGGCTTGATCCCAGGACCCCAGGATCATGACCTGAGCCAAAGGCAGACGCTTAATGACTGAGCCACCCAGGTGCCCCAGAGTATATTGTTCTTTAATAAGGAATGAAAACATTAAAAACCAAACAAGGTATTATTTAGTGATATATTCTAACTATAACCAATGACAGGAAAAGTTCTCTGTAAGCTTTAGGATTGAATATTCACTATTTTAGAGTTTGGGTAGCTTCACTTAGGGCTTCAGAATTCTCTAGATATAAATCAGAGGTATGCAAACCTTTGCATCACAGAATTACCAGGAGAGCTTTTTTTTTTTTAATTCATTCATTTGAGAGAGAGAGAGCACACACCTGTGTGTGCGCACATGAGTGGGGAGAGGGGCAAAGGGAGAGAAGCAGAGAAGCAGACTTCCCCATGTGGGGCTCAATCCCAGGACCCTGAGATGATGACCTGAGCCAAAATCAAGAGTTGGATGCTTAACTGACTGAGCCAGCTAGGTGCCCCATCCAGGAGAACTTTTAAAAATACACATTCCTAGGCTTCACACTTTTAAAGATGGCATTATGAGTGGTTATTTTGCAGCCTGCCAGTCAAATTTGCTCACTTCTAAATTTTTTGAAAATCTGTAAAAATAAGGAAGCTAAACACCTAAGAGATATTGTTAGTCTTAATTAAGATGAATATATCTTGGGGCGCCTGGCCAACTCAGTCGGAAGAGCAGGCGATTCATCTCAGGGTTGTGAGTTTGAGCCCCATGTTGGGTGTAGAGATAACTAAAAAAAATAATAATAATAATAAAAAAAGATGACTGTATCTCCTAAAGGTAAGCACATACATTGGAAGAAACTGAGTGAGATAGAGGAACGACAAGCATGCCCAATACATACAGAGAAGAAGGGATTGGGGGAAGGGGATGTGTGGAGAGGATGGTGATGGAGACATTTAGTAGAGGATCCAAGTAATACCATAATTGTGCTAATTTTCAGTTTAATTTATTCTGATGCTTACCTTTCTAGACATTGGTAACATTCTTTAAGAAGAGGTCACAAACTCAACACCTAGGGCTCAGACAGGTAATGCAAACATGAGTTGTTGAGGAATTTTGCTAAAAGAGAACCCTTGACACCTCTTGTGAGCAGCCATTACTAATTAATTATGGCCTGTTGTGGCCAAATCAAGTCCAGGATTTCTAGATCTTTGAATTTTTAAGAGAAGCTAGAATCTGGATTTTATGTAAAATCTCCAGATTTGTGGATGTTCATTCATTTTATTAGACACTAAAAACTGAACAAATCCAAAATACATCTGTGGATTAAACTTGGTTCTCCTGCCACCAATTTGCAATCTTTGTTTTAGAGTAGTGGTTCTCCAAGTGGTCCCTGGATCAGCAGCATCAGCATCACCTGAGACCTTGATAGAAATGCAAGTTCCCAGGCCCCACCTCAGCTCTACTGAATCAGAATCTCTAGGAGGGAGGCCCAGGAATCTGTGTTTTAATAAACCCTCTGGGTGGTTCTGATGTGTGCTGAAATTTGAGAACCATTGTTTTGGAGTCTGGAAGTTGATAGCACAGTTTTTATCTGAGGATAGTTGACAAAAGTTCATTGAATATCCTGTAGATTTATCAAGTAATCAAAAATATCAGATGTATATTGTTTTCAGATACAGATGACCTTTTATATATATGTATTTTTATGCCAGAATCAGAATATACAATGATTAAATCACGTTTTGTTCCTTTTCCTTTTTTTTTCCTTCCTTGCCCCCTCTGCCTGTCCACCCCCCATGGCTGTTAGAGCATTCATTGCAAATGAACTTAACAGCAACTCTGCCACATTTTGACTTCATAGAACACATCTTAGATTTTATTTATGGGTTGATTAAAATTAGATAAGTTTGTTGCTAAATTGAGTTCTGTTTGCTAGAATTAGAACTTTCATTTCTAATTGTCTTTTTATGTGGGAGTGAAATTTAACTTACGTGGTAAGTAAGCCTGGCCTCCTAATAGCTGACCAGTTTGTTAACATTTTAATAGCCAAGTGTGCCATTATTTTCCTCCATTCTCCAGTGTTGAGATGATGGCTATCCTGATTGTTGTTCTGAAAACTCTTTTTGTGTTACCCATAAATACATTTGTTCATTTAACAGTCCCGAGTATCATGCTAATCAAATTAATTATGAATTTCATATAGATAATTTTCTTACATTTTAAAGTACACGGAAAGCTTTTAAATGAGAAAACTTCACGTATGTCTCGCATAATGATGTGCTAAAGATGTGCTTTAGAGTATTTATAATGCTGAGATTGAGAAGTTTGGAATAATCTGATTTAAAGTAATGAATAATGGTATTTGTCTCTCTGACTGACTTATTTTGCTTAGCATAATAATCTCTAGCTCCATCCATATGATTTCACTCATATGTGGAATTTAAGAAACAGAGCAGGGGCGCCTGGCTGGCTCAGTCAGAGGAGCATGTGACTTGATCTCAGTCCTGAGTTTGAGCCCCACACTGGTTGTAGAGATTACTTAAATAAGTAAATAAACTTTAAAAAAAAAAAAAAGCAAAGGGAAAAAAAAAAAGAGACAAACCAAGAAACAGACTCTTAATTAGAGAGAACTGATGGTTACCAGAGGGGAGATTGGTGGGGGGATGGGGGAAATAGGTTATGGGGATCAAGGAGGGCACTTGTGATGAGCACTGGGTGATGTATGGAAGTGTTGAATCACTATATTGTACACCTGAAACTATTACACCGTATGTTAACTAACTGGAATTTAAGTAAAACTTAAAAGTAATGGATAATGAATTAATTCATCAAATTATATTTATATGTAATATTTACTAATGAAAACATGCTTATATCCACAGGGTAAACCAGACTTGAATACAACATTGCCAATTAGACAAACCGCATCGATTTTCAAACAACCAGTAACCAAAGTCACAAATCATCCTAGTAATAAAGTGAAATCAGACCCACAAAGAATGAATGAGCAGCCACGTCAGGTAAGGATCTAATTGGTTCTCCAATCTTATTTGTCAGAAAATTCTGGTATTTTTACCAGACATAGTTCAAGTAAACTGGTTAAAATGGAAAATATTTGGAAAGAAAACTGTTTTATGTCCTAGGCTATTGCATGAATGCTGGAGAATAATAATATACTATTTAGTAAAATGTTTTAGGAAAAAAGTTAATTAAAAATGAATCTAAATTAATATTATGGACTACATTTTTATGTTTTTGTGTGGTAATGTACATCAGATTTGCTTCTGCTAATCTTAGTTTTTTTTAAAGATTATCTTTCCAGGGGATAATATTTCCCAAGGGGACGAAGCATGCAGTTTGTGTTGCTTAGTTTAAAAATATTTTCTATTATATAGAAACTACTTTTTGTTCTGATTTCTTATTATATGAAAGCTGTCCCTCCCCTTTTGAAAAACAGAATTAAATAAACTTTGTCAATATGGTATATTGTCCTGTGACTTCCATTTTTGCAGAAATTGAGTTTATATTTCTCTTTCTTTATTGCTTCAAGCTGTATTGCACCAGAATCTGTTCTTAGAAAAAAGTATTATCTGAGAGGCCTCCCTGCTGCTTAATAATGTCACATAGCCCGGGGAGGGAGACTTGACAAAATGCTTACCTTTCCAAATAACCTTGTTTATTCACTCCCTAATTGTGGTCAAAAAGTTTAGGTACTTCAGGAATTTTTAGTAGCAATTAGGGTGAGGGAGTGGAGGGAGAAACATCTGTGCATATTTTTTCTCTCCTTTCTCTGCCTCCTCCCACTTACAGATTAGAAATGCTGATTTACCTACGACGATTATCTTTTGCTCTCATATTCCCCCGTTTAGATGCCTCACTCCACCTTTTCATTTGAATTTTGTTTTTCACTAGTCCCTCAAGTGTCTCATCTCCAGACTTCATAAAGGATTGGGCCAAAACTTTCAGACAGTTGCTCTAGAAGAAACTACATAAAGAAATTCAGTTCCCACATCCTCTGTAGTGTTTTTTCCTCTTCAGGTGAGCCAGGAAAACAGAAGATATTTGGAGCCACATTGGATCAGCATCTTGCTATAGATGTCTCAAGATTTGAAGTTCTAAACTTGCTTTACTGTTGGTCCCCAAGAGATTCAACAGGGGCCATGTAAGTGTATCACATCCAATATAAAAGATGCGTACCTGCATGTGCCTTTAGGCTCTTGTCACCACTTAGGTTTTCTTTGGGCCATTCAGCATTCTGTACCAGGCTTTTCCCTTCTGTTTTACTACTGGACCCAGTGATAGTCACCAAACCGCCAGTAGTTTTAATATAGTCATGACAACAGGGAAGGAATTCTGCCATTCTGAACTTTGCCCACCTTGATAAAGCCATTCCCTGATTGTATTCTTTCTTAGATACTGTCTAAAGTCTTGAACATCTTGTCCTTTTGCTTTTTGGTGATTTTTAAATCGTTTCCTTGTAAAGATTTTTTATCAATTGAAATTTTTCAAAGTGTGTAATTGGGTAAGACAGTTTGCTTCAAAAAGCCCAAAAGATAAAGAAAGTGGAATAACTAATAATAATACTTCCATATTGGAAATTTGAGTTGTCTTACTGAGAATCGGTAGTAGGTGGATTTTATCCTCATCTTTTCTTTGTCAAATCATTCTCAATATAGTCTATAAACCCAAATATTTTACAGATCAATTGAGTAGCAAATTATGGTGATTTAAACAGTAGTTTAATTGTTTTCTGTACCTAAGTTCAGTCACAGATTTGAACAACTGTAGTAATTGTATTTACCGGGTCTTTACCTGGCTGTAGAGACACTGGTAATGGAGATTTTTAAAGCTGAACTAGTCAGATCCGTTGCTCCTTATTCACTGATACATTGGGTACTTTTACATTTTCCTTCTTTTATTAAAGTTTATGACATTGTTTTCAAATGAAAAGAATATGTCAAAAAAGCTAAATCTCATCTACCCCTCCCCGCCCGCCCCCACCAAATCTTATGTCATTTTAACCCAGATCTTTTGAGGGTTTTATCTTCCTTTTAGCTTGCACAGACAGGAAGTGTTAAAATTATTTAGGAGTTTACTTCTCCAAAAGTTTGAACTGTTTTTCCCTTTATCCTCATGTCGCCTGACGGTTTTTGCTATTTTTGATTATACTAAGACATCAGTTGTCTTTCCCCTGTCTTTATCTTCAACATAAGAATTGAGGTAATATTTGACTACTGTCTCACTAATAGGATTTCAGAATAAAGGACAGGGCATTGGGCAACTCTAGGAAAATAGCAGAGACAACTTTTACATTAATGTTTTGAAAACCATAATGTCATTCTGACTATTGCACTATAAATCCGGGTTTTTAAGTAAAGGAAAGGTGTTGATTTAAATTGTATTTTGACATACATATGTCATATATGTGCTAATCAGCTCTTTTTGTTGAGGAGATAGTTGGCCAAAAAAAATATATATATATATATATATATATAGGCAAAAATAATTCTTCCAACTGTGCTTTTCCACAGCCTCGTTGAACCAGATTGGCAGTATAAATTGCCAGATAGTCCATTTGGAGAAGTTATTTTGATCATCCAGTAAAAAAAAATAGACAAAGAGCTTTCTATTTTTGAGGTTCCTGTGGATATAAATGTTTTTATTCCTTAACCATGTCACAGTCTTTTAATAAGGTATTCAAGCTACTGGTATTATAATTCTTTTTAGAGGGTTGAATTTTGAGACCTAGAACTAGGATTAGATTTTTGGATCTTAACTAGGTTCCACCTTGAATAGGTTGAAGCGATTAATTTAGATATGAAGCAATCATAGAAATTAATAATTCTGTCTTATATAACAAACATCCTATGCCTGCATCATTATACGGCAGTCTGATTTGAATTCTGTAAAATTTGTGAATTATAAATTTCTAATGTATTGATTCCTTGAAACTGCCTCAGCTTTAAAATTGCAAATTAGGGCAGGTGAACAAAAATGCATTAAACAGAATTCAGCAGTGATTTCTGCCTATAATTAAAACTATATGGTAGAGATGGAATTTGTAAAACCTGGTTATGATAGGGTGAATAGCTAGATATTTATATATATACTATCAGCATATTTGATAAGTCCTTGTCTTTTCATTAGATTAAAAAAGAAATCTGGAGTGGGGTGAAGGGTAATCTACCAACTATAAGACTATTATCCCAAACAGTAAGATCAGGGGCGCCTGGGTGGCTCGTTAAGCATCTGCCTTCGGCTCAGGTCATGGTCCCAGGGTCCTGGGATCGAGCCCCGCATCGGGCTCCCTGCTCAGCGGGGAGTCTGCTTCTCCCTCTCCCACTCCCCCTGCTTGTGTTCCCTCTCTGGCTGTCTCTCTCTCTCTCTGTCAAATAAATAAATAAAATCTTAAAAAAAAAAAAAAATCTTCAAACTGTAAGATCATTGAAATGTCCTTTTTTGGTCAGATGTGTAAAACATGTCCAAAATCTTTTTAACCTAATTGAATTATGATTTTGCTGTTAAGGGTGTCTTTCCCAGCTTTCTTCCTTCAATATATGAAGAACTCACGTTTCTGTTTCTTATCTCTTTGTGCTGTCATCTTTGACACTTTCTGGTCTCTTGCTTTTTCTTTTATCCTCAACTCAAAGAAACTTCATCGTTGAACCACTATTTCTTCCTTTTAATTATTATATTATAGGATGCTCATAGGCTATGGGTGTTTTTGATAGTCTTTGAATATTAATTACATATCTTACAGAATATTCACTTTTTTTTAACTAAAAAATATTTAAAAATCAGCGAAATGGATTTAAATGTTCTATTTGATCCTGGATTTTTTCCTTGTATTTGCTAATTCTTCTCTCAAAAGATAAGAAACTTTACTCTCTTCAAAAAGTCAGCCTTTTTTTTTAGAATGATTTTTTCCCAGCTTTACTGAGTTATAATTGACATATAACGTGTAAGTTGGAGGTCTACAATGTGATGATGATTTGATACACATACACGTTGCAAAATGATAACCGCAATAAGGTTAGGTGACACGGCCATCACTTCACACAATTGCCATTTTTTGTTGTAGTGGTGAGAATAGTTAAGATCTCTCTTAGCAACTGTCAAGTATACAATACAATATTGTTATCTACATTCACTATGCTGTACATTAGGTACCCAGAACTTACTCATCTTACAACTGCAAGTTTATACCCTTTGACCTCACCTCTCCATCCACCCCCACCCCTGGCCACCATGAGTCTTCTCTTTGTTTCTATGAGTTCAGCTTTTTTAGATTCCACATGTAAGTAAGATCATATAGTATTTGTACTTTTCCCCTCTGACTTATTTCACTTAGCATAATGTCCTCAGGGTTCATCCGTGTTGTTATAAATGTCAGGATTTCCTTCCTTTTTATGGCTGATAATATTTCTTTAACCATTCATCTGTTGAGGGACACTTAGGTTGTTTCCATGTCTTGGCTATTGTGAATAATATTACTGTGACACGGTGTTGTAGACACCTCTTCAAGGCAGTAATTTCATTTCCTTTGGATATGTACTCAGAAGTGGGATTGCTGGATCAAATGAGAGTTCTATTTTTAATTTCTTGAGAAACCCCCACACTGTTTTCCGTAGCAGCTGTACCAATTTACATTCCTACCAACAGTGCACGAGGGTTCCCTTTTCTCCACATCCTTGCTAGCACTTAATATCCCTTGTCTTTCTTATGGTAACCAAGAGTGAATATTTTTAAATATGTTAGAAGAAACTTTTAAGATGAAGTTAAATTTTAAAAATATGCACACTCTAAAGACATTGCATGTTAAAAGTTTGTAAAATATTTCAGTATTTAGTTATTATAACCCATAAAATTACTCTTCATTCTAGACATTCTAATAACATTTACTTCTTCCTAACCTCAGAAGGTTACTTCTAGTATAGTCTTATATTAATGTTTTTATGATTGAGAAATAGACAAGCTAAAGCACAGAGTTCCATGGAAGATACTATATTCCTTTTCTCTAGATAGAAAAATTGGCTACCTGGGCAGAGGATATAGATGACATGTTGTCCTGTACTACTTAAAAGCATTATTCTGGGTGATGTAGGAAAGATGTACAAAGGGTCAAATGAATAGTACAGACACGTGCTATAGGTGTTCAGAAGGGTGATTTTCCTGTGGCTAGGAGGGTTGGGGAAATCTTTGGAAAAGATACAGGACATATGCTGGACTTTGCAGATTGAGTGGGATTTAGAAAAGCAGATGGGAGGGCGAGGACATTCCAATTAGGGAGAATAGTGTTAACAAAGCTCTTATAATGGGAATGGGCAAGGAATGAGAAGATAAGTTGTTTGGATATCAGGGTTTTCATGGGAAGTAGTGGGAGTTGAGAATGTTGTAACGGGTTTCCTTAAATGTCAATCTTTACGATTTTAAACATGTTATTATTTGCTATATTTATAAAAGAAAGAAATTTGGGATAGACAAAAGAAAAAATTTCTCATCATTCCTTTTTTATAATGCAAATTACAATAGTATTTTAGCATTTTTAAATATTCTTTCAATATTTTTAAAAAATATTTTATTTATTAGAGAGAGAGAGCATGAGTGGGAGGAGGGAGAGGGAGAGGCAGATTCCCCACTGAGCAGGGAGCTTGATGCAGGGCTCAATCCCAGGACCCTGGGATCATGACCAGAGCTGAGGGCAGATGCTCAGCTGACTGAGCCACCCAGGCGCCCCTATTCTTTCAGTGTTTTAATGCATCTTTTGATAGTATCTTTGATCATCTTTTGATGATCATAGTATATATACATATATATACGTACTTTAAGATGTATACATACCATATTATATACATGTTATCCATGTTTTATATAATTTATGTGCTATGATTTTATAATTAATTTATATTGCTCCAACAACTGTGTATTATGCTAGCATATGATTTACTTGACCATTTCCATAGTGTTATTCCCAATTTTTCACTATTATAGGGAGTACTCCAGTGAGTATCTTTATATGTATAAGTTCTTTCCTATATTTTACATTGTTTCATGACTAGATTCCCAGAAATACCATTAGTGTGAGTATATATGATTTCTGATACATACTGGCAAATTGATTGCCAAAGGGTTGCACCAATTTAAAAGTCTGTGTATAAGTTATGTGCATTCCAGTTTTAGCTTACCTTCATTGCCATTGAGTATTATCAGTACTTTTTCTTGTTGGTAACTCAATATATAAAAATGGTATTTCATTGTAAATTTGCATTTATTTGAATACTCATGTAGTTGAACAAACTAATGCATTTGTGTTTAACTTTGCAAATGAGAAATGTTTAGAGGATTTTGAATAAGGGAGTAGCTTTTTTATTACCCCTCTGAACTGAATGTAAACATATCTTCTTATGGCCTAAAGCTAATTCCAACATCTGTGCTCCCCAAATGCATTCCCTCCTACCTTCTCAGAGATCTCACTCAATGGGTTATGTTAACTACATTTCACTGTCGACTTCTCTCTAAATGGCTTCTTCCCCAAAGCTTTTAAATATACACAAATCTCCCCTATCTTAAAAAAAGTATTCGTTTTACTCTGTGTCCTTTTTAAGATTTGTTTTCTTTCTCTTCCTTTTACAGTCAAACTTCTTGGAATTGTTGTATTTAATATCTACCTTATCTCTTAGTTTTTATATCTCTGAAATACCACTTTTGTTCCTGCTCAGCCATTTATGGCTCTCATCGAGATTGCTGATGATCCCTATTAAATTGGATGGACAAATTTCAGTCCTTAAATTGCACTACTTGATCTGCTTTAGCATTAGGCACTGTGACTACCCCTAGCTTTTGAAATACTCTTTTATCTCTGACACTGTACTCTTGGTTTTCTTCCTTTCTTGTTTTTTTCTCATTCCCCTTCTTAGGTTTCTTTTTCTCTATCCATCTTTTAAAATCATGGGTTTCCCAGGGAATACTGTGCATTCTCTTCTATGTAAAGCCTGCATGGATGATTTCATTCATTCTCATGGCTTCAGTTATCATCTATATGTTAATGATTTTCAAATTTACGTCTTTATCCTGAGCTATCAATCCACCTACTAACATTGTTTGCTTGGAAGTCTTACCAGCACTTCTAATTCATCTTATAATCTCAATCATCCTATCAAACCGGCCCTTCCTTCTATGTGCTTTATCTCTGTGAAAGTACCACTGTGTACCTGGCTTCTAAGCCAGAACCCTGAGCATCATCCTAGACTCTTCCCATTGTTTACCTCACACATCTAATTAGCCAGCAAGTCCCATTGACTTTTGTCTCCATAAATACTCACTTGCTTCATCTCTAAATCAGGTAAATGTCATTTCATCTCATCTCTCTGCTTCTTGTCTTATTCTCTTCAATTCATTCTTCATATTGCATTCAGAAGCTCCATCTGACATGAAGATCTGATAGTGCCATTCTTCTGAAAACCTTTCAATGATTCCTGTTAAATTTTAGGGAAAAAAATCGCTAAATATGACGTACAAAGTCAAAACACCTGACGTGACTTCCAAAGTACTTTATAATTTGGCTTTTGCTTATCTCCTTGGCCTCACTTTCTTTTCTTGTTCTACCCTCGAATCATATGAAACTTTTTGCAGAGTTTTGAATGGCTATTCATCCCCTCCCCCAATTCCTTGCCCACATCCCGCCCTTGCATTCCCTGGTCATATTTCATGCTGTTTTCTTTCCTATATTTAATTACCTATTTTCTATTCCTCCCTCAAGTCTGAACTTAGATATCACTTTACCTGTTCAGAAAACCTCTGATTTATCAAGTCCGGATTTAGAGATCCTCCTTAGCATCTCTCCCTTCTCCTTTTCTGCTCTAACTGTATTAGTTATTCATTGTTTATCCACAGTATCTCCATTATGTCAGTGCTTAATATGTGTTTGTTGAATTATGAATTAATGAACTTTTTAAATTAAAAAATCTTTAACTGAGCCTTCAACCTGTGCACTTACCTAAGTAGTGGGGATACTGCAGTGAACAAAACAACAGCTCCTGATCTCATGGATCTTATCTCCTGCTGTAATAGGGAGAGAGACAGACAAATACATAATTATCATGGTATGATAAGTGCAATAAAAAAAAAGCAAAGGAGAGAATATACGGTCTTCAACAGCAGAGAAGTATGGGGAGAACATTCTAGACAAAGGTCTTAATCTGGTTATTGTATGTAGTATGAGGAATGACTTAAGGCTAGGAGAACACTGAAGAAACTATAGGAAATTAGGGCATAAATGATAAGATCTGTTTCATGCTAGTCATAAAGTAGTTGACAAAATTTGTTGACTTGTCAGGCATGCCTGTGAGAAGGAGTCTCAGAATTTAGGTAACTGGGAGAATGATGCCATTGACAAGAATATGGAAATATTGAGGGGTAGCTCAGTTTTTTTTAATAATAAAATATGAATATGAGTATTAGAAAATTTGTACCCTTAAAGCAATCATGGGATCTCTAGGTAGTAAAAGATGATGGGTTAGAGCCTGGGCGAGAAAACTGGTTTGAAGATTTGTCAGTCTTTATGGAGGTAAGAGTTATAGCTGAGAGGTTAGATGTAAATTTTTTTTTTAATTAAAGAATCCATGGGTTATTCATTCATAGTAACCTCTAATCATCATGTGTTTTTGTAGTCCATCTAAAAATATTTCAGCTATCATGTGGGGAGATCATGACATTTTTCAAAATTTTAATATTTAGGTAACATAGGAATATAGAGAAAAAAATACTAAAAATTTTGTTTCAGAAGAGTAGTTTCCTACTTTTTATGTCTTCTAGTCTCATTTCCAGAAGGATTTATTCTTAATTCTGGCTGTTTTCCTTTATAATTACCTCTATGTTTCTGAATAATATACTTATTCTGCTATTTTTTGTTAGTTTTCGACTTCGACATTATTTCTTGACTTCTCACAATGGTAGATGAGTACATAGTTCTCTCTCTCTGCTCTCATGTTCCCAACATAATTGTATCATGTTTTTGGTTAAATAGTCAGGGTTTACATTATTATGACTGAAAATATTCATGGGTAGGGATCATCATCATCAGAATGGCTTTCATAATTTGTTGTTGTTGTTGTGAACCTTAACAATTGTATGCTAGGTTTCTTTATAATTATAGTTAATCTTTCCTAATGCTTTAATATTTCTGCCTCAGGCCCATCGATAATATTTTTCTTATGCTGAAATCCATGGGATTGCATCTTGTGTTTTCCTGGAGTCCCCTCTACTCCCCTTGGGCTGGATTCGTTCTCTAGTCCTACTGGGTAGTTGTGGCTCTAGGGACTTCCTGTGCTGTATTTCTGCCCTGGACTTCCCTGGATTTCTGTCTTCCTCTGGCTCAGTATACACCCTGAATTGTAGCTAATCCTCCAGTACCTTTCTCATAAAATAGAGTGGGAAGTACAGTTTTTGAGAACCTGCACATTAGAAATAACTTCATTCCTCCTGCACACAATCAGGTTTGGCCCAGCATCGTTCGCTGAAAAGAGCGTTCTTTGTCATTGCTCTGCAGTCATGTATGTCATGAATGAAATACGAAAGGGTGGAAGTCTTGGGAAGGTCAGTTTTTGGGCTCCCAGTTCTATTTTTGGTCTATTTGTACATGTGAATCAGTTTCTACACTCAGATCTATTTCATTGGTCTGTTTGTCTTTTCTTTCCTAATACCTCACTGTCTTCATTACTGTAGTTTTATAAAAAGTCTTGATATCTGGTAGTATACGTTTCCAGCTTTGTTATTCTTGGTTCAAGATTATCTTGGTTAGTTTTGGCTGTTTGCAGTTCCACATAAATTTTGGACTCACCTTGTCCACTCTTCTCCAAAACCTGCTAGGATTGTAATCTATAGGACAATTTGGGGGAGAATTATCATTTTTACAATGTTAAGTCTTACAATTCACAAATCTTATATATCTCTCCATTAAAACATAAAATTATATTAAAATTATAGTTTTCAGCCTAATGATATTATATATCTTTAATTGATTTCTAGATATTTGATGTATTTTGATGCTACTGTAAGTGATTACATTAAATTTTTTCTTGTTTTCTAGTTGTCTGTTGCTAATATGTAGAAATAAGTTGATTTTGTAGATTGTACTCAATAATCTTCCTAAATTCACTTATTAAAAGTAGTCAGTGAGCCTCTTCGACTTTATACATGAACAAACAAACCTGTCACCCGCAGATGAGAGTTTTATTTCTTCCCTTCTGACCCTTCAACCTTTTTTTTTCTTGTCTTGTTTTGCTAGCTAGGACTTCCAATACAGTCTTGAATAGGAGTGATAACAGGTATCCCTCTCTCATTCATATTACCAGGGAATAATTTTAATGTTTCTCCATTAAATATGATACTTGCTATAGGTTTTTTTGGGGAAATACCTTTTTTAGATTAAGGTAATGAAATTCACTTCTATTCCTCATTTACTAAGAATATTTTTCATGACTGGGTATTGAATTTTATCAAATCTTTTTCTCTACCTAGTTAAGTGCTGAAGTGGTTTTTATTCTTTATTCTGTTAATATAGTGAATTACAGTGATTAGTTTATGTGGTGGATTGCACTGCTTGACTTTTTTGAATGTTACTCAAGCCTTGAATTCTTGGATTAAGCCCAATGTGGTCGTGATATATTATCATTGTTATTGCTGTTTAGATTTGCTGTTAGGTGGTTTAGGATTTTTTACATTTATATTCACTAAGAGATTGACTTGCATTTTTCTTTCCTTGTAATTTTCTTCTCAATCTTTAGTATGGAGGTTTTGCTGGCTTTGTACAATAAGCTGGGAGGTGATCCTTCTTTTATGCTCCCTAGAAGAGTTTGTGTAAAATTGGTACTTTTCTCTATGTGTTTGGAAGAGTTAATTGTGAGGCATCTTCTCCCCCACTTTTTTTAAATGGGAAAGCTTGAAATTAGGTTCAATTTATTTGATAGGTATGTGGATGAATATTCATATTTTCTATTTCTTCTTATATCAAATTTGAGAATGTTTTTCTAGGAATTTGTAGATTTCATAATTTTCAAATTTAATGGTTTAAGATTGTTCCTAACATTTTGACAAGTATTGCCCGCCCACTCTGTGTAGGTTAGATAGTGCTCATGACAAACTTTAGACAAGCAGCTCTAGCAGATGGTACTGTACCTCCGTCCCCCTCAATTCTGAGTTTTGCTGTTTGCGTCATTCTTCCAGCCTCTTTAGCCCAAATTGTTATCTTTTGCCTTAACAAGAGATCTCACTGTAGTTTGCACAGCCACATGAGTCAGGCTTTTCCTTGATTTACATAGTAATTTTCTTGTCATGATCTTGCCCTTTCTTCCTGGGCCACTCTCACAAAATAAGGAGGTAGCTAGGGTTTGACTCTGATGTTTGCAGGCCATGGTATTTAAGTTAAGTTGTTTTTGCTGACCAGAACTAGACAACTCAGATATCACATGGGGTTGATTTGAAATAGAGCACTTTATGAACGGGACAGTGAATTCCTTCTGGGCAGGAAACATCATTCCTCTGCATAGCCCTAACCCAGTGTCTTGCATATTTAGCTTTTCATGAGTCAGTGAATATAAAGTGCACATTTTCTCCGTTTTGCTTTAGCCTACAAATACGTGACAAGGCCCTTTGTTCTTTGATTAGATTTAGCAAAAGCCTTGGAAAAGTGAATCAAATATTCATTGAATGTATGAAATTCTAACATTAGAAAATGAGAAATTCAATAAAAATTGTATATTTTCAAAGAATTTTCTCATTTTTTTATCAGTGTTTTGATGACGTTCTGAGATGGATAAGACAGTGATTAGTATTTCTATTTTCCTGGTGAAAACACATCCAAAGAGATTAAGTGACTTGTGTAAGTAAGGCAGCAAGTCTATTTAATAGTTGAGTCAGGACGGAAACATTCAGCTCCCAAACCAGCGTCTTTCTGTTACCCCGTAGTCCTTCTACTTAGCCACAAACTCATCTCTAAAACATTTGAGGGCCAACACCGTGTGTAACGTCATGCTCTTGACAGAGATGAAGACTGTGCAGAGTAAAACTCTTGAAATGGTGAGATTTTAAAGGTGACTTTTGGTTCTTCTATTTTACAAATTATTAACAGACACTTTAAAGGGTATATCACGGGGCACCGGGTGTCTCTGTTGTTAAGCGTCTGCCTTCGGCTCAGGTCATGATCCCAGAGTGCTGGGATCGAGCCCCGCATTGGGCTCCCTGCTCTGCAGGAAGCCTGCTTCTCCCTCTGCCTCTCCGCCTGCTTGTGTTCCCTCTCTCGCTATGTCTCTCTGTCAAATAAATAAATAAAATCTTTTAAAAAATAAATAAAAAATAAAAGATATATCACATTTATGCATTTTAAATATTTGTTTTTGTTAGAAGAAAATGCTCATAGTCTTATCTCTTTGACTTTTACCATTGGTTTTAATTTGTTGCTTAATAGTAATAGAAAATATAGAAGCATACAGAGAACCATCATAAAAGGCAGACTTTCATAGGTCTTCTGACAGCATGCGATTTCAACAGTGAGGTAGGGCTTGAATCAGGAACTGGATTTGGTAATTACAAGATTACTGTGACCTTGGGCAGGTCAGTGTTAACATAATAATAGGAGTAGAGTAGAGTTTAGAAGGAAGAGAATAAATGGGAAGTGAGGACATAAGAGGGAAAGTTTCTCTTTTAGTAGAAAGAGGAAGATAGAACTGTTTGAGGGAGAAGTAGTGTGCATAGGGTCATTTTTTAGGTTATCAATGTTGGAGTGTATCAGGGAAAGAAGCCCAAGGAGAGGAAGAGGGAAGATGGAAAATGTAGGAGGAGAAGTTGGGCAAATTGTTAGGGCAAGATCAGGAGGAGGCAGAAGATATGACCAAGAGCCAAGGGTAGAGATAATCTTAGAAAAGCAGCGGGATACTTACTCCTCTGAGACAAGAGATAAGTAAAGAAAGGGTAAAAGGCCCTGAGTGGGTCTATTGTGGAAGGGATATTTGAAGAGGTGCAGGGCCCTTAGGCTTGAGTTCCTGGCTTTCTGGTCAGCGCAGTCTGTTGTTAACAGCTTCTTGGCATAGGAGCTAACGTTCAGCTTGTGGTATGTATTTAAAATAAACAATGAGAAATAGTTCAGATATATAGGAGTTTTAGATAAACTTAGTTTCATTATTGAAATTTCAGTGTGTTTCTATATAATCAGTTTATTTTTTTTAGTGGAGATTATAGTTTCCAAAAGGTAAGGGAGGATGTATTTTCAAATAATATATGAGGGCTAAAATCAGTTTTAAGTTTTGTGTGGCTCAGTTTGGTGAGATGATTTTTCTCTGGGCTTTTAGTTTAGAATCGCTCGGGCCCTACGTGTAGCTACACATTAAGATCTTATGGAAATTAACATGTTCAAGATCAACCTTTCGTTCTATTTTGTTGCTCTACCTATACTTGAATACCGAAAATCATTCTGAATGGAGATGTGCCTTTCTCAGTAGTCAGTGGCCGATGTGCACATGCATGTGGTCTCTGATGCTTTGGGAATAACAGAGAGCGCCTCCTAAAATCTGTATACAGATTCTTTCCAACTAACGGGTTGGGATATAAAAGGTCATGTTTCAGTTGTTTGAAATCTACGGCTTCCAGTAGAAATGATATTATAAATGGTTCTAGCATCCCAGACCAGCCTATAAAAGACCATTTAATCTTAGGCGTGTCTGAATTATTTAAAAAATAATTAATTTATAACCATGTTTCTATCTGGAAGTGCCTTAAATTTCAGCTCTTAAGGTAAGAAATATTTCTCCCACTTTTGCTTTGTCTTACATCCTTGCCTGGCAGTGACAGAAGACGCACCCAGCTCCAAGCTACTTGGTTCTTACAAGGCCCAGGAGTGAGGACCTGGGATAGAGACTCTTGAAACTTGAGAAGGGACCTGGCTGCAGTCATGGCATCTACCAGCGGCTGGCTCTTCTTTCTGTTTCAGCAATGAGATTTGGGCCCCTAGCATTGTAAACCTCCTGCCTGTCCTCTTTGTCTTTCTCTGAACCAGCGGTTCTCAATCAGACCTGATTTTGTACCATCTTCCCCCATATACCCAGGGAAATTTGGCAATGTGTAGAGCCATTTTTGGTTGTCACAACTGGAGTAGTGCTAATGGTAAATAGTAGGTATAGGCCAGGGATGCTGTTAAATATCCACAACAAAGAATTATCCAACCCAAAATGTTAATGATGCCAAGATTGGGAAACTTCTTGAAGCCATTGTTCCTGGTTCGAGTTTGTTTTTTTGTTTATTTGTTTTGTTTTTGTTTTTCTCTTCCTGCTTCACTGCAGAACAGAAATGTAGTTTGTTTGTGTTCCCTGATTCTCTCCTACCTTCTGTTCTTGAAATAAGCTCAGAGCCCTTTTGAGGTTTTTCTAAGGGCTTTACTATCATCACAACATGGAAATAGATGGAGTAAAAATAACAAGAAAATTACAGTTTCAGGAAATCTTAATTAAAAGCTGCCCATGTTATCCGCTGGACTTTAAATAGAACAAAATTCTGATCCTTCTCTGGGCTTCCCACCGTTAGTCCCATTGTGGTTTCCTCATTCCCTGGGTTCCCTCCTTCCTCACTCATACTACTCAACTGTGGAGAGCCTTGGCAGTGATCCTTTCACAGTCCTCCAAATGAGCAGTGTGCAGGAGGGATGAGAAATCCTTGCCTTATTTTAACAGGGAGTTATGGGAAGGTCCAGCCAGAACTATTTTCTGTCATCCTCTTTTATGAAGTTCACAGAATGAGATTATATCACGGCATTTTCCTATGTCCTACTGCGTGGCACAGGGGTTTCCTTTCCCTCCTAGTTTCTCCTCTCCCCCTACACTATTTCCCACCTTCGCGGATGTCATGGGCATGCAGGTGCACAGGCCCCGTGCTTAGAACGGCGCATGCCTGGTTGAATGCTTACTGTTGCTATCGTGAAATTCTTAATACTTTTTGAACAAGGGACCTCATGTTTTCATTTTCATTTCACTGGGTCTTGCAAATTATGTGGCCGGTCCTGCTCACCAGAGTTCTCCCAACCAACTTTGGTCTAGGTGAGAGGCTGTCTGGCTTTGGATGAGAAGAGGAAAAGGAGGAGTTTTAAGATATTTGTAGAAAGAAAACCCCAGGGGCGCCTGGGTGGCTCAGTCGTTGAGCGTCTGCCTTCGGCTCAGGTCATGGTCCCAGGGTCCTGGGATCGAGCCCCCCGTCGGGCTCCCTGCTCTGCAGGAAGCCTGCTCTCCCTCTCCCACTCCCCCTGCTTGTGTTCTCTCTCTTGCTGTGTCTCTCTCTGTCAAATACATAAATAAAATCTTTAAAAAGAAAGAAAGAAAGAAAGAAAACCCCAGCTGAAAATCTGGGAGGGAAGGGCAGATTCAAATGCATGTGCTCAGTCTTCATGTATGAATACTCACCTTTCAGAGTTGATTATTTGTTGATTTGTTTATACTTGTTAATTTTAATAAGATGATCAATTAATTATTGAATGCTATTGTATGATCAGTGTGCTGAAAAATGTAGTAAAATGATACTTGTTCTGTACTGGGCATGTTCAAGTGTTTGTAAAACCTCCTCATTTAGTTTCTATAACTCTTTGAGGTTGCTTTTATTGTCCCTTTCCATAGAGTTGGAAACTGACATCGAGACAGGTTAAGTTGTTTAACTTATAAAATTATTAAGTGACAAAGCAAGGATTTGAACTCAAGCCCACTGCCAGTCACTCTGCTACTCAGAAGTTAAACCTTCCAACCCTTCCTACCCTTGACAGTTGACTGTCAAGTTGATGTTATGAGTATAAATAGGTCAATTTCTCTTCATCAGTGCATTTTTTTTGAACACTACACAGACACATCAGTGCTTTTCAAATTAAATATAAGGGTGGATGAAAATAATACTGGTATATTTGATGTACATGCTTTTTAATGTTTCATGAGAAATAGATACTAATATAATTAACCTAAAACAGTATTTTTATAGAAAAAATTCAAAAGTCTTCAGTTTTATATGCTCAGTAAATCACTCCCCCTCTCCTGTTTCATGAAATGTCTACTGTTAGTGGGACTCATCTGAAAGCATTTTCTTGGATTAGGGTGTCTCAGACTTCAATTTCCATCCACCAAATAAAAATTTGATGTTCAATGGGGTCGATATTTGCAATTAATTCTAAGAAAGCTAATTTGCAGAGAATATATATTACATCAGTTCTTTGGTTTTTATCATGTAAGCTACCCCAAATTATGGTTTGATATCTTAAAACTCCATGCTAGCTTTAGTCTAAACATTACAAGCCTGGGCCTCTTATTTCTGGCCAAGGAGGAGGAAGGCATCAGCACAAACTGCCTACAATTGACGACTCACACAGTATTACTTAGTAGGCAAATGGATTAAGAGTAACTTGACAATTTTCTTGGCATTTATTGAACTTTTGTCAGCCTTTGATTTCATGAATGGAAAGGTCTGAGGCCTGTTACCTTCTGATCTAACATAGAGCCAAATATGTAAATGCTCTTGCAGAACTGTTATTATTAAGATCAGGACCATTTAATCACAGTGACCTGAGTTTTAATTCTAGCTGCACCACTGACTAGTTACGCAACCTTTGGTAAGTGACTGTACGTGGGACTAATAATGTCTTCTTCAAAATGCTGTAGGAAAGATTAACTGGATTTCTGTACATAAAGCACTGAGCACAGTGCCAGGCCTCTGGAAAGGGCTTGGTGGGTAAGTGGTAGGTTGTCCTCTTCCTCCTCCTCTTTCCCACCAAGAGAATGTGACTGGGCATCAGCAGAACTTTGGGTCAGCCCTTTCTCTATTTATGCCTAAACAATTTGGTATGCTCTTAAATATACTTTGACACATGCCTTCCTGCAGTGAAAAAGAGAAAGGCAAATATCTTCCTTCAGTCCTCTGCAAGGACAGAATAGAATAATATATTTTTTTACTCTTCTGGTGTAATCAGGAATAAAACTCAGAGATCTTGGTGATCAGTATACACCAGCCCTATGTGTGCACTACCATTCTTTCAACACAAACCAAACCAGTCTTTCTCAAACTGAGATCCCTGAGCCTGCATCAGAATCACCTAAGACACATGTAAAATAAATAAATAAATCTGGCCCCATAACCCAGACCTACTGAACAGAATCCCTAGGGCTGAGACCTTGGGATATACATTTAAAATAAGCCACTGTGGTTATTCCTCTGCATGGGAACACTTAGAAATTCTAACCAGTACTCTCTGTCTCCCCTCCTTGCCTGCTTAAGTGATTTCCTTGGCTTGCAGTAGTCTTTGCTGCTTTGTAGAATTCTTACACATTTTTTTCAAGAGCTGCGTCTTCCTGAAAGCCTTCCCAGATTCTCCCAAATTGAAGTTAATTTTGTATCTTCACTGTTGTGGTTGTCATAGTCTACCTTGTAGCATTTTCCTAGTTTCCCACCAAACAGTAAGCTCCAAGAGGGCAGCGATTGCGTTATCCTAGTAACTATCCCCAGTGCCTAGCAAAACACTTCACATATAATGGGCACTAAAAGAATATTTATTGAATTTGGATCGATCCTCTAATTACTTTTTTCCAGTAAACCGTCTTGTTCTGACTTCCCCAGAAGAGCACAAATTCCTTCATAGTACATATTATCAAGCTTGGGGTGTTGGAGGACAGTACTAATCAACATAACTATCCCAAGTTCCCAGTGCATCAAAACAGGGATGTGTGGTTGTGAGCAGTTGCTTTGCAATCCCTGTTTATTCCTCATCCTCTTCTTTGGATATCCTCTGGAAGACAAGTTGAACAAACCCCCCAAAGTCCCAGTTAAATCCATAGCAATTAAGAGAAGAAAATGCTACTATAGTTGTATCTGGGTTGGTTTTATTTTCAGAAAACAGATTGATCATCTCACTAAAGAAGCAGTTTTCATAACACACTATCCTGTTTGTCCCCGGGGACTCTGAGATAGATGAAGTACACACATCCTTGCTTCTGCTGATGGCATACAGGTACTTCCTACATCCATGTGAGGAGCAAAGGTGTGGAGATGAACTCCAGTGTCCAGTAAGGTGGTGCCTCCAAGGCCGTGCCACCCCGTCACTGATATTTTAGACACTGTTGTGGTTTTGGATGACCTTTAATCCCAGCTTCTGCTTCTCCATCAGCTAGTCAACTGGATAAGGCGTTGCTCAGATTTTTCGCAATATAATGTGATGCTCCAAAATTGGAGCTATCCAATTTTCTTGTGTGCTGGAGGGTGACAAAAAAAGTCAACAAAAAGGTATTAGAGGCACCTGGAGGGTCTAATTAGTGGGGATTAGAAAGAGATAGAATAACTGAGGGTGATAGCACATTTTGGGATTTTTCTCCAAATATTAAATCGCTGCTCCTTAAAAGTGTTACATTGATTATTTGGCCTCACACCAGGCAGCAGGGTTACGCTGAGAATATCATTGGATTTCGCAGGTGAAATCAGATTTTCAGTGGGTAGGTTAGGATTTATGAAAGCCGTAGTGCTTCTGAAGGTGTGATGGAAGAGACTGGATAGCTATGGTAGAGGGAGACTCCTTACAAATTTAGGGAAAACTCATCTTATCTTTCTTTCTTTCTTTCTTTCTTTTTTTTTTTGTCTTTAGACTTTTAATGGCTGGAGAAGTAATGTAAAAGAACTCCAGATGGCCACGATTTGTCACCTAGTAAAAACATGGAATTCATAAATGAGCAGATCAGGAAAGTTTAAATTTAGGCAGAGGAAGACTTCTCCCCTCCCTGTACCTCTCCACAGCATGCAGGGTTATAAAATGATCAGAGGTAAAGAGAAAAGGTCATTGAATTTGGTGAGAGGAGCTGACTGCCTCCTAGGGTAAATTTGGTGAAAATTTATGAGGAAAGGGATGCGGTAATCAAGTCGATATGGGCCTGGGGGATGGAGTCAGTGCATATTGGTCATTCCTTGAGGAACTGGCTTGGAAAATAAAGAAAATGGTAATTGTAGCAGCTGGATAAAGTTCGTATTTATTAAAAAACAGAGAACAATTGTAGTACCCCAAAGAATTCCCTTGTGCTGACCCTTTGTAGTCAGACTCTCCCTCCACCCCTAATCCCTGGCAACTATCCTTATAGTTTTTTTCTTCCTCAGAATATCATATAAATGGAATCATATAGTATGTAAAAGACTAGCATAAATGGAATCATACAGTATGTAAAAGACCAGCTTCTTTCACTTGGCATAATGCCTATGTCAATTTAAAAAATATTTTAAAATGCAAAGAAGCCCCTGGCCCCCAAACAAATAAACAAAACAGGTGGGGCCTGAGAAGATGAATGTAGGGAAGGTGAGGTAGGAACATATGGATTTGTAAACAGACATTTATCTCATGAAGACTTTCAGTTCTCATGAAAATTGGGTGAGCTGATCAGTGTTGAATGAGTGGTGGGAAGGATGGAGAGCGCTGGTGACCTGACCATGCGTCATCTTTGATCAGACTAGCCTTTTCTTCCTTCTCTGGCCTTTCCCACATCCCCCACCTCCTCTGGGGAGCGTGAGTGGGGGTAGAAATACACATTCAACATACACACACGTAAATCCATGTATCTCCATTTTCATGGCAGAAGCATTTCATTTATAGAGAAGTCATGGGCGCATACCTGATTCAACTTCAGACTTAGTTGAGGGTTGTCAGATGGCGTGTGATGACACCAGGACTTGTAATCTAGAGCCGTACACTCGTTTCTCAGTCCAAGGTTTATTTTGCAAAATTTTCCTTTCTAAATTTTGTATCATTTTCCTTTGAATTAATAGGAATTTAAAAATTGAGAGTGAAAAATTATAGAATGTAAAAAATTGAACTTCTGATATCTAGAATTGGAATTTTATGTAAAATATTAGTAACTAGTAATATCTGTACATAACTTCTATACTTTGTCTTTTGGTAGTGTTGATTTATTTTGCAAATTAAGTTATAATTTTATTATAAAGGCACTTACTAATCTCATACTCACTGATTCTTCTGGATACTTTTTCCTTTTTCATTAGGAATTAACTGGCATTTGTTTTCCTTGTTTTTTTCCTTGGTGTGATAATCAATGCATAGGTGATACCATTTCCCACAAAAAGGAAATAGCAGGTGGGGTTTCTTGGGACATTTATCACATTTATCAACTGTTACCTTCACCTAACTATTTTTCACCCATGATGATTAATGTATTCATGTCCTCATATATGTTGACCACATATTCTGCTGATGACATAATTTATAGGGAGGTGTAAGGGGTTGTTACCATATACCAAAGGTCTTCAAAAGAGAGTGAAGCATTCTATTGCAGGTTACTCTTGGTGCTAGCATGGGAGTTATTAGAGATCCAACATATTACTCTTCTGCCATAAAGAGATTTTATTGTATCTTGCATTTGTCTGGAGGGCAATTACCTGGTACTTTTCATATATCTAGAAGTCAGAATATAAGCCCTCAGAGTGGTCAAAATTTGCTAAAAGTAAATATGTAAACCTTGTGCCTACTCCATGACAGGTGCTTTACATATATTGCTTTATTAGACTCCACATTAATCTTATGTGGTCCTCATTGCTGTCACATTTTACAGAAGAGGCAATTGAAGGTTTAGACATCTAGAGCTGGGGTTTTAGCTTGGGTTTGTGTGTCCCTCAAGATCCTCATTCTGAGTCCTGTTACTCCCATATTCAGCCATTCAATATTTTTTTCAGTACCTACTTTTGACAGGCCCCAGGTATCCAGGATTAGAGACAGATATACAGAGTCCTAAGGAATTCCTCTATCTGTATTTTTGGGCTGCAGTACATAAGAGAGAGCCTAAAAAAGAGATACGGCTTGAAGACAAAGACACAGTATATCTCATCTAGTGCTGCATCCACAGGGCAGCTCCTAGTTGGAGCTCAGTAAATACATGTGGAACAGATGAATGACATTATTGAGACGTTAATAGCTAACTAGGAGAGAAAATGAAGTACAGAAAGGATATAAGAGCAAACAGCAGAACTGTGTTGGACCATTTAGTGTTTGACTAAGCACTAGCATTCCTCCAGTGGCCCCATGGAGTATGAGGAGCCTTCAGTGTGCCTGCTCATGCCCAGAATGGGCATGTAGGGCCGCTGAGTGACTAAGGTGACCTGGGCTCTGCACCATAGGGGAAAGTCGCCCATGAACGGGACACCCTTTTTAAAGAACAAGGAAGTATGCAAAACATTTTAGAAACGTTTCCATTAAAACTGGCTCTTTACCCCTTAAAAGTATGCCAAAGGGCTAACCTTCAGTAGTGTGGAAAAATCACACAGGTGGAGAAGCTCTTTCCCTAATGATATTGGATAAAGGGATATTACATAATATAATTTGTTTTCTTTTCCCTGATAAATTTTAACATTAAATTTTCATACCAAATGAATCTTTGAAAATTCAAGTTATATTCTTTGGGAGATACCTTAAGTATTCTGTGTAGTAGTATATGGCATATACAAATCTGTAGTACTGGAACAATTGAGTAGATTGCATAAAATAAGAAAACATTTTTTGATTAATATCATTTGAAAGAATTACGATGTGTTGAAATAATTCATATTTGGAGTGTCATTTAGTATCTATAAGGAAAAAAATGGAGAAATTAGGAGACTATTGAAATGATTTCAATTTCATCATTCAGCAGCATCGATGCGCTACTTTCTTGTTCCAAGTATGTATATTAACAGTGATGTTTTGCCTTACAGCTTTTCTGGGAGAAGAGGCTACAAGGACTTAGTGCATCAGATGTAACAGAACAAATTATAAAAACCATGGAACTACCTAAAGGTCTTCAAGGTATTATCCAAATCCAGTTGAGCAGTACCCTGTGTGCCAGGCTCTGTGTTAGATGCTGTGGAGTCAGAAATGATGAAGACAGGGTCTTTACTTTGGGGGATCGTATGCCTTGCTGGATGATGTCCCTTTTGTGTTTTAATAAACCCAGGGAAAACGTATCTGAAAAGCTTGTGTGTTGTAGGGATGTTTCAGATTTTTTTCTGTTTAAAAATTTTGGCTTTAGGTTGGGTTCATCATATAAATTAACCCGTGTGCTGCTTTTAGAACCACATGCAGCTGAGTGGTGCAGCTGAGTGGCAGAGTTTCTCAAGCTCCCCGCTCAGAGCAGCGTCTGGCTTGAGCACTTGCTCTTTCACTCTTCGTCTTAGCGAAAGGACAGCCGGCAACTCTTTTGCCTCTCCCTGCACAAACTGCTGTGGCCTGTAGCTGTGGGAACAGGTGCACCTTGGTCCAGTAACAGTAGCAAGTGGGGTCTGGGGTGTAGAACTCAGTTACCTAGGGTGCCTGTCCTGTCACATGTTAATTCCAATTCCAGAGCAGCGTTGTTTCTCAAGCATTAGAACTTCGGCTTCTAAATGTTGATAGTGTGGATTGCTCAAAAATTCTCCTCCTTCATGGTTAGAACATTGTGTCATCCCTCTGCGTTCTTGAGAAGTATTGCTTTAACTGGTTTAGTAAGTTTAGGACTTTAAGCAATGCATTTAAATGTGGTCATGTTGCCAGTCTCCTACAAGTAGTCAAGGTGTGCCATTATTAATTCTATTAACTTGGATTTTTGTTTGGTATTTGAAAAAGATGTGAAAGCTGCAGGTAGAGCATGCCTGCATCGGCTTTTCCTTTGAAGTCCCAAAACAAAGAAAAGTATTGAGATATTGCTAGAAATTAATGTTAAAACCTACAAGAGAAACTATTCTGGGACTCCGGGGATCCATTAATAGGGAAACTTGGGTATAATGTGACTTTAGAACGCATTTAGATCATTAAAATAATTGACCTTGCTTGAGGAGATGTAGCCAACTTTAAAAAAGTTTCGTACCTTGGAAAATGTATTTTGAAGTTGTGTTAAAGTTTTATTAAAATGCTCAGCCATTTTGTTACTATTTTTTTCTTTGGGGGGGAGGGGCAGAGGGAGAGAGAGTGAAGCGGTCTCTGCGCTGGGCTCTCGGAGCCCATATGGGGCTCCATCCCACGACCCTGAGATCGTCACCTGAGCCGAAACTAAGAGCCAGTTGCTTAAATGACTGCGCCAGCCAGGCGCGCCTTGTTACTATTTCTTTTAATGTTAATTCTTTATATAGAGTAACTATGTATAGAATAACTGTGAAGTAGATCCGATATTATCCTTTACTTCTTTGGCTTGTGTCAGTTTTAAATATATGATCCCAAACAAACATAAAAATATCAGTTGTTTTAGGTTACATAAGATTTGCTTAGCCCATCCTGAAATTTCCTAAAATTTAGCTGGTGTGTATTTCTACTTGCAGGAGTTGGTCCGGGTAGTAATGACGAGACCCTCCTATCCGCGGTTGCCAGCGCTCTGCACACCAGCTCTGCACCAATCACAGGGCAGGTTTCCTCGGCCGCGGTGGAAAAGAACCCGGCGGTTTGGCTGAACACCTCTCAACCCCTCTGCAAGGCTTTCATTGTCACAGACGAAGACATTAGGTAAGGCGGTTAAACGGAACTTCAAAAACCTGTTCATTCCATCGGATACGTTGTATAATGCCTCTTCCTTTCTGTGCCACATCTAGTAAGTGACGCATCAGTCAGTAAGTTACACTTTTTTTTTTTAACAGATCTTTTGTGAAATTAACGGAAGATGATATAGAACATTTAAAACAGATACATGCGGGGCGCCTGGGTGGCTCAGTCGTTGAGCGTCTGCCTTCGGCTCAGGTCATGATCCCAGGGTGCTGGGATCGAGCCCCACATCGGGCTCCCTGCTTCGTCAGGAAGCCTGCTTCTCCCTCTCCCTCTGCCCCTGCTTGTGTTCCTTCTCTCGCTCTCTCTCTGTCAAATACATAAATAAAAATCTTTAAAAAAAAATAAAACAGATACATGCTTGGAAAAAGCTGGAGGTATCACGGTCGTATCCGAGGGACCCATCAGTTGTACTCTGTCCACATTGTTACTGAGTGTCTTTAGGCTTTGGAGTTCTGCCTTTCTGCTCTAAAGAATCCCTTTCATTCAGTGATGCCTTTTGTGACTGCTTCCTGCATTGGTTTGTCTGCAAACCAGTCTCTCTTTAAAGCAGATCACAACCATGCTGTTTTAAGCTGAGTTGTGTTTTTAGAGTTCAGTTTGCTTATCTCGATTATGTTTACTCTCTTAAGCTCAGTTTAGAGATTTATTTATCTCTGCTTCATCTTGTTTTAAGTAAAGATTTAAGGTGGCTTCAAAGACACACACACACACACACACACACACACACACACTAGAGCCAGATGAGAAGCAAATAGCAAAGATCAAGCAAAGGGTAAAGCATAAAGCAATACAGCAGAGTCAGGAGTAAGGAGAGGACACAAGCTACATCTCTTAACATCTTTTGCTTTCTAAGACTGGACCACAAATTTGGTTTTTAGCAGCAAATAGTGAAAAGACAACATACAACTCAGATTGATAATGCCTAGAAAAATATAAGCAAACCATTGCTCTAAAGAAGCAAACTATTTCAGATATTAAGACCAGAAAGAAATTCTTATATGAGATTAATGAACTTGAGTATCATTACCTTATAATGAGACTGTAGTGTATTGTATTTTCTTTAAAAATAGGACAGTGTGTATACTTCACTATTTCTACCCTTGAATGTTAAATCAGGTTTTAGTGGAGTATTATTCCTAGACAAAACCAGCAGGTGGCACTTTTGAATCATATAATTTTAAAATATGTTTTATATTTGTATTTTTTTTCTAAATCCATAAAAAGTTGGCATGAAAATGTTTTTAAATGAATGAGTCTAGCTAGGTTTGTAATTGGAAAGCCCTTCCTGGGTTTTAAAGTAGTTCCTTTCGCAAAGATGTAACATGGCTCAAAGTTGTATTCATGTGTATTGATTGTATGGAATTTATGATCAGCTTTATTTTTAAGGAAAAAATGTAAAATCAAGGGGAGGAATCAGCTTGCTCTTTGGCTTATTCTTACCCTTGAGGAAGGATATTCCTCTGGAGACAAGTTCTTACCTGTCTTGGAATGAATACCCAGTTAATCAGCAGGGGGTCTGCCAGGTCATCGTGGGTGTTGACTGAGGGCCTCTGAGTGATGTCATGGGAATGCTGATGGCTTCAACAGCAGATCTTTTGATAGTAGAGGAAAATATCTCAAAGCCAGATCTGCATGATTTCCTTTTAGGGTAAACTTGTTTAACAAATTGTCCGTTTGATTTAATTGTCATAACAGAAATTATTAAGCAAACATTTCTTGTTGAATTAGTGCAGGTTCAAAATAAAAATCACTGCAAATGGAATTGTTACCCTTTCTGTAATTGTGCAGCCAATATTCTGTTTATATTAAACCTTTAACTAAAGATCTCAATATTAAGTATATATATTTTTCAGCATATTTGATAATATTTTCATCCATGGATGTATTTGGGGTTTTTTAAAGTAGTCTCCATGCCCAGCATGGAGCCCAAGGCAGGGCTTGGACTCATGACCCTGAGATCAAGATCTGAGCTGAGATGGAGTCAGGCTCTTAACAGACTGAGCCACATAGGCACCCCCTGTATTTGTTTTTGTTTTTTAGATTTATTTATTTTGGAGAGAGAGAGAAAGCGTGCACACACACTTGTGCATGCACAAGCAAATGGGAGGGGTAGAGGGTGAGGGAGAGAATCCCGAGCAGACTCCCTGCTGAGCTGGGAGCCAGAGGTGGGGCTCAATCTCACAACCCAAGATCAAGACCTGAGCTGAAATTAAGAGTACGTCTGAGCCACCCAGGTGCCCCTATATTCGTTTTTTAATACAAGTAACAAGTTCTCACAAACTTAACAGCCTAAAGCAACACCCAACCACTCACAGTTCCATAGGCCAGAAGCCTGGGCCAGACACCACCGGATTCTTTTCCCAGGGTCTTACAAGGCTGAAACCAAAGTGTCGGTTGGACTGCATTCCCTTCTGGCGCATAGGGTCCTCTTTAAAGCTCTTTTGATTGTTGCAGAACTCGTTTCCTTTTAGTTGTAGGACTGGGGCCTCTGGGTATCTTGCTGGATGTGGGATAGGGCGGTTCCCGGCCTTTAGAGGCGGATAGCAGTTCTTTGCCCTGAGGTCCCCTCTACATTCCCTCTCCAACATCTTTCAGGAAGGACATAGCCCCTTTTAAGAGTTTTTCTTATTAGGTCAGGGTGTCTGGGGTGATCTCTTTTGATTAACTCAAGGTCCATTGATCAGTAACCTTGTCATGGAGGGACCTCCCAGCCCATTCACAAGTTCTGCCTGCTCTTGGGGGGAGGGAATTACACAGGAGTCTATCCAGGGCCAGGGACTATGTTAGAATTCTGCCTGCCCCGATGGGCAAATGCTTTAATTTCAGGTTCCGTAAGTATGGGAAGTAATGCTCAAGCCAAAAGAGAATCGAGGCAGTTTTAGGACATACCTCTCCAGCCAAAAGCACCATTTGCTCTACTTTTTTCCTAACGGGATTACTCTAGGGCACTTGTGCAGATTCTCATACTCTCTTATCAGGAGTGAGATTGCTCATGAGACTGATATGCCATTTGTCATAAACCTTGAGTCATGAGGCCAGAGGCAAGACTAACTATGTAAGAAATAAACAATGTGTGCTTGACCCTGGTCCAGCTACATGAAAATATGTTCATCTCTAGGTTCTTTTAATATGACAGAGGCTAGACTACTCCATGACAGCCCCCCTCTTTGTGAAAATTCAGTTAAAGAGTGGAAGCCTATACCTTTTAACTCCTTGTGCTGTTTTCGGACTTTGGTAAAGACATAGAAAGTTTTTGTGGCTATACAACTTATGTTAGCTTCTCACCTTGGATATAGTCTCATGAGATAGATCAGCTGGAATCTAGTAAATGTAACTTTACAAGTGGTTGAGGACACAAGAGGTACATACTCAGTGAATCAGCATCGACTTCCAGAATGTTGCCCTCCTACCGTTCCGCGTCCCCAGGTTCGAGGCAGTGCTGCGCTGTTTTCCTCAATATCGATAGAGAAAGTGACTTTTTTTCCCACTGTGGAGCCCTCAGTATTCCCTCTTGTGTCTCTTATTTGTCACTGGGCTGTTCCGTTTCCCACCCTACATCCATCCTACCCACCTTTCCTCTGGTCTCAAGAGGTGATTTGTCCCACTTTCTAGTCAGGGCTAACCCTTCCACCTGTACCTTTGCTTCTTTCCCTTTCTTGTTTTTATCTAAGACTCTTACTTTCCAGTGTTCTCCCTTCTCTTGTGTTTCTTCTTGGCCTCCCCCCTTGGCTCTGGATATGAATTGCTATTTACCGTCTTGGCTCATTAGAACTATTTTAGAAATCCCTCTCTTGTACTGTCCGGGAGCGACTCTGAATTTTTTCCTGATTTTAAGCTTAAAGTACATACCAGTAGACTTTTTTTCCTGTGCTTTGTTTCCCATCAAATGGTTCAGAACCCTTTTTTTTTTTTTTTTAATGACTTGGCAGTATTAACTTTCACTTTTGAGGTTCCACTGCAGTCCCCAAGACAGAGAGAACTTGTGGCATGTTCTTAACTACTCCGCTCATCTCAAAGAGATGCTGTTCAGTTTCTCTCCTCGGTACATAGGATCATGTGGTCTTGGCTTCTTCAGGATGGCTGGCTGCCAGCACGACTGGGAACCTGGGAGAGAGCTCCGTCTGTCTTTCCCCAACATAGCCATAGAATGCCAAACTCAATCATGCCCCCACTTCCTCCATCTCTCTGCTTCGTTGAAAAAAATCTCTTCTTCTTTATTTTCCATATAACTTCTTTCTTTTATCCCTGCTTTCAAGTTATTTCTAATATCCTTTATAGCAATAACCCCAAATCTTCACGTACTTGAAATTTTTGAAGTTGAAGAAAAAGTCACTGAAATAAATCTACTCCTACCAGAATTCTCTGAGAGGTGTGGGATACCTGCCTGTCTGAACATTCCTGTTTGTGGCAAGGCTCACCTCCGGTGCAGTTTGGTTTTGTGGGCATAGGAGAAAGTCTTGCAAAGTCTAAGGAGAAGGAAATGTATTCTTCTCAGGAATTTTCATGATTTTGAACTAAAGATAGACCGTAGTACCAGCTGCATGCTTCCATTACTTGCCAGATTATCAGTGTGTGTTTACTCTTTTGTAAAAGGAAACAGGAGGAGCGAGTACAGCAAGTACGCAAAAAATTGGAAGAAGCACTGATGGCAGACATCTTGTCGCGAGCTGCTGATACGGAAGAGATGGATCTGGAAATGGACAGTGGAGATGAAGCCTAAGAATATGATCAGGTAAACTGAGAGCAGAGAGAGAGAGACTTGCAACTGAAGGTGCTTTATTTTCTTGCTTTTGCCCTTGGTAGCCTGCCTCAGCAGAATATAAAATAGCTTCTCCGCTGAAGAGCTGGGTGGGTACTGTTGTTTGGTTTCCTCTCTATTTGAGAATCCTGTCCTTTTGTCCTCCTGATGTGAAGACATTCACAGCCCTGCAGCCACTTGCAAGGGATCTAACCTCCTTCTTCAGTGCCAGGTGGAAAACCTGCAAGGTGTCCTTAGAAGCAATCAGGGGAAGAGAAAAAGGACTCTGCCAGGTAGGGGGCAGTGGCTGCAGGAGATGAAGGTGCCTGTCATCCCCACCACGCTGTCTTTCTGGCGTCTGTTGTCCCCTCTTTAAAGTTACTACTGTAAAGTAGGCAAAGTCCCTTTCTTTTTCTAGGTTCTCTCCAGCACAGGCTTGATGCAGAAAGAATGGGAAGGGCATTTTATAAGACAATAAATACTTTGCCTTACCACATACAAACTTGGACCGTATTGTGAACTCACATGAGTGTCATAGGCTCTGTCCTGATGGCTATATTTTGTCTTTAGGTAGTTGTGGTCAAGTCCCCAAGGGCTCGTGCAGCACCTTGCTTTCCAACTGCCATCCTGCTTTGTTTTGGCAGGTCTTGTCTTACTCTGTGCCCCCCATAAGCCGATTATTTATTTGCGTCCTTTGAAGCCAAAACTGAGGGGCGTCAGGGAGAGAAAGAGAAATAGAGAACGAACAGAGTGAGTTAGAGTCCTAACTCCTAGTTGTTTTGGAACCTGTCCTCCCTGTCCCTTTCAGTCTGGGGACCTGCCCCCCATCCCACTAGTCATTCTTGCATTCAGTGCTCGTCCTGGGGACACAGTGGTGGCCACGGTCACACAGCCCCTGTGCTCACAGAACTTACTGTATAGTTGTATTGACCAGATGCTCACATAGCTCCATAATTGCCAGCTGTGATAAGTGCTACAAAGGAAAAGCAGAAGTGCCCAGAGAGGGGAGCTGATACGATATGAAGGGTGACCAGAGCCTCTCTGAGGAGGTGACATTTAGGTTGAGCCTCGGGGGCAAGCAGCAGTAGGCCAAAGTTTGGGTAAAAAGTGTTCCCATCAAAAGAAACAGCAAGGAGAAGTTGCTGCCTTTAGGGAACAAAGAAGAGATCTTCACAGTTGGAATGTAATCTGGGGAGGGTTGGGAGAAAATGTGGAGAGGAAATCTAATCATGCTGAGCCTTGTGGGTTACGGGTTAACATCAAAGCCAGAGGGAATCCACTGAAGGCTGAGGAAGGTGATCAGATGTGCTTATTTATAAGATCTGGCGGCCGCCCCCTGGGACAGAGGATGGGGGCAGGGAGAGCCTGGAAGCGGGGTGACCAGTGAGGAGGTGGTTGTAGTTTGGCAGCGAGAGGGACAGTGGCCTCACGGGGGTGTTGGCAGTGAGTGCAGAGAAAAGGAGGTAAAGCAAAGGTCCATTGGAGATGTATTTGGAGATAGAATCAAGTTGATCAGGTGACTGATTAGAAGTGACGGAGAGAGTGGCCGGGATGACTCCAGTTTTTCACTGGAGCCGCGGAGGGGACGGCCAGGGGCCCGTTTGGTACAGGCACAGAGAGGGTACTGTGTGCGGGGAGGCTGAGTTCATGGTTCACACAACCATCCCTGCCCGTCAGGGCCTTTGTGGGGTTCAGGGAGCGGCTCGTGCCGCGGGGATAAGAAACCAGGGAATAATTTGAATGCCTCACATTATATATTCAGTGGCAGCATCACCATTTGGTGACCATTTCCTGAACACACAGAACTGTTGGAATCCAGTTCAGTGCTATTTTAAGTTTTTTTTCCCCCCTTATTGAGCACAGGAAGGCGCCATGTTGATCTCGAATCTTGGTTTCTACTCTGGCAAGGGTGTGTTTTATGGGCTCTGACGAGTGTGCTTGCTCTGTGCCAGTCCTTCGGGGGGAAGCCTGAAGCATGTTTCTTCAGTCCGAGGGCTTCAGCCACGCTGTCCCTGGGGCGTGGGGCGGCCATCAGGGTGGCTGTGTCTGCTGCCGTGGAGGTGACTCTAGGAAGGCCCTCCTCTTTTCAGAGCTTTTTAGCTTTTTGTTGTTTCTCAGACTTTTCTCCTGAAAACAGTTTAAGATAATCAAGGATCATCTAACTGAGGTTTCACTAGACCCTTGCTTACTTCACAGATTGCTTTGCAGATGGGTATCAAGGCAGCACCTTAATTTATGTGAGCAAGCCTGGGTTTCAGGGACTAGGCACTTGGCTCATGTAGAAGCCGACATTGCTCACTGCCTGGCACAAATGTGGTTACTGGAGGGAACAAACTAACTAACATGGAGCGATTAGAGTTATATATACTTAAAATAGCCATTATTTTGGCATGTTGGGTAGAGAGAGATTCATAGTGTGTGTATCACATTCTAAACTTGAGAATGGTATTATTAGACCAGGCTAGTAGACTTGAAGGTTGTGGAAGAATTAGAAGCACTTCTTAGTTATCAAAATTGAATTTGCCTAATTGACTCATTTAGCCCCCTTTACACCTAAAGTCTAAACCAGAGCACTGCCGTTTGACTTAATTAAGTGTTCATAATAACCTGTAGAGTAGACAGGACTTGGCTTGACCAAAGGGTAGGCCATGGCCGACTTCACATGGCTAGTGGAGATGGAACTGGTGCCACGTAGTTCCGTTTGGGTCTGTCAGCCTCATCATGCCATGGCTCTCTCTCACGTCCCTTATTAGCAACGTGGGCCTTGATTTATTTGTTTTATGTATGTCCTCAATAACAGGTTGAGATTTACTGTGTTAGTTAAAATTTTACAATCATAGAGGGGTACCCAGGTTATCAAAATTTTAAGAGTGCTTGCAAGAAGAAAACTGTAAAAACAAAGGTGTCAAAATATTTAGCTGCAAATGAGATACAGGATCAGAGATATAAATAGTTCTGTCTGCATTTGCACCGTATCGCTTCAGCCAGGTTCAATAATGAGAAAGCTTCAGTGCCTGTCTGTCACTCATAAATGCTCCGAAGTAAAATAAATCGTGGTTAGTAGATGTTTTTCTAAATTTTCTCAAAAATGTTTGGATTTGTCTGTGTCTATTATCGTTTTCTTTTTTTATTTGTATGCCCTATGATTTCTCTTTTTGTACAGGTTTAGTTATAGATAGAAGATGTTTGTGTTAGCATACAAAGCTGTATGTACGACTTCTCTGAAAATGAAATGAGTATAAATTTATTATTAAAGCACTTGAAATCATGAGGGGATATGTTGAACATTTTTTTTATGTACAAAGTGCTGTAACTAAATGTTAAGGCTTTAAAAATGTGGTTCTAAGTAAAATTAAGCTTCTAACTACTTTTTAAAGTTCTGCTGACCTCACCTGAGAAATCATCACATTACTTAAGTTTGTTTGTTTTCCTTACAGGTAACTTTCGACCAACTTTCCCCAAGAGCAAATTTCTAGAATTGAACAAAAGCGTTTCCACTGGGTTTTGCCTGTAAGAAAAAAATGTACCCGAGCACATAGAGCTTTTTAATAGCGCTAACCAATGCCTTTTTAGATGTATTTTTGATGTATATATCTATTATTCAAAAAATGATGTTTATTTTGAGTCCTAGGACTTAAAATTAGACTTTTGTAATATCAAGCAGGACCCTTAAGATGAAGCTGAGCTTTTGATGCCAGGTGCAATCTACTGGAAATGTAGCACTTAACGTGAAATATTTGTTTTCCCCCCTGTTTTAATATGAACCGATCAGGAGTACCAAATAAATCTCCCAATTAAAGATTATTGTGACTTCACTGTATATAAACAGATTTTTATACTTTATTGAAAGAGGACACATGTACATTCCTCCATCATCACTGTAAAGACAAATAAATGATTATATTCACAGACTGATTGGAACTCTTTCTGTTAAAGAGCACACATAATAAATAGCCACCCCCCCTCCCGCCCCTTCCCCCCGCCCTCCCCCCAGGGTTCCTGATTTACAGTCAGCTGTGATCCCTGGGCCTTAGGTTTCAAATGGAGGTGGTGGAGAATAGCTCATCCATTTGCAATTCGCCTCCGGAAAGCGAATTCTAAGTTGCCATCTAGCATGTGTGATGTTTTCTTTCCTTGCCCGTGACTAATACTTTTGTTAGTTTTATAAAAATAAAGCGTTTTCTTCCCTTGGGCATGAGTGAGGTACATAAGTACCCTTCAGATGGTACTGGCAGGTCCATGTCTGTCATTTTTTTCTAGGACACTTTGCATTTTCTAATGTCCACTGGCCCTGTTGAGTTAACAGGTGCAGCTTAGACCCTTTGCCACAGAAAGAGGCAGCTTTCTAGACAGAGTTGCTTCATGAGCCAGATTGTAATACTTTACTAATCAGTACCCGGCCCCCACAGTATTAACGTTTTGTTGTCATTGTTGAAACTCTTAAGTGTAACTTCATTTCCACTTAAATTCCTTGATACCTAATGACTAAAACTGGCACAACATTATTAAATGAGTTTTAAAATCAAAACATACTTAAGTTAATCTGATGCCAAGGAAAGGAGGGGGAGTGTTCATAAGCAAATTTAAACACATTTTGAGAAATAATATCTTTCTATGGGAAGGGTTTATGTACTTCTTCACTCTGAGTTCTTTTAAAATTAGACCCAGAAATGATGTGGTCACCAATGTGACCAATTCCATGTAAATGTCACCTGTACATTTTATTACGGCTACCTCCAGCACCCTTCCCGTTCCTGAGGAAGGGAAAGAAAATAGTCAAAGCAATACAACTGGCTAGGTTGGGGCTGTTGTCTCTCTGGACCTTATGCCAAACTACGTAAATAACACCTTTTTGGAATTCCTGATTTACGTCCAACTTGGATCTTTGGGCCTTAGGCCACTAGTATCCTCAGAGTGGTCTCGCTGGCAAATGAGGTGGGGTGCTTGCAGACGATTGGCCAAGGAGGCCTGCTCTGGGCCCATCAAACTGCCCCAGCGGGGCTGGCAGTGGGAAGTTAATATTGATTTCTTTTTAAAAACTGGTGTGACTACTTAGAATGGATGTCCAAAGGCTTTTCTTAGGCTCCCCCCAAGTCCATGAGTTCTCTTTTGTAATCAGGCTTGGGGTAACTTCACCTTGGTGATCATATGTTCTTTTTACAAAGCTATCCAACCAACATAGACATGCTTTTATAAATAGTTTTTGTAAAAGCAAAAACACAATGTACACACATATACAACTTTGATTTTTGTTCCTATATCCTTTGCTCAGGTAGAGAACAAGGTATGAAAGCCATTACATGGTGTCCAACTGGGACCATCCCATAAATCCAGGTTTTCCCAAGATACCCACAGGACGACATGTCCAGAATTAAATTCATTATCTTAGCCCCCAAATCTATCATCATCTTGCATTCCCTAACTAGGGTAAAAGCAAGTCATCTGATCCAATTGCTCAAGGCAGACACCCATGAGTGATCCCAGATGCCACTCTTTCCCTTGCCTCCACTGTCCCATCAGTCCTGTTAGAACTACTAAATGCACTTCTCACATCCATACCTCTTCTCCACTCCCGCAACCCACTGCCTTCCTACAACCTCCTTTCTCTCCTCTGGACTTTCAGTGGCTAACTTCCTCCCTTCCTCCCTTCCTTTCTTCCTTCCTTCCTTCCTTCCTTCCTTCCTTCCTTCCTTCCTTCCTTCCTTATGGTCCTCAAAGCAAATGTGACCGTATCATTTCCATACTCAAAATTTCTCACTTCTCTCTGTAATTTTTAAGAATTATTTTAAGAATAATATTTTAAGAGTGAGCACTTTCCAATGAAGAAAACCTGTGTTTGAACCCTGATTTTGCCATTTGTGTGACTTGTCAGGTTACTTAATCTCTTTGAGCCTGTTCCTCCTCAGTGAAATAGGAATAATAATACCTACCTCATAGAGTCGTCGTGAGGACTAAGTGAGATACTGTTTATAAAGTGTTTAGCACAGTGCCTAGTGCATAGTGAGCGCTCCCGTTGGGGCTTGCTATTGTTATAACCCCTGCAGGTGTCTGTTTTATGTCACTTCCAAGAGGCGTTTTCTAATAACTGTAACTACTCCCCACCCCCCATAATACTCATTTCCTGCCTCAGCACTCTGTTTATTTCCTTTGTAGAAATCTTCTAAATCTGTATTTATTTGTTAACTTTTTGTCTATCTCTCTACTAGAATGTAAGCTCCACGAGAGCGAGGATGTGTCTGTCTTGTTCCCTGTTACAACCCCAGCACTTAGCCTAGTGCCTGGCAATAGTAAGCACTTAATAAATGTTCGTTGAATAAATGGATGAATGATCAAAAGGCTCTTCATGATCTGATACCCGCCTATTTGTCTGGCTCATCCTGCCACTCTCCCCATTGTAGCTTCAGCTCAAGAAAAACCGCATTACTTGGTCCTTCGAAGTGCTCCTTGGGCCTCTGTGTCTTTGCACCTGTCATTCCCTTTGCCTGCCTGTCTACATGGCAAATTCCCGGTTACTGGTCAAGTCTCAGCTCAGTGGCTACCTCCTCTGTGAAGCTGTCCCTGATTTCTCCAGGCAGATGTTCTTCCCTCTTCCAAGTTCCCACTGCACTTTGTAAATACCTCCATGGAAGCACTTTACTGTATTGTATTGTAAATTTGTTTGCATGTCTGTTTCTACTTTTAGACTGTAAGCACCGTGAAAGCAGAGATTGCATCTTTTCATCTTAATGTCCCCAGAGCCTAGCACAGTGCCCAGAACATAACAGTTTTGTCAATAAATATTTGTTGAATGAATTTGTCAATGAACAAAGAGTCTTGCAGTTGGACAGGTGTTGCGAGACGTATGTGTTATAAAGGAAAGGAATGCCCCTGGTGGCTTCCAGTGTATTTCTTTGTTCTAGAAAAGAGATCTAGAAAGCATTATGTAATCTCTCTGAATATAAGATTACTTGTTTGAATTTTAAAGATAAGTTGAATAATATAGATCTTCGTAAATGATTGCAAACGATATCAGAAAGCTTTGTGATCTCTCAAATGCTACAAAGTCCAAAACAAATATTTGCACTATTAGTATTTCCATAGTAAATGCTATGCGAAAATGTACAGCAATAAATTTTGAAGCTTTAAAAATGTTTGTGTAAGTCATCTTCAATGACTTAATCCATGAAGGACTTCTCTGGCCCATGCTTCCTGGACACAAGGGGCTTTAGACTGGGGTTTAGGTCTCCAGAGCTTTCAGAGCTTATTCAGTGACCTTACTTTCATTTGCTGAGACAGTTGCTCCATCATAGGCTGGTATGTCTGCTGAGCAGAAAGGACTGGAAGCTTCTCCACAGAAGCAGAGGGAGGCCACACTGGACCTTGTGAGGCCGTAGCCTCGATGCCCCTCGACAGCCAGAGCTGTCACAGCTTCCCCACCCCGCCTGCCTTCACTTCGGGGACACGGATGTGACCTCCATACAAAATACACCCCATGGGCCCCTACTGAAGTTGCAGGTCCACAACGGCGGTTCCATCAGGTACTCCCAATAGGATTTGCTGGGAACGGCTGTGGGATTGGGAACTGGAACAGTGAGCTATCATCCGCATGTCTCAAAGGGTCTGGGGTGGACTGCAAAAATTTAAGTTACATACTGATTTCTCTAGAAGGGCACATCGTATGTAAGTTACTTTGTCAATTACTCAGCTTTTGTTTTTATAGCAGAAAGAAGTTTTGTTTTTAAGATTTTATTTATTTGGGGCGCCTGGGTGGCTTAGTCGTTAAGCGTCTGCCTTCGGCTCAGGTCATGATCCCGGGGCCCTGGGATCGAGTCCCGCGTTGGGCTCCCTGCTCAGCCCTGTCTGCCATTTCCCCCTGCTTGTGCTTGCTCTCTAGCTCTGTGTCAAATAAATAAATAAAATCTTTTAAGATTTTATTTATTTGACAGAGAGAGACAGCAAGAGAGGGAACACAAGCAGGGGGAGTGGGAAAGGGAGAAGCAGGCTTCCCGCAGAGCGGGGAGCCCGATGGGGGGCTCGATCCCAGGACCCTAGGATCATGACCTGAGCCGAAGGCAGACGCTTAATGACTGAGCCACCCAGGCACCCCGAGACAGAAGTTTTTATTTCATTTCTATAGCATCTCATAATTTATAGAACACTTTCACCCCCATTAATGTCATGTTTGAATTTTAACTTACACTTAAGCTATGTTATATGCACATGTTATCCCCATTTAAGAGTTGAGGAGTCTAAGAAGCAGACAAGTTAAATGACTTACTCAGGCCAGAAAGGTGCAGAGAAGGGAACTAGTATGCAGAGGTCTTCTGTTTCTAGAATGCCCTGCAACCTTCCAATGCTCTTCCTCACTTGGGTTTCAAGCTGCATTTCTTTCTGTAACAGAGAACAACACAGTTTGATTTATTAAGTACAGTGTGACTCTGGCCTGAAAGCTTATATAGGGCAGAGTGCTTTTTTATAGGAAACCTGCTTCTTTTATGTGGGAATAGTCAAAGCTTTTCCATTGATCTCTTCTGCTGAGCAATCTTTACTAGGATTACTTTTCTTTTATAGGAGGTGGGAACAGGTGCAGTTTCTTACTTAGTCACAGAATGTTGGGAGTTATTTTTCTCGGGGGGGTTAGCATTTTCCTTCTGCTCTAGTACGTTCAGCTTTTTGCTTCATAAGCTTGATGCTGTGAGAGGCAACAAGATGCAACTGGACCGTAGTAGGCCCTGGGGAAAGGGGCTTGGAAGTGGGGTGTGTCTACCACATGCACCTTGGGCATGAATAAAAGCATTCACCGGGGGTGGGAAAAATATCCGACCTTTCGTTATTTGTTTGCATCTCATCCTTTTGAGATCTAAGGTTTTGAGTGTTTTATTATATGCATAATGTATTAGTAGAGTAGTGCATGTATCTAATTTATAAGTAAATACCCGAAAATAATTGGGATATATGCTTTTGTTTTTGAAAGGGATTTTTTTTTTTTAAAGATTTATTTATTTTGGAGAGAGAGAGTGTGCGAGGTGGGGAGGGGCAGAGGGAGAGAATTTCAAGCAGACTCCCCACTGAGTGGGGGGCCCTATGCAGGCCTCGATCCCATAACCCATGAGATCATGACCCATGAGATTATGACTTGAGCTGAAACCAACTGTCAGATGCTTAATGGACTGAGCCACCCAGGTGCCCCAGAAAGGCGTTTATTATTTAATTTTTTAAAAATTTTAATTTATTTGTCAGAGAGAGAGAGCACAGGCAGGGGGTGCGGCAGGCAGAGGGAAAAGCAGATTCCCTGCTGAGCAAGGAGCCCGATGCGGGGCTCGATCCCAGGACCCTGAGATCAGTACCTGAGCCGAAGGCAGACACTTAACCCACTGGGCCACCCAGGTGCCCCAGGAAGGGTTTATTATTAAAGGAGTTTTGAGACCACTACCTCAGTGTGGGACTCTTTATCTGGGCTTCGTGTACCCCTGGAGTCAAGGAGCCTCCTCTTGCCATTGGTTGCAAAGGTATGTGATAACATGCCCATAGCTCCCGTAAAATTCTCCATAGAGAATATATATCACAGTGCCTGGTATATGGTAAGCATTTCACAAATGGTAGCAGCCCCTTCCCTCAAAACAAGCCTAGTGACTTTGGGGGGACTAGAATCTGCTTTTTGAGGAGCTACTGTGAATTTTGATGACTGGACAAATACTCCCTGGACCAAGAGAGAACCAAAGCGGGGAGTTTTGTGTGTCGGGCGATGGGGGGTGGGGCGAAGATAGATGATGAGCTGTCCCAGTGCCTTGTTAATCGCAGCATGATTTATACTGAAAGGCCTGGGACCCAACAATAGCTAGTTGTGTGAAAATAGAAACATTTGGAAACTTTAAGGAGAAAGATACAAATGGCAACATGTTAGAAAATGCTGTTTATGGCTGGCATGAATGCCTTCTTTGAAAATCTTTCTTTCCCTCCCCTGCGTCCCCCAGAACATAGAGTCACTCAGTATAATGTTATAAGTGAGAAAACCACAGCTGTATAGCTATAACAGTTATTTTTATAAACCGTGGTGCTGCCTTAGAGCAAAGCAGATTTGAGTTTTCCCGAAGCTGCTATGAGAAGGGATGGATTAGTCACCTAACACTCGGCCCCGGGGACACACAGTGACTCAGTGCTCAAAACACATTCCGCTTTCCTGGAACTTTCAATTCATTTAGGGAATAGTCACAATCTTTGTTCTTCTAATTTTTTTAAAAAATAAAATCCAATAGGCTCCACCACCATATCCTTAAAGACTAGTTGAGAGGCAAGAGGAAACAATGGGAGATCCCTACCTGATACGGAGGAATCTGGGGAAGAGATAAATGTGACAAGGAAGAAATCTATACTCTCACAAACATGTCCACTTAGTGGGCTCTCTTGTTAATTCAGACGTCTGCACCTAAATTTAGATCATATCCTCAAATAGAAAAGGAAACCTGTTATCTTTTCCATTTCCTTATTTAACCATCTGTAACAGGCACAGCAGGTTGGTTAACCCGCTAGCCATTCACAGATGTACTGGCGCCACCCTTATGCTCCTAATTAAGATCTGATGCTTAGATCTTCAGCAACTATCATGTGACCTTGAGGAGACAAATATGAAGATGAAAAACCAACACTGTAAGGAAGGTGGACTGGAAAACCATCAAGAGCCCAGATTCTCAGTGATAATGTTAAATTCTTGGACCAGCTCTGATAATACCTCTCCTGGGCTTTTTGTTAAATCAATAATACCAACATGCAGTGAATGAATCAATCTCTTTCTCTCTCTCTTTAAGCTATTGCTAACTGGTACATGCCCAAATTTAGACTTTGCTTTGCGTGCTAATATTCAATTAGTCACCAGGAGTTCTGTCAAGTCTTCTTTCTCATTATCATTTTTCTTAGGTTACTCATGTCAGGCTTTTGTTAACCTTGTCTGGGTTACTACAGTGACTTCTATTTGCTCTCCCTGCCTCTAACTTTTCCAGCCCCATGCCATTTTATTATTTATTTATTTATTTATTTAAAAGATTTTATTTATTTATTTGAGAGAGAGAATGAGATAGAGAGAGAGAACATGAGAGGAGGGAGGGTCAGAGGGAGAAGCAGACTCCTTGCTGAGCAGGGAGCCCGATGCGGGACTCGATCCCGGCACTCCAGGATCATGACCTGAGCTGAAGGCAGTCACTTAACCAACTGAGCAACCCGGGCGCCCCGGCCCCATGCCATTTTAAATATTGCTGCCGGGTCTTTCTCAAATGCCTTTCGATTATCTGATGTTCTGAGTCACATTTATAGTGGGTTTCTATCCTTTTGGACCAGGTCTGAATTCCTCAGATGACACTCTTGTCCTTGGTCTACACAGTTTACCTGTGGACACTCCCAGCTAAAACCCTTAGTTAAAGATAGAGACACTCCTATCAAGTATGGCATACATCACCTCCCACAAGCTGAAGGCCATGGTTAGTCCTTTTTTTTTTTTTTAAAAGGAACTCTTTTAAAGATTTTATTATGTATTTATTTGAGAAAGAATAAGAGAGAAAGAGAGAGAGAGAGAGAGAGAGTTGGGTGAGGGGCAGAGGGGAAAGGAGAGGGGGAGAATCCCAAGCAGACTCTGCACTGAGCACAGGGCCCGATGGGGGGGGGGGGTTGATCTCACGACCCTGAGATCATGAGCTCAGCCAAAACCAAGAGTTGGACACTTAACTGACTGAGCCACCCAGGTGCCCGTAGTCCTTTTTGATCAAGGCCAAATTCTTTACCATAGGCTTTGTGGTAAGTATTTTGGTAGCAGATACTAACTTGGTTATTACCAGGATCTTGAGCAAAGTTCTGTTGATAATCAAATTAATATTTAGGTATTCTAGAATGATCATACTTAAAGAGCAATTAGCATTTAGTGCCATTCCACTAAAGCCTTATTTTTCAACTTTTATTACTACACAGGAATACTTCCTTGCACTCATCACATAAAATAAGCAAGCGAATCTCTCTGCTGCTCTTTCTTCACAAATTATATAAGATAATTAAGACATAATTGCTTTCTTTTTCCTTAATCTGGAGCAAATAAATGGTGTAAGAATAAACAACAAGGCCTCAGACTGAGTAATCTTGCAAACACTTTGCCTCCTGGAAAGAAAAAGTAATAATCTCCATTAAACTTTAGCAATAATAATTATTGCAGCAATTACAACATCATAGGTCTTTCCTTTAATTTAATACTTTTTAAACCTTTTAAAAAATCCATCCTTTTAAATAATCCATCTCTATCATATTAGAGTTTTTTTGATTCTAAACTTAGGACTCTAGTAAAAGTGGTAAACCAACTCAGAATGGAGTTATCATATCTGGGGAGTCCTGAGGTTCCAAGGTCATCAAAGAAAGTGAAAATATATATAGTCAAAATTACCGTCAAAAACTCTAAATCGCCTATATAGTATACCATACATAGTTTGACATATACAACTCTATAAAGTAATTCTAAACATTAGTCTAAAGCAGTGATTCTCAGTCTGGAGTAATTTTGCCCGCCTCCCCCGCTCTCTCCACCAGGACATACGGCAATGTTGAAACATTTGTGGTTCTCACAAAGAAGGGAGAGGGTGCAGTTGCTACTGACATCAAATGAGCAGAGGACAGGGATGCTGCTAAAAATCCTACAAGGCACAGAACAGCACCCACAAATGTCCGTGGTGCCAAAACCTTGGTGTGAAGAAAGAGACTTAAAAAGAAAAAAAAAAAAAAAAAGGTTTTATGCAGATATCTGAGCATTTTATTTTGCCTTTCAGGTAAATGTTACTCACCAGAAGTGAATGGGGGTGGGTGGGTAGAGAATTCTAAAGTACTCCTGCATGCCTGAAGGATTACATACCATTCTGTTTTTTTTTTAAATATTCATTTTTAAAATCATATGCACTAAAATTCAGCTTTTTTGATGTACAGGCCTATGAGTGTTGATTGATGAGTAATCATATGTCCGCCACCATAATCGATAGGGGAAAGTTATATCACCACCATCTTCCCAAATTACCTTGTGCTATCCCTTAGCTGTCAACCCCTTCCCTACCATAAACCCTTGTCAGCCACTGATCTGTTCTCTATTCCCCGTAGTCTTTGTCTTTTCTAGAATGTCATATGAACGGAATCATACGTTATATAGCTTTATGGGACTAGCTTCCTTCACTTAGCATAACGCATTTGAGAATAAGTCATGGTTCATTCTTTTATTGCTATGGATGTTTATCTATTGTTATCCATTCATCTGTTGAAAGGCATTACTCCACTGTTTCAATAATGAAACTTGATAATCTTAATATCTTTTTTAAATTTAATTTAATTAATTTATTTGACACACAGAGAGAGAGAGAGCACAAGCAGGGGGAGCAGCAGAGGGAGAGAGAGAAGCAGACTCTCTGCTGGGCAGGGAGCCCAATGCAGGGCTGGATCCCAGGACGCCAGGATCATGACTCAAGCTGAAAGCAGATGCTTAACCAACTGAGCCACCCAGGTGCCCCAACATAGCTTAATACATCTTAACACATCTTAAAGGATTTGTTTATTGTTGAGAGGCTCAAACAAAAGAGTAGCCTCATATTCTGTGCATAAGGAAGTTCTAAATTCAATGTAAGTCAGATACACATGTGAATCAATCACTGTTTTTAATCATTCTGTATTTTTCTTCAGAGAGTTGCATCCATTCACCTTAATGTATATGCTCAGAATTGTACTGGATACAATAATGAAAATACAGACTACTCTCCAAATGCAACACATGAGTTAGATATCATCTTTGTCCTCTGGCCTAATCCAGTGTAATGTGGAAATGCTGTTTGCATGGTAATCACAGTCTTTGTGGAAGAGGAAAACGCTATCATATAAACTTTTTTTTTTTAAGATTTTATTTATTTATTTGACAGAGAGAGAGCGATAGCGAGAGCAGGAACACAAGCAGGGGGAGTGGCAGAGGAAGAAGCAGGCTTCCCGCGGAGCAGGGAACCCGATGTGGGGCTCGATCCCAGGACCCTGGGACCATGACCTGAGCTGAAGGCAGATGCGTAACGACTGAGCCACCCAGGTGCCCCTATAATCTTAATGATATTCTTATGGATTCATAACTCAATCCTGATATTCATTTTAACATCTTTTTTTTAAAGTATTTTGAATAATCTCTTTCTTGTCTTTTGAGAAAGACACTAAGCTCTTTCACCCTTAGTGATGAGAATTTCTTTGGCTAGCCTAGCATTAAACAAATATGGATAGGAGGGCTTTCTGGCTGCAACATCTACCATTCGGCTGACGCACAGAATAGATCCAGCTGATCTGTCTGGAAAAGGGCATGTTGCCTTTCTCATTTATCAGCGTGTGAGCCTCCTGAAGCTTTGCGAAGAGGCAGACTTTCCGGGGAAATCTTGGTCAGTGTTGGTCAAATGAGGAACTTATGTTACTGTAGCATCTTCCTTATTGTAAATTTCAGTTTTCAATTTCTTTCCTTCCTTGGTGGCCGACTCATTTCTTTGTTTTGTTGGATGGCATTGGTGACAGATTTTGGTTAATTCCTAAAGAAAAAAATGCTATCATCTGACTTGGTCTTCTATGGTGATGTTAAAGAATAGAAAATTGGCTAGCTGGATTAGCAAACTTAGTAAATAGCTAACCATTTGACCCAGTGATGTGCTTCCAAACAATCCAACTACTTTTAGAACTGTGTGTAAAGATACAAATGACAAGGGGAAAGGATCCATGGGGCATAAACCCAGGGTCACTCTTGGGGTCACATTAATTAAGGTGCCGCACGAGAAAAGTGGTTTGATCTCTGCAATGACTAGACCCCCCTGCCTTAAACTTTGTACTAGTGCAGAGAGAAGAGACATGGATCAAACACTTCCAGGATAGAGCCTTTGTTTCCTATTACAGTCTATTTTTATTTCCATGGAAAAAGCATAGCAGTTCTTACTGCTATATTCATAGCAGAACTTCCAGAGGATAACTCATGATATAATAAACCACAATGCCAGACATACATCTCATCACATTCCAGACTCACCATACCCCCGCAAGAGAAGGGTTACTATCCCCATTTTGCAGATGAGAAGACGGAGTCCTAGAGGACCTTCAGCAAGACCCCTCAGCTGGTGGACTCCAGATCCAGGGCAGAGCCCAGGTGCCAGAGTGCATGCAGGACAGCATCTGCACCTGTCCATTCTGGCTGTGGGGACAAAAAGAACATTCACAGAAAGAACAGCACGAAGGACCACCACGATTCTAGAAAGGAATGATTTTGTGAAAATGAGAGAACAACCTTTCTGGCAACATCCTTGTGAAAATCCCAGAACTGAGAGAAATAACATGACTTCTAATAAGTGGCAAGTGGGGAGTCTGAGGGGAGCAGAGGATCTGGGAATGAGAGAAGGATGAGAAAGTGAGAAAATAGGTCTTGTAATAGAAATATATATGTTTTAAAACAGGGAATGATAAAGAAAACTGTAAAGAAAGGGCTTATGTCAAAGTCCAAAGGGAAATAGGCTCACTAGTCCCATGTTGAAAGAAGCCACATTTAGATATTTTAGAAAATATTGCTTCTTCAGCATTTCGCATCTTCGCTGAAATGGCATGCTTTATTTCTTTAACGCTTCACTTTCCCTAGCTTTTGGTTGGAGAGGCAGCCTCATTACCTTCATTTTTTACTGGATGTCAAGATAGCTCAGGTTCAGATGGGCCACACTGAGGTAATGACCCAGGCTGGGTAAATGGGGAACTTTCTGTACTCTTGGGAAAAAGTCATCAATTTCATATATTTCCTGAATGCTACATTTTTTCTAAAAATAGCAAAAAAATGTATGCAAGCTAGCTTCTGAATTGTTTTTATTCAAGAAAATTTAAGATGAGCATTGCCAGCTCATTCCTCAATGTCCGTGAAATACTTAAAATGAAACGTGCTCCACGAAGCAGGTGTTGAAAGTCAGTGCTGAGTTTCTAAAATAACCCTTTGGAGGTTCTATTTACCACGCTCTCGCTCTCTCATAACCTTGTCCTGATTCTTTCCCAGAGCTAGTATGTAATCCTAGCCGGGGCTAGATCAAAGGGAAGTGTTTCCATGATGAGGCTGCTCTTCCTTAGCCTTCCCTCTTCTTCCTCATTGGTCATTACCACAGCATGCAGAGCTGCACCTCAGGATCTGCTCTAAGAGAGGGAAAAACAGGCAGGGCTGGCTCACAGAATGGGGCTATTATTTTCCTAGAACCAACATTTGGTGTTAACATTCATGTCCTATCTGCCTGCAGACTCAGCCTTGCCATTACCCTCAATTATGAACGGCGACAGCAGAAGTATTGTACAGGGAGATGCAATCTCTGCTCTCCGGCCAAGGCTGACTGGTGTGTTGGACACAGGGCAGCCACAGGGCCCCCCCTCCCCCTCCCCCCGCCAACACCCGCCCCACCCCAACACCAACATCCACATCAGCCGTGCTTGCATGCACTTGCCTCTCAAGTCTTTCTCTCTCACCACATAATTAAATCCATCTGGATCTGAAAGCTTTGTATTTATTGCCGGCTCGTTTGGACACTCTCCTAAGGTCTCACCATTGTGACAGTGGAAGAATTTCAAAAGAGGTGGTATTTTGAAACAAGGTCTCCGTAGAATTCATAATAGTAACTGTTTTTCTTCACTTCTTTCCAATATCCCCACATCAAAGTAAGGAAGGAAATAAGTGTCCTTCCTCTTTTTTGCGGCCCTTTCAGCTCTTTGGTGTGGCCTGGGCCGTTGTTCTCACCGCTTCTATGACCCTGTGTGTTGGTTTGCCAGGGCTGCTGAAAGAAAGTGCCGCAGACCCCGGGCGGCTTACGCAACAGTTTATTTTCCTGTAGTTCTGGAGGCTGGGATCCAGATCAAGAGGTTGATAGGTTCGATTTCTTCTGAGGCCCCTCTCCTTGACCTGTACATGGTCGTCTTCCCCTCTGCATGTCTGAGTCCAAATTTCTTCTTCTTACAAGGGCACCAGTCAGATTGGACTAGGGTCTACCCCAAAGACCTCATTTTAACTCAATTACCTCTTTAAAGACCCTCTTTTTAAATAAGTCACATTCTGAGGTACTGGGATTTAGAACTCAACATGGGAATTTTGGGGGGATGTAATTTGGTTCTTTACACCCTAAATACCTGATACCACATCTTAGATGTTGACACTTGTTGGAATTTATATTAATGTTCATTGTGCCACCATATTTTCACCATAAACCTGATTTCAGTTTAATGCAAGACTCCTTATCTAGAGCCCACGACTACTTTGGGTCCAGAAACATGCTGAAATTTTATGCCAAAGCTTACTGTCATGCATTATGAGCATTCTCCTATCAGACTCTTAAAAGGTTCACAGTGCACAAAAAAATGTTAGGATCTAATAGCTGATGGAAAATCCCTTGTTGTTCATCTCAGAATATTTTTCCAATAAATAACAAGCACCTTTCACCATTGTGTTTGTATTTCACACACACATACAGAGCATTGCACAGCCCTTACAATGTACCAAACACTCTCATAAGTGCTCCACAAACATGAACTCAGTTAATCCTCACGGGGACACTACGAGGAAGGTAATATTTATAGATGAGGGGGGCGCCTGGGTGGCTCAGTCGTTAAGCATCTGCCTTCGGCTCAGGTCATAATCCCAGGGTCCTGGGATCGAGCCCCGCATCGGGCTCCCTGTTCTGCGGGAAGCCTGCTTCTCCCTCTCCCACTCCCCCTGCTTGTGTTCCCTCCCTCACTGTCTCTCTCTGTCAAATAAATAAATAAAATCTTAAAAAATATATATTTATAGATGAGGAAATGGAGGCACACAGAGGTTAAGTAACTTAGATCATAAAATTAGCTACCAGCAGAGCCAGGGTTCAATCCAAGTAGCCTCGTTTAAGAATGCTAACTACTACTTTCCACTAACTCTCTTTTCCCAAATCTTGTGATGCCAAGCCATGGTATTTGCATCCAGAGAATCAATTATCTTCACAACCCTTGACATAACTTACATTTTTACCCCAAATTTATTTTGGAAGGATTTCAAAGTGATCAACAGCCTTTGCGGTGCATGCATGTTGCTTTTGGCAACTTGCCGTTTTAACACCCTCTGCTTCCATTTAGCCGATAGTTACGTGTTTCTACAATCACACATTCAAGCAACTACTATCCCTCATTTAAGTTAAATTGTTTGACTCAGATGTATGGGCAGTGGTAATTGCTCCTAAATTAAGTAACAATCAACACTTGCATAATACAAACAATAATCTTTAAAACTCTACCAGGCTTTCTACCACATCGTAATCATTCTATAAGGACCCAACATTTGGAGGGAAAAGGAAAACATTCTCGATAGAGTTTTTAGTTTTCCGTAGACTTCGCAAGAACAATACTGTTGTCATTGAGCTTCTTTAAATGAAACTGTTGGAGAAGGTCATTGAGAGGACGTAACCCCCGGTCGACCCTCTAGCTGCACCCGGAGCAATGGGAGGTGCCTCGCCCTCTCCCCTATCGTTGGGATGCACATTCCAAGAGCAGTAATTTCCAGCATGCAGCCTTGAGAGAGTAAGGTGTTGCTGAGACCATCTGAACGCTCCACGTGGTGGCAGAACCCTGGCGAGGCGTCTGTCAACTCTGGAGATTTTAAGAGGCGGTGCAGAGATCTCCTGGTCTTGGGCAGCCCAAGACGCGCCTCCTCTAGTAAGTTCCCTCGCTCGTCGAAACTGCCGCCTCCCGATCTGCGGTGACGTGTCTGTGGTCTCACCTTGCCCTCTGCATATGGGGCTGATTTCGAATTTCACCCAGGAAACTCCTGAGGTTGAGAACCAGCAGCAACATTCTATCATTCCCAGGCCAAAAGATCCAAGGAAAGGAGCAGTCAGCTTTCTGGGCTGAGTTGGGAACAGGAGTTAGCCCGCAGCACCTGCTTTCACGCCCATACTTGATTGCTTTACTTCTGCTGTCTTCACCTTCCAACCCCATGGGGCAAGAAGAAATGCCTCCTTCGCTTGGGTGAAAAGTGCTTAATGAACAAAACGGCAAAGGAAAGTAAGTATAAATCGCATCTTTTTGTCATTTGGAAAGATTTGTAGTCTCCCAGTTTTTCAGAGATTATAATTGTCACTGGGAAGCCTTATAACTTGGTAGCAGTGTTTGCTCTGGTACTTTGAAACTCAAGTGTGTGTGGGGAAAAAGAGGTATTTGAAGGTACAAGCAGTCCTATGTGTGTTAGGACTGTGTCAGATTCCCTGTGAAGGAAAATGGGAGCCTCAGACTCATGGCTGCCAACAGTAAGGTGGATACATGCGGTTAATGGTTGCATATTTATGTATTTCTTTTGCTTGGCTTCTTGGCACACTTTCTGAGGGACAACTACAGTGGGAAGCTGGAAAATTTTGTGAATAATTATGATGCTCTTGAATCTTTTGAAGGAAATGCATGAGATCCTAATGGGCGAAAGATGGTGCGTAACCTCCTCATCAATTGGAAATTGTCAATCCAATTATTTCAGCTAAGTCACCCGTCAAATCAGATCACTGCCCAATCAATTACCGAATTATCAGCAGTAAAGGCAGCCTGAAACGCCAGATGAATCATGTCAGGGACAGTGTCGAAGGCACAACTGTAATTTTCATGAAACTGGCAACTGGTTTAGCCACAGGATATGTGTTGTTTAATGATTCCATGTTTTTATTTTTGGTATCAAATCTTAAGTGTTTAGGCTATAAATCATGCCTCCCCCACCTCATTTTCCCTAACCCCCGTAGGTATTCATTTTTAAAAAGAAAAAAAAAATTCACGCATATATATACAGGCTTAAAATCCTTCTTCCAGAATTCATAGGGATAAAGAGATTTATCCCTTCAGTAGTTTTAGAACTGTTGTTTCCAAAGACCCTTACGTTTCTCCTTTGTCCCTATTTGTGACACTTAATAGATTTCCTGACCAAAACTGTGGATCATTTGAATTTTAGAGGCCATATCCCAGCCGCTTTTGGACGGATCGACTTGGACTGTCTGCCCTGAGTGGGGTTGACCTCTTACTGCAACCCGGGAGTGCACCCTCAGAATCCACCGGCCCCCAAAGTCAGACTTGCAGACCTAGCATCTCAGCTCCCCCGTTGTTCCATGTGCTTGATTTCCTGTCTTCTTCCTCCGTATGGGGACAGATTGCCCCGGTGGCCTGCGTGTTAAAAATCAATATTTCAGCTGCCGGAAGTATGTCGTTAAGATTCTTGGGAGAGTGTGACACGCCACAGTTTTTCGCTGCCGCACGCGTCCCCATGACAGCGCGGGTGATTACTTAGCGCGACTCTACCTCCTCTTTCAGAGGGAAAGGAGGCAAAGGGAGAAGCAAGGCTGGTGGTGCAGACAGACATCCGGGCCGCTGGGTCCTCGGAGCAGGAACACAACTTCCAGCCGCCTCCCTGTATCGGGAGGGGACCGGGCGCCGGATTGGCTGGCGGCTGGCCTGCGGTCTCAGCTGCCACATGGGGCAGGAAACCCGAGAGGCACGTTTAAAATGCAATCGCTTGCTTCCAATCTGTCTGACTAATATTGCAGCAAGCTTAACTGCCGGCGCTTGGGGCATGAGAAATGCACTGACAAAGTTTGCTTCTATTAAGGCGCTTTTAATTGATGGCACTTGGCAGTGAGGTCCCGTTTTCCTCTTTTTCCCCTGCTCTCCACACCCCTTTTGATTTTAAGAAAGTAGAGCCGCATTTCCCCCTTATTTATTTATTTATTTTCCCCTGGGCCAGATGCCTAGCACATTCTGAATGAAAGGGAGAACCTCTAGGGGTCAGTGCAGCGTAAAAAAAATGGCCCAAGCTCCGCCGGGGCGCGGAATCCTTGAGGTTTCAATCACAGCTCTGTCCCTTTTTCATTCCAATGAGGGAACAGTCCCATTACTTCAGGCAGAGCCTGGCTCCAGAAGCAATCCCCTTGATGGCCATTTCCCTTTAATATAAGTTTAAACATTTGCAATCAAAGGCAGCTCTAATTTGAAATTTAGGGCTGTCTTCACATTTGTTGCATTTCACCTGGTCTGCTGGAACCCAGAAGGCTGCCCCCTCCCACCGTCCTTTCCAAGCTCCGCCCCAGGGTGGGCAGAGGCCTGGGGCCTTTTCACCTTCCGTTCCTTCCCTTTTATTTCTTTATTTTCTTAGTGGAAGAGCGCGCATGCTCGCATGACTGCATCCTTTTGTATACAGATGTCCTTTTGGCCTTCGTCTTTCAAAATTTGAAAAGTCCTAATTTAGTTCATAATGTTATCAAAGGATAGTTAAGCTTTCGGGCATGGTGCGGGGTTGTGTGGGAGAGAGTGAGAAAAGGCGGCACTGATTAAAATGGTGGGTGGGGATGGAGCACTGCGATCCCTGGGCAGACATTGCAGGAATGGGAAGAAAGACTCTGGGGATTTCCTGAGGTACGGTTTCCTCAGCTTCCTCTTGTTGAGGTAATTTCAGCTCCTCCCGTTTACTCCTCAACTCTCTCCATCACTGAGACAGTCCAGCTTCCACCTACCTTCCCCAGCCCTTGATTCTGGGTCATCTCCTGAGGCACTTGGCCCTGTTGAACATTTCTCGCTGTTGTGCTTTTTGCTGTTCGTTTGCACTGTTGTGTCTCACAACCTCCTAAATCTAAGATGGTATTGGTGACACTATGTCTAGACCTTCTCTCACTCTACTAACAGCCTTGTGAGTCCGAATGTGGCCCTAGAATCTTTCTTGGTGGCTCCAAGGAGACTGCCAACAAATCAAAGTTGACACGATGGATGTCCCCCTGCCCAGCTTACTTTAATTATATCTCTCCTACAATGAAAAGAATTTCATTTTGATATCCATCCTTTCCCTGGATGACATCCTCCTTCCCACAGTTCCAATGAGTACTGTATGCTGAAAACACCCTAGGCTCTAGCTCCAGAACAAGTCCTTCCCTGATCTCTAACACTGATAATTCTATAACCTATTAGATTCCTCCATCTGGAACTCCTACCAACACTTCTAATGTCACATGTCTAAAACCAAGCTCATCATTACACTTCCCCCAAATCTGGGTCTCCTGTATTCTCCAACTTTGTTAGTGTCATCACTCTCCATCCAGTTGCTTTTTCCTTTCTTGCAATCTCCTCCTACCCCTACCTCCTGTATCACCACTGCTTTCCCCTCAAAATCCAACCAGTAACAGAGAGTGGATATGAGGAGCACCAGATGAGTGGAATGAATATTTGGTGGAGAAGACTTTAGCATCTTCATAATCTCCATTGAACTACCACTCATATCCAGCCATCCCATGTAAACATACACTAAGTGTAAATGGCATATTTACTCGGCAAACACAGCTTCCCCATCCAACCTCTCCTTACAGGAAAGTAGCCTGTAACCTTCTGCATGTGAATTTTGGTGTTCTCTGCAAGGGCAAGCTTTCTAAAGCATAAATCTAGTTGCACTATTTTCCAACAAACCTTTGCTGGTTTCTCTTTGCCTATGAGATAAAGCCCCAAACCCCATGCATGTTATCTGATGCTCTGTCTGGCTCCAGTCTATGTTTCCAGCCATATTTACTGTCCTTTCCCCTTTCACATTCCAGCTCCCTTGCCAGGCATGTTTTTTGCATACTTAATTAGTTCCTGTTTCCAGGACATGTTTCTTGCAATTTATCTTCCAGGTGTACCTTTTCTTCCTAATTCTTTATTTGGTCACTCAGCTCAAATGTCATTTCTGTGAAAGCTTCCCCAACTCATGCAAGTAGACTAATTAGAATTAGATACTCTCTGCTGTGTGCTCCCCTAGCACATGATGCATTTCTTAATAGCATGTGTTATGCAGTGTCCTGATTGAGTGCCTTTCTTTGCCACCAAGTTCTATGTTCTTACAGGGAAGGACTCTCTGCTTGTTTTTTGTGTCTCTAGCACCTTGCATGGTAGCTAGGACATAACAAATGCTGATTAATTGTTTTGTGAATGAAGGAGGTAGTGGATGTGCTTAAAGAAGACATGAGCATCATTAATGACAAACTGTTTGTTACAATTTTGCTGCAGAACAGTCCCCAGTAAGAGCATTTAAAATCTAGAAGTGCAGTTCTGGGCTCTACAGGGCACAAGAGAGCCCTGCTCCTGGCCCCACCCACTTGGAATGAGGAGCCCAATAAAGATGGTGCTTGTGGAAGAGTATGGATGAGGACTCGGGCCAGACTCTCTCTCTGTTTGTGTGTGTGTGTGGGGGGAGGGTGGTGGGGAGTAGGATAGGTAATTCCCAATAGAATTATCTGTTGGGTAGACTGTTTATAAGCAAGATAAGCATATCCTGTGCTTACCCATTGTCAAAGATAACAAGACCAATTGATTTTCAAGTGCTATTTGAGCTGCTACTATGGGCAAATGCCAGCAAGTGCAGATGGGTTACAGAGGAATGTGATAAAGTTCCCATCACTGAGTCATTTACTGTCAGCTAAGAAGGTGAGATTTTTGCAAAGGTGGATTTAATAAGTAGAGTGATCTCATTTTATCATCCAGACTGGGGTGTTTTTGAGTGGGAAAGGGGATGCTATTAAGTATTTCACTGGGAATATAGGTGCAAACCAGGACAGTCCCACCGAAACCCGGACAGATAGTCACACTAATGGAGACTGTCCTGTGCACTACAAGTGTCATGGTTTCAGGGTAGAAAGTCATCACTATAAAGTTGGGGGTTCACAGAGAGAGAGAGTCCGTCCCTGATGAAGGGCGCCTTGATGTAGGCCTGAAAGGAGGAGGAGGATTGGTGTGGTGAGAGGAGGTAGGAGAAAGTGTTCAGTGAGGAAAAGGGAGTGAGCACATCCAACAATTTGTATAGAGGACTGGGAGCAGACCCCTTTGTTTGGTGATAGGTCAAAAGCCAAATAACATCTGGAGATGGTTTGCATTTGAGAGGCAAGAAATGGGGATAGGGAGAATCCAGGAAATTTTGAGGCTTTGACACTGGGTGGCTGGGAGGGTGGTGGCCCTAAACAAGTAGATGGAAATGGTTTGGGGAAAGATAATTAAGTGGGGAAAATTTGAAATATTTTTGCCTTTTGATTTTGATGTCAAAAGTGGCACATGCTTATTTTAGAAAACTTGGATAATGCAGGAATTATGCGTGAGAATTTAGGAATGATATCCCATTCCTAGAATATTACCAATGTCATATTCATTCTGAAGGAAGAAATGGAAACAGCAGGAGGAGTGAAGGTGAAGTCTGGTTTCTGTGTGAGTTTTTCAAATGGTTTGCCTTCTGTTCTTTAGACAATTTTTCACTCATAAAAATATGTTTGTTTAAGACTTATTGGTCCCTTACTCAGTGCCAGGCACTGTGGAGGAAATGGCATTTTTTGGGGGGCGGAGAGAGAGAGATTGCGCATGAAGGGAGGGGGCTGGCAGAGGAGGAGGGAGGAGAGAGAGAGAGAGAACCTCAAGCTGATTCCTCCCTGAGTGTGGAGCCCGATGCGGGTCTCCATCTCACAACCCTGAGATCATGACCTGACTGAAACCAAGAGTCTGACGCTCAACCAGCTGAGCCCCCCAGGTACCCCAGAAATGGCATTTAAAAGTGACATGGAAAGATTCGCAGGTAAAAACTTACGAACAAGTGTCACGTGAATGGTGATGAAGAGTTTGGAAAAGGGAGAGATCAGACACCTGAAAGAAAAGCCCTATTGAAATATAATCCCCAAACATGAATTCCGGTGGTGGGAGTAATAAAATACAAGAGATGCCGACAGGCTCCTTGTGTGTTTGAGGTTTAGACAATTGAAGATCTTCTAAGGTTTAATCTCTGTGGAGTTTGGGTTGTTCCATTCTTAACCAAACTAGTTTCTTCTGTTTCCTTAGTTCTTGATCTGTCTTCATTCATCAGAGCTGTTGCTGTTTTAGCAGCAACAATAATTATGTGGCATATTGGTGAGTTGTGACAAGGCTTATCCATGACATTGTCTAAAGGTTCCCCCCACACACACACACAAACAGAGAGAGAGTCTGGCCCGAGTCCTCATCCATACTCTTCCACAAGCACCATCTTTATTGGGCTCCTCATTCCAAGTGGGTGGGGCCAGGAGCAGGGCTCTCTTGTGCCCTGTAGAGCCCAGAACTGCACTTCTAGATCAGGTCACATCAGCTTGATCTGAAAAAGACGCTTATAGTAACAAATCCTCCTTCTTCTGGCTCTTTCCTGTCCTCCGATTTCAGGATCTCCAGCAGCCAGTTATTTCTAGGGTCTTCCGAGAGAGTATCTCAGGTTGCTCATGAAAATAACCCTCTCAGCCCCTGCACGGAAGGCGTTCTCCTATCCCTTTCCTCTGACAACATCTGACGTTTTCTGCCAAGGCTCTCGGGGGTGTTCTGGGTTCCAGTGTGGGTCTTCATAGCAACATTGCCACCACGGGGAAGCTCTGCTCTGCCCGCCTGGAAGGGCCCTGTGGCCTTGTGTTAGCGCACTGCGATGGCCGGCTGGCTCCCTTCCCGTGACGGCGCCATGCTGTGCTGACATGGAAAGTGAGGCGACATCTTTTCCCCAGCTTTGTGTCACACCCTCTGGGTTCCAAGCCACTGCTACCTTCTGCCTCTAAAATAACAATGAAGATAGATGTTTCCGTTTTTATAAGTGGCCTTGGCTTCCTAAAACCCTAACATGAGATCGGGGCTCCTTGGGCCAGAGGCCGGTCTGAGGGAAGGATCCCTGTGGTACTGAAAATGCTTCCTCCCCTTGAATTCCGGGGACATTGTCGTGGGACCAGGAGTAGGGGCCTGTCAACTTCCTGTAGGATGACCTCTCACGCAGGGCTTCTCCAAGTCTCCTGTAACTCTGTCTCTGCGGAAGTGACTCAACTACTCTGAAGACATCCCCAGATGTGTCTTTTTGACATCGTCAGGATGGAATCATACTCTTCTTTTTTTTTTTTTTATTTAATTTAATTTTATTATGTTATGTTAGTTACCATACAATACATCATTAGTTTTTGATGTAGTGATCCATGATTCACTGTTTCCATATAACCCCCAGGGCTCCATGCAGTACATGCCCTCCTTACTCTCTTCTGCCCCTTCGACAAAGAAACCGCTCTAGGTGTGGGCCAGTTTCTGTTGTGGGAAGCAGAACAGTAAGGCCTGAAGAGCTCATCCCATCTTTCCACCAGAGGGCAGGTAAGTCCTATGTCTTGAAACACTCTCAGGTTGTTTTACACTAAAGACCGCGTTAATAAAAAAGGTGACATAAAAATTATGTTCCCGTGTCCTTCTCTGTGTATCTTTAATATTTACAAGCATCTACAGGGTGTATTAGCATATAGAATATTAATATCTATCCTACGTGAGTATGTATATTGTTATAGTGGTTTAACTTATACTTTCACTGATAGTGGTTTCATGGACATGGAAAGGGTAGTTAGCAATAGAAATTGTTTCATGTTATGCCAGATTTCCTTTGAAGCAGAAGACATACATCAAGAAGGAGATTTTAAGAAGAAATGAATGTAGAATTAATTGGCACGACATGCCATTTTGCAAGAATCTTTGCTGTCATATCCTACTTTTGTCTAATGTATCTTTGAAACAACAGTTCTGATATACTGATTTATTTCTATGTCAAGATTTTGTTTTTCCATCTTGGAGAAGAGCTGTCTGCAATTTCTAGGTGGCACTATTTTGATTTTGAGTATCCTTTTAGCTAATTTACTCTGGGGTAAGTTAATGGGAAGTTAAGTCCTGGTGAATGTTATGGCTGCCTTGTGGTTTTAGGGAGTTCTCTAAACCACATAGAAATGGAGCCTTATAATGGCAATGTGAGGTACATCCTATTATGGAGTTCTCTTTGTTGAGAAAACCAACATGTAGACATTATCCCGAGACCCTCCCTAATAAAGAGAAGTTCTTTATATACCTTTATTTGGGCTATGGCTTTTAAAAAATTGGTGCAATGGCATATCTAGAATTTTTTTAGTAAATATGTGTTTCTAAAAATATCAAACTGTTGTCTCACAGTTTCAAAGTTGATACGGCGCTCAGAGCCCGAAGGTGTTCTGGGGCTTATGTACTCCCTTTGCCTTAATTCAAAGGAAACACTGTACATATCCAGCACTATTCCGGGGACATCTCAAGAGAGGAAGAGAGCCAGAGTAAAGGCATTGCATTAATTTTGTTGAAAGAGTGAGCATAGGGTGGCTCAGTGGAACAATATTGCCTGAGAGCAAAGCTAAAACCTTTGACCACCTCCACTTTGTCCTGCCTTTTCATTGCTGTAGGCAACAAAGACCGCGGAAAATGTTATGGTAGCTGATTCCCTGGGCCAAACAGCCCCCCACCCCCTCCCCCACCCCCTTGCAAAAGTGGGGGTGGATGGGAATGTTGCAATGGAAGGAAACATGAGGAACAGGAAATACTGTCTCAAGGAGTTTCCCTTTTCTCTGTCTCTTCCCCTCAATGATACAGTTTGGAGACCTCAAAGATGTTGTGCCTGGATGTTCAAGTTGCTGACAAACTGCATAGTACAAGATATGCTTCTGAGCATCTATTTCAGGAACTTAGCTTAGATTCTTGCCACGGAAATATGGTCCGTGGACCAGCAGCATTGGTATCACCCAGCAACTTGTTAGAAATGCAGAACCTCTGTGCCTCACCCCAGACCTCCTGAATCAGAATCTGCATTTAAAAAAAATCCAGGTGACTCACATGTGCATTCAACTTGGAGAAGTGTTGGCTTAGATCTCTTTCTCTCTCTCTGTCTAAACCAGGGTGTCCTAGAGTTTCCCCTTTCTTACTCTGCCTATTTGCTGGGATACTGATCTATTCAGTGCAAGTTAGCCAAAAGTAGAACACTGGATGTCATGGACCTGATGACTAGAATGCATATGGACATAGTTTGCCAGTTTACGGCCATTTCCTTTATACTTCTTTTTTTTTCTTTGAGCATCAAGTATAACATGCAGTTTGCCTCGCATTAAATAAACTTTGACAAAACTCCAACTTATAAGACATAAAATAAGGGAGTGATTATTCACATTGTAAAATAGTCTCTGCTTTACAAGGAAATTTACTAAATTATTTCTTTAAATTGCCCCGGGATACATTTGAAATAGAATTTAACTCAAATGTTGATTCACAGTCCCATTTTTGAGATGGCATACAATACATAAATGGAGACATGATTGCGCAGATAGCGTTTTGGGCATATTAATAAAATCTGAAAGAGCTCTTGACCACCCTCCTCATTTCTTTTTCCCATTTCATTCTAATTTCTCTAAGTCTACAACGTGGAATTACTTCTTTTTATTCATCTACCAACTCATATATAACTCAATTGCTTTACATCCCTATGAAACCAAAGACTCCACTGAGCTTGCATTAGCAGAGAAGAAACCTAGAGATGAATCCAAGAAAAATGACCCTTTAGCCTGAGGAACAGTAATGGTGATCTTATGCTTGATCTGAGCCTGTAAAATCCTCTCTGGTAGTAAAACCCTGACAAGGGAAAGTAGATCCATTCCTGCAGAACACTGAGCAACAGCATAGGAACATTCTTTAGGTCCCAAAGTATTATTGACAACTGGTAAACCACATTGGAACCACCACCCAAATCAAGTCCTTCATGTTCTCATGGACTTTGTTCATATCGCTACAGTGGTACTTAGGTTTCTATAGTGCAATCTGTGTTTTTGATTTTTCCTCTAGGAGTTTTTTGGAACCAAGAACTTTGCTTTTTTCATCTTTAGGCATCCAGTGCTTCGCACATAATAGTATTTCACGAAAGCATGTTGGATGAAAGATTTAGTAGTCTACTGTATAATTACTGATACCTTCAGAAAGAGCAAGAATTTGACATCTGAACAAAGCATCTACAAAAAGTGGGGGAAACACTGATCAGTTGCCTCTTTTCAGAAAGGCAGCAGTAATGTGGTTCATCTGAAATAGAAGATAATAAACACTAGTATTTGGCTTAGAAATTGTGGCTATATTTGAATAATAATAACTATGAAGCATTGGAAACACTAAAAGACAAGAAGCAGAAGCAGCAGGAGGAGGAGGAAGAAGAGGAGAAGGAGAAGTAAAGGGAGAGGGGGGAGGGAGGGGAAAAATGATACCTATTTCATTGAAAAGTTTTGCCTATCCTGTTACACCTCGGGCTAATCCTGCTTGTGAACTGAGGCATTTCTTAGGTCAGTACAGAGAAGTCAACTCTGCTGGAAACCTTGCTTGTTAATATAAGCAGATAAAGTTTTAAAAAATAGGACTCCTTTTCTCTTGCTTAGAAAGAAGAATCAGAATTACATCTTTGTCATCTAAGTACCAAAGTAAATGTAGAGAGTACTCCCAAATACATTAGAAAGCTGATAAAGTAATGTTTTAGAAGGTAGGTGACATTCCAGGGTACCATTCTTTATGTAGTCTGTGCCTTTCCAGTCAGGTGCTTGAATCCTGCCTGCTGTGGTCAGTTGGGTCCACCATATTCAGAGATCTCCTTCCCATGCTATCTGGAGGTGGACTTCACTTCAGAAATTTGTGAAGATATATTAGTTCATAATGATGGAACTCATGCTTTGGGATGAAAGTTACACAAGTTTTCTGTACACTTAAAAATAATTATGTACAGGGGCACCTGGGTGGCTCAGTCGTTAAGTGTCTGCCTTTGGCTCACGTCATGATCCCAGGGTCCTGGGATCGAGCCCCACATCGGGCTCCCTGCTCTGCGGGAAGCCTGCTTCTCCCTCTCCCACTCCCCCTGCTTGTGTTCTCTCTCTCGCTGTGTCTCTCTCTGTCAAATAAATGAATAAAATCTTAAAAAAAAAATAATTATGTACAACAAATTAAAAGTGACATAATCAGTTTCTGGTATAATTCTTCCTCTTAAGAAAATGATGAGTGAATATAAACAGAAGGGGCCCTGTTCCTGTCCAGTTGGACATCTCTCCTTCCATTACGTAAATTGTGGTTATCCTCTGAGGTATTTTTCATGGTGCTAGTTTTCCATATTGTTGTATTCCGGGATTTCACTTGCTTCTCTCATGGCCCCAGTTGGCTGAAAATACGGTTTTTGTTTTTAAGAAGAGGCAAAAAATTATTTTACTTATAGTATTTATCTACTATATTCATCAGGAAGCCTATTACGTCCAGCAAAACTGTCATATTATTATTATTATTATTATTATTATTATCCCAAGGATGGGATAAAAGTTGTTCATTCCCGTAGCTTTCTCATTCTCCACTCCAATTGTTCTCAAGACTTTGGCCATCTGCCCTTGTGTTTTCCATGATCTACCCTTTAGTGCTTGGAGGAAGATGATTTCCCACTGTTAACAGGAAAAATAGCTCTCCGATCTGAGTGAGAGCTGACAATGGATCAGAAATGTAGGCGCCCAGGTGCTTCCCATGTGACATTAAATACGTCCCTCTCCTAATTGCAAGAGCTAAGTAGTGATTCTCTTTAAAAATACCATACCCAGTGTCCCACAGGTTTTCAAAAATGAAGTTGGTGGCAAGAATGTGGAAGGACAGAATACAGAAAAAGATAAAATATAATGGGGATAAATCTTTAAGATGATTGAGCTGGCATTAGCATTAGCCTAGAAGCCCCAGAATTCTCATGAATGGGACAGAGTAGAAAGTTAAGGTTTCTTCATTAGTGGTTCTTGGAATTACTTGACAAGTAGTCCTCTTCTTCCTCCTTGGGAAATACTAACACTTGGAGATGTGACACTTGCTGGAATCATTCACTTTACTCGGGCGTACTTTGTTGTTGTTGTTTTTAATTTTAAGGACTTACAGCCACATTTAACTGAGCATTTCAGAAGTGAAACCAGGAATATACACTTGATTGATTTCCTGGAATGTCCATCTCCTCTTCGCATGGGTGATGCATGGATAGTTTATGAGAGTGTGTGCTGTAGCTGAGACCTGGGAGGGAAGGGGAGTTTTTTTTTTTAAAGATTTTATTTATTTGACAGAGAGAGAGATAGCAAGAGCAGGAACACAAGCAAGGGGAGTGGGAGAGGGAGAAGCAGGCTTCCCGCAGAGCGGGGAGCCCGATGCGGGGCTCAATCCCAGGACCCAGGGGTCATGACCTGAGCCGAAGGCAGATGCTTAACAACTGAGCCACCCAGGCGCCCCTGGGAAGGGGAGTTTTTGAGGCATGCCTGGGTCCTCAGCATTTTCTCACTCTGGGGCTTTATAAGCTATTTGATCCCATGGACTTATGTATAATGTAATGTGTCTAGGGAAATTTTTTTGGCACAAACGCAATTGTTATGAAAAGTGGCTCAAGCAGTTGACAAGTGATAAAACAGTTGATCTCTCATCTTTCATGGGCTGTTTTAATGCTGTAAGCACTCTCTTGAAGAAGATGGGAAGCTAAGCTATTGACTTTTGCTCCATTTTGGGTGGGTTACGTTTATTTATTTATTTATTTATTTAAAGATTTTATTTATTCATGAGAGACAGAGAGAGAGAGAGAGAGAAGCAGAGGGAGAAGCAGTCTCCCAAGGAGCAGGGAGCCCGATGCAGGACTCGATCCCAGGACCCTGGGATCATGACCTGAGCCAAAGGCAGACGCTTAACCATCTGAGCCACCCAGGTGCCCTGGTGGGTTATGTTTAAGTTGTGTTAACAGATGCTTGTTCCCAGAGAACTTGTCGGGAGGAATAAATACATCTGTGGGTCAGACAGGTCCTTTTTCCAGAGTGTTCTAAGAGTGAATATGGAAGGATTCCTCAGACTCATGTTTTATACTACAAAGGATTACCACTAATTAGTTAGGAATGCTGGCTGTTATTGTTTCTTTTGCATAGATGATTTAGAATTTTTGGGATTATACAGTAACTCAGGGTTATCAATCCCAATTATCCAAAGATCAGAACCCCTTGCCATTGGCTAGAATAATTGGAAGAAGCTGCCTAATGACGCTTGCAGCCTTCTCAACATCTGTCAGCCCATTTAGAATTGTTACATTAGCCTGTAATTGTCATTTCCACATCCAAATTATTGATTCTGGCCAGGAAGCTGTTTGGAGTGCATGATGTACTTTTTGGAAATATTTATAAGAGAAAAAAAATCAAACTTTAGCATATGGAAAGAAGTATACAGCCAGGTCTGACCTATGAAAAATCAGAGAGGAACACAAAATTTAACTTTAGCACTTTGGGTATTCCCTTTGAGTGTTAATTTCCCTTTCCTGTATTCCCCATCTGGCCTGGGGATGCCTACTTTTTTTTTTGCCTTAATAATAAATTATCCCTGGGCGCCTGGGTGGCTCAGTTGGTTAAGCGACTTCCTTCGGCTCGGGTCATGATCCCGGGGTCCTGGGATCGAGTCCCACATCAGGCTCCCCCTGCTCTGCCGGGAGCCTGCTTCTCCCTCTGCCTCTGCCTACTACTCCCCCTGCTTGTGCTCTCTCTCTCTCTGTCAAATAAATAAATAAAATCTTTAAAAAAATAATAATAAATTATCCCTGTCTTTCCTTATCAATAAAATATATGTATCCATCAACAATTTTAATGGCTGCTTATTATTTCATTGTGTATGTTTTTACCAAACCCTAACTGATGGACATTTATACATTTATATACATTTACATATTTATTTATACTTCCAATTATCTGCTCTTCTTTGCAATGCTTTCTAAGCATTTTCACACATACAACTGTGTATCCTTATCAAATTTCTTAAAAGGATAATTTCCGGGGCGCCTGGGTGGCTCAGTCGTTAAGCGTCTGTCTTCGGCTCAGGTCATGATCCCAGGGTGCTGGGATTGAGCCCCGCATCGGGCTCTCTGCTCGGCGGGGAGCCTGCTTCTCCCTCTCCCACTCCCCCTGCTTGTGTTCCCTCTCTCGCTGTGTATCTGTCAAATAAATAAATAAGCTCTTTAAAAAAAAAAAGGATAATTTCCTTTGAGTGGAATTACTGCTAATTTACATAATCATCAAAATACATCAGGGCACCTTTTCCTCCAAACCTAGCCTGTACTGATCTTCAGAATATCTTTCACCAATTAGGGAGATGAAAAATAGTTTCTAATTCTTTTAATTTTTATTTTTTGATTATTGGTGATTTTAAATATCTTTCCATGATTTCTGTGAGTTCTATAGTTTTAGTTCTTACATTTAAGACCAATCTAATTTGAGTTAATTTTCATATGTGGTGTGAGGGAGGGCTATGACTTCTTTCCTTGGGGTGTGAATATCCAGTTGTCACAGCACCATTTCTTGGGAGGACTATTCTTTCTTCAGTGAGTTTTCTTAGCATCCTTGTTGAAAGTCAGTTGACTTTAAGTGTATGGGCTTATTTCAGGACACTCAATCCCATTCCGTCTTATGTCAGTACCATACTGTCTTTTTTTTTTTTTTTTTTTAAGTAATCTCTACACCCCATGTGGGGCTTAAACTCATGACCCGAGATCAAGAGTCACATGCTCGGTGTGCCTGGGTGGCTCAGTTGTTAAGCGTCTGCCTTCAGCTCAGGTCATGATCCCAGGGATCGAGCCCCCGCGTCGGCTCCCTGCTCAGCGGGAAGCCTGCTTCTCCCTCTCCCACTCCCCCTGCTTGTATTCCCTCTCTCGCTGTCTCTGTCAAATAAATAAATAAAATCTTAAAAAAAAAATAAAAGAGTCACATGCTCTACCAACTGAGCCAGCCAGGCGCCCCTACTGTGTTTTGATTATTGTAGCTTTGTAGTCAGTTTTGAAGTTGGAAAATATGAGTCCTTCAACTTTATTCTTTTTCAGGATTGTTTTAGCTATTCTTTTCATGATTTCATGGACTATTTCTATTTCTTTTTTGAAATGCCTATTAATATCTGCAACTAATTACTTATTTGATTTGTGAAAGGAGAAGTTTCTTCATCTCTTCTGGCTTTGGGGAATGGCATGAAATGAGATTGTGATGTGAGACCCAGCATAGGATGTTGGGTATCATCTGTCTTTTATTGACTGTCGCGTGAAAAAAATCTAGATCAGGCAAAATTGTGAACAGGAAAAAAAAATTAAACTTCATTTACTATCACGAGCAAGGCTCCCTTAAGACAAAGATGACTTGAATCAAACAGAAGAAGGCACATAGGGAGGCCTGGGTGGCTCAGTCAGTTAAGTGTCCGACTCTTGATTTCGCTCAGGTCATGATCTCACTATTCTGGAATTGAGCCCTGTGCCAAGCTCCACACTCGTCGGAGTATCTGCTTGAGGATTGTCTCTCTTCCTCTGCCTCTGCCCCTCCCCCTGCTCATGTGTGCTCTCGCTCTAAAATAAATAAATAAATAAATCTAAAAAAGAAGAAGAAGAAGACAGAATAACTAGAAACATAGGCTGCCTCAATCAGCTTACCAAACAGGAGCATGAATGTAGTCCAGGATGTGAGATGATCCACTGGTGGGTGGAACAGGAATATTAACATTTATTTTTAAATTAATTTTATTTCATTAAAAAGTCTATTTTTTGGGCATATGGTTTATAATGTTTATGATCTATGAATACAGTGATACCTGTGTGTATGCTGTAAGAAAAGTACCTCTAGGGGCGCCTGAGTGGCTCAGTTGGTTAAGCGACTGCCTTCGGCTCAGGTCATGATCCCGAAGTTCTGGGATCGAATCCCACATAGGGCTCCCTGCTCAGCGAGGAGCCTGCTTCTCCCTCTGACCCTCCCCCCTCTCATGTACTCTCTCTCTCTCTCTCATTCTCGCTCTCTCAAATAAATAAATAAAATCTTTAAAAAAAAAAAAGAAAATTACCTCTATTAGAAGTAGATGTTTAAAAACAATTGCTTTCCTGGTAATGGTGAAAAATAAAGAAAAATAGAGGCCACTGATCTAAATTCTGTCTCAGGCCATCTGGTGTTGGGCATTCTTACGCATTTCCTTTACTTCAGTGCATATCTCTGTACAGATTTAACTTCCCTGTAACTTGAACCTAGTTATTTGGCCATCCAATTTTAGTTCCTCTTGGTTAGGCAGGTCATGGAAGGTTGAACATTTTGGGTGGGTGCTAATCTCTGCCTTTGAAAGTTGCCCTTAGCTTCTTACTCATTGGCTGTGCATGCTCAGGACTCTGCTTAGGGCAGTCAGCACTTAGAAACAGAGCAACATACTTCTCCCATTCCTTCCTGCTCTCCTCATCACTCTAGCCTTTCCCAGGTCTTTGTTGTGTTTTTGGTCACTCTGTAATCTCAAAGCAATAGACCTTATTTTTGACTTCAATACCCATCAGAATGTATCTGGGCCTCATTCTCAAGAGGCCTAACCTGTTTACTGGTGAATCCTATACTAAAATAAAGCAACATAGTGGGAAGAATATTGGGTCTGGAGTCAGAAGGATGTCCTCTGGTGTCAGCTGATATTTCTGATCTTCCCAGTCCTTTTAGGCAAGAGACTGGAAAAGCATTTTCCCATTATTTAAATTTGTTAATGAAGTATTCCCATTATAAATAATCTTAAAAAAATGGCTTCTACACATGGATGGTTGTTGGGAGAGTTAGTTTTGACTACAGGGGAGGATACCTTTATTTGTATAAGACAGAACACATTACAACATTGTAACATTATGTTGTTATAGAATTATAATATCTTGTTATAATATTGTATCTAATGTGCGTTTAGCAAATTATTGGCAACTACACATCTTCTCCATCATCACTGGGCAGGGCTATTCCTGCCTTTTTTATGTGGGTAGAATGCTCTGTCCTATCAATTCCAAGCTCAGACTGCATATTTTTGAGATCATATCCTTTAATCTAGTAATTACATTCATAGAAATTTATCAGAGATTTTAAAACACTCCAAAATGTTAACAGTGATTATCTGTCAATTAGTGGGATGCAATTTTTTATTTTCTGTTATATCTTCAGAACTTAAAAGATTTTCTATGAGTAGAACTTTCAAATTAGAAAAACCCAAATATTATTAAAAATGATATTCTGAAAAACACAGCATGTAGAAATAACTGGCAGCAAGTCACCACTAAATAACACTATGAACCATTACATATGTATTGTAGATTCATTTGACAGCATCTAGGCTTTGCTACTTCCTACCTGTTTGACCTTGGACAAGAAACATTTCTATGTCTCACTTTTCTCAACTGTTTAATGGGGGTTTCCAACCGTAATAATTGAGCATCTACTATATGCCAGAAACTATTTAAAATGGTGGAGATAAAGCAGCCTTGCCCAAATAGACAAAAATCCTTGCCTTCTTAGAACTTACATTCTTCTACTTTATCATCTACTTTATTGTGTCTACAATGACACAAAGAAAATAATAAATATTAATTAGAATTACCATGATTATTATGAGCACTGTACTTTTTTTTTTTTAAATGGGAAAATGAGATCCTAGTAGCAAGTAACTGAATTAAAAAGAAAACATGTGAAAGACAAATGTTGGTAAGTCAGGACCTGCCTTTCATGGAGCTGTGTCAGAGACTAATGAATGATTTATACAAAGTCATTCTGTCATATTAAGTAACCCAATTGCCCACAAACTGGTACAGGATAGACACTTAGGTGGACAGTTCTTTTTCCTCTGGACATAACATGAACTCAGAGCACTATGGCGTTTCAATGGAAAGTCTCCCCATTGCTCAAGCCAGTGCCATGGGATCCTATAAAATCTATTCTGTCCACATTTCCTCTTACATACATTTTGAATTGCATATGTTTTATTTTATTATTATAGTATATATGTGGAACACCTCGGGGAGAGAAGCCTTTCAAGAGAAATGATGGCTCACAAAGTTGCCCTGTGGGAAAAAACAAAACAGAAATAAAAGTTGTCTTTGAAACACCTGTCAGCATGTATTTTCCTATGTGCCAGTTAGTGTTTTAGAGAATTCTCTTCAGAAACATGAGCATAAATATTTTTTTTTTGCAGGCTCAGAGGTCAATTTAAGTAGCTTGAAGTTCCTTGCATAATTATTTGTAAAAGATCGAAAGACGAAGATACAAAAACAAAGATAACTCATGTCCCTTTTCTTCCTCTTTACCAACTTTTCCAGTATGTAGCTTAATTGAAAATGCTGTTTTCAGGTTTTTTTTTCCTGACCCAAATCCTTTGAGAGTATGTTGTGCAATTTAAAGGCTATTATAAACCTTGGGGATCACGTTGTTATTATTTATAACAAGCTCTCATTGGTTGGGGGGTAAGGTCACTACTGCAGCTGAAGTAATCTTTTTCTTCTTCAGGAAAAAAATACCTAAGCTCTGCTGACAAGAAAATTAGATCATAAAGGAGAAAATGGGACAGTATGGTTTATTTTGTAAGCCGTACCTATTTAAGAGATACGTTGTTTAATAGGAATTTTACAGTGCTTCTGGCTATATCCCCTTCTGTCATATTTAGTGAGGAAGTTTACAAGGTAAAAAATTAAACACCTTCGGGTTTTGCCTCAGGCTCCATTTCTGTCTGGCATAGATCTCAGCAAAGGGCAACATTACTATTTTGTTTAGAGTTTTGTTTAAGACAAGGAACAAAGAGTTATTGAAAATACATCTTTGAACAAGGCTTAGCATCAGGAATGTGCATTTTATTATTTTTTTATTTTTTATTATTATTATTATTTTTTAAAGATTTTATTTATTTATTTGACAGAGAGTGAGAGAGAGCACAAGTAGGCAGAGAGGCAGGCAGAGGGAGAGGGAGAAGCAGACTCTCCACTGAGCAGGGAGCCCGTCGCGGGGCTCGATCCCAGGACCCTGGGATCATGACCTGAGCCGAAGGCAGCCGCTTAACCGGCTGAGCCACCCAGGCGCCCCTGGAATGTGCATTTTAAAAGGTGGAAATGAGATGTAATTTTGTTTGTGAACAAAATTAGTTGGCTTAGTGCCGAGGGCACTGACCAAGGATTCAGAGTTGCTAGAGTCTGAGTATAGCTTTGGCACTCACTAGCTGTGTGTCTTTGGGCAATTGGTTTACTTCTCTGGGCTTCAATATACTCATACATACAATGGAGGCATTAGGCTGCATCACTAGCTTTTAAATATTTCCAGTTACATTTGACATTATTAACCCATATACATATATACATATATGAATAGATATATAAACATAAAAATTTAGTAAAAGAATTATTCTTGCTCTTTATCTGATGCCCTGATATTTTCTAATCTAGTCCATTCCAGTCTCTTTCATTTAGAGGAAAATGTTGGTTCAGACTTACTGAGTTGATTTCACTCATAGATGGTTACAATCAGAGTTCCATAAACATTGGGCTGGATAGTGTTTAAGGTCTTTTTAGGTAAAAAGACTCTTAAGTAGAATAATGAGGGATTATGGAATTGCTCTTAAGAAAATACCTCTTCCCAGTGAATGAATAGCTCTTTCCTTTTATGGGACTCCTCAGCATATTTGAAATAATCAACTAGATTTTTCCAGATGAGAAGATTATTTTCTGCATCTTAGGTGTGGCGGGAGGTTTGTTAGCTTCTGGAATCCTGTGTATTAGTGGCTGCCTCCCTGGCCACCATCATAAAGTAGGTGGCATTTATTTGCAGACCCTCCCTCCTCCTTGGCAAGCCTCCTCCTTCAGATTCCTGCTTCACTGTAGGTCCAAGAGATGGACATGGTCACTCTATAATGCAGGTGAGCTTGGGTCAAGCATATCCTTGAGGAGCCAGCTAAGTTCCAAGCTTGTTGGTATTGGAGTATTTAGCAAACAAGAGACCAAACCTCATCTCTCTCTCTCACTTTTTTTAAAAAAGATTTTATTTATTTATTTGAGAGAAAGAGAGAGAGAGAGATTATGAGCAAGGGGAGAGGCAGAGGGAGAGGGAGAAGCAGGCTCCCCACTGAGCAGGGAGCCCAATGTGGGTCTTGATCCCAGGACCCCAAGATCATGACCTGAGCCAAAGGCAGACGCTTAACAGACTGAGCCACCCAGGTACCCCCTCTTTTTTTTTAAGTAGGCTCCCTGCCCAGCATGGAGCCCAATGTGGGGCTTGAACTCACGACCCTGAGATCAAGACCTGAGCTGAGATCAAGAGTCAAATTCTTAACCGACTGAGCCACCCAGGTGCCCCCGAAACTCATCTTTAATGCTTGAGGGCAAACTTGTCTGAAAACAAGAACCAGTTTCTCCAGGCAAGTCTCATTTCCTCCTAAGCCTTTCTGACTATTACTGTCTTTATTGTTCTCTCATTTTCCTGAATTCTTGGCGCATTTTAACCTATATCACTGCTTCTCAGGGTTCTAGAAGAATTAATGATAAAAGTATCCAATGAGATTGAGACATGATGTTAAAAGAGAGTGAATGGGTTTATTTATTCCTGTTGAACATTGTGAAACTCTGATGAGGGGATTTAGTATGCAGTTTACCATTCTTCTTTTTTTAATTTAATTTTATTATGTTATGTTAATCACCATTCATTACATCATTAGTTTTTGATGTAGTGTTCCATGATTCATTGTTTGCGTATAACACCCAGTGCTCCATTCAGTATGTGCCCTCTTTAATACCCATCACCAGACTAACCCATCCCCCCACCCCCCTCCCCTCTAGAACCCTCAGTTTGTTTCTCAGAGTCCATAGTCTCTCATGGTTCATCTCCCCCTCCAATTTCCCCCTCTTCATTTTTCCCTTCCCACTTTCTTTTTTTTTTTTTTTTTAACATATAATGTATTATTTGTTTCAGGGGTACAGGTCTGTGATTCATCAGTCTTATACAATTCACAGTGCTCACCATAGCACATACCCTCCCCAATGTCTATCACCCAGCCACCCCATCCCTCCCGCCCCCACCACTCCAGCAACCCTCAGTTTGTTTCCTGAGATTAAGAATTCCTCATATCAGTGAGACCATATGATACATATTTCTCTGATTGACTTATTTCGCTTCGCATAATACCCTCTAGTTCATCCATGTCATTGTCGTTGCAAATGGCAAGATTTCGTTTTTTTGATGGCTGCATAATATTCCAGTGTGTGTGTGTGTGTGTGTGTGTGTGTGTGTGTGTGTGTGTGTACCACATCTTCTTTATCTATTCATCTGTTGATGGACATCTTGGCTCTTTCCATAGTTTGGCTATTGTGGACATTGCTGCTATAAACATCGGGGTGCACGTACCCCTTCGGATCACTACATTTGTATCTTTGGAGTAAATACCCAGTAGTGCAATTGCTGGGTTGTATGGTAGCTCTTCTCACCCGACCATGAAACCCTTCAGTCTACTCTAGACAGGAAGCCCAGTGAGGGTAGGGAGCTTACTGGTTTTCTCTTGGGTGTTGAGTTGATAAGTTCTTTATAGATCTTGGATACCAGACCTTTATCTGTTATGTCACTTGCAAATACCTTCTCCCATTTTGTAGGTTGCCTTTTAGTTTTGTTGACTGTTTCCTTTGCCATGCAGAGGATTTTTATCTTGATGAAGTCCCAATAGTTCATTTTTGCTTTTGTTTCCTTTGCCTTTAGAAACATGTCTTGCAAGAAGTTGCTGTGGCTGAGGTCGAAGAGGTTACTGCCTGTGTTCTTCTCTAGGATTTTGATGGATTCCTTTCTCACATTGAGGTCTTTCAACCATTTTTGAGTTTATCTTTGTGTATGGTGTAAGAGAACGGTCCAGTTTCATTCTTCTGCATGTGGGTGTCCAATTTTCCCAGCACCATTTATTGAAGAGACTGTCTTTTTTCCATTGGACATTCTTTACTGCTTTTTCGAAGATTAGTTGACCACAGAGTTGAGGGTCCATTTCTGGGCTCTCTATTCTGTTCCACTGATCTATGTGTCTGTTTTTGTGTCAGTACCATACTGTCTTGATGATGACAGCTTTGTAATAAAAGCTTGAAGTCTGGAACTGTGATGCCACCAGCTTTGCTTTTCTTTTTCAACATTCCTCTGGCTATTCAGGGTCTTTTCTGGTTCCATACAAATTTTAGGATTGTTTGTTCCATCTCTGTGAAAAATGCCAATGATATTTTGATAAGGATGGCATTGAAAGTGTAGATACATGCTCTGGGCAGCATAGTCATTTTAACAATGTTTATTCTTCCAATCCATGAGCATGGAATGTTTTTCCATCTCTTTGTGTCTTCCTCAATTTCTTTCATAAGTGTTCTTTTTTTTTTTAAAGATTTATTTATTTATTTATTTGAGAGAGCGAGAATGAGAGAGAGAGAGAATACATGAGAGGGGGGAGAGTTAGAGGGAGAAGCAGGCTCCTCGCTGAGCAGGGAGCCCGACGCGGGACTCGATCCTGGGACTCCAGGATCATGACCTGAGCCAAAGGCAGTCGCTTAACCAATTGAGACATCCAGGCGCCCTCTTTTATAAGTGTTCTGCTCTAGAGTACAGGTCCTTTACCTCTTTGGTTAGGTTTATTCCTAGGTATCTTATGGCTTTTGGTGCAATTGTAAATGGGATCGATTCCTTAATTTCTCTTTCTTCGGTCACATTGTTAGTGTATAGAAATGCAACTGATTTCTGTGCATTGAATGATTTTGTATCCTGCCTCATTGCTGAATTGCTGTATGAATTCTAGCCATTTTGGGGTGGAGTCTTTGGGGTTTTCCACATAAAGTATCATGTCATCTGTGAACAGTGAGAGTTTGATTTCTTCTTTGCCAATTTGAATGCCTTTTGTTTCTTTTTGTGGTCTGATTGCTGAGGCTAGGACTTCTAGTACTATGTTGAACAATGATGGTGTGAGTGGCCATCCTTGTCGTGCTCTTGATTTAAGGGAAAAGCTCTCGGTTTTTCCCCATTGAGAATGACACTTGCTGTGGGCTTTTTGTAGATGGCTTTTATGATATTGAGGTATGTTCCCTCTATCCCTACACTTTGAGGAGTTTTAATCAAGAAAGGATGCTGTATTTTGTCAAATGCTTTTTCTGCATCAATTGAGAGTATCATATGGTTCTTGTCTTTTCTTTTATTAATATGATCCATCATGTTGATTGATTTGCAAATGTTGAATCACCCTTGCATCCCAGGAATAAATCCAAATAGGAATTAAAAATGAAATCAGCATGTTGACTTCTCTGCTTAGGCTTTGTCAGGAGGAGTGGTGTGCATCATTGTTGGATGTGAGGATTGCGTAATAATTATAATCATAATAATAGTAACAATGCTTAATTTGCATAGTAAGTTACAAACTGACAGATTGTGTATATGGACATTATTTATGTATGTAAATATATATACATATATATTTATGTAGTAATTATTTAAACCATCTATGAAATAGGTATTATTCTTATTTTAGTAGTGAACAAATCAAGGCTCATTTAATGTGACTTGCCCATCAAATGCATCTAGGAGGTGGAAGAGTTGGGATATCATCTGTTTTAGTCAAATCTTTGGCTGATGTTGCTGCCCAAGTATGAATTACTCTTTTTTTCTTAGTTTTTGGCAAACATTTTAGAGAAGTATAACACGTAGAAATAAAATACTCATATGATGGATTTTCACAAATTGACCACAGGCATGAAAGCAGCACCTAGAACATGTCCAGTTCCTCAGAGGTCCCTCTCATGCTCCATTCCAGGTATTGGGTCTCCCCACCTTGGCCACTAAAGAAAACCATTGTCCTGTCTTTTGACACCAAATATTACCTTTTTGTCTTTTCAAACATTATAGAATTGAAACCATAAACTATGTACTTCCTTGTATGTATTTTTTAAGATTTATTTATTTGAGAGAGATTGGGGGAAGAGGGGCAGAGGGAAAGGGAGAGAGAGAATCCTCAAGCAGACTCCCTGCTGAGTGTAGAGCCGGGTGCAGGGCTCCATCCCAGGACCCTGAGATCATGACCTGAGCCGAGATCAAGAGTGAGCCGCTTAACAAACTGAGCCACCCATGTGCCTGCCTTGTATGTATTTTTTTCAAAAGGAAGTATTAGGAACTTATAAATATTTCTTTAGTGGAACGTACGTATTATTTCAGATGATTTTAATTGATTCCCTTTGATGAGCTGTTTTGTTCTCCCCTGATGAGTTGAGAAGGCTGGCTTTGAGATGAAGATGAATACACTTCTGTCAAAGGGAAGTTATGCTTGATTTGGAGCTCTGTTTGAACAGGTCAATTAATCAGATCGTAGTGTTAAAATATTGCCACTTTCAGGAATCATTGCAGGTGGTATTAAATTATAGAGTCTAGTCTTGATGTTTATGAATAACTCATAATAAATAAATAGACTTAGCATTTTTACAGAGTGACTAATAGAGTTCGACTTATTTCTGTGGGCTGATTTAATGTGTTCAATCACCTGCCACAAATGAGTTCCAGGAAGACATCGCCAGCCAACAAAGGCAAGAGGAGGCATTTCTGTTAGGGGAGGATTGGGTCTTGCTCTTGGTGGATAAAATCTGCGGACCTTTTACATAAACCACGTGGGTCTTATCAACCTGGAGAATTTCTTCTGGTCAGTTGGCTCTAGCAACTAGACAATTTGGTTTCCTAATGTACCTAGAGAGCTACCACTAATGTTTGAGAGGAAGCTACAATGGACTGGCTCTCAGTGCCTTAGCTTTTACATCTGTGAAATGGGGATGATGATTAGACCTGCCTCATAGTATTGTTGTGAGGATTAAATGAGATAATACAAGTAAAGCATTCATAATAATATCTGGTAAATCGTAGGCACTCAGTCAGTGTTAGCTAGCAGAGATAGGCTAATGTATGAGTGGGGTATATGGCAACCTCCATGGTGTTTTCTGAGGGGCTCTAAGAGATTTCCATCTACAAAAAGTTTGTGGTTTTGTGAAATGTCAGGGCAACACGTCAGAGGGCAACAATGTCAGACCAACCCATTGCCACTCACTCAATCTCTTCCAATATGTCTACTACTTCCTCCTAGGCCCCCTCATGATTCTGTTCCCTTGTAGAGGCTGCTGGTGCAGACTGTCTATTTGCAGTCTAGATACATGACACCGAGCTCCACAACCCACATCCAATTGCCAATGAGGTAATTTCAACTGAATATCCTATGGCCACCTTAGTCTGGACATGTTCAGATGTGACTTCACCATCTTCTCCCCTTCATCTGGATTAATTAATTAATTAAATGACTCACTCAGACACTGGTCATGATTATACTAAATGCTGGTATTACGTCAGCACCGGGAATACCATGACAGACACCGTAGAGTTGGTCCCTGTCCTCATGGAGCTGATAAACCAGTGGAGCGTTCAGACAGGAAAAGAGCCTGGTCACACCACGTGGTCGGTGCTGTGACGGGCAGTGCATGGTGCTCTGGGAGTATACAGAGGAGGATTCATTAATCCAGACCTGAGCAGTCAGGAGGACTTCTGAGAGGAAGTCACAGCTAAGAAATGACCTGAATGAAGTTAGCTTCAAAGCGAAGCAGGGCAGGTAATCACTAGTGCAGGTTGAAACCTAGACCTGTGTTAGTATTATTGCTTTAGCCCTCATTTCCCACGTATATCACAAAAACCTGTTGAGTCGTATACATATGCGGTGTGTGTGTGTGTATGTGTATCAATAAGAACGGTAACATTTACAGATGTGTAACACATGCCACACAATTTCTTAGCCTTTTTTTGGGGGGGGGGGTTATTTATTTGAGAGAGTGAGCAGGGGCAGGAGCAGAGGGAGAGGGACAAGCATATTCCCCGCTGGGCACAGAGCCTGACACAGGGCTCGATCCCACGACCCCAAGATCATGACCTGAGCAGAAATCAACAGCCTGATGCTCAACCGACTGAGCCACCCAGGCGCCCCCAGTTTCTTAGTATTTGACATATTTAGAATTCATCACAACCCAAGGAGGTCAATCTTACATTGTTCTTCTTTTATAGGTTTAAAAACGGAGGCACAAAGATGTTGAATAACTACTCCATTGAGCACTGCAAGTAAATGGCAGGACTAGGATTCATTCCTGGGATGTGCTCTAGCGCTCGTTTTTCTCAGCCACTGTGTTGTGTTGGTGCCGCTTCTCCAGCGCAGCCCCCGCCCCCTCCCCCTCAGTCCTGGTGTTTTCCTACGGGCCTTCCTCCCTCGTGCCTGGCCTTCCAGTGATTCCATCTGTCCTCATCCTTACTATTTGCAAACAGCCTCCCACACCGTTCTTAGGGTAATCTTTCTAAACTGGGACTCTGATCCTATAAACCCTTCCCTGCTGACCTTCTGTACTCTTCCCTCGCAGCATGCAGAGTTGAATTTGGAGCTCTTATCTTGCCATGTCGGACCCGCTGGGGGCCACGGGCCCCTGGCTCCCACTCCTGCAGCGTGGCTCACCAATGCCCAGTTGAACTCCAAGGTTTCTCCAAGGTGACAGTGGGTTTCTCACATCCCTGAATCAGCACAGCATTGCCCCTTCCTTCATTGGCCAAGTCCCTCTCCTCTTTTTGTCGTACTGGTTCTTCCCTAGTCCCCACCCCCTTCCGAGTCCGGGTGACGGGGCTGCACTCCGTGTTCTCACACCACACATCTCCCCTCACCCCTGCAAGCCTCTCCATATTGTGGCACCGCCTCCACTCCAACGAACTTTCCATTTCCTGTCTTTCTGCTCTAGACTCTGAACTGTGTGGGCAAGGGCTGTTCTTATTTATTTTAACATCTCCTGTCCATTGCCGGGCCCAGATTGATGAATGAATAAGTAAAAGGATGTCATACACAGAGAAGGGCCCTGGAGCAAGGGATCTGAGAACGGATGGGGCTTACTTAATGGAGGAGCGGGGCATGGAAATAGCAAATCAGGGGGCACTTTGCTAGCAGTTGGAGGAATTTAATAGAGGCTAAGACACAATTATGTACCAGGGGAGGGAGTGACCGAGGGACATAAAGAGAGGGACTGTGTTGCTGACATCTCAGTGTTCCCGTGGACAGCCATCACTTTTCTTATTCTTTTATCCAGTATGCCCCCGGCATCATCCAAGGTGGTTAACAATTAAAAAAATCAGTCCCAGTATTTTCCCTCCCTCCTTCCCTCCCTTCTTTCCTTCTTTTCTTCCTTCCTTCCTTCCTTCTTTCCTTTTCATTCCTTCCTTCTTTCTTTTATTAAAATGGCCTTTTCAAATTATAAAATTACTCTATATATGCTTTGTGGAAAGTAAAAACCTCAGGTTAAGCCAAAGTTTGACCAGTGTTATTGTATTAGTTTCCTAGGGCTGCTCTAAGAAAGTACCATACACCAGGTGCCTTAAAACACTAGACATTTATTTTCTCACTGTTCTGGAGGCTACAGGTCCAAAATCCACATGGGGGCAGGATGTTCCTCTGAAACCAGTAGGGGAGAATCTTTCTTTGCTTCTTCCAGCTTCTGGTGGTTGTTGCTGGTCCATGGCGTTCGGTGGCCTGCAGCCACCCCCTCTGATCTCTGAGGCCATCCTTGTATGACACTTGTCCTGTGTGTTTGAGTCTTCACGTGGCCATCTCTCCTCTGTGCCCCTCTCTTCTTATAAAGACAGCAGCATACTGGATTAAGGACCCACCTGCTCCAATATGACTTCTTAACTAATTACATCCTCAATGACCCTATTTCCAAATATGGTCACATTCTGAAGTACCGGGGGGAGGGGGTTAGGACTTCAACATATCTTTCTGGGGGACACTATGATTCAACTTATAACAACTATACTCCTACCGCTCAGACGTGACCACGGATAACACTTTATATTTTCTGCATCTTTAAAAAAATCCATCTGTATATATATGCAGTTTTTAACCAAAATGAGATGATACTATATAGATGCTGTTTTGTACCTGCTTTTTTTTAAAAGCTAATGATTTAAAGTGATGAACTAATTAGCTTTCATTATCTGATTTCTTTTGTTTCACTTTGCATCTCTTGTTTTCAGGCTTATTTACTGTGATTTTTAGCCGTTATGTCTGAAATGTGATCCTATAACACTTTTTTGAATTCTCAGCATATTTTCTGATTATTAGGGAAACTTGCTGTGTTCCCTGTGGGGATAAAAAAGAAAAAAGAAACAGATTTAAAGGCCTCATTGCATTATGCATAATCCAGGTAAGCATGTCTTCTGGATGTTTCTGCTCTAATTGACATTCAGAAATTGAAGGCCAAACTGAGCCCCCACCCTCCACCCCAGTGGAGGAAGGCTGAGGTCAAGTGTGACCCTCGTTTGAATCTCTCTGATTAGATTCAGTGAGCTGTGTGCCTAATGAAAAGTTTCATCTAAAGGCTCATTTGTTCAGAGGAACTTTTTCTTAACCCTTCTTTCCTCTACGTAATGCAAAAGTCTGCAAGGAAAATGCAAAAGAAGGAAGCTTTGCTGCTTAAACATAATCCAGATAATCATGCCAGTGGACTATAATAAAATGAGACATATTAGGGAAGAAGATATTATCTAATCTTTATTTTCCATCTCTCTCTCTCTTCCCTTTTCCCTTTTGCAGCTGACCCTGGTGCTTTTCAGAAGTAAGAACTTGTTTTCTGCTTAAATAAAAAGAATGCATAATGTTTGTGACGGCACTAATGACCGAATGTGAGCTGTCCAGCAGGGCTCATAGAAAATGGATCCCCCATTGATTAGGTGTGGAATCCCTCTGAGACAAGTTCAGCTCTGAATATTTTATAGAGAGAAGGTGACCATCACCTATGTGGGAGGTTTTTATGGGATATTAGGAATACACTTCCTGCCCACAAATATTTTTTCCTACTGACCCATCAAAATGCCTGACATTATGACATTATGAACTTCTTGTGGCAATGTCATCGAAGGACAGGCTTAAACACAAAGGTTATCTGAACTTGGTATATACACAAAGCCGTTGTCCTCAGTCATATACTAACTGTGAGCCTGGGACCATCAGAGACAGCTAATGCAGAACAGAATGCAGGAGTGTTGAGCTTTGTTAGAGGATGAAAACCAAGAACACGTGGGCGTTTACACCTGACAGTGGTACAGATGAGGGGGTGTCATAAGGGAGGCAGGAGTAGAGGGGCTTAGGATGGAAGTAAGAGGGAGGATGTGGCTACCGGAAGTATAGCTACTGATGACAAAGGGCAGCCCACCTTTTGGAATCAGACTACTTGGGTTCAAATCCGAGTTCTGCCACTTACAAAATGGAGACTTGGGTCAATTTATGGTCTCAGTTTCTTTTTCTGTAAAGTGGGGGTAAGAGCAGAATTATCTCAGAGGGTGGATGTGAGGATTAAATAAAAGAATGAATGTAGTATGCTAAACATGGAGCTTGGGACATAGTAAATGTTCAATAAATATTAGCTCCTATTATTAGTTATGGTAACATATTAGAGGAAATGTGTTCAACACTAGCCAAGGAACTTGAATCTAATCCCTCCCAGGCTCATTCCATGAGGTGTGGGCCCAGCAGGCCTCTAACTTGCAAGGCCAGGAATCTTCAGTGGAGATCCATAAATGCAAGGTCCAAGATGGGATTTGGATACAAGTGATTTAATGAGGGAGAACCCTTCAGGAAAGAACATCTGGGGGAAGGAGGAGAGCAGGATAGGAAGGGGAAGGGCCCCCCGTGAAGATGTGGTCTAAGGCAAAGTCTAGTCTTGGCATGGTCATGGCGGGGGAGAGGGCCAGGAAAATAAATCAAGTTGTACACCACAATTGTTCCTTCTTGAGGTCCATAGGTTGGCCTTATTTACTCCCTGAATCAGTAGTCACTGGCTTTGGACTGCCCCCCTCTCCTTTCCCTTTCACCACTTAGGTGAATGGGGCTCTTATTCCTGGGTAGTTATCCAGAGGAAGCTTTTAGTTTCTAAAATTGTCAGCAGCTAGGATGGGTCTATCAGCCCAGCACAGGTATAGCAGATGATATCAGGGATACCCGGGTATCGTGGGTATACCCAGACAACCTGGGTGGGGTGCCAACAAAAAATAACTACACCAGAAAAATCAAGTAGATAAGCCCAGAACAGGGTCAGTCTGGGAGAAGTATTGACTTGAGATGACTTGGAGAGATCTACTGTCATGTGGAATGCCAGCCTAATCAGGAAAAATATTCATATTCATTGAATCCAAGAGTCAAGATGAAGTATAATGAAAGAAAAAATTGGGAAGGTATTGCTAAATCATAAAGTTGTGAAAATCTGACGAGGCCAGGTCAGGATTGAGGGCTGGAATCGAATATACTCCTTCATCTCTCAGCGTATAGGCACCGATCTACAGTCTTAAGGAAGTGTGACTATGGGACATGGAAGGAGGCGGTGACCCGATAATGTGACTTTCAGGATATGCTGCAGGGCAGGGGGGAGTTGCTTAAAAGACAGACTGACATCTCACCTAACCAGTGGTTGATCTAACCTGAGAACTGGTGGAGCCAGCCTGTAATGGTAGCAGGGTTTTAGGGGCAAGGGGTGCATAAACCAGATTTCCAGTTCTACTTCGGCAGCGCACCCCATGGCTGCTCCTCTTTACCCCTGTGGAACATGGGCTTCTCACCCATAAAAATGAGGATGTCCTCTCCGGATCTAAAACTTGATTCCTTTTTGTTGACCCTCAAGCCAGATACCACGTGTGGTTTTCACCCAAATTAGATGTGACACTCTCGATATGCATCACCAGTGTTGAATGATGGGTTTATTGCTTATTTTTTTGTGTGTCACTTTGAAAAATCAATGAAAATCTTTGGAAAATTGGTTTTAGTATTATTTTTTTAAGTTAGCTTAATTTTTTTTTTTTTTTTTAAGGCAGGCTTCATGCCCAGCATGGTGCCCGAAGCAGGGCTTGAACTCACAATCTTGAGATCAAGACCTGGACATTCAACCGATGGAGCCACCCAGGCACCCCTAAGTTAACTTACATTTTTTTAAAAAAGTAAACTCTATACCCAACATGGGGCTCAAACTCATCCCCCGAGATAAGAGTTGCATGTTCTTTTTATTTTTTTTATTTTTATTTTTTAAAGATTTTGTTTATTTATTTGACAGAGAGAGATACACAGCGAGAGAGAGAACACAAGCAGGGGGAGTGGGAGAGGGAGAAGCAGGCTTCCCGCAGAGCAGGGAGCCCGATGCGGGGCTCGATCCCAGGACTCCGGGATCATGACCTGAGCCGAAGGCAGACGCTTAACGACTGAGCCACCCAGGCGCCACCTCTTTTTTTTTTTTTAAAGATTTCTTTTTAATTTATTTATTTGACAGAGAGACAGCGAGAGAGGGAACACAAGCAGGGGGAGTGGGAGAGAGAGAAGCAGGCTCCCCACTGAGCAGGGAGCCCATTGAGGGGCTCGATCCCAGGACCCCATGATCATGACCTGAGCCGAAGGCAGATGCGTAACGACTGAACCACCCAGGCACCCCAAGAGTTGCATGTTCTACCAACTGAGCCAGTCAGGTGCCCCTGGAAGACTGGTTTTAAATCACACTTAGAGAGCACATGTTTTGGTAGAGATGGATGGTTATGGTGTGGAAGCATTCTAAGTCGGGGAGTGAGAACCTATGAGGCCTACTTGTCGATTGTCTTTGGGGCAGGCCTGGTTATCACCACTCTAGACTGGTAAGAACCACATCCCCCAAAAGTGTAGGTAGAGAGGGCTCCTTGATGGGGTTCTTGAGGATTTGGAGCAAAAGGGTGACCCCAAGTGGTGAGTTTTGGTCCAGCAACACAGTTCTGGAAGTAGTCTGGTACCTTAGTGGACATCCAGTACCTGCGCTGATTTGTAGGATCTCTGGTGTTGCCTTGCTCATTTAAAATTCTACTTTTAAGGGGATGATGTCTCCTTGGTTCTCTCTCTGTTCACAGTATAGGATAGCAGAACCTATCCACCTGAATTGGCTTAGCCTCACCTATGATAATTGAAAAGTAGCACCTGGATATCATGGTCTAAATGATGTGCTAATACTCTCTGAGTAGCTATTCAGAGTGACCCAGGGAAACTCCAAAAGAGACATTCAGATGACAATCTTGAGCTGATGCCCTCTGGTATTCCTGGATGAAAATGTTTTCTTTGAGCTTATAGCAGTAAAGGGTAAGTCACATATAGGTTAGAGTATTTTCTTAATCCCCTACTGTACCTGAACTCTTCTTCAGTCATGGGCTTAGTACCATGCATATGTCATTTAAAATTTTTTTTTATCTATCATAGCTATATGTTTGGAAAATGTTTGCAAGTCACTGAGCCATATGGATTTCTTGATTGAGTTGACCTTTGAGGGTTAAGAGAATTCTTCCCTGAGAGAGCTGGGGCTAAGCATACATGAGTCCAGCTCTCACTAGCTCCAGTAAGTGAAAAACAGATCTTTTATTTTCCACTTACTATTGCAAAAAGTTTCTGGGCCTGGATGTTAGGGCTGGGTGAGCTGTTCTATCCATAAAAATGTACTGAGAGTCTATTATCACTTGCTTAAACGGGAGGAAGTCAATCAAGTTCCACTTACATAACAAGTATAATTTAGATTAGAATTTTAAGGAAGAAGAACTTAGATCACTGTACAAATTGGGTGTTTTACACTACACAGTATATAGCCTGCCTATATCTGAGTGAAAACGATGGCCTATTTATCTCCATGCTCTGTGAGTTTTTCCACGCTCTGACACTCTGATGTGAGGCTCATCTATTAAATCACTTTCTCTATCTCATTAAGGCTGTGGCTTTCAATTCATTTTTGCTCCAAGACTGACCTAAAAAAGACCTCTGTCTTCCAAACTACCATGAACTTCTCCTCAACTCTTAGGCTTTAGGTTTGGGAGAGCAAACACAATTCAAGCTTGGTCTTCCAGTGTGCTTTGTTTCATGCACCCCAGAGCCTGGGCGGGGCACCCCTGCTTTCAAAACAACTTCCTCCACAGTGAAGGTGCTGTTGCTTCTTAGCTCAATCAATAATAGAGCATTCAAAAAAAAAAAAAAAAACAGGTGAGCTTAATTTTTTTGTCATCCTAATGAGGGGGAAGTAGAATTTATAGAAAAGAAGATAAACTAGGGATGGTTTTCTTTATAAAATAATTTAATAAGAGATTCCTTTTAATCACAACCACGAATGTATATACTTGATTGGTACGTTAGCTAGACTTTTACAAAAAAAGCTATACACTCCCACCAGTAAGAGGATCCCATTAGTACTCTGAACAGAACTTCTGTTGTCACTGTTTAGTAAAGGCATAAATGTCACAAATGAAATCATCAAGTGATTTGTTAATTTTTAGTGGGAGACCAATGGCTTACTATTGCCTCCCTTGGAAAGCCGCAAACACCCCCAGAAGAAAAACTCAACACAGGAAGTATTTTTAGCTACTTAAACAGACTCTGTAAAATGTCAGTGGACCTGTTAAACGACTGTCAGAAGCCTGACTACATATATCGACTTGAATTGAGAGAAAAAGAAACTAAGAAACTTCTAAGGCAGGACCAAAGTTAATCATGGTTTGACACCTGGGTTAGTCCCTCACACTCCAAAAGGGTATGGCCTGTGATGATGGTGTGAATGTTGCTGACTCTTCATTACTCATTTCTGATGGTTTTGAACATGAATCCTGGTGGTTTTGTGGACTATAGCAGAACTTGAACTGGAAGATGGAACGGGCTCTTTTACCCATGGCTTAGAGCATTAGAATTTCCATTTCACATGAAAATGTGCTCACGTAGAGAGCCTGGCTCTTAGAGTATGTTAGAACTGGAAAGTTTCCAATACTCAGAGGAGAAAATTGAGACCCAGAGAGTAACCAGTTTATTGAAAAGTCTGATATAGGAAGGGGATGGCGATGCCATTGTTCAGTTTTTCTCTAGTCATTGCCTTTAGCCCTACTCAGTTGAATCTCCTTTTTCCATCCCTCTGTGATGTTTCCGGCTTTTCCCACAGCTTTCCAGCCACTTTCAGTTATTAGCAACTTTAGTCCAGTCTGCGACAATTTAAACCGATCTTAACACAATTTAACTGCTCGTCTTGGCCCCTCCTGGCATGGGCCAGGCTTGGTTCTGAAGGACTTGAGAAGGGGAGAGAGAGCATGGTCAACTGTTGCACGCTTTCTCCCTGCTCCCTCTGCTGTGGGTCTAGCTCCTCTGGGGTTAGAGATGGCAGGAGGGAATAGGAAACAAATTATTTTGTTTACTTAACCAGTTAGGGGAGTGCAGTCTTGTGTTGGGCGTTGGCTCAATACGGTCCCTGTGGTCCATGTCTACATGCTGGCTCCCTCAGGGCAAATGTGTGAGTTCTTTGGAGGATTTAGTGAGATTTTGTGAATCTGGCTGTGGATTGTCCAGCACCCAAGGCTGGTAGTCTACTCTGTAGATGTTTTTGTGGAGTTCTGCCTGATGCCCAGCCCTCTTGGGTAGAGTACTGACAAGGTTGCTTAAACTGACGCCCCTGAGGCACCCCTTTGCACACAGTGCCCAAGGACGCTCATCATCCTTGTCCTTCTAGACCTTGGGAGTGCTGATTGCTCTGTAGCAAATTTGTCCCTGTTCTGCGATCTCAAATGCTGGGCTTATCAACCAGTCTGTTGCCTAAGCAGATGTCCAAGCTGGAACCAGTGCCAGCCTCCCTTTCTGGAAAGTCCTGCCTGCTCCTCCCTGTTCTAGCACTCCTTATGAGGCCAGTAACGCATGACTCCTTGGATTTTCCTCTTCCCACCTCCCACCCTGTTGGGAGGTATACTGGAGGCGGAGGACTAATGCAAACCCAGCTCGCAGTTAGGAGCTGTAAGGAACAAAACGATGGACAGGAAGTCGAAGTGTACTGTTGCCAAAGGGAGTTACAATTTCTTAGCTGTGGAGATGGTCTTGATCAAAGCTTGTGCCGGATCTTGCTGCTGCATCTGTCTCAGAGGCCAGATTTTCCTGTTCTTCTCAGTAGTTTATTCCCCTTGGTAATAAATGCACTGCAGTAATGAACAAACTGTAATGAACTGTGTTGGCAAATGGCATGGCTTGTGACTGTCCCACTTGCAGTTTCCTCCATTCAATGTGATGCTACTCTAATCACTTGTGAAGCTTTACTCTTGCTTGGAAAGAGAAATTGTAATACCTCGTTGAATTTGTACCCATAAAACTATACCAGATAGCACATTTTCTCAAGCACTTTTTAATCATTTGCCAAGAACATAAGATTTAAAGTAGTCTCGAGCTTCCAGGCCAAAAAAAAAAAAAAGAGCTAGTATTTAGGTTAGGTTTACTATCATTTTCATGGATCCTTATTAAGAGTTTTGCAAATAAGATGATGTATTTACATCCAACAGAAATGTTCAGTGGCTTGATCTATTGATCAAATATTATTATAACAACAGCTGTGAAACATCTTGAAATGTAGAGCTTCTGATTGGAATTTATACAAAATTTCATGGTCTTTCAAACTTATTTTTAATTTTAAAGCAGCCTTTTCTTTTTCTTTTAAATAATTTTCACTAAAGCCCAAACTGAAAAAAAACACAAAAGTATTAGTGTCAGATAATGTCATTGTTTAAATTAGGCTCTACCATTTACTACTACATCATTAACCTGGCTACATAACTTAACCTCTCCAGGCATGTTACCTCATCTATAAAATGGGGTAGTAATCTCTAACTCATAGAACGGCCTTGACAATTATTTGAGAATATGTGAGATGCTTGGAATAGAGCCCTGCACACTGCAAACGCTCAGACATTCCACTATCGTCATCATTGACTCTTGTGGTGGATTGATCCTACTTCTGGCCTCTGTTCCTCCCCTCCTTGTATCTTTGCCCTTTGCTACATGACTTTGCAGACCCTTCACCCCAGAGGTGGAGTCCATTTCCCCACCTTCCATCTGAGTTCAGTTGTGTGACTGGCCTTGGCAAATGGAATGTTCATGGAAGCTTGAGAAAGCACATACTATGTTTTTGTGGTCTCTCTTGATTCTCTGTCCCCCAGCCCGGCACTGTCCATGAGAATTGCTGGGGGACAGTACATGAAAGGGGTTCAGGTGGCTCCAGTCATCCCAGAGGAGCCATTCTGGAATGGCTCAAGGGCAGCTGACGGTCAGGCATGGGAGTTAGTCCAGCTGGGACCAGTTGACATCACTGACCAGCACACTTGTCAGCTATACCAATGCTGATTGTTTTAAGCCACGGTGTTTCGGGGTGGTTCGTGCAGCGTCATTATTGTGGCAACAGGTAACGGAGACAGATTTATCTAAAACTTAGAAAGGGATCATTGTCCACAGAAGCTCTTCACCAAAGACTGGAACCCCAGTCCTGTGAGATGCTCTGTGAAGGGTCCGATCATCAACAGACTGTGCTAAGCATATAGGAAGTACGCACGAATGTGCATATGAAAGACCTGGAAAATAACTCCAGGAAAAAGGCTTTCTTTAATTCATTATTTCCTAAATGAATAAGCCACAGCAATATTTTGCCCAACATCAGTGGACCTTATTATGTTCTACAGTGTACGTGCTGGAGAAAGGTACTTATGCATGGTAATGTGACTGATTTTTAAGCAAACACAATGAAACATGAATCCAAATATAATTTTTCCCATTTGGAAGAGGTCACCTTAGGAGACTGTTCATTTATTCCTGTGATGTTGTTCTAAATCTTAAAATGCCTCAATGATTTTTGGAAACTTTTCTTTCGGTATTCCCTTTAGAGCCAAAGCCACAGAGGAAAATCAATCTTATTACTTTGTAATCACACCTAGTTTCTCACCCAAAAGAGTGTCTGTGAACTTGGTCACCCAGCTCATTCACCAGACTTGGTACTGGATAAAATTGTCCTGAAAAGTAATAAATAAAACCTCAGAAGATGAAGAGTTTCCAAGGGTGAAGATGCTCATATTGAAGGTAAATTAGCCTCCCGCCTGTTCTAAGGTGAAGGGTTTTTGAGCCAAGATGTTGGGTGGGATTGACTGCTCTGAGCCACCACATTAAAAGAAGTCTTTGTCCTTAGGTTCTCTGTCCCCTCAGCTGTCTCTGTACAACTCCTTCCATCATTTTCCTGGTTCTTGGCTTTAAACAGTTCATAGCTTTGTCCCATGCTTGGTGTTGGTCTAGGCTACCCTCCCAGGTTGGTGCAATCCCTTGGCTTCTGTCCTGTGCATGCATCCTACTTGCTTTCTTGTTTGGTCTTCTGCCTGCTAAAGTCCTTGACTACGATTTTTGGGTTTCTGTTGAAATTTCTCAGCTGTTATCCCTGGGTGTCCTGACTCAATTCATTCCTGTGATGTTGTTCTAAATCTTAATCCTGTTTTTACCTTGGTCGAACATCTCTAGTGCCTCCAACATGGCCTCTCTCTCTGTTCCCAACTGGCACTGGTGTCGAAGTTACAGAAAGGATGCCCCTCACTAAGATTCTCCACTGTTGCCATTTTTGCCACTTTGATTTATCATTCTTGCTGACACCAATGTGGAGGGTGGGCAGACAGCTGATAGGGAGATGAGACATGTGGCTATGGCAGAGCTGAGATGATGAGTGTCTGGACCAAATCAGGGCAATGGGGAATAAGGAGGAGGGTCTAGATGAGAAACTCTTGTGAAGACAGATAATAGGAATTAGCCTTTCATGACATGGCCATAGGCAAAAAGGAAGAAAATATATATGACTTCCAAGTTTCTTTATGGACAACTGGTTAAAAATTTTTGCTGAGACTGAGGATCAGAATGTTTGAAGGACAGAGCTTCAGTGTATATATGTATATAGTTTTTTTTTTTTTTTTTTTAAAGATTTTATTTATTTATTTGTCAGGGAGAGACACAGTGAGAGAGGGAACACAAGCAGGGGGAGTGGGAGAGGGAGAAGCAGGCTTCCCGCGGAGCAGGGAGCCCGATGCGGGGCTCGATCCCAGGACCCTGGGATCATGACCTGAGCTGAAGGCAGACGCTTAACGACTGAGCCACCCAGGCGCCCCTGTATATAGTTTTTTAAAAAGACTTTATTTATTTCCTTGAGAGAGCGAGAGAGCGAGAGAGCGCATGAGTGGTGGGGAGGGACAGAGGGAGAGAGATCAGCAGATTCCCTGCTGAGCAGGGAACCAGATGTGGGGCTTGATCCCAGGGTCCTGGGATCGTGACCTGAGCTAAAGGTAGACACTTAACGCCCTGAGCCACCCAGGCGCTCCAAGCTTCAGTGTATGTTAATTGTTACCAGCTTAAGAGTAATAATAAAAACAATAACAGTGACAAAAAGAAATACTCCCTGCTGAGATGCTATTCCAGTGAATTACAATTACATATGTGCATATTTTATTCCTTAGTATATTCTAGGATTTGAAATTCATAGAAATGTGATCTACAGACATAAGGGCATAAGAAAGAGGGTAGGATCTACAAGGCAGATAAAAAAAAAAAATACTTAAGTCGATTGCATCTGTGGCCCAGTGTGTTAATATCTCTATGTAGTGACTCCCAAGACAGTGATTTATGTTTTGCTTGGTGCATAAAGATGTATAGTTGGGTAAGGTTGTAAAAATATTTTTGAGGAAAGTTACTACATTACAAGTCATAATAAACCTTTATTTTGGCAAGAAGAATGAACGAATTTGTCTAGATGATTAGGAGAAAACTCCAGCAAATCATCAAGATCTACAGGAGTTGGCAGCATGTGTATTTTTTGGTTGTTTTTCAGAAACATATTTATTTCCCCTCAAAGGGGAAGAAAAATCTTAATGATAACGTTGCTAAAAATGAGAGAAGTTTAGGTGCTTTCTCTGCCCACAGTGAAAATGACTTTTCCATCCCTATGTAGCATGTTTCATATTCTGCTACAGAATTAAACTGTTAATAAGTGGAAAATGTGTGAAAGAAATTTTTTTTCCAAATTATGATTCACAGTTGGAAAGGATAAGCATTTAAATGTTAATGACAATAATAACCATTACTGCTCTGCCTGAAAATAAATCTAGGTAGGAAGAGATCCACCCATGATTAAAAAGAAATCAAGTTTATGTAACATGGTGTGTCAACTATACTCAAATAAAAAAAATTAAAAAAGAAAGGAAAAAAGTTAAAAGAAAAATGCATAAAACAACAGCAACAAAAAAGAAATCAGGTTTGCATTAAGATCCTGCTTAAAATTCATACTTCCTGTGAAATGTCAAGGTCACACACCGACTTTCTCCTGTCATTTAAAGTGGCTTTCAGCACAGTCTGGTCAAGAATAGGACCATCTAACTTGGAGTGAATTGGAAGTTGACATTTCGAATCATATCAATTTTATGGGCTGTTTTAATTTTTTAAAAAATAGTTCAAACTTACAGAAAGGATCACTCTCACTGAGATTCTCCATTGTTGCCATTTTTGCCACTTGGCTTTATCATTCTTGCTCTCTCTCTGTAAGTACGTATCCATATCATTACTATCCGTTTCTTTGAACCACGTGAGAGTATGCTGCCGGTTACTTCTAAGTACTTTAGGGTATATTTCCTACAAAGACTGTCCGCAGCACAGACATCAAAATTACAAGTTACACTGATACATTGCTATTATCTAATTCACTAAACCTATTCAAATTTTTCCACTTGTCTTAATGATGTCCAGGATCCAACCTAGGCTTACACATTCCATGAAGCTATAAAGCCTCTTTACTCTTCAGTTTGGAGCAGCTCCTCAGTCTTTTCTGATCTATTATGGTTTTGACTTTTTTGAAGAGTATTGGTCAATGACATCATGGAATGTTCCTCATTTGCATTCATCTGATATTTCCTCATGAGTGAGATCATGCATTTTTTGTCAGGAACAGTGTAAATAGGATGTTGTACTCTGTGCCATTTCAGGAGATGGTGTCTTTCAGGTTTCTCCACTGCAAAGTTCATTCATAAGTTGTACTTGTTAATTAATAAGTGTTATTAGTTTGGATTCTACTATGACGAAGAACTGTACCAGTATATGCTCATGGATTCCTATTTTTTTAAAGATTTTATTTATTTATTTGACAGAGACAGAGACAGTGAGGGCAGGAACACAAGCAGGGGGAGTGGGAGAGGGATAAGCAGGCTTCCCGCAGAGCAGGGAGCCCGATGAGGGACTCGATCTCGGGACCCTGGGATCATGACCTGAGCTGAAGGCAGACGCCCAACGACTGAGCCACCCAGGTGCCCAGGATTCCTATTTTAATCAATGAATTATAATCAGTTACTCTCATTATTTATTTTGATGCTCAAATTATCCCAGATCTGGCTAGTGGTAGCTCCTTCCAGCTGGATATCTGTTCTTTTGACAGGTCCCTGACGTTGTTAGAGCACTTCCTTACTTTCTTCTGCAAAAAGATGTTCCAGGAGCATCTTGTACTTCGTCTGGCTCAGTGCTGGAACCAGGTGTTTCTTCAAGGAGTCCTGGTTCGTTTTGGTGGTGAATGGTCTTTAAAACCATGCAAGACTTGCTTACTGCTACTGGGATGTCACTCCTCGTTGCCCTCTTGGTGGATAAAGCTTGGAAATATATGTATGGATATGCATACACATACGTGTGTGTGTGTGTGTGTGTGTGTGTGTGTGCGCGTGTGTGTGGGGTGTGTGTTCATTTGGTGGTTTTCAGAGTGTGGTTCTTAGACCAGCAGCAGCATCACCAAGGAACTTGTTAGAAGTGCAAATTATCAGGCTCCAGCCCAGATCTACTGAATCAAAAACTCTGGCGGTTTTAACAAGCCTCCTAGGTGATTTTGATGATGTACCTGAAGTTTAAAAACTACAGATCCACTGATAAATTACATGTCGGTTGTGTGTGTGTTGTGTAGATCAGTGGGTCAGTAGTTTTTGATTTAGGCATGCATCAGAATATGTATATATATATAGTGTGTATATATTTGCATCTATATTTTTATCTTTCTGTATATATATATACATATATATACACATATGTATATATTTATATAAAACCACAAGTTTGCTCTGATACTTCCAATTCCAATCCAACAACAGAGGGTATATTCTAGACTATTCTTTTCTATATTTATAGCTCTCCTCTTTGACAGGGAGATACTTTGCTCCCAATTTTCTCAATATATATATAGTCACTGTTTGGGTCCATTCCTCTGCATAGAAACAAACGCTCAACCCTGGCAGAGGTATCACCTTCCCTGGCTTCCTTCTTCCCTCTGCCCCAAACACTGCTGGCCACCTCCAAAAATATTAGAGAAAGGAAAGGAGGAAGCTGTATTGGTTTTTTGAGGATGAAACACTATGAAAATAATTTTAAATTAATGTATGGGATGCCAGTATCAGTCAATTAATATTAATTGGAAATTTACTCTTGGTGATCAGCTGATAAATATCAATAAGTTTTTCCATCTTTAGCTGGACACTGTTCTTTTGTCTAGATCCAGTCTCTTTTTCAGTCCTTCATTTCCCCTTTACCTCACCTCCATCCTTTTTATTATCAGTTTATTGCTCTCATTAAATTGAGATGTGTAGGGGTGCCTGGGTGGCTCAGGTCATGATCCCAGGGTCCTGAGATCGAGTCCCACATCGGGCTCCCTGTTTGGCGGGAAGCCTGCTTCTCCCTCTCCCACTCTTCCTGCTTGTGTTCCCTCTCTCTCTCTCTCTGTTAAAAAATAAAATCTTTATTTATTTATTTTTAAAGATTTTATTTATTTATTTGACAGAGAGATAGAGAGAGAGCACAGATAGTCAGAGTGGCAGGCAGAGGGAGAGGGAGAAGCAGGCTCCCTGCTGTGCAGTGAGCCCAATGCGGGGCTCGATCCCAGGGCCCCGGGATCATGACCTGAGCTGAAGGCAGATGCTCAACGGACTGAGCCACTCAGGCACCCCATTAAATAAAATCTTTAAATTGAGATGTGTATACATCACTCGATTTAGTCTACAACCTCTCTCTGTACACAGAGATCTACTGCTTTAGCAGTTCATTCTTGAAACTTGGTCTTTATCTTCTTTTTTTATTTTGATTTTTTTATTATTTTTTGTTTTTTGAGAGAGAGAGAGAGAGAGCAAGAGCCTGAGAGCATGGTGGGGAGGGGCAGAGGAAGAGGGAGAGAGAGAATCCTAAGTAGGCTCCACTCCCAGCTCGATTTCATGACCCTGAGATCATGACCTGAGTTGAAATCAAGAGTCAGCTGCTTAACTGACCCGGCCACCCAGGCGCCCCTTGCTCTTTCTCTTCCAGGCTCAGTTCTCATGCATGGATAGAATTTTGCGCAGGTATTGTCATTTTTGAGCATTCATTCAACAAACATTATTGAGAATGTACCATGACCTTCATTTTGAAAAAGTTGAGTCTGAGGTGCTTTTGAGACACTCAAGTGTAGGTGTCTGGTTGGCAACCGGACATACAGAATGGGATTCAGAGTAGAGTCTTTTGGAGGTGGAAAGAAATAAAATAGTGACTCATCTGCATGCATACAGTGGTTCTTCAGGCCATGCACACAAATGAGATCACCCAGAGAGGAAAAATGTAGAGAGAGAGGGGAGGGCCTGGGGCATATCCTTCAGGAATTCTGATACGGTTTTTGGTCAGGCAGAGGAGTGTGCATTGAAAAAGAAGACTGAAAAGCCTACTCAGAGCATTAGGAGGAAAGCTATGAAAGACTGCATCATATTAGTCAAAGGAGAAGTGTTTCAATAAAGAGAAGGCTCGATAACGCTTGGAAGCCCGGGAAATAAGAACATGTGTTTATATGGACTTTGTGTGGTCTTATTAAAGGACCAAGTGAAAAGTCATATGCGGAGCTGTTTCTGTGGTGTAATGGGACTAGAAGCTCAATGGGTAGGTGGAGGAGTGAGTGGGAGATGACAAAAGAGAGACTGTGAATACTTAACAATTATTCTGAGAGTTTGGCTTTGAAGAGGAATACAAAGATAAAAGCTGGGGCTGGGGAGGAAGAATAATAGGCCAAGTGAGTTTTCTTTAATGGGAGAAAATAGACAGTATGGAGGGGGTCACTGGGACATCATCACTAACAATGATGTCATGGGGCCTTGCATATGGACAATGAAATCACTCAGAATGATGGCTGGGCATGAGTTAAATACTTTAGCAAGGTATCAGAGTCTTTAATGAATGAGGAAGAATGGCCATAGTTCTCCATTTTAGGATGCACACACTTTAGTTCACGTTTTAATGTTTGTAGGTATAAATGCAGCTTTTAGTTGGTGATGAGTTTATTTATTGTGGTCATTTTGTTGCCCTTCCCCTCTTTCTCCCAAGCATTTACTTACTTCCCTAAATTGAGGAAGGATGATTTTATATCTATCTATCTATCTATCTATCTATCTATCTATCTATCTATCTATCTATCTATCTATCTATCATCTGTCTCTCTATCATCTATCTATCTATCTATCCATCCATCCATCCATCATCTATCTATCTATAGTTGTGTGCCTGACTAGGTTTACTTAAATTTTCAGAGGCTCAGTATCCTCCTATGGAAAAAGAAGATAATGGTACCTTCTTTCTTCTAGAGATGTTGTCAAGATTAAGTTAGTTAGATCCTATCAAGCTCTTAGTACTTCACTTGGCAAATAGTAAGTGCTTGATAACTAGTAGCTATTTTAATTTTTGCATTCGAAACTTCAGTCCTGCCCGGAACAAACGACACACTAATAGATATCATTGCTGTGGCTTGATAACTAATGGAGCAGACCCTTTGTGTGTTTAGTTTCTAGATGCACCTGTTTCAGGACACATTCATCTCTGATAGAAGAAAACCATACAGGAATTCCTGAATTGGCTCTTTGAGATTCTTATTGTCCTTTGATTTTATATCTTTGATTAAGTAAGTTGCTAGACTACAGAGTTACTGTGTTATTGTAATACTTCAAAGTATTCAATTAATAAAGAAACTTTAAAAATAACCCCCTTCCTTTATAAAATTATCTATGAAATACAATGGCTGAGAATTCAACCTTTGTTGTCAGGAATTTCAGATTTACAGTCCTTGCTTTCTACCAGCCTAGGCCTCCTCTGAATTTATGCTTTACTTTGGCAATCATTCACAATTACCTGCAGAAGATATATGGTATCTCTCTGTGTACAAAGCACAGATATTTCTAAAACCACCCAGAGAAGGGACGAAATATTTGAGTTCCAGGTGTTGTTGAGGCTACTGTCTAGTCCTGAATTTCTTAACTCATTTACACTCTGCTTTTCACCGATAACTTTACATTAATATAGGGTTTTGTGCAGGATGCCTTTTCGGTCATTTTTATTAGTTGCAAAACATGAGTAGTGCTATAAATATTGTCCCGTTTGGAGGACAATAAGTTAGGCAGATTTGGCCTCTTCCATAAACAAATCTTACTTGCAAACTGTCTTGGCCACAACTTTGGTCCCTATGTTTATCCATATTTTTCTTCATAAATAAGAAGTCTTCTTAGGATTCTAGAATGTATTTAGTGCTAAACTCTAATTTAAGGAGCCAAACTATTATAAATTCTGGAGTTTTATTTGCAGAGCTTTGTATTTGGGTGCCAGATTGTTTGACATTTAAGGTGTCCTGGTTTTCAAATTTGAAATGAAGGATGTGGTGTGAGAGACAATATCAGAGTCTTAAGGGTCAGCCTCTCGGAATTTTGACGTGGTCTCCATTTGTGGGTGTAGTCAGCACTAGGCAAGCTTATGAAGCAGGTGAAATTTGTCTTATTTATTCTTCCAGACTCTGAATTCTGAATTGTTTTCCAGTCTTACTGGCTCTATTTCTCCCCTCTCTGTAGGAATGCAGAGGCTCTGTACTCATTCTAGTTTTTTCCCCCATCAAGACTATCAAAAATGGATCCATATCTCAATTACACTCTGCCTTGTTTCTCAAAATGCAGTCAATAGCAATCTACATTAGAGTTATTTGAGAGGCTTGTTGAAAACATAGATTTCCATCCTTACTCCATCAGGATATCTTGGAAATCTGCAGATTATCAAATTTCCCAGGTATATATAAGGCATGATAAATTTTGAAAGCACTAATTCAAAAAATTCTCTCTCCAAAGACATTTGCCTTGTAGGAATTTCTTAAGCTGAAGAATACAACTGGAGTTCATGCAGTCGTAGGTATTTTTGTGTTGCTGTTTTTTTTTTCTAACCCTAGAGATCAGACCATGGTAGATTGTATGGATGTTTCTGCATAAAGAATTCTGGGAAAAAATTGATATTTTTAGGATCTGATGAAGTCAGCCTAAATTGAATATTTTACCTGTTATAAGTAACAGGAAAATGAATCAATTGGCTACTTTCTTAGAAATCTGATATTGTATAAAAAGTGATCCTTCCAGTAAAAGATGTTGGAAATAACATTTCCTTGTTTTCCTACAGAGAGGGTAAAATGGACAGATCACAACAGGATGAATTCAAGCTGGATGTTAGGATGAACTTCTGTATTTTTTTGAAAACCAAAATGCATTTTTGAAGTAATTATCAGGATAACCTAAGCTTAAAAATCATTTGTTTGAAATATCCAGAGAATCATGTCAATAATTTCTAGGAAACTCACCTTATTTTGACACACCACTTCGTAACTTTATGGAGATTGATGTACACTTAGTGACACAAGGACCTAGAATTTTTTTTTTTAAGGAATTTATAGGATTTCTATTTCCTTCCTTGAAGTTCCCAAGTAAGTTTACCAAGAGTGCTTCTACATACAAAATTGGTGTGTCCAATTAATTCATTAGAAGGTAGTTGAATTCAGTTGAGGGAGGGATTGTTTATTTCGGGTGGCAGGTGTGTCCTTTAGTATGCCAAAAAATCAATTTGATCAATTTCATTTTTTAGTTTTTATTGAGTTGTTTTGGCATCGTGGCATACAGTCTAGGTTTATGCTTTCATTTGAGAATAATTTTTCTGCACATCACTCAGAACACTTCTTCCTAATGCTAAATAGCTAGCTGGGGGTCCACGTGCTGATGCATCTACTTCCTGTTGAAACTTTGACTTTGGCAAAGTGAGAAATGTCACCTTGGGTCAACCCCAAGTTTTATCTAACTCAGATTCTGCTTCAGGCAATGGAAATAAGGAATTGATTTAGAGAGAGCATGGGAAATTTTTTCTGACTGTTGTGTTTTAACCAATTAGCCTTAAATTTTCTAAATAAAGTATCAAGCCCTGGTGAAGATGTTAAATGTCTACATCAACAACAATAAAAGGAAACTAGCAAGAAATTACGCTTTCAGTTGCACTTCAAAAATTGACTTTATTGGGGCGCCTGGGTGGCTCAGTCGTTAAACGTCTGCCTTCAGCTCAGGTCATGGTCCCAGGGTCCTGGGATCGAGCCCCACATTGGGCTCCCTGCTTGGCGGGAAGCCTCCTTCTGCCTCTCCCACTCCCCCTGCTTGTGTTCCCTCTCTCACTGTGTCTCTCTCTGTCAAATAAATAAATAACATCTTTAAAAAAATTGACTTTATTTTTCAGAGCATTTGTAGGTTCACAGCAAAGCTGAGCAAAAGGTATAGACATTTCCCATATACTGTTGCCCCACACGTGTGGCCTTTCCCATTATCAAAATCCCCCACCAGAATGGTACATTTGTTACAATTGATAAACCTACACTGACATGTCATTATCACCCAGATCCATAGTTCATATTAGAATCCATTCTTGGTGTTGTACATGCGATGGGTTTGAATGAATATATAGTGTCATGTATTCTCATCACAGTATCATACAAAATAGTTTTACTGCCCTAAGAATTCTCTCTGCTTCACCTATTTATCCCTCCCTCCTTCCAAACCATGGCAACCATTGATCTTTGTACTGTCTCCATAGTTTTGTCTTTGACAGATGTCATATAATTGGAATCGTATAGTATGTAGCCTTTTTAGATTGGGTTCTTTCACTTAATATGCATTTGAGTTTTTTTCCTGACTTCCTAGCTCATTTCTTTTTATTTATATTTCTTTTTATTTATTTATTTATTAAAAGATTTTATTTATTTATTTAATTGACAGAGAGAGATATATATAGAGAGAGACAGCAAGAGAGGGGACATAAGCAGGGGGAGTGGGAGAGGGAGAAGCAGGCTTCCCGCCAAGCAGGGAGCCCGATGTGGGCCTTGATCCCAGGACCCTGGGATCATGACCTGAGCCAAAGGCAGTCGCTTAACCAACTGAGCCACCCAGGAGCCCCTCATTTCTTTTTAGCATGTTGCATTTTTAAAAAAGAAATTTGAACCAAAGAGGAAACTTCTGGACTCTTTCTTCTTTTTGCCTCAATTTTTATCCTTAAGTCTTCACATTCTAGTTACCATTGCCTTAAAGCCAATTCATGTTCTAGATTAATGTCTTTGTTTTTTCTCTTTTTCCATCTATTTTTTCCCTAGAATTTATTTCATGCCAATTGTGGTCTTAACATTTTCCAGGTTCTGGGGGGCTACTTAAAAAACCTTAAGGCTGGGGTCTCTGGGTGGCTCAGTTGGTTAAACGTCCGCCTCTTGATTTTGGCTCAGGTCATGATCTCAGGGTTGTGAGATCAAGCCCTACATTGGGCTCATGCTGGGCGTGGAATCTGCTTAAGATTCTCTCTCTCCCTCTCCATCTGCCCTCCCCACCCCCCTGAAAAAAAAAAGCGTAAGATTTTTAAAAAAAGACTCAAGATACAATCCTCATTTTTATTTACTCTGAAGTTGGTGAAACAGAATAAATGAAAATACTATTGGAAGACATTATTTATTAAGAATTACTATATGTCAGACCTTTAGCTAGACAGTTTATACACATTAACTTACGTCATCCTTGGAACAACTTTGGAAGTTTGGGATTATTTTTCTTGTTTTACATTATGACAATTTGGGTTAGCAAGAATTGCAATTCGGGGCACCTGGGTGGCTCAGTCAGTTAAGCGTCTGCCTTCGGCTCAGGTCATAATCCCCGGGTCCTGGGATGGAGCCTTGCATTGGGCTCCCTGCTCAGCGGGCAGTCTGCTTCTCCCTCTCCCTCTGCTGTCCCCCTTGCTTGTGCTCTCTGTCTCTCTCTCTCTCTCTCAAATAAATAAATAAATAAATAAATAAAATCTTAAAAAAAAAAAGAATTGAAATTCAAACTCAGTCTGGCTGACTCTGCAGTTCATACTCCTTTTATTACACCAAAACCAAACAAAGAGAAGGCACAGAAAAATATCTTAATGGTTGTTGAAGGGTAGATAACTATATGACTGTCACCTTAAGCTTCTCAAGTAATAGGATTTTATAATTTCCTTTGCTGTGTAATACAGTGTTTACATAGCATGATGTTTTCCTCTTGAGTAAGCATTTAACTCCTACTGGCTTTAATCAAACTTTGGTGAATTAGATCAGATATTACCATTTTACAGATGATGGGCTAAATAATGTCATAGTCATGTAGCTAGCACATAGCTGGGGAACTGGAATTCATTTCTCTGTGGACGTTTAGAATGAGCTTGACACAACATCTTTGAAAAAGTGAAATTTTGAGCGGTAAGTGTAACCATTCCCTAGATCCCCTGTGCTGAATGGAAAGTGGATGCTCTCTGGGTCTCTGGGACTCATCCTACAGATCACTGCTTTCCTCTTCTGAGGCTGCATGCAGTAACATCAAACAAAATGTTTGTGGAAGAATTTGGGCCTCTGAGGGGAAGGAAAAATGCAAACGAGTGCCAAAAATGGGGGAAAGAGGTTAGAAAGATGAGTTTAAAGAGTTTGCCTTGGGCTGGCCCTGTTGCCATCTGTCACAATGCTGTTTGCATAATGGTCCTTTTAGCTTTAGAGAGACTAAGAAATATTTGATGATACTAAGAAGTAGATCATATGAATCAGTCTCAGAACTCCGATCTTTACTTATTTTTAATCATCTTCATTCACACGTCTGAAAGTAATTATACAAGAAGAAAAAAATTGTTAAATTTACATGATAACTAACCTGGGGGGGCTGGGTACATTAATTTTATGGTTAAGCTATTTGTCTCTCATAATTAGTTTGATGATATTGATATTTTTAACAAATCATATAAAATAAATGGAGTTGACTGGTACATTATTCCAAATTAAGAATAAGATATAATCTGTTAGTATAAAGCGGTGGTGATTGTGTGTTAGATTCTGGAAAGAAGGTAAGGAAGGGTCATTTAAAAGATTTTGAGACTCCTATTCAGATAGTGATGATATTTAGGAATTGCTGAAAATAACAGGTTTTGTTCTAAGAAATAAAAGCCAGGGGTAGTTTAAACCCATCTTTTTTTTCATAATAAAGTTGTCAGAGGCTATATATGTATGAGATCAGTATAAGCTTTTTACAGACAAGGTCACCACCTCTGCCCAAGCAATGAGTAGACTGCATCTTTTAGTTTTATTTATGTTTTCCTCCTGTAAATGCTTAGTCTTTTACTCGTATAATAAGCTATGGAAACCTTGGTATCAAAACTTCACAGAAACTGGGAGACCTTGTCAGGAAGTCTAAACACAGTTAAGCTTTCAGTATCACCTCTGTAAAACGGATTTGTAGATTTCTTGCTTTAGTTTTGTTAAATTTAGCTCTGTTATTTGATGAATATATATTTAGGAGTGATGTCTTGATGAAGTGATTCTCTTATGATTATGAAATATTCCTCTGTCTCTGTTAGCACTCCTTGCCTTGAAGTCTACTTTGTTTGATCTTAATGGAGCCATGGCAGACTTCTTGTTCAGTGTTTACATGATGGGTTTTTCTATTATTTTGCTTTCAATCTGTTTGTGTCTTTACATTTAAAGTGCATATTTGTGAACAGTATATAGTTGAGTGTTACTTTCAAAAAATTCAATCTCATATTATCTGCCTTTTTTTTTTTTTTTAAGATTTTATTTATTTATTTGACAGAGAGAGACACAGCGAGAGAGGGAACACAAGCAGGGGGAGTGGGAGAGGGAGAAGTGGGCTTCCTGCTAAGCAGGGAGCCCGATGCAGGGCTCGATCCCAGGACCCTGGGATCATGACCTGAGCCTAAGGCAGACGCTTAACGACTGAGCCACCCAGGCACCCCTATTATCTGCCTTTTAATTGGAGCATCTAGTGCATTTATATTTAACATAATTAGTGACTTGAGTTTGTCCTGTTTCCTATTTGGTCCATGTACTCTTTGTTTCCTGTTTTGGGGTATTTGAGTATTTTTTAGTGTTTCATTCTATCATTCAGTTTGCTTTTTTGCTAACCCCATTAGGGTTATGTTTTGGTGATTAGGAATTATGACAAGTGTCCTTAACTTATCATAGTTTACCTTGAATGGATTTATTATACTACTTGTATAAGAAATTTTGATAGTATAATTCAAGTTATCTCCTCTAGAACTCATATATTTTATATGCTTATATATCATAAACCTCACCTTATGATGTCATTATTTTCACTTTAAAAAGTGTCTTTCAAAAAGTTAAGAAAATGGATTTAGCAAAGATTATTACAATTTTCAGTTCTGAATTATTCTATCCTGGAATTGCCATATCATATTATTTCACTTTGGCCTCAAATACTTTGTTTTGCATTTCTTACAGAGTGTATCTGCTAGTAATGAATTCTTTCTGCTTTCAACTGATTTGAAAATTTTGTTCTTTAACTTCAGTTTTGAAGGATTTTTGTTGTTGTTGGATACAGAGTTCTCGGTTGACGGTGTTTTTTTCTTTCAATACTTTGAAAATATATTATTGCCTTTTAGCTTCTATTATTTCTAATGAGAAGTTGTCATGTATATTGTAATTTCTCTATATGTATGCAATGTGTCTTTTTTCTCTGACTTCTTTTAGGATTTTTTTCCTTTATCTTTGTTTTCAATAGCTTGACTATGATATGCCTAGTGTGAGTTTTTCTGTGTATGTTTGCAATGCTTTGTGTTTACTGAGTTTATTATACATATGGGTTGTTATTTTTATTAAAATTTGCAAAAAATTAAATCCATATTACTTAAAATATTTATTTTTTGTTACATTCTCTTTCTCTCTCCTCTCTCTCTCTCTCTGGAACTGTTTTACACATATTTTAGTCTTTTATTTTGTTCCACAGACTACTGATGCTCTGTTCATTATTTTAAAATCTTTTTTCCTTTGTGTTTCAGTTTTGATAATTTCTATTGTCCATTTATCAGCTTCATTGACCCTTTATCTTATAGTGTGTAATCTTCTCTTAATTCCATGCAGTGAAAATATTTTATTTCAGATTTTTTTTTAGCTTTAGGATTTCATTTGGCTCATATTTACTGCTTCTTTATCTATCCATCCTGAAATTACCCATCTTTTTATTTATTATATCTATCTTTTTATGTAAATTTAAAAGCATTTAATAATTATATTAGAAGTCTTGTCTGCTAATTCAAATATCTTGAACGTCTCTGAGTCTGTTTCTACTATTTTGTATTTTGATTATGAGTCAATTTTTCTGCTTTTCCACATGTCTCATATTTTTTAGTTGTATACTAGACATTGTAAATGATATGCTATAGAGAGTCTGGATTCTGTTTCTCTGAAGAGGGTTGATTCTTGTTTTAGTATGCAACTAAATTATTGGCTGGATCATGTTGATCTGTCTAGTCTTCATTTTAGGCTTTCTTGATGTGTGTGTATTTTGGTCTTGCCTTTACTCTTAGGACACAACCTTTAGCCTGGTACATGTTCTTACTTTTTTTTTTTAATTTATTTTTATTGTTATGTTAATCACCATACATTACATCATTAGTTTTTGATGTAGTGTTCCATGATTCATTGTTTGTGCATAACACCCAGTGCTCCATGCAGAACGTGCCCTCTTTAATACCCATCACCAGGCTAACCCATCCTCCCACCCCCCTCCCCTCTAGAACCCTCAGTTTGTTTTTCAGAGTCCATCGTCTCTCATGGTTCTTCTCCCCCTCCGATTTCCCCCCGTCCATTCTTCCCCTCTGCTATCTTCTTCTTTTTTTTTTTCTTAACATATATTGCATTATTTGTTTCAGAGGTACAGATCTGTGATTCAACAGTCTTGCACAATTCACAGCGCTCATCATACATGTTCTTACTTTTAATGAAGTCTTTCTGGAGTTTCAATAAAAAGCTTGAGTAAAAGATGATGCAACACAATATAATGAAGGCCTCAGTGAGGTCGTAGAAAGGAGGGAGGAAGTAGATATTTGGCAAGTTTTGCAGGATATTGCTTATGAGGAGTAAAAGCAAGAGAAGTGTATAAAATAAAAAATAAAAAAATGGCAGCAGGTTTTTTTGGAGAAAAGAGAAAGTCAATTTTGCTTTCAATTTTTTAAAATTTGAAAAGAGTTAAGGCTCTCTTTTATTAACATTTTACATTGTAAAGGCAAAATATTATAGGACTTCTTACTAGAGTCATTGAATTTTAGAGCCAGTAGGAACTTTAGAGACCATTCAGTTTTTACCTTCAACAATCTTGGTAATTTAGTTCACCTGTAACTTGTAATTACTGTTCGTTTTATTCAAATAGAGCTGAGTATTGCTAGAATGTATCTTCTATTCTCAGTAATGGATATTTTGCAGATTTTTAAAAAAACATTTTATTTATTTAATTGACAGAGAGTACAAGCAGGGGAAGTGGCAGAGGGAGAGGGAGAGGGAGAAGTAGGCTCCCCGCTGAGCAGGGAGCCTGATGCTGGCTCGATCCCAGGACCCTGGGATCATGACCCGAGCCGAAGGCAGATGCTTAACCAACTGAGCCACCCAGGTGCTCCATATTTTGCAGATTTTTATAGGAGTTTGGTGGGAAGTGAAAGTTGAACTAGGGCCCACATAAGGTTTCTGGCTTCACTGATACTCTTTTTAGTTATATAACATCAAAGCATAACAGTTTTGAGAAGTTACTGAGAACCAACTGCAAAAGATTCTCCCCCAAACCCTTCTCTCTTTGTTAATCCATACTAGAAACTTCAAAAATAAAAGAATCCTAAGATACCTAAGATACTCTACCATAGAACATGGTAAAACCCTTACTACCTTAGGTATCTTGATGTATATATGTTATGGTCCTGATTACGAGAGGAGAATCTTGAGCTGGTTCCATTCAGCTTCTTTCACATTCAAGGGGAAGCAGGACTTTCCCTTTTAACACCCACCAGGTTTCCAGGATTCTGCTTACTTCTTCTGGAAATTATAAGTGTGTTTGATTGGTGCAAGAGGTTGTTCACACAGGGCAAGTCAGATGGGCACCAAACAAAATCTTAGAGTGCAGACAGGTATTGTTTCTGTTGGCTGCAGCTGTAGGGAATCTCTGGTAGAATGGCTGCTGGAAAGATAATGTGCAGAGCATGGATGGGGTGGGGGGCTGGTGAAGGATGATGCTTCTTCCCTTGGGGCCCTGAGGATTCTGATTCTGCTCCACTTTTCCAGTATCCTCTTTGTGGGCTCCACCCACCTCTCCCACCTGTCTCCAGTCTAGCATCTGTATCAGGATTGGTGGTGGTGGGGGGAGTTGGGAGTGGTTGGGGAACTTTATTTGTATATTCTACTAAATGTTTTACACTTGCCATGATTTTTTTTCCCTCTAAGCCATAGACTTTCAAAACTCAAAAATCAATAAGAAACTCCTTTCCCTCTGTGTTTTCTGCTTTTAAATTCCTTCCCAGAGGCAACACACACAGAATAGTTTAGCAGTTTAAATGGGGAACCAGGCAAAGAGAAAAAGAAACACCGGGCAAAATCACATTGGCTAATATTAATTAGAAAATCAGAAAAATCAGGTGAAAATATTCTAAAAGCATTAAAAATAAGCTGAAAAATAATGCAGCTTAAAAAAAAGCCTGGAAGTTCTCTACCTCTTTAGAAATACTGTTCAGTAGATATATTGGTGTTCTGTTGACCTTAAATTGTATCTAAAATTCAAACTATGTAAAAAACAAACAAATAAGCACATAGTTGGTTGAATGGTGAAAAACATTGAGAACAACCATCACTGTAATTGTTTGATATAATTCACTTTTTCTATTTTTCCCTCAAACTGCTTTTGAGATACATTTGTAGGTAAATTTTTACAGCCATTGCTATACATTTATAGCTTAGTAGTTCTATTTATAAATTTCCTAACTCACATTTGAGTAAATTTAATGAGCTAAAAGGTTTTTAATGGTTTCTGGTTGTGTGTGTGTGTGCGTGTGTGTGTGTATGTGTGTAGGCTCTCGGTGTCTGTATAATGATCCCTCATTCATGAAATCCATAAAAAAATGAGAATGTGAAGACATTTTTTAGGATATTATCAGAGGAGGAAACACTATACCTTACTGCAAATTTGTTTAGATTCTGTTATTCACTATGCTTACAAGATTTAAGATGATGCTCAGTTCTAAAAGCAGTACACATAGGCTTCCTTAGGAGGCACATTCCATGATGTTTTAGGAAGATCTTGTGAGCCCTGATGTGACTATTATTTGTGCTAAACTCTGCTCAGGTATAAGGACTCTCCTTGGAGTTTAGGTGTCTTAGTATCATTTCAAAGTCATATACACAGTTCAGTGTGGGGTAGTTGGTGCTGGAAATGGGGAAACTAATGTGTCAAAAAATCTGATAACCTGCCTCGGTCTCCTTAGCATAAAATGAGAGAGTTGGAATGATAATCTCTCATGTCCTTTGCAGATCTAAAATCAATAATTCTATTTCACTTTGTATACATATAATAGAATTAGAGAGAAGGCTGGTGTCCTGAAACACCATGCGTTTCACTTGTGTTTCTAGGCAGGGCTCCATCTAAATCACTTTGGACAGATGCTTTATCTAAGCTGCTCTAAAAGATCTTCAGGGGCCATTCTTGATAATTCCATCTGCCATTTAACTCTATCAAGAATTTTATTCTGTCTGTAGCTATACTGTGTCTCGAGCACTGTAATTGCTCAGTAACTATAGGCTGATGATGATACTGATACTCTACCTCTCCCTGTTATGCTGTAGTCAAACTCCACTTTGTCAAGTTTTTTCTCAGCAGATTCAGAAAGTAAAGATGGGTTAGGGGCACCTAGGTAGCTCATTAGGTTAAGCGTCCGACTCTTGATTTTGGCTCAGGTCATGATCTCAGGGTCCTGGGATGGAGTCCTGCCTTGGGCTCCTTGCTTAGTGGGGAGTCTGCTTCTTCCTCTCCCCTTGCCCCTCTCCCCCATTTGTGCTTGCTCTCTCTCTCAAATAAATAAATAACATGTTTAAAAAAACAAAGAAAGTAAAGGTGGGTTACTTATGACTTTGGGCTTTATTGTATGTGGGAACAGGAAGGAAGTAGTTTGTTTCCTTCCCTTTGTTGATGGTTCTTGGAGAGGTTTTGGTTGTGTCTGTGTATCTCAAAAGCATCCAGATGAATAGGGCGATACAAATGATGTGTTGATTCCCTGTGACAATATTAGGAAGAATATAGAAAATCCTGGTTTTCTTATTCTAAAAATGGTTTTTAATACCTTGGTTATTTAATGAGTGAATCCATGTAGAAGATTCCATAATCTGTTAAGTGCTCTACAGATAGGAATAATTATTATTTTATTTCTAGTATTGTTGATTAATTTGAGCTGGTTTCTTCTGTACTCTCACCCATCTACCCTTTTGGCCAACTAGCTGACTGTGGTTAGGGGTACACTTTTACCCCTTAGGTGTAAGAAGATAGAATCAATTAGTTCCATCACTTCAAATATTAACTTAGTATTTAGTATAGGACGACAAAGGGAACGTACATATTGTCCTGTCTTTAGGTATTTTGCCATCTTTTGGGGTTAGAAGAACTACGGCATTTATGAAAACAATGACAAGCAAGCAGTGCCAGAAAGACTGCTTTGTGCCTATTTCCTTGAGTCCCCCAGGTCAAGTTGGCAATGCCTCTCATGCTCCCATAATACACACTTCCATGATCACATTTCTCACTTTAAATTATAATTATTTGTTTATTGTCTCTTTTCCCCATTGGGTTATAAATTCTGAAAGAGTAAGGTCCATGTTTGTTCATCGGTGTCTAGTGTAATGGCTATTGCATGTAAGTGCTCTCTTGTATATTTGCTGAATTAATGAGTGAAGATGTGGAAAGGTAGGGTAGGGGACTCCAAAATGGGAAGTTTGCTAAATATATTCCCTTAGGAGATATGCAAGATGATCTAAATACCATGGGAAGAAAATATTAGCCTATTTTTTTTGTATTTGTTTCTTACTTAAAGATTTTCCATTTTGTGTGTTTTGCAATGTTCATGCTGTATTAGTTCAGTAGTACACGTCTATATTTATAAAATGGTATAGTAGGTTGAAGTTGGCTTCGTATTTTTTGACGCGCATCCCGTTGAAAGGTAGGGATCTATATCCCCTTCTCTTGAATCTGTACTGGCTCTTTGACTGTTTTGGTTAATAGAATATGAAAATGATACTATGTCAGCTTCTGTGCCCAGTCCTTAAGAAACTGGCAGCTTCTAGTTCATCTTATGGAGAATACTCACTCATGAAGTCCTGAGTCACCATGTCAGAAGTGGGATTACTCTGCTGGGGAGACCATGTAGAGAGGCTCTGAGATCTCCTGGAGAAAGAGAGGGGCCCAGCTAAATCTAACTGTCCCTTCCAAGGCATCAGGCTTATGAGCAAAATGGTCTTGTATCCTTTAGACCAGCTGGCTGAGCCATTAGTAGGCTCACTGAGAGACCCTAGTTAAAGAAACAGCAGAATTACCCACTGAGACCTATCCTAATTCAGGACCAACAAAATTATGAGCTATAATAATATGGTGGTTGTTTTAAAGCACTAGGTTCGGGAGTAGTTTGCTATATAACAATAGATAACCAGCACTATATAGGGGGACATTTTTTTTTAAACCAAAGGGGGTGCATGATCAATAGTAACCACTGAGTTAAAGTAACAGGGGATTAATGTGGTCAACACATGTGAGAATTTCTTGGTTCTCAGTTTTCTATTTACTACTAAGTTTAACAAAGATAGACCTACATGGTTAGTAAGCTATTCAGTCAATTGTAAGAGTGCTATGTCTGCAATTCCCCAGCTGTAATTGTTTAAAATGTTGTTTTCAATTTCTAAATGACTAGGTGTTTTATAGATATAACCAGAGAATATTAAAAATTATTTCATACTTGCAGGCCCTAATCCACTATGCATGATTCGAGGGTTTGGACTTCTATCTTAGCAGGGCTTGGAAATGCAAGGAGGATAAGCTTTGAAGTTAGGCAGATCTAGTTTCATTCAATTTGGGATCTGTTGCTTCTAGGCTTGTAGGACTTGATCAAGTTACTCAATTCCTCTGAACTTCAGTTTTCCTCCCGTAAAATAGGATAAGTCCCTAACATACTTACATTGAAGAGTTGTGAGGCTTAGTAAGTGGACAAAAAATTATATCTTCTACTATTATTACTTTTTTGGGTTATTTTATTGACATTGAGGTTTTTAAAGAAAGGGTTTAAATTTAGCAAACAGTGGCATAGCAACATGGATTATTACTATACTCTGATTTCACAAATATTTTTGTTTAGCGCTTGAACATACTTGAAACATAGCCATGGATATTTTTCAATCAAGACATCCATTTCTTTTTCTTTTTTTTTTAAAGATTTTATTTATTTATTTGAGAGAGAATGAGATAGAGAAAGAGAGCATGAGAGGGGGGGAGGGTCAGAGGGAGAAGCAGACTCCCCGCTGAGCAGGGAGCCCGACGCGGGACTGGATCCCGGGACTCCAGGATCACGACCTGAGCCGAAGGCGGTCGCTCAACCAACTGAGCCACCCAGGCGCCCTCAAGACATCCATTTCAAGTGGGAATGATGTGGTTGAGAGAGTTAATTAGTTGAGAGTGGCTTCTCATTTCGGGCCAACTTAACCCATTTGCCCAGGAAGAGTTATGATTTTAGCCAGACGAATGGTAAAATATGGCTTTTAAAATTATGATCTTTTAAGTGTTATTGGGCAGAACTATTATCTATCAAACATTACATATCTGATATCACTAAATATGTGGTCACATATTTATGTGCTCAATGTATTTGTGTGATGACGAGGGTGAATTTATTTTTCTAAGCGTTTACCCCTTTATAATGATATAAAATTGTCTATTTTTTTTCTGAGTATATTATGCAGTTAAGATCAGTCTGTTGAATAGTGAATTGTGGTACATGAGGAAAGGCAATATCTTGTCCCTAAGTCAATCTATACAAACTTATTGTTTTTAATTGCGGGGAGACATATAATTTACCATCTTAACCATCTTTCAGTGTGTGGCACAGAGGTGTTAGCTGTATGTTCCTTGTTGTGCAACAGATCTCTATGCCCTTTTCATCTTGAAAATATGAAACTCAATACCCATTGGACAGCAACTCCTCTTTGCCCTCTCCCCCTAAGCCCCTGGTAGCCATCGTTCTACTTTCTGTTTCTAAAGAAGCTTATTATTTTTATACCTAAGTCTTCACCTTCTGCTCACTTCCTTGGGTCTATAGATGATACCACTATTCACCTAATTCCCTCAACTCACATCTCTGCAATTTATCTTCAGCTTCCACCCTGACTTGATCATGCTTGTCAAGTAACTGTTCAGTTAAATGTTTTGAATAGTCTCATCATTATTTTGCTTTCCAGAACAATATTTTTAACTCTGTCTACAGACTCAACCTCGGTGGCAACCTGGCCCAGAGATTCACAATATCTTTCCAGGTCACCTTTGAAAACTTTCGATTAGGAACCCTGGGATACCAGACTCCTTCAGGTGTAGTCTGAGGCCATTTCCTACAGCCACACATTGACAGAATTTGGTCTTCTTAGCAGTTGGAAGGAGTTAAGCCTAGTGGAAAGTTAAACATATGGAATCCTGCCTTAACTATATGCTTGATGGAGAATAATATGGTCTCAGCACTGTTTCAGGGTCTTCAATCATTTAAAGTAGTTGCTAGGTTTGATAGAGTAGTCAACCTCCATCAAGCATATTCAGAAAACCTTGAATCATTCAATTCAGCAAACCTCTGCTTATGATCATTCAATTCAACAAACCACTGCTCATGTGGAACTCATGATAGCAATTTGAGTGATAAGTGAGCCTTTGAATGGCTTTGCTCCTATTGAGAACATTTCCCTCAAATGTTTGAAGGTTGATGAACTTGGCCAAAATCATGCAGGGGCATGTCAGGTGCCTATAGTCATGCTGCTGATAATTTATGTTGCATTTTTATTTTATAGAGTTTATACTTCTTCCATGATTCCTCATAAACTCTTCATGAAGTGGAGAATATGTACAGGAAGCTCTTTTTGTAAAAGCAATTTTTTAAGAAAAAGGGCTTATAAAGAGTTAATATTTCTAGACAGTAGAGTTAGACTTTTTGTCTTGGGCCTTTACTAAGCCTCCTGAACCATTTGACCTTGTAAGTCAGCATTAGATATAATCTAAATGTAGATTAAATTTCCCATTAATCAATTACACAAGAAAACCATTGGTATTTATTGGCTATCTAATGTGATGGTTTTTCAAACCAGGTTGCATAAGAAATACCTGGGGAAGAACTATGAAAATGCAACGTCTAGGTATCATTCCCTCAGGTTCTTATTCATTGATCCATTGGGCTTAATAATCTGCTTTTTAAAAATTTAAGTTTTATTATGGTAATATGCATAACATAAAATTTACCATTTTAACCATTTCTAAGTGTACAGCTTGATAAAGTACATTCACATTGTTGTGTAGCCATCACCACTATCCATCTCTGGAATTTAATAATCTGCTTTTTAAACAATACCCTTGGTGATTTTGAGGCAGGGAATTCCCACCATATTCTGTGCAACATTGGTATAATGTGAACTTAGAGCTCTGCTAAGCATGGTGGGAAAAACAAGATATGTGAAACATGATCCCAAGATTCAAATAGTTTACACTTTGACAGAGGACCAAAGAATAGTACATATGGAATAATTAGAGAATAACTGCACACAGAATAAAAGTAAGTGATACATATATATATATATATATATATCATTATACATGTGTACGTACTTGTATAGATGGGTGGGTGCTAGAAGGAATGAGACAAAGAGATATTTATGGTTGAAAGATATGAAAAGTAATAAATACCATGAAGGAATGGGTCTTGAATTTGATTCAAGCAATATTGACTGTATAATAGTGCTAGGCATAAAGGCAACAATGTGAGGAGTTCAGGCAAAGGAATAATGTGACCAGGAAAGAACCATAAGCCTGTTTCTCCAAAGACTGTATATGAGTTGATGCAAGTCAGAGTTTATGCTTGCATCAAGGGGGATTCCCACATAGAAATAAGGAATAACTTCAGTTCCATGAATTTTGCAGCAAGGAGCCAAGGACATAAATAACCACAGTAGTACCATCTGTGCTTGTGGTCACATGGTCATAGGCGAAAAATTATAGATCTTTTCATTTGAAGAACAACTAAATGAGAACTATTCATATGGTAAGTGTTCTTCCTTGCAGCTAAAACATTAAGCAGAACTTCCTCTTTAATGATTAAAAGTATCTGCACCTGATGGTCTCAAGACCCTAGACCATAATTTAGAGTTTAATCCTCCAGATCTCATCCAGGAAGGGTGAGCAACATTTCCCCAGCAGCATGAAGTGGGGAAGGATCTAGGGATCTGAGTGTTTCTCAAAAAGTTTTCCCCCTGCTAGTTCTCAGTTCTGCCCTCTCCCATCTCCTCCAGGAATGGGGAGTATTTGGTGATGTGGCATTACAGTTAATTTTGTTGGTTGTGATAAAGGCATGCTGGTTATGTAAAAGAAACATCCTTATCACTTTGAGATACTCCAGGAGTAAGGGTAGCAAGACAAATGACTGGGATTTGCTTTAAAATATTTCTGAAAAAGTATATATGAGTATTGGCAAGATATTGATAGTTATTGAGCCAAATAATGGGTTCATGAACATTCATTATAACATTTTCTCTATTTTTTTGTGTATATTTATAAATTTTAGTGAATGTTGGAAGGGAATCTTATTTAATATAACATGTTAGCTATAAAGGCTTGGGAAAATATTACATATAGAAGAACACTGTCATCAGAATGCTTTCCAAACCCTTTAAATTATGGTGTCTTTTTAAAGAAACTGAAATTGAAAATTAGAGATGATTAATTATCATCTGGGTTTAGTTTATATAAGAAAACTGAAGTGCAGTTCAGTCAGTAGATTTATATTTGAAGAAATTAGCTTTATTTCTAAAAATAGGTAATGAATACATATTTATGTATTTTAGAGGAAATAACATTTAAGAATGTATGCATTATCTTTGAGGATTTTTCACTTTAACTTTTTAAAAGAGATTTTATTTATTTATTTATTTATTTATTTATTTATTTAAAAGAGAGAGTGTGTGTGCTTGTGGGTGCGCATGCGGGGAGGGGGGGCAGGCAGAGGGAGAGACAATCCCAAGCACGGAGCCCAACGGGGTGGGGGGGTTTCTATCTCCTGACCCCAAGATCATGACCTGAGCCAAAATCAAGAGTCGGCTGCTTAACCAGTTGAGCTACCCAGGTGCCCCTCACTTTAACTAACTTTTAAAAATAACATTTTTAATTTTAGAATAATTTTAGATAAGTTTCAGAAATAGTACAACATTCTTATATACCCCTTACTCAGTTTCCTTACAGTTGCCAACTTACGTTACCATGGCACATTTGCCAAAACTAAGAAACCAACATTGGTGTACATTACTATTAACTAAGCTCTAGACTTTTTTCATATTTCACCAGTTTTTCTGTGAATGGCCCTATTCTGTTCCATTCAGTTTTCCTGAGAAGGTGATTACACTGGAGCCTTCCTGCTTAAATCCCCCCCCCCCAGTGGGCTGCCCTGATAGGCAGATGCCTGAGGGAGGGCGGAAGTGGTGTCTGAGGGGGGTCTTCCAGGTCAGGGGCTGGGCAGTGGGAGGCCCAAGGACTCCTTGAAGACACAGGTATCTCTTGACAAGATTAGGCATTGAACACCTGCCACAGAACGCCATCCCCAGAGAAGCAGGGACAGTAGGGAGGAGACACCACCACACTGCAGGGCCATCATAGGGGAAAGCCTGCCTCCTCTCTCCCATCCCCTCTTATCCTAACTCACTTATGGGGCAAGCACCAGAAGAGTGAGGAGCAAGTCAGTGAGACTGGACCAGGGCCCCTCACCCTCAGCTGCTGGAACCTCAAATCCAGCCTGCGGAGCAGAGAGCTTTGGTTTTAAGTGAGTCTACAATTTTTTTTTTTTTTTAAAGGTTTTATTTATTTATTTGACAGAGAGAGACACAGCGAGAGAGGGAACACAAGCAGGGGGAGTGGGAGAGGGAGAAGCAGGCTTCTCGCCGAGCAGGGAACCCGATGTGGGGCTCGATCCCAGGACCCTTGGATCATGACCTGAGCCGAAGGCAGAAGACGCCTAACGACTGAGCCACCCAGGTGCCCCAGTGAGTCTACAATTTTAATGTGAGAAGGACAGGGTCTGTCTTTTGAGAACCAGCCCGAGACAGATTGCTGTTAAGGAAGTAAAGGGGTAAGTCTGAGATCTTGGTAAGATTTTCTTATGGGGATGGGGAGTCCAGTAGAGCATAATGGGACAGTTGTGGCAGAAAAACCAAACAAGCCCCACCCCCCCCAAACAAAACAAAATGAAACAAAACAAAACAAAAACAACAAGCAGAGACTCTTCAAATTCTCGTTACTCCTATAGAGCATTAGCATGAAGCCTGGTGTCTGTTGAGTATGCAACAGATGTTGTCTTTCATTACTATTAATGTTACAGGATTAGCAAATCGTATAGGATTTGGTATAGGATCAACAAATGCAGAATTTTCCTTCCAGCTTACTTTTCAGCTTTGTACTGTATGTATATGAAGGAAAACAATGTAAAGAGTCTTTATTTTCCCTCAACGCAGGGACTTGCCTGGGATGGTGTGTTTGTGGGGAGGGGTGTGTTCTGGGAGCCCTCACGGTGGGGCCCCTCCCTTCAGTGTAGAGTTTGGGGCAGTTTGCCTGGGAGAAAGATGAGCTCTAACTGCAGTGGCAAACTCACAGCCTCGTATTACATCAAGTCTGGAAGGTGGTGAAGCTTGAAACCAAGCTTCCCATTTTAAGTAGAATGCTCATGCAAGCCAAAAGAAAGTATGGGGGGAAAATACTACAAAAGGTCAATCCATGCATTTGGTTAATATGTTGTAAGAAGCTGGTGTTCACCAGAATGGGCTGTTAGTCCTCTGTGATGCAGGGAATGAGTAATATCGCCTCCCAGCTCAACAGAAGAGAAACAAAGAAACTGTTAGTATCTGTTTATCCTTGTCCAAGAGAGGACCATGATGGGGCTATATCCTCCTAGGATGGTATTTTGTCTTGTTTTATTTTCCAAGCTTCTTAAAATGTTAATAGTTTCTGGGAATACTGGCAAGAAACAAAACACAAAACAAAACAAAAATAATTGAGACAAAATGATTCTCAGGAAGAGTATGCTAGAACGTAAATCTAGATTGTCTGAGCCTGTGCTGAGTTTAATTTCAGGGGTTGAAAACATGAGAATTGGTGCTGTATCCAATATTGTAAGTCTAAATATTGGACCCTCAGAAAAACATTTCAGAGTACTCCTCTCTCTCATTACCTGTTTCTATCAGCACATGTGTACCAGTCCATATGCTGTGGGACATACCTAAGAACAGCACAACATATGGTCCCTACCCTCAAAAGCCTGCTTGGGAAGGAAAGAAGCCAAAGAATAAGTCAAAGTAGGATTTTTGGATATTAGTTATAAGAACCTATAGTAATTCAGAGATGGAAAACGTCAGCATAACAGGGAAATCAAAGCAATGTGGAAATCAATGTACATATTGAATGAGCACCTAACAGACAGTTTTGTCTGGATGCAAGGGAAGGAGCTGTGCTAGTTAATTGGATATGTTCATACCATGGAGGTATCAGGAAAATGTGGGCTTGGGATGGTAAGAATAGGGTGCTATAGTAGGTTCTCAAGCAGTTGGTGTAGCTGTTGGGCATGGAGAAGAATTCCCTCATCCCTCCCAGAATGTGTTTCTCTCTTCTGGGGCCTCTCCTGTAAGCACGTTCCTTATGCCATTTTCAGTCATTAACATTTTAGTTGAAATTATTCTCAACCATCTAACAGGTTCCTCTGGGGCTCACTTAGAACTCTCCTCTAATTCTGAATCAGGAGGACCTGCTTTCATGCCTAAGCTTTCAGGCATGTGTTCAGCTTAGTGTTTTTGCGTTATTTCTTACGGCAGTGGTCTCATGTGAACTGCAGCCAGACTTCCCATGGCTCTTCGATGCTCTGGATCCCTTCTATTTCCAACAGAGCTTTAAGAATTTCCCTATGAGGGGTGCCTGGGTGGCTCAGTCGTTAAGCGTCTGCCTTCAGCTCAGGTCATGATCCCAGAGTCCTGGGATCGAGCTCCGCATCGGGCTCCCTACTCAGCAGGGAGTCTGCTTCTCCCTCTCCCACTCCCCCTGCTTGTGTTCCCTCTCTTGCTGTGTCTCTCTCTGTCAAATAAATAAATAAAATCTTAAAAAAAAAAAAGAATTTCCCTATGAACCACTTCAAGGAGATAGCATAGACCTAGGCTAGCGTAGAGCAGATGCTTAACAAATCTGACATTCATAACTTCCTTTTGTTTCCTAGAACTTTTGCTGTTTTTTTTTTTTTTTCTTTCCTTTGTTGGTTGTTATAAGCTGTGGATTTACTTAGTGGCTGCTGGTGGTGTGGACTGCATTAATGCTAGGGAAACCAGCCCCCATTTTGATAAGGGAGAGCCCCATGGTGGGGAGTACGTAAGAAACATAAGCAGCCATGTGGACTGATGAACTGAGGGGATACAGTCATATACCTGGCTAGACCTCATGAATTGCTTATATTCTCTATTTATTAATAGTTTAATTTTCTCTTTGGGAACAACACTTTCTTTTGGAAGCTAGTGAAATGATTACATTTGGAAGAGTGTCTTCTTGGATCATTGATGTTCTAGACGCAAAAGTGTGGTGAAAGGGAAGTCACATGAATGTCATGGGTCAAAGACACTTGGCATTGAATCTGTCTTATTTGTTAGCTGCTAGAACTTGGTCAAGTTACCTAGCTTCCCTGTGCCTTACTTTTCCCATCCATAAAATAGGGGATACTAATACCTACTTCAGAGGGTTATTATAAGGGCTAACCAGTTAATGCTAACAAAATGACTAAATCATGTTTAGTATCAGGAATTATATGGTGGAGTTTTCATGGTATCATGATAGAATTATAGCAAGGAATTGAGGAATCTCTTTGTCTTGTTCTGCATATAATTCTCACTCTCAATGAGTTCCTAAGGGAGATAATTACATAAAGCACAGAATTCTGTGGGGATGGGGATTACCTGGTTATCACATCTTTCATAGATACTTAGTATATATGAGTGAATGGATGGGTCACTTTATCACCAGTAGGTTCCTGTCTCCAATAGGAGGCTTACTTCTTAATCTTGGTTACAATTTGTAATTTAGATTCAAGGCCCATGTTGGCTTCTCTTTCGCCATCCCTTCCCTCCACCAGTAGTTGTCAATCTCATTACCATATGTCCCAGGCTAAGGAGACAGGAAGAAATGAGAGCACAGAAGAGTTGACCTGCAAGGAGGTCCTGGTTCAGTGTAACAGGCCCCAAGCACGGGGGAAACATGGAATAGGAGAGTGTGTGGCATATGTGGGCATGATCTTTCCTGCACAGTGGGTCCTTCTATTTAAAATATGGACCAATACTTTTGTATCACTGGCTTTTTGAGGAGCAATGTGATGAGGAAGAAGGAAATAATGACCTTCAACCACATTGCCTCCCCAGCCAATATAGTAAGTGCTTAATAAATGGTACTTCCCTTGACCTGTTTTATAGTGTTTTAAAATGAAGTGTTTTATATGAATAGATACCAATTTGTTCTTTCTACTCTATTCTACCTCCTTTCTTAGTTTCCTCCAAAAACTGAGAAAATATCTCCCTGTTGGTGCTCTGCCCATTGAAATGGACAGTGGAGCTGGTTCTAGCTGGGGGTTGGGGAGGAACATTCGTGTCTTTTTGTTACCTGACCATTTCTGACCGGCTCACCCCCTCCCCAGACTGGAAGTGCACTGGGCTGAGAGCCAGGAGGCCTGCAGCTTCAGGGGTGGCCCAGAGAGGCCAGCCACTTCAGCCATCTGGTTCTCAGCTCCCTCACATTAATATATGGGGGTGGTGTGACAGTGGAATGATTTTCAGACTTTGTTCCTTGGACTTTCATGCCACTTATGGGAGTCAGGATGGATGGGAAGATGGTGGGGCCCAAGTGGGGTAGGCTCCCAGCCTCTCACTGCAACTACAGTCATCCCACTTCTATCTTTTATGTGTTGGGGTCCCACATTAGAACTTTGTAAGCACCTGTTCTTTAAAAGTCTGAAAACCTCTGACGTGGATGAGCTCTAAAGCCATGCTCCCCAGAACTTTGGCCGCTGGTCACACGTGGCTACTGAGCACTTGACAGGTGGCTAAGCTGTAGGAAACACCTTTGTTTTCTTCAGGACCCTGGGGAGTCAGAGTGTCTTTGAGGGCATCTTGCAAGGTAGCCTGTTGGCCTCTGAGTAGGATGGGGCCTCAGTCTTATTTATGAATCCTCAGACTTCCATGGATGACAGACTGCTTTGACATGCTTAGTGATACAGGCTATTAAAATGAGAGGTTGTGAGCAAATCACAGCTTAATAAAGCTTCTCATTTTGCCTCATAACCTATAAAGTACTCTTCCTTTTCTACATCCTAATGTCTTGTGTGGAAAACTCTCCTTCAAGGTTCATTAATTTTTTTTTTTTTTTTTTGAGGAAAGGGTAATGTGAGAAGAATAGGATAATATTCTGTTTTTAAAGGAAGTTTAATTTTATGCTGTAGAGTTGAAGAAGCTTCAACCAAGGGTGAGCAGACCTGGATGAGAGTGGGTTCTGCTGATTAATAGCTGCATGACTTTGGAGGGAGTCTCTGTTCTCTTTGGACATTGGTTTACTCATCTGTAAAATGGATGAGACCTGGCTCTGCCTACTGTTTATATGAAAAAAGTATTTATTATGGACTGAATGTTTGTGTTCCCTCCTCCCCACCGCACTGATTCATGTATCAAAACCCTAACCCCCACTGTGATGATATTTGGAGATAGACCCCTTCGGGAGGTAATTAGATTTATATGAGGTCATGAGGGTGGGCCCCTATGATGGGGTTAGTGTTCTTCTAAGAAAAAGAAGACACCAGAACTCTGCTATGTGAGGATACAGCAAGAAGGCAGCCAGATGTCTACAAGTTCGAGGAGGGCTCTCACCAGAACCCAATCACGATGGCACCATGATCTCAGGCTTCCCAGCCTCCAGAACTACGAGAAATAAATGTTGGTTGTTGAAACTTCCCATTTTGTTATAGCAGCTTGAACTGTCTAAGACGGTATTTGATAAATGAATAGTGAGGAGGTACAGTGGTTATGAGTTACCTTAGAAGAACTTGGGAAGTTTAACGCAGTCTTCCTCCGCTAGTCTAAACCTGGTTCTGACACTTTCCAGCAGTGTGATTCTGAGCAAGGCACCAATTCTCTCTGGGCCTCTTAAGATTCCTTCTCTCTCAAGGTTCTGTGAATTTACAAATATGACTTAAGGCCCCTGCTTTATATTTTCTGGGTCTCAAAAAGCACACACATGTGTATATTTATTTTAAAGAATCTCATTTTTAAGTTGCAAAGGTAATATATCTGCTCCTCATATAAAGTTCAAAAATTACAAAAGCGTAGAAAATTAAAAAAAATGGAAGACTTTCTCTTTCCATTTTCCCAAATCTAATAGCTTGGTGAATTTCCCAGGTATACCTGTGCTTATATAACCTGTCTGTGTGTGTCTGTATGTGCCCGCATGTACGTATGTGTAATTTTTGCTTCAGTTGAATCAGGCTATAGTTGTTTGCAACTATTTTTAAAAATTTAATGGCATTCCAAGGTTATTTGTATTATAAAAATTATTGATACACTCTTATAAATGATAATTTTTTCTGTATTTCAAAGACTTTCCATGCTGGTGGGGTAGAAGGGTGGGATAATTTCAGTCTTTTACTATTTCATGAAACCAATGACCTGGGGGTATTATGTAGCATCAGTTTTATAAGCATGTTTGTAATGACCCAGCTTGTTTTGGGATTATTGGAGCACTTACTGAAGAGAGGGGTCCAAATTTCGATCTGTGGACTGCTGGGGGAACATTGATGAGAGCCTTAGATGTGGAATCCAGTGGTAGATGGCAAATCCTAGACATTTTCAGACAGATTTCAATGTCAAACTCCTCAAGGTTCAATCTGAGCAAAAGATGTGAGTTGTGGGCTCAGGTATACTGGGCTCAGTGTGAGATGGCTAGTCAGATGTTCCTGAGTCAGACACTGTAGAGACCCCTGAAGCTCAAGTCAGTTCTAGGGGGGGGATGTCATCTAACACTGGTGCTGGGAAGGTTTTATAATGCAGACACGGATAGAAACTAATTGGAAATTTCAAATAGAATTTTCTACAGAAAAAATTCTTGTTTCAGGCAACTAAAATATTTCCTGCACTTAAAAAAATTTGTTGGGGCATCTGGGTGCCTCAGTTGGTTAAGTGTCTGACTCTTGATTATGCCTAGGGTTATGATCTCAGGGTCATGAGCTGGAGCCCTCATCGGGCTCCATGCTGGGCGTGGAGCTTGCTCAAGATTCTCTCTCTCCCTCTCCATCTGCCCCTCCCTCCTCTCCCTGCCACCCCGCCTCCCTGTTCTCTCATTCTCTCTCTCTCTCAAAAAAAAAAATTCTCTCCCTCTCCCTCTGCCCCTCCCCACTTCACATGTGTACATGTGCACACACTTTCTCTAAAAATTTTTTTTTTTCTGTTCTCATGTTGAGTTGGAATTGGTAAAATGTTAAAGTGGTCTGCTACTCTGGTTTTGCTATTATTAAGGAATTTAAAGATTTTATTTATTTTAGAGAGAGAAAGCAAGCATGGGGGTGGGAAGGAGAGGAGGAGGGAAAGAATCCCAAGCAGACGCCATGAGCCGAAACCAAGAGTCCTATGCTCAACCGACTGAGCCACCCAGGCACCCCTAAGGAATTTATTTAAAGGCAGTGGTAGATAGAAAATTAATCAGGTATGTATTTTTGGGTAAGAGATTTTCTGGCTGATGCATGTGTCTCTCTAGATTATAAAGGAGTGATAGCAGTCCTCTCAGGGGGAGGGGAATTAGTTAACATTGCTCTTAAGGTCATATCTCCAACCACATATCACTTAATAAAGAGTGTTATTCATCACATCTATGTGTGTGTGTGTGTGTGGCTTGTGAAATACGCCACTGTGACATCCTGACCTTCTCATGAATGGAAACACCTGGGAGCATTTGACTAGGAATGCTAGAAAACCAGGTTCTGCTGCCTTGCTTCCCAGGCCCGTGAGGGCTCTCTTGATCTCTAAGGGGGTGGGAGCATTCCTAATGGGCCATGGGGCCTGGCTGCCCTGGGCTCAGGATCCAGATATGGTGGCGTCTGAAGGTGGCTGCTCTTTTTTGGGTAGTTCTATATGGGTGAGGTACCATGTTATCAACCAGAACAGAGTGGTAGCCAGTCTCTAGAAGGAAGCACTCTGGTTTAGTCCTTGGGGTCAGAAAGAGTGTTAGGAATGGAGCTCTGAAAAGGAAGATGTGGAGGTAGGGTAGTGTAGACCAGTGGCTCTCCAAGAGTGGTTCTCAGATTAGCAGGATCAGGATCACCTGGGAACTTGCTAGAAATGCAAATCTTCAGGCACACTCCAGACCTACTAAATCAGAAACTCTGGGAATAGGGCTGAGCAGTCTCAGCCTCAGAATGTTTTGAACACATTCTCTAGGTAATTCTGATGAACTGTCCAGTTTGAGAACCACTGCTGTAGATTAACTAGTTACCTGTTCATTAATTTGAGATTACTTTGGTGGCATTTATGTAGGCAAGAACAAGTGAAATCTAAGTCAGAAAACCTAGATAAGTAAGTGATACATTTCTTCCAAACTTCTGCTATTGAGGAAAAGTTTATGTATTTTTTATTATGTAGAGAAATAACATTAATTGAGAAGTTCCTGTACGCTTGGCAGTGTGCTTAGTATCTTAGCTGCATTACTTCCTTGAATTTTCCCATCCTCTCTATTAATTAGGTGCTATTTTTATTTCCATTTTACAGATGAAGAGACAGAAGGATTAAGGATCTCGTTAAAGTTTTTGGAGCTAATAAGTGGCCAAGCTGAAATTTGAACCCAGGGAATTTCACAAAATGAGCCTGGCTTTCTTAAGTGCTAAGCTGTACTATACGATTCTTAATTTCCCATTACACTCTCTCCCTGTGTGAAGGACTGTGGACCATGAACAATTTGGTAATGTATATTGACCAGTGTTTTCCTGCTATGGGTATGATGTCAAACTGGTATTTTGTCTGTCATTGCTAACCCATTACTCTTCAATCTCTATAGAGTTAACAATTTCAACATACTTGTTTGCAGTTAAGCTCAGGAGTTTAATGCTAAGTGAACTTCATATATACTACTTTTTAATCTTGCACCTGCTAAATTTTTGCTTTTCCATTACACCTGTAAATCTTTCCCTGCCATAATAGGAATGATTTACCATTTTCCTCTCAAGGATTTCCTTGTGTTGTGTTGACACCTCCTATTATATTTTAGGACAAGGGTAAAAATAATGAGACTTGATGAGTTTAAATCAGCCCCAAGTATTGTTTCAGGATAAGCATCCAATTATTACTGTTTTTTCTTGCGGTAAGTTTTCTGTAATTGGAAATGTTGAGGTAATGCTGTTTTAAATTCCAAGTGTGAAAATACTTCTATTAGCATTAGAGTCCTCTCTTTTGTGTGTATGAGTGATTGGGTGTGGGTCAAAGAGACTTGGAACATTAATTTTAATTCAGAAGTGGTTCCGGAGAGACAAGTTAATTTTCGAAATCAGCCTGGTGAGAGTTGAGGCTTGGAAAATGCATTCAAGGAAAAATGTCTTATACTCTGCTAGAACAATTATGAGGTAATAGGCTCAGGAGTAAACTGGCCACCAAGGTTTAGTAACATTTCTAGAGTTGTGGCTGATTTGCTTGAAAATCTTCAAATACCACATCTTGCTGATTCTAAGACAAGTCACTTTTCACATTTTACTATTTATGAAGTCAGACTACACCTTGTAGTTGATGAATATGTGGTAGGATATTAACATGGAGGTTTGGGCTAAGGCTAAAATAGAAAGTATATTTTCAAAGTAGATGGTAGCAGAAGGAATCATGACTGTTTATATTTTTAAATTTTACTTCTATTAGTTTTTAAAAGATTTATTTATTTATTTGAGAGAGAGGGAGAGAGCAAGTCGGGGCAGGACAGGGGGAGAGAGAGAATCTCCAGCGGACTCCCCACTGAGGGTGGAGCCTAATGCGGGGCTCGATCTCACAACCCTGAGATCATGACCTGAGACGAAATCAAGAGGCAGTCAGACGCTTAACCGACTGAGCCACCCAGGCGCCCCTTTAATTTTACTTTTAATTGTGGCAAAATACACATAGCATGAAATTTACCAGCTTAACCATTTTTGAGTGTAAAATCCAGTGGCATTAAGTACACTTACACTGTTGTACAACCATCCATCTACAGAACTTTTTCATCTCAAACTGAAACTACACCCATCAAACAGGAACTCCTCATTCTACCCTCCCTCCAGCCTCTGTCAACCACTGTTCTACTTTCTGTCTCTATGAATTTGTCTATTTTAAGTACCTCATAGAAGTGGAATCATACAGTATTTGTCTTTTTGTGACTTACTTATTCATTTCACATACTATCCTCAATATTAATCTATGTGTCGGAGCCTCCTTCCTTTTTCAGGCAGAATAATTATTCCATGGGATGTATACACCACTTTGTTTTTCTATTTATCCATTGATGGACACTTGGGCTGCTTCCACTTTTTTGGCAGTTGTGAATAATGCTGTTATGAACATGGGTATATAAATATGTGTTTGGGAACTTCCTTTTGATTCTTTTGGGTATATACTCAGAAGGTGAATTGCCAGATCATAAGGTAATTCTTTTTCTAATTTTTCGAGGGACTGCCATACTTTTTTCCATAAGGGAGTCGCCATTTTGCATTCCCACCACCAGTGCACAAGTGTTCCAGTTTCTTCACACCCTTGTCAATACTTGTTATTTTCTGGTTTCTTGATGTTAGCCATCCTAATGGGTGTGAGGTGGAGGAATCATGACTCTTAATGACCTTACTCACATAGAAGGCATAATAAAGGGGCAGAGATTGGATACTTGGGGATGACCTTGGGAGGAGGATGTTGATGGGGGAGCTGCTGATTTGACCCCATAGGGAGAACAAGTCAAAGTAAAACCTATGGAGAGGTGTACGTTGTGCTTCCTCTGTTTTCTCAAGTCACAGAAGACTTTTTCCCCTTCCCCCTCAAGTCTGAGGAGACCACTTGGAGATCTAATACGTGCGCCTGCTATCTAGTCTTGGGTAGTGTTGATACCAGCTCATGACGGTATCAGTCAGGTTGGAACATTCCTGCTCCTTTGCCTCCTCTCCTTCTCCTCACTGTAGCTCTGGAGGGGTAGGTGGGAATGGAAGCCTTGACTGGAAAAAGAAGAAGCAGCTGACTACATCCTATTATCTGCTCACTTTCCATCTGCAGCAAATACAGATAAAGGAGGTAAGAAGTTTCAACTTGGTACCAAATCAAGTTTTGAATATGATATAGGGCTGCGTATTCTAATTACCAAGTTGAAACTGCCTTTTGTCACTTAAAGCGACAGTTAAACTTTTTAATGACCTCAGAGAAACCAGAGAATTCTTGGAGTCAGTTTTCATTTTCATCCAGGGCAATGAATAGTCTCATGGAGCCCATTTTAAGGGACGGAGAAAGATAGAAATAAAATTGCTTTATGATTATGTCCTGTGGATTGGACTCACTCAGTGAAATGGTTAAGTGCACATGAAATGTGCTAGTGTCTTTCCCAACTGAACCTCTGCCCTGTTGTAATTAAAATGATGGTGAGTTGTCCTTGGACAATTAAGAGGATGGGGGAAGACATTTATCTGAGTCTTGTTAGGACATGTAGAAAGAGAGAACATCCCAAAGTGTGATGTTCAGCTGTAGTGTGTTTAGCCTTGGGAAGAGTGAGCTAGTTTATTGGGAGAGGCATGTAACAGTAGGAGAATTGGGATAATCTCTTACGGCTAAATGAGGGATGGCAGAGGGATCCATCTCACCCTCCCTCCAAGACAGTGGGATTGTTTGGTTCTAAAATGTTTAACTGACCTCACAATCTCCACCATTTTTTAGCCACATGTTGACCATTTTTTTTCTTTCTCTCTTTTTGGAGTCTTAGCAATATTTCTGGATTGGGGTTTCTTTATTTTTTTTTTTAAAGATTTTATTTATTTGACAGAGAGAGATACAGCGAGAGAGGGAACACAAGCAAGGTGAGTAGGAGAGGGAGAAGTAGGCTTCCTGCTGAGCAGGGAGCCCAATGCTGGGCTCCATCCCAGGACCCTGGGATCATGACCTGAGCCGAAGGCAGACGCTTAACGACCAAGCCACCCAGACGCCCCTGGGGTTTCTTTAGTACTAAGAACTTCACTAGAAGAAAATGTAAGGTTAACCACTTAGTCAAGACTTAGGGAACATCACATTGTATGTGTTTGTCATGTTAAAATAGCTAGTGACAAAAATAAAATTTTTTCGTTTATTTGAAAAATATTTTTGTTTCTGTTGTATTACAAGAATGCTCCCAAATTGTTTTTGGGTGAAATGTTCAAGTTAGCTACTCAGCATCAGTTAGATAGCAGTGTTCGTGGAGTAGTGGGTGAGAAGTTTATTTTAGGAAAACAGAGCTTTGCTGTTTAGTTATTATTGTTTTGGGGAGTAATGTCTGCATAGTTTTGGTTGTCCTCAACACTGTCAGAACAATACTTAGCTCCAGATTCCACCAGAGATTAGTTGCCTTCTGTCAGTAGTTAACAGGAATAAATCAAATTGGCCTAAACAGTAAGAAAATTTATTTCCTTTTAATTAAAAAAAAATCCAGAGGCAGGGCAGGCTTCAGATGTACTTCAGAGCCGAGTCTGCTTCTCTGTCTTCTCCTGGGTTGGCATCATCCTCAGACTAATGACAAGATGGCAGCAGGATTTCTAGCAATACATTCAGTCATAACAATTGCTAGAAAAAGACAAGATATTCCTTTTTAAAAAAGGTTTTATTTATTTGAGAGAGAGAGGGAGAGCACAGAGGGAAAATGAGAGGGAGAAGCAGACTCCCCGCTGAGCAGACAGCCTGACATGGGGCTCGATCCCAGGACCCTGAGATCATGACCTGAGCTGAAGGCAGATGCTTAAACAACTGAGCCACCCAGGAGCTCCAAGACAAGATATTCTTTTCTTCCTTAGTCTGAAGAAAACTTTTCCTCAAAGTGCCTCTTTCCTTTTTCCACCACAGCAGACTTCTTTATATTTCTCCTTGGCTGGAATTTATGATACATCCTAAATCAGTAACTGGCAAGGGGCCAGGTGCTACCTTGATTGACTTATAAAGTCAATGGAGTGGGCTGGGTCAGTGTCTCTCGAGTCACAGAGGCTATGGAAGGAAGAGCCAACACCAGCTAGGATTCTGTTAGGAAGGACAGTGAGTGGGATGCATGCTTTGTAAGCAGCCAATAATGTCTAATTACAAAAAAGAAGGCTTTTCAAAGAAGTCCTATGACCATCAGTGGTTAAAAGGGATTTTATTCGAATAAAAAGAGTACTCTTTGTTGGATCATAAAAAGTTCATTGTATTAAAGCTAGAGGGAACCTTAGATACTGTCTAGCCCACACTCTATTTGGGAACTGAGGCTCAGAGTGCAGGTGACTTTCCCAAATCCCAGTTACTAAACAGCAAGCCCATGGGCAGTCCAAGGGCAATGACAGAACATTGACTACGACTTCATTACTCTATAGTGATACTTCTCTTGATCATGGCAGAGGGTCAGACACTGAATTGAAGTGGAAGGACAGAGCAAGAGAGTTTCAGGAATCAACTGTTTGTGGTATCGTCTGCGGAAGAAAGGGGCCTGAGCGGCTGCCAGGGAAGCCAACTTGTTCTGTGAAGGATCAGAAAGTAAATATTTCAGGATTTGCTCATCATATGGCTTCGGTTGCAGCTATTCACCTCTGCCATTTTGGTATGAAAGCAGCTGCGAACAGCATGTAATAAACGGGCACAACTGTGTGTCCAGAGGAATGGATTTACAAAAATGGGAAATGGGCAGAATTTGACTTGTGGTCTGCAGCTTGCTGATCCTTGGTTCTGTGCTTCCAAAAGATGGATCTTCTGCTTGCGGCTCCAGTACAAAAATGGTTTTGAGATGGGCCAAAGGGGCTTTTAGAGCAGGTGCAAGGATTTGCATTTTCCCCAAACCAAAAGTCAAAGGCATGGCCTTCCACGTTGTTTACCTGTTATGGAAACTACTCTTTCTCCAGTCAATTTATCCTGACAACTGGTACATTCAGTACATTAAGCAGACTCACAGTTTATTTCACTGAACTGATCGATCAAGCAGTCAAAATAGTGTGCTCTTGCCAAAGCATCACCTTGATGTAAGGTTTAGACAGCTAATCCTCCAGGAACCAATGTACCTGAAAGTCATTTTACTGTTACCTACACATCTTACTGAGCCTCATATGAGAATATCTAATTAAATCATACTCTGAATGAGGGCACAGCTTGCCTTAGAATTAATTTAACCAAATAATTAGGAAACTTCTAAAGTTGTTACAAAAATTGGTAACAGGAAGTCATTTGCAAATTGCTTAAGCATTCATATCCTGGGAGACATAGGTCAACTATTTTTGGCAGGGAAGTCACATGATGGATGCCTGGCCTGAAGTCTTAAGGAGAGGAACAGTGATTTGTATTCAGGGAAACTGCTTTTTAAAACTCAGAAGCAAGGGCAAGGTCCCTGTTCCATTTTTTGGAGTGATCACTGAGGTTGTGTGTAATCATTTTGACGGAGCAGTTTCAACTTGTCAGATATAAACATATAATGACTTTATCTTTTTATTCTTGGATTTTGTCAGTGGAGCTTCTCTTTCCTCCTGAGAAGCTGACACCCTTAATAACAGTTGGGGAACATTCCCTAATTTTTCTTACTCACCTTTGGAATTAAAATAGTCTCATTCCAGTTCTTAAAACTTTTCCTGTTTTTAATTTTTTAAAAACTTTTCCTGTTCTTTTGAAAACCTCACCCACATACCCGTTTCCGGGCTTCTCCACTTTCCCCCACCTCCCTCAATTTCCCTCTGGATGCTAGCAGTGTTTATGGGATGAGTGGTCTGCTTTCCCACCATACTTTTCCTCTGGTGTCTGGGTGTTGAGGGGCTGGAAGGCAAAGTGCCATCTTTCTGCATAGCTGCCCGGAGAGAACTGGCTATCCTCAATATGGTCATTGTCATTACTCTTCCATGACATGAACAATGTCATACTGGAGGCCACTGGTTTCCGTCCTCTGTCTGGGGGTGGTTGTCCCATCCCAGCTCTCTGCCTATCAGCTCCGTCAGAGGGTGAGCATCCACATGCTGGTTCTCTCAGGGACACATCCTTTGGTTCTTGAAGGTCCTCAAGGCAACCTTCCCTAAGTCCCTTGTGTGAGAGATCTGACTGGCGCTTAACCTCTTCCTTCTTGCCAGTCCACCGTGGACACCATCTCGCAGCTTGTTGCTGCTGGGTTCCTCCCGCCGAGCAGGGGGCGCCTGCTGCACGGACGTGCGCCCCGTGTAGCGTCCAGGGCCTGTGCTCAGAACCGCCCTACACTTGGCGTTTAACGCTCTGAGGGCGCCATCTTGAAATCTTGAATAATTTTATTTTTGAATTTGTGTTTTGGAAGTGAAGTGAGATGGGAAAATGGGGCATGTGCCAGGGGCTTAGGGCCTTTGACCCACATCTTGCTGCTACCCTCAGCAACCATGGGTTGCCCTTTCTCCACCACTTCATGCCCTGGGCCCTGCCTAGCCTCCCCAGCGCCATCCTTGTTTTGCAACTAATATTGCCCTCTGCCTCTGATGTGTGTGCAGAAAGGGCCTCCACGAGGATCTGGGCCTGGCAGGCTTGGGTTGGTGCGGGCTGCATTGTTTCTTGGAGCAGAACAAGGAGGCATCTGTCCCTGTCCTAGGCTGGTCTCTCATTTCTCAATGACCCCATGGCTGGGAAACCACTTCAGCCTTTTGGGATCCTGAGGGAACCCAGGACCCGCCCTACACTGAGGCCTTCTTTTAGCTCCACCTTGGAGCATTTTGAGATTTTGTTCTTAGGGGTGCATTGACTCTGCTTCAGTCCCTGTTCTTTTCAGTCACCTCCTAGGGCAGGAAATCCCTTATCATTGTCTCTCTCCATTCTGATTACAAGTATTCACATGGACCCTCAGCATTAAAGGAATTGATGGTGGGCCCAAGTTGACAGGCTTTTTCACTGAAATGAGAGTCTCACCCAACAACGACATTTCAATGCTAGGTACATTCTTGTATTCAGTTTCACCCTTCTTTTTTTTTAAATTTTATTTTATTATGTTATGTTAATCACCATACATTACATCATTAGTTTTTGATGTAGTGTTCCATGATTCATTGTTTGCGTATGACACCCAGTGCTCCATTCAGTACGTGCCCTCTTTAATACCCACCACCAGGCTAACCCATCCCCCACCCCCCTCCCCTCTAGAACCCTCAGTTTGTTTCTCAGCATCCGTAATCTCTCATGGTTCGTCTCCCCCTTCTTGAACAGCTGGGGAACTTCCTCCCGCTCTGTAGTGTTTGGCTTAAATTTTCTGCACATTTTCTCTTTACATTTGGTGTATTGGAAACAACCGTAACACTTTTGCTAGGAGTTTCTAAGACTTTCACTAACACTGAAACTAAGCCTTAGTTTTCTTGTGGGTAAAATGGGAAAATAAAAACCAGTCCCATTTACTTCACATGGTATTTGTAAGAAGTCAATAGGATGATTATTGTAAAACCTCTAACGTTTTCAGACTTCTGTGCTTGAGATCTCCATACTCTGAATCTAAGTAAAGACCGGCCCTAGGCATCCACGGCATTCATCTGGGTGACAGCTACTTGATGATGGGGGTGAGCAAATCAAAACACAAAACAAAACACAACCCATGTAGGCTCAAGATTATAAAGTGAGGTTTAATTAAAAAGAGGATTTCTTGGTGGAAATGTAGTCATCTGGATGGGAGGAGGAGTTGGGATGTGGCTCTGTAGCCTCATATGGGGTAGGGGTACTTTATTTTGAGAGGAGGCTGATTCAGGTATCTGGGGGAAATATATTTGAGAAAATAGAATTGGGTACTTTTATGTCCTAAGAATCTTGATGTGATGTGAATTTGGTCCTTCTGAAGTCCACCTGTGTTTCTGTTGGCAAATTTTTTCCTGCTTTGATCCTCTCTCTAGCTGCCTCTCGAAGGAGTTCATTCATCTCCACCCCCCCACCCCCCAGTTACTCCTCTGTGTTATCTCTATTACTTAAGCAAACCAAACCAAACCAAACCAAACCAAACCAAACCAAACCAAACCTCCCTGACTGCAAACCAACTCCGCTCCCTGCCTGCAAAACAGGCTTATATTTTTGGATTCAGGACGTCCTGCGGATTGGATGGCTGCCCAGCCTTCAGATGTTTGGTGTCTGGGATGGCGTGTGATGACAACATCGGGCTGACTTCTAGGGACCCTGCTCCTCTGCTGTTGTTTACCAGCTTCAAATTCCATCTGGTCTTGCTGACAGGAACCTTGACACCATCTGCAAAAATTAGAATAAAACAATTTTGGTCTGAAGGAAAGGAAAATTGCAAGTTGACGCTTATTTGGGAAATGTCATGTTCGCTGCTTTGAAAGGAAAAATGGAAGGGGGCATTTGTTAATGTATGTTCATGTATTTGGTGGACTTCCTGAGTGGACACGTCTATAGGTATGACCTTTGGGTGTATTGGCTCTTTTTCTCTTCAATCTGGTAAACAGAGACTGAAGGAAATCCGAAAGCTGTGGCAGTATTCCAGGATGGGTTTTGATGATGAATTGACACTCAGGTTGTGTTTATACCTGTTAAGGCCCCCTCTTATGCTATAGTTGGGGTCAGTGTGCTTTGCCTGTGATTATGGCATGTAAAAATTATAGTCATGTGCTTTTCTTATTACCCAAAGGGTTCACTTCTGTATGACATAAACCTCCACAGATTCCTATAATCCCACACAGGACAAGGGGTAATAATAACATCGCAGTAATAGCTCAAATTTACACAGGGCTGAGTACCCTGCATTGCTCTGAATACTTTACAAATATGAACTCAATTCTTACAACAACCCTAGAGGGGAAGTATTACTATTATGCCAATTTTATAGATGAAACGGTAGCACAGAGAAGGTGAGTAACGTCAAGGGCACCCAGCCAGTAAGTAGATTCGGAAGGAGGTTGTTTTGCTTCAGTCAGTAGGGTTAGGACTAGCCATTATGCTGCAGGAGATCACTGTATACTTTCCTAAGTATATTTTATGTTTAGTCCTCACTTAGGACTATGTGCTGGCCACTCTCCATTTGCTGCTCAGATTTCTTCTCCTCCCTTCTGTATCCTGTGCTGGCTCAGAGAGGCTCACCGTCTCTGGACTGCATCCTGGGCTTCCTTGCCTCCAATTTCCATTTGAGTTTGGTGAATGGGAGGCACAAAAAGAAATGAGAGGCTGGGCATATATTGGCTGTGGACCCCCCGTCTCTCCCTAATGGCTGCACTCTTGGTGGGTGGCCTAGTTCTCTCCAGGTCTGGTAACACTCCTGTCTACACCTTTATTCAGGCTGAGTGGGATAGAACCTTCCAGCCTATGTAAGTCCTGCTGTTCACCATCACCAGGGGCTCCCCAAGCCCTGCCTACACCTTTGCAAAAAGCCCTGCATTAAAATCTAACACTTTGGGTATGTTGTCTAGAGAATTCATCTATTGTCCCCTACTTGAGTCTCTAGTATTCAAGTGTTTTTACACTTTACCAAGTTTTTTTTTTTTTTAAATTAACATATAATGTATTATTTGTTTCAGGGGTACAGGTCTGTGATTCATCAGTCTTACACAATTCACAGCGCTCACCATAGTACATAACCTCGCCAATGTCCATCACCCAGCCACCCCATCCCTCCCACCGCCCTCCACTCCAACCCTCAGTTTGTTTCCTGAGATTAAGAGTCTCTTATGGTTTCTCCCTCTCTGGTTTCGTCTTGTTTCATTTTTCCCTCCCTTCCCCTATGATCCTCTGTCTTGTTTCTCAAATTCCTCATATCAGTGAGATGATATGATACTTGTCTTTCTCTGATTGACTTATTTCACTTAGCATAATACCCTCTAGTTCCAACCATGTCATTGCAAATGGCAAGATTTCATTTTTTCTGACGGCTGCCTAATATTCCATTATATATATATACCACATCTTCTTTATCCATTCATCTGTTGATGGACATCTAGGCTCTTTCCATAGTTTGGCTATTGTGGACAGTGCTGCTATAAACATTGGGGTGCAGATGCCCCTTCGGATCACTACATTTGTATCTTTAGGGTAAATACCCAGTAGTGCAATTGCTGGGTCATAGGGTAGCTCTATTTTCAACTTTTTGAGGAACCTCCGTACCATTTTCCAGAGTGGCTGTACCAGCTTGCATTCCCACCAGCGGTGTAGGAGGGTTCCCCTTTCTCTGCATCTTCGCCAACATCTGTCGTTTCCTGACCTGTTAATTTTAGCCATTCTGACTGGTGTGAGGTGGTATCTCATTGAGGTTTTGATTTGTATTTCCCTGATGCCGAGTGATGTTGAACACTTTTTCATGTGTCTGTTGGCCATTTGGATGTCTTTTTTGCAGAAATATCTGTTCATGTCTTCTGCACATTTCTAGATTATTTGTTCTTTGGGTGTTGAGTTTGATAAGTTCTTTATAGATTTTGGATACTAGCCCTTTATCTGATATGTCATTTGCAAATATCTTCTCCCATTCTGTCAGTTGTCTTTTGGTTTTGTTGACTGTTTCCTTTGCTGTGCAAAAGCTTTTTATCTGGATGAAGTCCCAATAGTTCATTTTTGCCCTTGCTTCCCTTGCCTTTGGTGATGTTTCTAGGAAGAAGTTGCTACGGCTGAGGTTGAAGATGTTGCTTCCTGTGTTCTCCTCAAGGATTTTGATGGATTCCTGTCTCACATTGAGGCCTTTCATCCATTTTGAGTCTATTTTTGTGTGTGGTGTAAGGAAATGGTCCAATTTCATTCTTCTGCATGTGGCTGTCCAATTTTCCCAACACCATTTGTTGAAGAGACTATCTTTTTTCCATTGGACATTCTTTCCTGCTTTGTTGAAGATTAGTTGACCATAGAGTTGCGGGTCCATTTCTGGGCTCTCTGTTCTGTTCCATTGATCTATGTGTCGTTTTGTGCCAGTACCATACTGTCTTGTTGATGACAGCTTTGTAATAGAGCTTGAAGTCCGGAATTGTGATGCCACCAGCTTTGCTTTTCTTTTTCAACACTCCTCTGGCTATTCAGGGTCTTTTCTGGTTCCATACAAATTTTAGGATTATTTGTTCCATTTCTTTGAAAAACTGTGGGTGGTATTTTGATGGGGATTGCACTGAATGTGTAGATTGCTCTAGGTAGCATAGACATTTTGACAATATTTGTTCTTCCAATCCCTGAGCATGGAATATTTTCCCATTTCTTTGTGTCTTCCTCAATTTCTTTCATGAGTATTCTATAGTTTTCTGAGTACAGATCCTTTGCCTCTTTGGTTAGATTTATTCCTAGGTATCTTATGGTTGTGGGTGCAATTGTAAATGGGATTGATTCCTTAATTTGTCTTTCTTCTGTCTTGTTGTTGGTGTATAGAAATGCAACGGATTTCTGTGCATTGATTTTTATATCCTGCCACTTTACTGAATTCCTGTATGAGGCCTAGCAGTTTTGGGGTGGAGTCTTCGGGTTTTCCACATAAAGAATCATATCATCTCCAAAAAATGAGAGTTTGACTTCTTTGCTGATTTGGATGCCTTTTATTTCTTTTTGTTGTCTGATTGCTGAGGCTAGGACTTCTCGTCCTATGTTGAACAACACTGGTGATAGTGACCTTAGGGGAAAAGCTCTCAGTTTTTCCCCATTGAATATGATATTCGCTGTGGGTTTTTCATAGATGGCTTTTATAATATTGAGGTATGTACCCTCTGTCTCTACTGTGAAGAGTTTTAATCAAGAAACGATGCTGTACTTTGTCAAATGCTTTTTCTGCATCTATTGAGAGGATCATATGGTTCTTGTTCTTTCTTTTATTAATGTACTGTATCACATTGATTGATTTGTGGATGTTGAACCAACCTTGCAGTCCAGGAATAAATCCCACTTGGTTGTGGTGAATAATCCTTTTAATGGACTGTTGGATCCTATTGGCTAGTATTTTGGTGAGAGTTTTTGCATCCATGTTCATCAGGGATGTTGGTCTGTAGTTCTTTTTGATGGGGTCTTTGTCTGGTTTGGAATCAAGGTAATGGTGGCCTCATAAAATGAGTTTGGAAGTTTTCCTTCCATTTCTGTTTTTTGGAACAGTTTCAGAAGAACAGGTATTAATTCTTCTTTAAATGTTTGGAAGAATTCCCCTGGGAAGCCATCTGGCCCTAGGCTCTTGTTTGTTGGGAGACTTTTGATGACTGCTTCAATTTCCTCAGTGGTTATAGGTCTGTTCAGGTTTTCTATTCCTTCCTGGTTCAGTTTTGGTAGTTGATACATCTCTAGGAATGCATCCATTTCTTCCAGATTGTCTAATTTGCTGGCATATAGTTGCTGATAATATGTTCTTATAATTGTTTGTATTTCTTTGGTGTTGGTTGTGAGCTCTCCTCTTTCATTCATGATTTTATTTATTTGGGTCCTTTCTCTTTTCTTTTTGGTAAGTCTGGCCAGGGGTTTATCAATCTTACTAATTCTTTCAAAGAACCAGCTCCTAGTTTCGTTGATCTGTTCTACTGTTCTTTTGGTTTCTATTTCATTGATTTCTGCTCTGATCTTTATTATTTCTCTTCTCCTGCTGGGTTTAGGCTCTATTTGCTGTTCTTTCTGCAGCTCCTTTAGGTGTAGGGTTAGGTTGTGTATTTGAGACCTTTCTTGTTTCTTGAGAAAGGCTTGTATTGCTATATACTTTCCTCTTTGCTGCATCCCAAAGATTTTGAACAGTTGTGTTTACATTTTCATTTGTTTCCATGAATTTTTTAAATTCTTCTTTAATTTCCTGGTTGACCCATTCATTCTTTATTAGGATGCTCTTTAGCCTCCATGTATTTGAGTTCTTTCCGGTTTTCCTCCTGTCGTTGAGTTCTAGTTTCAAAGTGTTGTGGTCCGAAAATATGCAGGGAATGATCCCAATCTTTTGGTACTGGTTGAGACCTGATTTGTGATCCAGGATGTGATCTCTTCTGGAGAATGTTCCATGGGCACTAGAGAAGAATGTGTATTCTGTTGCTTTTGGATGGGATGTTCTGAATATATCTGTGAAGTTCATTTGGTCCAGTGTGTCATTTAAAGCCTTTATTTCCTTGTTGAATTTTTGCTTAGATGATCTGTCCATTTCAGTGAGGGGGGTGTTAAGGTCCCCTACTATTATTGTATTGTTGTCGATGTGTTTCTTTGCTTTTGTTATTAATTGGCTTATATAATTGGCTGCTCCCATGTTAGGGGCATAGATATTTAAAATTGTTAGATCTTCTGGTTGGATAGACCCTTTAAGTATGATGTAGTGTCCTTCCTCATCTCTTATTATAGTCTTTGGTTTAAAATCTAATTTGTCTGATAGAAGGATTGCCACCCCAGCTTTCTTTTGATGTCCATTAGCATGGTAAATCGTTTTCCACCCCCTCACTTTAAATCTGGAGGTGTCTTTGGGTCTAAAATTTGTCTCTTGCAGACAGCATATCAATGGGTTTTGTGTTTTTTATCCTATCTGATACCCTGTGTCTTTTGATTGAGGCATTGAGCCCATTTACATTCAGGGTAACTATTGAAAGATCTGAATTTAGAGCCATTGTATTGCCTGTAAGGTGATTGTTACTGTATATTGTCTGTGTTCCTTTCTGGTCTGTGTTGCTTTTAGGCTCTCTCTTTGCTTAGAGGACCCCTTTCAATATTTCTTGTCGGGCTGGTTTGGTGTTCGCAAATTCTTTTAGTTTTTGTTTGTCCTGGAGGCTTTTTATCTCTCCTTCTATTTTCAATGACAGCCTAGCTGGATATAGTATTCTTGGCTGCATATTTTTCTCATTTAGTGCTCTGAATATATCATGCAGTCCTTTCTGGCCTGCCAGGTCACTGTGGATAGGTCTGTTGCCAATCTAATGTTTCTACTGTTGTAGGTTATAGACCTCTTGTCCTGAGTTGCTTTCATGATTTTCTCTTTGTCTCTGAGACTTGTGAGTTTTACTATTAGATGTTGGGGTGTTGACCTATTTTTATTGATTTTGAGGGGGGTTCTCTGTGCCTCCTGGATTTTGATGCCTGTTTCCTTCCTCAAATTAGGGAAGTTCTCAGCTATAATTTGCTCCAATATACCTTCTGCCCCTCTCTCTCTTTCTTCTTCTTCTGGTATCCCAATTATTCTAATGTTTCGCTTTATGGTATCACTTATCTCTTGAATTCTCCCCTCGTGATCCAGTAGTTGTTTATCTCTCTTTTTTTTCAGCTTCTTTATTCTCCATCGTTTGGTCTTCTATATCACTGATTCTGTCTTCTGCCTCATTTATCCTAGCAGTTAGAGCCTCCATTTTTGATTGCACCGCATTAATAGCCTTTTTGATTTTGACTTGGTTAGATTTTAGTTCTTTTATTTCTCCATAAAGGGATTCTCTAGTATCATCTATGCTTTCTTCAAGCCCAGCTAGTATCTTTATAATTGTCATTCTGAACTCTAGTTCCAACATCTTACTAATGTCTGTATTGATTAGGTCCCTGGCAGTCAGTACTGCCTCTTCTTCTTTATTTTTGAGGTGAGTTTTCCCATCTTGTCCTTTTGTCCAGAGGAGAATATATGAATGAGAGAACAAAATGCTAAAAAAAAATGCTAAAAGGGTAACAATGACCCCAGAAAAATATACACTAAACAAATCAGAAGAGACCCGAAACCAGGGGGAAAAGAAAGGGGGGAAAATATCAGACTGGTGAATATAACAGAGCCACACACTATTTTGGGTGTATTTTGGTCTGTTAGAAGAAATCGCCTCCCAAAATTTTAAAGAAGGAAAAACTTATATATATACAAAAATAAGGGTAAGTACGACGAAGGGATAGAATATGACTGTAAAGATGAAAATTAAAAAAGATTTTAAAAAAGGAATTGATAAGAAGTTGGTTGAAAAAAGAATGAAAAAAAAGAGAGAATCTGATCAGGTGGGAGACTAGGACAACGTCATACACTAGATTTAGGGTATATTTTGGTCTGTTAGAAGAAACTAAACAAAATTTTAAAGAAAGAAAAGCATATATATATATATATACACAAAAAATAAGGTTAAATACAAAAAATTAAGGTTAAATATAATGAAGAGATCGTATATGAGTGTAAAAATGAAAAATTAAAGAAGTTTTTAAAAAAGAAATTGATAAGATGTTGGTTGAAAAAGGAAAGAAGAAAAATTCAACTAAAAAATAGAAAAATCAAGTGTTTTTTTTTAAAGATTTTATTAATTTTTTGGCAGAGAGAGAGAGAGAACAAGCAGGGGGGGGAGCAGGTGTGGTGGAGAGGGAGAAGCAGGCTCCCCACTGAGCAGAGATTCTGATGCAGGGCTTAATCCTAGGATCCTGAGATCATGACCTGAGCCAAAGGCAAACACTTAACTGACTGAACCACCCAGGTGCCCCTATCAGTTGTTTTTACCAGTGATTTTTTAAAAGAATGATTAAGTAAAAGATAAATGAAAAAAAAAAAGTTAAAATTGAGGGTAGGACCAGGGAGGACTTATTATCTTGGCTTAGCAGAGACAATAGTAATCATCCCGTACTTGTAAAAATTCTGATTCTTTTCCGGGTGTTTTTTGCTGCATTTGTTAATAACAACTAAGGCTCACATTTACAAGAACTGTGTTCCACGCATCCCACGAAGACTTTACATAGGTTATCCTATTCAATCCTTAGAACAATCCTAGGAAGTAGAACCTTTATTATTCTCATGTTGTGTATGAGAAATGGAAGTTCAGAGATGAAACAGACAGTTCTAGGCTGTGTGGTTCATAAGTTTTGTGTGTGGGGTTTATACCCAGGGAACTGATGCTGGAGTCCATGCTCTTGAGCAATATACTTAGGCCTCCTGCATCTGATTTTGCTCTTAAAGCAACTTGGGAAGTAGGCCAGACAGGTATAATTTTCTTCCCTTTATTACAGTCGAGTAAACTGAAGCATAGTGACTGGAAATGACTTTTCTGCGACCACAGAACTAATTAGTGTATACTTAAAATGACAGAACTGGTGATTATTGGGAAACCTTGCTGCAGAAATCAGGCAACCACTGAGGTAGTTTTGGCTTGTGCAAAGAGCAGTGGCTTGGAGTTCAGAGATGTGGGTTTAAATTCTGAGACTTCTAGGTACTTGACCTTGAGTAATTCAGTTTCTGAGACTTTGTGTCTTCACTCAGGAAATGGGAGAAACAATTCCTCCTTCACGGGGGTGTGTGAGGATGATATAAAGTAATTACATACAAGTGTTCATCACAGTAGTTGTTTAATATATGTTCTTAAAATTGCCCACGTAAATCATCAAAGGGTAGAGCCATGGATTGAGGGATAGACATGGAAGCAAAGGATGTTTGGCTCCTCATACCCTCGCGGGCATGAGGAAGTGAGTCCTAATATGTGTGTAGGAACTTCCAGAGAAGTCGGCAGTGGGGGGACAAGACCTCATCCACCCATGAACACAGACTGAACACCTGCTCTAGGTTATTGAAGAATTTGGACTTTATATAGGTGTTACAGCTTTACTTTTGTGATGTGCTTTATAGTAAAAACTAACTGCAATACTCATATATAGCAAGGAACACCTTGAGGCAAAGCTTTCTCTGGTAGTACATTAAGTACATTTACGTAAGGACAATGATTTTACAAATAGAATCACTGTCTCTGTTACAGTGATGCCTTGATCAGAGTGGTTTTAGGGTCTCTTCTCAAGTGAATTTGAAATGTCAGGCTTTTCTTAATCATCCCAGCAGGAAGTAATTTCTCACCCCTCTGAACGATGCCTGAACTTATCATCCGTGCCATTTCTCCGAATGTCGTATTTCTGGCTTGAAAGTGATTATTTCTGTATTTTTTCTCTTCAAATTGAGAGCCCATATAGTTTTAAAAAGCACAACATCCTTTACTACTGTACATGAATGTGTTATGAATGAATTAAATGAAGTTCCTTCTGAGCTATGTCATGCCATGAGGCTTCTGCCATTCTTTCAAAACACAGCACATCTTCTGTGTGCCAGGGGGTTGGCAGGGCATAGGGATGCAGAGACCTCAGGCTCTGGTCCTTCACACAGGTGCAGATCATTCCAGTATGATCTTCTAAGTCCTATAAGACACTGTGTACAAGGTACAATGAATTCAGTTCTTGGGTGGTAACATTGAAAACAAATGTGTTCACACATTAGTAAATGACCCTTATAGGTTATTTTCCTTGCTAAGAACCAGAATAAATGAGTACAACAAAGCCCCCGCCCCCAGACTGCTTGGGGAATGGAGTGTTTTGGTTTCTGGGGTTAACCCACATGACATTTACGGTTGTGGAAATGCAACGGGAACCTTGGCATCCCTGAAAATATTTGGAAACTCCACAAGATGGCGCTATGGCTCTAGGAAAACAGAGCTTTTGAGTCAAACCTGTCGAATTTGAATTCAGGGCATTCTTGGGATGATGACATTTCCCTCATTTTTTAGGGAGGCGTATGTCTGGAAAATATTAATCACTCAATTCACATTCATTGAATACATGTTGAATGAAAGTTTAGTTTTTAATTTTAGTTTTAAAGGTTCTGTTGAAAAAGAGGTCACCAGAAGTTCGCTTGCAATACATAAACTGAAATTTCCAAGGCAGGATTTAGCACATTTTTACAATGTTTAATTTGTTTTAAGAAAAACAAAGAGAAATGACAGGAGGCTCAGGACTAAGCACATAGTTCTGCAAATGGATTTGCAGACATCAGAGGGGGCGCTGTGACTTGCCATTGGCTTTACTTGATTATGCTCTTTGATCCAATTTTCTAAATTAAAAGTAATACAAACTTATTATAAAATAGTACATAGATATATTATCTAAAATAAAAGTGAGTCTCTCTTCATGTCCTACCCCCAGATATAGCCCATTCAATTCCTTCACTATGCATTTAAAGCATATTTCTCTTTAAAATGAGAGACCAAATATACAAATGGAGAATGGCCAGACCATATGTAAAAATAAAACTTTGACCTACAATTCACAGCAACCAACCCAGGAAACCAGCCCATTATCTACATTAGTCAGCCCAGGAAGCCAACCTGCTAGATATATGTCACCCCTGTAGGAGGTCAGACCCTTATCTTTAGCAACGGGTCCAGGAAGTGACCAATAACCTCTACACAATCATCCCCAAACAGCCAGGACTTGATTCATCACGGACTGCTTCCTTAATTTCTGTTCCAACTTCCAACCTGGGACTAACCAGAGAAAGCCAATTATGTACCCCAAAACAATCACCTAGGATTCCCCACTTCTTAGTTGGCCCACCCACAGCTTCCCCAAGTTAACAGTCTCTAATCAGGCACACCTGCAGCCTTCCCTTTCCTCTATAAAGCTTTCCCGCTCCTCTGCCTGCCTTTGAGTCTGTAGACATCTGTGATGGTGCCTAGCTCTGTTGCTATGGGGAGCTCCAAGTAAATAGCTTTTGCTTGCTCTCATTTGGTTGGTCTTCATTTATTTTCACAGTAGAATTATATTCATTCCCCGAACAACATGTATTTGAGTGCTTGCTGTTCCAGAGGCTGGGGATACAGACACAGTCCTTCCCCACAGGATGCTTACATTTTAGCGGAGGAGAAAAAGTAAGTAAATATTGTTTATAAAACCAAGTTAGGGAATGCCCTGTGTTCTGAAGGAAAATAGAGCAGTGTCGAAGGGTTGAGAGTGGCAGAAGGTGCTGTCTTAATGAGGCGGACGGGGGCGCCTGGGTGGCTGAGTTGATTAAGCGACTGCCTTCGGCTCAGGTCATGATCCTGGAGTCCCTGGATCGAGCCCCGCATCGGGCTCCCTGCTCGGCAGGGAGTCTGCTTCTCCCTCTGACCCTCCCCCCTCTCATGTGCTCTCTCTCATTCTCTCTCTCTCAAATAAATAAATAAAATCTTAAAAATAAATAAATAAATAAATAAATAAGGCGGACAGGGTGGGTGGGCTGGGTTGCGCCTGGCTGGCTCAGTGACTACAGCAGGTGACTCACGATCTTGGGGTTGTAAGTTTGATCTTGGGGCTATAAGTTTGAGCCCTGTGTTGCATGTAGAGATAATACTTAAGAATACAATGTTAAAAAAAAATAAGGCAGACAGGGACGTCCCCTCTCGGGAGCTGACTGGTCAAGTAGAGTCCTGGGTCAACGAAGGAAGTGGGCCACATGGCTGCATGGAGGGAGCTCTGTGGGATAAGAGAGCAGCCAGTGCGAAGACTCTGGGTGGGGATCACGCTTGTTTTGTCGTGGGGGAAGCGGGAGGGCCAGAGTTGCTGAGGGAGCGTGAGCCAAGGCTGAGTTTCCAAACGGCTGTGATTGTGGCACGTGGTATGATGTATATTTTACTTTATGACCCCACACACAACACACACACCGCTGTGGGCTGAAATACCCATGTTGACGTTCTAGCCCCCGGTCCGTCGGAATGTGAACTTTTTTGGGAATAGGGTTGTTGCAGATGTCATTGGTCCAGATGAAATCATATTGGAGTAGGGCAGCCCCTTAATCAAAGTGATGGGTGTTCTTAGAAGAAGAGAAGAGACTCAGATGCAGACAGACATGAGGAGAGCGTTATATGATGATGGAGGCAGAGATTAAAGTGTTACAGCCACAAGCCTGGGAATGCTAGTGGCTTCCAGCAACCACCAGAAGCTGGAGGAGGAAAGGAAGGATTCCCCTACAGGCTTCAGAAGTACCAAGGCCATAATGACACCTCGATTTTTTTTTTTTTTCTACTTCTGCCCTCCAGAACTGTGAGACAATATATTTCTATTGCTTTAAGACACCCGATTTGTGGTATTTTGTGATGGTAGCACTAGGAAACTGCAAGCACGCCTCATTTTATTGTCCTTCATGTTCTTGTGCCCCGCAGATACTACGGTTTTCACAAACTGAAGCTTTGTGGTGACCCTGCACTGAGCAAGGCTACCGGCACCATTTGCCGATAACATTTGCTCACTGTATGTCTCTGTCACACTTTGGGTAATTCTCGCACTATTTCAAACGTTTTCATGCTAACGATATTTGTTTTGGTGATCTGTGATCAGTTAAGACTTGCTGAAAGCTCAGATGATGGTTAGCATTTTTTAGCAATAAAGTATTTTTTCATTAAGGTATGTACATTTTTTTTTTCTTGAAATAATGCTATTGCACACTTAATAGGCTACAGTATAGAGCAAGCATAACTTTTATATGCACTGGGAAATCAAAAAATTAATTTGACTCACTTTATTGTGATACTTGCTTTATTGTGGCCGTCTGGAACTGATCCTGTGACGCCTTCCACGTATGCCTATAATGTGTACACGTGCATGCACACACACACACACACAGAAACACAAGTGCTGTTAGTCCATACTTACCCTTATTACCCTATAGCTTACTGACAATTCCATTCTACGCCATGACATTACATGTTGGTCAGGACCCTAGAATGATTTCCTGACCCCAGTCCCCAAAAACCTGTACTCTGCAAATGAAAAACACTGATCCCATGGAAGAGTAATAAGATAAGAGGCCGGGGAAAGAGCCAGAGCCAGATCGCTTAGGCCAGGGTGGGTTTGGGGGGACTGCAGCTCTTTTCTATAGATGCTGAGAAAGGCATTGGTTGGGATTTTTTTTTTTTTTCTTTTTCAAAGCTGTGTATGTGAGACATGGTCTGATTGATCTGTTAAGAGGATCTTGCTGCCATCTGGAGAAGAACCCTTAGGAGATGAGGGTGGAAGCAGGGAGAGCAGTTGGGGTACATTGTATTAACCCAGCTATGAGATGGTGGTGGCCTGAACTAGGGTTAATAGACACATAAGGCACATGGGAATGCACCGCTCTATATAAAACCTGGGTGTTGCTTTTTTCTCTTAAAAGTTGGCTTTCTTTACCTCTGGAGGCAATTAAGAAGTTTGATTTTACTGATTTTGCTTTCTATTCCATTGCCCACCAATGAGAGGCTCTAGGAATTCCCCCAGAGGAGTTAACATTGTCTTCCTATCCCTTTGTCCAAATTTATTGAATCCCAGAAGAAAATGGAGGGACCCCTGTCTTTCTTGACCATCTTGTCCTATTTTGGGCGGGCGTCAGTACGCCAATGCTCTGGTGTATACTCTGGACTGTAAGGTACATAGATATATTTCTTTATCCAAGGATCAAGCTCTCTTCTAAGAATATTATGGCATGAGAGGCTGAACCAATATTAAGGCTCGGTTTCCCTTTGAGCCACATAGGGAAGGTATTGCGGTACTTTGATCTTCACTAGAAAATGCCATTCATACATGCTTTTTCCAGTTCTGATCTGCTCTTCTACCTTAGGTTCATCCAATCCTCATTTGCAAAATGCTCATTAAGCCCTTGTCTCCAGCAATGGACTCTTTTCTCAGGGATACTCTTTCACATGGGAGTTGATTCTGAGGTTCCATTACTTTCCTCCTCCAAGAAATTTTGATAGGTTTTGTTGGTGAGCAGCTGTCCTGGGCTCAGTCTCAAAGCCTGTGGATGGGGCTGGCTCCAGTCCTGTAAGTGAGGGGGAATCCATTAATCCTCTAATTATGTATGTTAGCCTTTCTACCAGTGAGAACCATGAGTCTGTTGTTTTCTTACTAGTGAGAAAGAGAAAAACAGACCCTGACATGTGAGAACTGGCCTTGATGTTCTCTTGTTAACATAATTTCATGGAACATTAAGATCAGACAAGGTCACGCTGTGAGTGGGATGAATCAAGACAAAAATGAAAGCACATGAGAATATAGACAAAACATATGACTGTCCAAGCCACAAAGATGACCAAACTTGCCCCAACCTGGATAATATGAGTGATGGCTGCTTCTTTATTAATCACAGCTTTAGCCTCTCTCTATTCTTCTTTCTTCTAAGTAGCATTTATTAAACCACTCAAACATAGTATTACCTCCGCTGTCTGACAGCATGCAGTTTGGAGCTAAGACAGCTTCTTGGAATCTTCCATAAAATCACCTAACATGAACCCAAATCCTACATGAAGTCATTTCTGATAGCCTCTAACTAAGATTCCCCATGGCTCCCCATGGGGTGCTGTCTTCCATGTTTCAACAAGAAATAACCCAACTTGTTCAACTATAGATGTGTTCTAGTGGTCTTTTCCTGTAGAACATTGACACAAAGCTATGTTTGAAATAAGCCAATGTGGCAAAGAGAACATATATATTTTCTTACCACAAATCACCTAACCAATTCCCAAATGAAGGTATGTAGGTTGCCTCCAGTGTTTTGCTATTACAAATATTGTTGTGTTCCTGCTCTGGGTCAAGATGGAATAATGGGGAGCATTATGCAGCAGCTTATGGCCTAAGGAAAGTTTCCAGGATTCAGTGGAGGAATGGGGAAGCCGAGTAAAACCTGACTGTCTCCTGGAGTTGTCTCCCTGAGTGTTGGGAAACCAACGTGCCTAAAGTTTGCAGGGCAGAATAAAGGAGAAGAGAGAGCTGCACAAAGGGAGATGTCTGGAGTGTCTCCTCTGAGTATTCAGTTGACAAGACTCAGCACATACTTATGAGAAAATATACGGAGGCAGGGGTAGGAACCTCCATAAAGTGTTAGAAGGAATAGTGCCAGAGTTCACATTGGATCAGGAACCCTGCTTGTTCCCAACAGCCAGCATGGCAAATGTGATATTTCATGGGGCGTTGGATAGGATTCTAAGGGTCTTGCCTCAGTATTGGGAAAAATTAACTCCCGACTAAATGCAGATCTGTTTCTCACAAATAAAGCTTAAGTAAGACTCAGCAGCATCAAACTCTTTTCAAGTAACTTAATCATGTTTGAGAGAAAATTTCTAGAATATATAAAGGACTAGAAAAATATCCAGCATCAATTAAGGTAACAGTTACTATGTCTGGCATCCGATCAAAAAGTCTCATGCAAAGGAGCAGGAAGATACAATCCATAATGAGGAGAAAAATCAGTCTAATGAAACTAACTCAGAAATGACATATGATAGAATTAGTAGTCGTTAAAGCTTATTATTAAAATGTTCCAAATGTTCAAGAAGCCAGAAGAAAGATCGACTATTTGAAGTAGAGACATAAAACTTCCCGAGATGGAAACTACAATGTTTGAGATTAAAAAATTCATGCACAACTGTGAAAAACCTATAGCTACCGTCGTATTTAATGGTGAAAAACTGAATGCTCTTTAAGCTAAGGAAAGTCAGAAACAACATCAGAAACAAGGCAAGGATGGCCACTCTCATCACTTTTATTTATCATTTTTCTGGAGGTTCTGGCCAGTGCAATACTATAAGAAAAAGAAATGAAAGAGATTCATTTTGGAAAGAAAGAACTCCTTATTCGTGGATGATGTGGTTATCTAAGTAGAAAGTTTTATGAAACCATCAAAAAAGCTTCCAGAATATGTGAGTTCTAAGCTCTTTACATGGCTATATTTGATATCTCTGAAAATTTGTGACACATACTATTATTATTTTATTTCCAATTGGTTAAACTGAGGCACCTAAAACTTAACGAACTTGCCCAAAGTTGTGCAGCTAGGAAAAGTCTGAGCTGGAATGCAAACCCAGGGAATCTGGCCCTAGAGTCTATGGTTTTTAATTGCTGTGTTTTAGTTCCTCACTACTTCGTCTCACTGAATATAACCAAAGATATAAGACTTTCACATTTCCTCTGGATGCTTTGCCACTGTGTATACCTAGTGTATTTTCCCCAGTTAAACAGTTTTTCACGAAGTTTTACACACAACAAGCATGATTAAGGAAAGAGTTACTCTTCTGTTGTTTTATGATGATCCTTGCCAGTGAAATTAAATAGTACTCACTTTGGATCCAGATTATTGATTAGACAGTGGGTGTATCAGGCAGTGCCCTTTTATGAACTAGGAAAAGATGAATTAGGGAAAGGCACTGTCTCAGGGAGGGGGAAACAGCCTGATGCGTGCAGCAGCTTGCAGTCTTTGTGGGGTTTCTGTCCTGGGCAGGGTGACAGAGAAGGGACCTTTGCTGGGACACAGCCCTTGGGCAGGATAACACATTGGCCAGCAGATCTCTGGCTGGATTTCAATCTCTACTTTTCCTCTTGGCTGGGGCTATTGTGTAAAGGAGGAATTTTGCACCCATTAAACTCCTCTAAGGACTTACCACAAGGTTTGTAGCTAAACAACTTTAATTAATTCCAGTATTGTTTACTACTTTTTTTTTTTTTTTTTACAAAACAGGAATATCAATTTTTAAAAATATTTTTATTTATTTATTTGACAGAGAGAGACACAGTGAGAGAGGGAACACAAGCAGGGGGAGTGGGAGAGGGAGAAGCAGGCTTCCCGCTGAGCAGGGAGCCCAACACACAGGGCTCGATCCCAGGACCCTGGGATCATGACCTGAGCCGAAGGCAGCTACCCAGGTGCCCCAGGAATATCATTTTTTAAAAAAAGATTTTATTTATTTGTTTGAGTGAGACAGAGAGAGGGAGAGAGAGAGAGAAAGCATGAGAGGGGGGAGAGGTAGAGGGAGAGGGAGAGAGAGAATCCCTCAAGCTGATTCTGCACAGATCATGAAGCCCAACGAGGGGCTTGATCTCCTGACCCTGAGATCATGACCTGAGCTGAAACCAAGAGTTCGATGCTTAACCAACTGAGCCACCCAGGCACCCCAGCAATATAAATTTTAAATATGTATACTTAAAACACTTATATATCAGATGTCATTTTCATAAGGAAGAGACATACTCAATTGTAGCTTTAACCTAGTCAACATCTCTTCCCTGTGGTTATTCTAAAACATTCGTCTGAAGTAGAACCTCGGTGGCAGGGGGTGGATAAACTTGGAATAAGAAATTTCCCAAATCTCACTATTGGGAAATAACCCCACTGATGTAGGTTCTCCTTGTAAGGTGGGATCTGTCTGTGTGCCTAATTCCCCCTGCCACATTGTAAAATCCTTGAAGGCATATATTTCATGTAAGAAACTCTTTATACATCCTCATGGAACGCAGCACAGCACCTTGCATGTCACATTCAGATAGGCATCAGATTATATTAAACTCTTCTCTTTCTCAGAATCTGAAAAGTCATTGTTAAGTGGGAGAGTAAGTGATTTTTTGCCCTTCTCTAGAAAAATGATTTACTCAGTTACAAGTTCTAATTGATTGCCTTTTTTTGCCCTATTTCACTCTTCCCTCTCAAGTGTTTATTTATAGGTATTGAGCTATCTTCATATTTCCCATCAGGCCTCTTCCTTTTCTGTATAAATATATATATGTACTATTTATTCCCCAGTTTCTGTTTGCAAATTTCCCCATTCAAAACTCTAATGTTAATACTGGAACCAGTCAGTCACTGATTCTGTCATTTTATCAGATTATCGTCTGCCCAGGGGAAGCCCACGGGGCCGGATGACAGCTCCCTCCAGACATTTCACTTTCTTGGATTAATCTGGTATAATACGGGGTGACTTAGATAATACAGGGTGATTTAGGAAAAGTTGACAAAGGTGAATAAAGTTATTTCTTATTCTTACTTTTAGGAAACAGTTTTGTCATTTTGCTATTTATTTTTCACTTCGAGGTGTAGTTTAAACCCTTCACGAGGTGGCAACCCACTGCCCAAATCTGAGGTTTCCCCAATGTTAAGTAGATGAGGATTTCCTGTCACATCCCTAGGCCCTTTTCTGCTGCAGTGCTCCCTTCCCCCACCACTTCCCCTCCTGCCAGTGGCCATCAGGATCCTCTCTGGATAGAGCTTTTGTTTGTTAATTCAGCTGCCTTCTCACTGGGCTCACTCTTAGAATTTTCTACACGGTTTTCTTTTTCCTCCTCTTTTCTCCCTTGCCCAAATGTATGATTCTGTTGATTTGCATGCACACAATTACACACAAATACTCGTCCACCCCTCCCTGATGATTTTATGCCTTTGAGCAAATGGCGTCTTTGTTGAAAATTGAACGGAACTCCATGTGGCAGGCAGTTAACTGGAGACTGTATAAAAAAATGTGTACAGATGAAAGGAAACAGGTTTACAAAGATTTATTATTACATGTGGAGGGAAAGGACAGAGCGCTACCCATGAAGCAGTGATCGCCACCCTCACACCTACATAATTCATGTGTAATTCCCCTTGCAACTCCACACTTCTGATACATGTGTAAAAAATACCTAATTTTCCTTTGAGAATTGGTCTGTGAAGTTTAGGGCTAGTGTTTGAACAGGCCTAAAGTGGGCGTGATCAACTTAACTCCTTTAATTGGTGCACACTTAAAACATTTTTCTTGGCTCACTAAGTAAGCTTAAAGGCGAATCCCTGAAAGCTTTTGCCGCTGAGATTGTTTACTGTTTTTATTCTAGAGGGATTTATTCAGAATTTGCTACCTGGGCTTTTCACCCAATTTAAAGGTATCCATTGTGAATAATTTTATCCCTGTGCCTGAAATTATAAATTAATGTTAGCTAGTAGACTGTGATTTATTGGATAGAGCTCAGTAACGTCACTCCTTTCGTTTTATTGAAGTCAGTTTCCTTAAGCTCCACTAAGGCTCTTGGAGTCCCTCTGGGGCATAACATTAGCCTAATTGTAAATTTGGAAGTAAACCCATTGAGCCATAGTGCATTGGTTTACCATTCAGGTGTAGAAACAATGACGAAAATGAGCATTTCCTCAACTATCTGACACTTAACAGAGATTTTTTATTAAAGATTTATTTATTTATTTGAGAGAGAGGGAGGGAGTGTGTGTGTGAGTGGGTGGAGAGGTGCAGAGGGAGAGGGAGAGAGAGAATCTCAAGCAGACTCTGCATTAAACACAGAAAATGTCTCGGGGCTCAGACTCAGGACCCTGAGATCATGACCTGAGCCCTGAGCAGAAACCAAGAGTTGGAAGCTTAACCGACTGTGCCACCCAGGCATCCCTAACAGAGATTTTTGCTGGGCTAAGGAGCAAAATGCCATGTTCAAGTCCTGGGTAAGCTCTGTGTTTCCCTGAGGTTCCTATATAATTATACTACATGATTTTCTCATATCAAGTTAGGCAATGCATATTTATTCATCACCCACTACATGTCTATCAGAGTTAAACACTGGGGGGATGTTCTTATCCTAAGCAACTTGATGTCTACTAATTGGAACGTAAGCTCCACCAAGATGGGGGTTGCTGTCTTTTTTCTCCTTGTATCCAGAACATGCTAGATACACAGTAACCTCTCAATAATAAATGTCATTAAAAGCATCAATAAAGAATATTATTTTGGTACAGCAAAGTTATGGAGTACCTCCAAAGCTAAAAGTGTAAAGGTATTTTAGCACTATTCTGAGGATCTGCGATTAGAGCATGTGGTAGGGTAGGAGTGAGGAAGCTGGGTGGATGTTGTTTCTGTTTATCACTAGCACAGAGATTGGTAGGCGTGGGTGCTTGTATGTCCTGGGGGTCGGCAGTAGACTGAGAGTGAGGTCAAGAGTTTGGATGATGTATAGGATGTGAGATTCATCCATGTAGGTCAGAGTGTGCTTCAGAAGACAGACGCATAGGACCTGGGAGCTGGAGAGGACTGCCTTAGGTACTGAGCACCCTCCACAAACATTATGACAGGACTCTCCATCCTTTCCTGGCACCTTGTGCAGTTGGGAATTTATTACTTCATAGGCAGATAATACCACTTAGGGACTGCTCCAGTTATAGAAAATCCTTTCTTGTATTAAGGTGAAATTTCTACTTATTCGTATTTGTCCTAATTGTATTCCCTAGAAAGTACTTAAGACTGTTTCTCTATTATAGAATTTTTTTTTTAAAGATATATTTATTTTAGAGGGAGAGAGAGTGCGAGTGGGGGAAGGGACAGAGGGAGAGGGAGAGAGAGAATCCTCAAGCAGATTCCATGCCCAGCACAGAGCCCAACTCGGGGCTCAATTCCAGGACCCTGAGATCGTGAGTCGGACGTTCAACCGACTGAGCCACCCAGGTGCCCCAAGAATGGTATCATTTTTTTTTAGTCATTTTACAATTTTATTGCATTTATGATTAGAAAAAAAATAATTTGTATTACATCAATTCTTTGAAATGTGTTGTGATGTGGTAGGTGAACCTTTATTTATTTATTTAATTTTTTAATTAACATATAATGTATTATTTGTTTCAGGGGTACAGGTCTGTGATTCAGCAGTCTTACACAATTCACAGCGCTCATCATAGTACATACCCTCCCCATTGTCCATCCCCCAGCCACCCCATCCCTCCCATCCCCTTTACTCCAGTAACCCTCAGTTTACTTCCTGAGATTAAGAGTCTTTTATGGTTTCTCCCTCTCTGGTTTCATCTTGTTTTGTTTTTCCCTCCCTTCCCCTATGATCCTCTGTCTTGCTTCTCAAATTCCTCATATCAGTGAGATCATATGATAATTATCTTTCTCTGATTGACTTATTTCGCTTAGCATAATACCCTCCAGTTCCATCCACATCATTGCAAATGGCAAGATTTCATTTTTTTGATGGCTGCATAATATTCCATTATATATATATACACCATATTTTCTTTATCCATTCATCTGTGGAATGGTATCATTTTTAACATGAATATCATGTCTCATTCTGTCTCCCTTTTCCTGGACTTCTTGCTAATAAAATAAGCATTTGCAGAAAATATGTCCTGGATCGTATGTTTCACATGGGCCATAATTTCCTGATCCTTTGCTATTTTCTTCTCCTCATTTGCCAGTTTGTATACCTTATTTTTTCTTTGAATTGAGGTATACTTTTTATGCTACCAAATGTACAGATCTTCTGTGAACATTTTGATGAGTTTTTGACAATAGTGTAATAAACTCTGTAACCACTCTCTCAATCAAGATATAAAACATTTTTGGGCGCCTGGGTGGCTCAGTCGTTAAGCGTCTGCCTTCAGCTCAGGTCATGATCCCGGGGTCCTGCTCAGCGGGAAGCCTGCTTCTCCCTCTCCCATTCCCCGCTTGTGTTCTCTCTCTCGCTGTGTCTCCCTCTGTCAAAAAAAAAAAAAAAAAAAAAAAAAAAGATATAAAACATTTTCATCATCCCAGAAAATTCCCTTAGGCTCCTTTTCAGTCAGCCCTCCCGGAGCAACTGCTTTTCTGATTTCTATCACCAGAGACCTTCTCTTGAACTTAAGATTAGTGGAATCAAACAGCATGCATTCTTTTTCATTAGGCTTCTTTTACTCAACATGATGTTTTTTGAGATTCATCTATGTTGTTGCATGTGTCAATAGCTTTTTCCCTATTAATGCTGAGTAGTATTTCATTGTGTGAATAGACTCCAGTTGTTTTTCTCTCATCCTTCTGATTAATATTAGGTGTATGCATTACTCTACCTTACCTTTCCATCAATGATCTGCCCAGTGCCTACTGGAAATGGATTACTACCTCTTTTGTTCCGGCATTGTACTTTTGTTAGCTAACATAAGATTGTATTAGTTATTGCAGTATCTTTATTGCACTGTATACACTATGATGGATTGAAAAAAGCAAGACTTTTTACAGCAAGTTTGCTATGGGTTCAAATCCCAGATCTGCTTCTTGTAATCGGTAGGACATAGGGGAAATTATTTTATGTCTCTGTACCTCTTAAGTGGGAATAATAATAATGCCCCTGTCTCTTTGATGCTCATGGTTAGGAGCTTAAGGCACTCAATAAATGTTAGTTCCTACCCACAGCTGCCTACCTGACTTCATATTGGAATTGCAATCTGTGAGAGAGCATACTATAGTTTTGTCACACCATCTCTCTTCTATACTCATGAATTTTCATAAAACCATGTGCCAGACTTTCACATTTATCCTATTTATTTTCATGTAAATCCAATCCATCATTCTATTCCATTGAGAACAACTGACTCTACTTGATCAACCAGCAGAGTTACTATCTGCCTCAGCTCTATTTCATCTATGAATTTGATAAGCCCATCATCCATGTCTCCATTCAAGTCACTCTTAATATTTGGACAGAACAGAAACAAGGACAGATTCTCTTAGCATAAAATTAACAGCCACCCTTTAGTTTGAAATTAATCTACTAATCAATACCCTTTGGGTACTGTTGTGCAGGCGGTTTTAAATCCACTGAACTATGCTGTTTTTCAGTTACCTTTTCATAAGATATCAAGAGATATAATTCTGTGAACCTATAGGATTCAAAAGTCTTGGAAACTCTACAAATATAGAGGGTAAATTATAACTACTCTTTAAAAATGTCTTTAATTCATTAAGGTATCCTATAATAATTTTTTAATAGTTAACCCTATAATTTCAAATTTTTAAAAGGTTATCCCTGATCTGCTATGCCAAGTATGTTACATATCTTGTTCAAAATGATTCTTTAGGGAAAAAAACCCCAAAATAATATTCTGTAATTTAGTCATATTTGTCATTTCTGTGTGCTTTTTTTAGTCTTTAACTTGCAAAATTCATAGCTTTTCTGAGAGTCTTCTAATGAATACAATTACATCATTCTTTCTTTGTATTATCACCTCTAGAATAATTTTTTTTTTTTTTTTTAAAGATTTTATTTATTTATTTGAGACAGAGAGAATGAGAGAGAGAGAGAGAGCACATGAGAGGGGGGAGGGTCAGAGGGAGAAGCAGATGCGGGACTCGATCCAGGGACTCCAGGATCATGACCTGAGCCGAAGGCAGTCGCTTAACCAACTGAGCCACCCAGGCGCCCTCACCTCTAGAATAATTTAAAAATACTCTTCAGATTCAACCAAGAGTAAAGATTAAACCAAATCATGATCTTTCCTCAATATATTATCCTATCTTGATTTTTATAAGTATCAGTTTGGTTGATCTAGACAACTCCACTCACAGGTGTGCAGTTACTAAGAATATGTGGTTTGTTTTGAGTGGTCATCATTTTCTCATTCTTGAACATGAGAACTGACCATATGATTAACCAGGGCCTTGATATACAAACTATTGTTCAAAGTTTCCTTCTACTTTGAAAATTAAAGACCATTTAGTTCATGTAAAAGGAAAAAAGGCAAGTTGATTTGGAAGATCCTTGAGGACAGGGAACATGCCAGATATTTCTTCCTCTTTATTACCTGGCATTGTGCTCTGCACATCACACAATAAAGCATTTCTAAATTGTGTTGAAGGGGAATTAAGTTAATTCTGATTGTTTTTTCACACATCTAATGTGAATGCCACATCTAGAAATATATTTTTAGTAGTTTCTAATCATTTTTACTAAACATCATCTGCCTAAGTATTTTAGTATTTTGAAAATGTCAAAGAAGGAAAGTGTTTCTTGCCTTCCGTAATTTTGTAGTTGGCAATACTATGGTATATATAAGATCATTAAAAGGAGAGCAGCTGGGAGGATGACATCTTAAAAAACTGTGGAATGACATTCACGTAATCAGATTCTCTCAAAAGATACCTGGATGATTAAATTTTTTTCTATCCACATTCCCATCAGGACAATTTTATGTAGCAGTTAGAAAAAAATTGTAACATAAACTCACATGGAGGTTTCTTTACATTTGTACTTCTTGGAAAGGTGAGAACTGATAAGAAGGAATGTCCTTGGGCTGAGTCTTTGATCTGCATTCATTAGACAATCATTATTTATTGCCTTGTTTATTGGACTTCATAGTCACTTCGTGTTGATTGATTCAGTCCTTCATTTAAAGATTACTGTCTTCATATAGTAGATAGCTTGCACTTGTCTTTGAAAGACTTCCAAAATCATACTTTTCTGGTCTCTAACTTTGTTTTATTTTTTGGGCAAAGGGAAGTCAGCAAAATGAGGAAAGAATTTACTAAAAGCATTTTCTTTTTCATCATCATCATCATCCTTACCATTGTCAATAATGTAATTGTAATGAGCTTCAAGGCTAGAGCTTTGGCATGAATTACTTTTTTAGTTCTTGAATTTGAAGTAGGTAGTTTTAAGAGCGATGTCTGTTTACATATGAGTTAGCCTGGCAAATCAGAGATCCTAACACCAAATTTAATATCCAGGAGTATAATAAGGATTTGTGATGCTTGCTAGAGGACCAGAGGTCTATAAACCAATGAATAGTTTACAATGAGACATAAATATGGCATATAAAACATGCAGCCTTTTCATAGTGGGAAATCTTGATGTGTTTGAGGTTTGGCAGTGATGAAAAGAAAGTACTCATTCTTGCAGATTTTATATGAAGATGGTTTTGTTTTTCAAATGTTAGAGAGAGAAAACTTTACAGCTTTAATTGGACTGAAGGTATTACTGGCCTAGAAAGGGGACAGCAACTGAAGAGCAGGGAGACTCTCATTAAGGGGAAACCCCATGGATCCCTGCTTAAGATCTGGCTCCTTCACTGAATATTGTCTGCATTTGGAAATGAGGGGACCAGGGAGAAGTTCACTTATGAAATGACCAGGAAAAATGTTCTGAAATAAAATGAAAAAAAGTCCCCAAATGAATAATTTATGACTGAACCTTGTCCTGAATTCTCATTTTCTTAAGGAACACATGAGCCATCTGTCAGCAAAGAGCCACTGTTCTTGAGGTGCCAGTCTCAGCTTCTGTTGACATGACAGAAGCATTTGCAAGCTGAATGCTTTTTCTTTTTTTCCCCCCCATGTTCAGCTTTATTCCTTCATTTTCTTGCAGATCTGCATAGCAAGTCATGGCCGATTTGCTCAGCAGTAGAAACACTTTAGACTTGCCCTTTTCTCTCAAGAGCCCTGACTTTGGCAAACTTGCCTCAATAATAGCCTCTAAACATGGCCTTGGAATCTTGGTTTGTGCCTGTGGTCTCCACAGGGGGCAATCCACTTCTGCCAGCTTCCTCTTCCTCCCAGATCCCCCAGGTTGCTACTGGAATTTATTTTTTTAATTTTTTATTTTTTTAAAGATTTTATTTATTTGACAGAGGGAGACACAGCGAGAGAGGGAACACAAGCAGAGGGAAGGGGAGAGGGAGAAGCAGGCTTCCTGCTGAGCAGGGAGCCCGATGTGGGGCTCGATCCCAGGACCCTGGGATCATGACCCAAGCCGAAGGCAGACGCTTAACGACTGAGCCACCCAGGCGCCCCTGGAATTTAGATTAGTTGAAATGCCTGGCCTTACCCATCCCTTCATGAGGTTCTAAAGTTTCATCCAGTTAATTGAGAGTGGGTCTAGGGGAACAGAGACCTTGCCATGTTTTTTCTAGAATCAGGAAAGTCCTCTCTGGCTGAAAGAATCACCCGCTAGCCACGACCAGTCTGCTTGGCCTTTTGCACTGGTATTTCTGGGATTGCCTTACAGAATGTATAAAGAAATGATGGGACAATCCTGGAGGACACCAGTGGATTCTATGGCACACAGCCTTTCAAAAGAAGGAAGAAGGGATGTGTGAAGGTTGAGAATGAAGTGATACTGATTTCTATTTTTCCTTATCTACCAGAATACAACAAAGACTTCCATCTGAGGGTCTAGTCAGACTCTGTGGCTATAGTTGCTCTCCAAATAGCTTTTTGTTCCCAACATTGAGATATGTGTGCAGTAGTTAGCTGAGAATTTTGTGGTAAGTTGGACAAAAACCATGAAAGAATAGGAAATGCACCATACTCTTTGAGAAATTCTGATGTAAGAAATCTATGCTTTAAAATTGAAAAGATGTAAGGATAATTGCCCAAGGATATTTACTGCAGCATTGTTTGTAATAGTATACAACCCAAAATAACCTAATTGTTAACCAGTAGGAGAATGAAACAATAAGATTGAATATTATGCAGTGATTAAAAAGAATGGGTGAGAGCTGTGTGTATGGATCTGGAGTGATGTTGCCATTTAAAATAAAAGGTATGTTGCAGAGTGCTGTCTCATATTAATTCCATTATAAAGAAATGAATAAAAGTGGTGTGTGTGTGAATGCATGAGTATGAGAAGATACACCCCAAGATGTGGACATTAGTTATCTGAAAGGCTTGAGATGCAAATGTGAGAGGAAGAGTGTTGACTTTTTCTGTACAAACATCTGCATGGTTTGCCGGTATGTCCCTTAATAGGGCTGCCATAACAAATTACCACAACTGGGTGGCTTATACAATAGAAATTTATTCTCTCCCAGTGCGGGAGGCTGGAAGTCAGAAACCAAGATGGCAGTTGGCAGGTTTGGGTCCCTCTGAGGGTTGTGGGAGAGCAATCTGCTCCAGGCTTTTCTCCTGAGCTTGTAGATAGCTATCTAGCTCCCCATATCTCTTTGCATTATCTTCTCTTTATGCATGTCTGTCTCCATGTCCAAATTTCCCTTTTGCAGAAGGACACCAGTCCTATTGGGTAAGGGGCCCACACCACTCCCGTATGACCTCATCTTAACTAATTACATCTGCAACAGCCCTATTTCCAAACGAGGCCACCTTCTGAGGTCCTGGGGGTTAGGACTTCTACATATGAATTTGGGAGACGGGATACAATTCAACCCATAATAGCAGGTATTATTTTTGTAACTTTTTTAAAAGGGAAAAATGAAGCAACTATAAAGTAAAGGATGTGGGGTTGGCATTAGGGAGGCACACATATGCTAGACTTGATTCTGCCACTCTCCAGCTACTCTTGGGTAAGTCATCTATCACTGCCAGGTGCATTTCATCCGTATGATGAAAGTTTGACTTAGCTGATCTTGGAAGCCTACCATACTTCTAGGAAATCCACATCTCTATACAACCTGACATCTTTGGGCCTGGGAAAGCCTCATTCTTTGCTGTTGGCAAATCACATGAGTTCTAAGGCAATGCATCTTCTCCCCATCATTGTGTCCTGTGGTTAGGAAAGCTCATATGTTACATTTGTTTCACAAGGAGTCAAAACCACTTGCCCCCATTGGGTGAAATGGCCCTGGTGTTCCTGAGGTGGCTCAGTTGCAACCCACACAGGCTAGCAAATTGCTGTGAATAATTCCATGTGTCTGTCAGCCCCCTAAATTCCCCCATTCCACATAACACCCTGCTTTTTATGTCCTTAGATCTTGGGGTGCCTTTTTAGCACCAGGGATTCTGTAGCACAGGATTTCCTGTCCTCAGCCCAGGACCTCATGTGGCCCCTCAAATTCCACTGTGTGATCCTACTCCTTTGCCTAACTGGCCCAATTTATAATGTAGTTTCTCTAGAAAAGCTATGGCCCCTATGCAAGTGACTTTGGAGGATAGTGACTACCTTTTCCAAAGAACAGCTGCTGGACCAGATTAATCTTACGAGAAGAGGAAAATCAACTATGGCCTTCCTCTGTCTCATCTGGCTTCACTGTTCCTTTCTTGTGAAATGTCGCATGTCACACCTCACTGTACTCTCTTGGTTTTGGTCTAATAAAATGGCTCCGAGGTCACTGAAACTGATGGACCAATATCTCCCTTTTAGGCCATGAAAGTCACTTCTACTGATGCCTGGTGACAGCAGTGTCTGAGTGGTGACAGGGATGTTTTCTTTACTCAACAACTCAAACCCTGCAGGTCTTTGGATGAAGAGGTTATTTCAAACAAGACAAAGGAACAGAGTCTTCAAATGAAACATAGGCTTTTCCTATCTGTTCATTCTAATGGTGCTTATCACAACAGTTCTGACATGCAGGTGATCCAAAATCTAATTCATGGCAGAGGCATAGGGTTACAAATAGTTTTAACAGACCGCTACTGAGTTCGTATCAGTACATTCGAGTGACTTTACTTTTTATGTTATACTTCAATCAGGGAACAAAGAACTGGATTCTATAGTTTAAAAGATGTCTTAAAATGCCTACGTGGGTATATTTTCAAAATGAGTGTAACTATATTTTGCACGCGGAATGATATTAAACATTTATGATGTTTTCCCAGTACAGCCTTTATTTGGTTTCATTATTTTTACTTTGGGCAGTTTTAAACTATCTAAACTATTTTGAGTGGGAATTCAAAGTACCAAGTTAAATTTTCTCTTAAGTCCTGAAGAGTCGAGCATTTTTTATTCCCATTGATCAATCTGCAACTTTCATTTTGTGGGCGATTACCTTCAGGTGGGTAAAGTATCAGCGCCAAGATGGACACCTAGGGTAGATTTGGGGAACTGTTAAGGATCCTCACTGCAGGAAAGTAATAAAGACCACTTACTTACTATTATGGTTGATTTATCTAGTGGAATAGTTAAGCTGAAGTTAAGATCACTGTCTTGCTTGTTAGCTCGTTACCATATTACTATGAGGAGTCAGGCCTCTACCACTGGGTTTGAATATTTCATTACAGTGCTTTTGTGTCTCACATGAAAGGGTTTAGCTGGATAAACAATTTCTTTATGACTGCAGTGTGGAAATAGAAAAAGTTTAAGTGTTTCTTCTGTTTATGGCCTCTCTAGACAAAGTGATAATACCTGTAAAGTCTCCAGTTGGTATTTGAATGGTAATGGGGCATGCACTCATATTGTTCTTCTCTAGGACATGCATAAAATGGCAAACTACATGTAAATATATGTCCTAAGGAGGCCGCTGTCTTAGAGCTATGTGGAAAGTTCACTGTGGCTCAGTAACTGTGATTTCTCTGACTTCCATATTTTTTGATCTTTCATATTTTCCTCTGGCTTTCTGTCATGGGAATATACTGATCCATGACTGGCTCCATTTAGAAGAGGAAATCAGACTTTGTATGGGAGGACAGTCCATGTGGTTCCATATGAGTCATCTTTTTATGTTCTCTATACGCAGATACTCTGTTCCAAATTAGTTAACTTCATTAAGGCTACTTCCTTGTTGAGGAAAGGGTTCTCTACAGAATCATCTTTGTATTCTTCATGTGCTGGCAGTAGGCGTTGATGGGTATTTGTGCAATGAATGAATTCAGTCAAGCAAGTGATTATTTTAAAGATGAATTTAGTTGTTTTAGAAATAATAGACTTAAGTTTTCCTTCAGAAGGCCTTTGTGTTTTGATGCAAACTTTATCCTGATGACACACAAAATGATGCTTCAGATGGGTCACTAGAAGGTCTGAAATCCTGAATCGTAGTAAGTAGAAACCCTGATTTACTTTTGGTTTCTGACCATTGAATTACATCCCATCAGCATAGAAATTAGCAAACAAACAAAAACAGTCTGTGAACTGATCCTACTGTAAATATTCTCAGCTTAGGGACATTTTCCAGTCAAATCTCAGTTGCTTCTCAGGTGTCACATTCTTTTAGTTCCCTCCTTAGGCTTTTTCCAGAAAGCTTTCTAGTTCTTTTTTTTTTTTTTTTTTAAGATTTTATTTATTTATTTGAGACAGAATGAGAGAGAGAGAGAGAGCACATGAGAGGGGGGAGGGTCAGAGGGAGAAGCAGACTCCCTGCCGAGCAGGGAGCCTGATGCGGGACTCGATCCAGGGACTCCAGGATCATGACCTGAGCTGAAGGCAGTCGCTTAACCAACTGAGCCACCCAGGCGCCCCGAAAGCTTTCTAGTTCTATTAAAGATTAATCATACAGAGAAAGTCCTTCAATCCAACAAAGTAGTATGCAGGGAACACAAGAATTTTTTTTTTTTTTTTTGGAAGTACTTTAACACAAGAATCTTTCAGCATGATTGACTTGTAAGTGACAAAGGCCGGAGAGAAACAGTTACTATGATCGCATAGTGGAAAAGGACTTTGTTGATGACTATGAAAGAAAGAGTTCTTTTCTTACAAAAAGTAATCTCCGGAGAGCAGACATTGGTCTTCTTTATTCATTACTTTATCCCTGTAACTTAGAATAGGGCACATAGTAGGTTCTCAACAAATGTTTGCTGAATGATTGAGTGAATGAATAATGGTATGATAGAATTTTAAGGGGTGCCTGGGTGGCTCAGATGGTTAAGTGTCTGCCTTCGGCTTGGGTCATGATCCCAGGGTCCTGGGATCAAGCCCCATGTTGGGCTCTCTGCTCAGTGGGGAGCCTGCTTCTCCCTCTCCCTCTCCCTGCTGCTCCCCCTGCTTGTGCTCTCTCTCTCTGTCAAATAAATTAGTAAAATCTTTAAAAAAATGAATTTTCATATCCAAGTTCTATATCAAGTGAAAAGGAAATCACCAAAATATTGCTGTAACTGCCCCTACTGTCCGCATTTGGAAGTAAACCTATAATTTTATATTAGAATGCAAAAGACAACTATACTATTTAATCTCTTGATTGTAGGACAGCTCCCTTTAAAAAGATATCTCAAGTCTTTTGAATAAGTCTTTTTAAATTGAACATTTTACTTTGAGATAATTGGTAGATTCAGGTGCAGTTGTAAGAAAGAATCCAGAGAGATTTCAAAGACGTTTTACCCAGTTTCCTCCAATGGTAACATCTTGCAGAACATAGTAGAGTATCCCAACCAAGACATGGTCACTGATACAGTCAAGGCATAGGCTCTTTGATAGCCACAGCTCTCTCTTATTCTCTCAGCCCCTCCCCAATCCCTGACCTCTGGCAGATCTGTTCTCCATTTCTAAAATTTTGTCATTTTACGAATGTTGTATAAATGGAATCACACAGTAGGTGACCTTTGGGGATGGGCTTTTTTTCCCCACCCAGCATGATTTCCTGAAGATTCATTGAAGCTGTGCTGCCAGGTGGAGGTTCAGCCCTGGTGGGAGGGTCTCAGAACATCAACATTGTCTCAGTCAGGCAGGGATGGAAGATCAGCTTCCTGCTCAGCCCCATCAACACTACCGAGGCAGGGGAATCAAAACACCATCTGGTTTCACTGGATGGGGGCTGGAAGACAAGCTTTCTCTTGCCATGCCAAGACCATCCAACAAAGGAATTGGATCACTTTTGCCTGTTTCCATGGGGGTAGGGGGGAGACTGAAGTGGGGTGGGTGTGCATATTGAAGATACACTTCCTGCTTGGCCCTGCCTAAAACCATAGCCTCCAAGTCCAGATATACAGGAAACCCAGGGAACTCACTGCCCTGAGTCTGTAGACTGTCTTTCTTCTTTCTACTTTTCAGAGCCCTCCTATGCTATTTGGGTTATATCCAGGGTTGTTTAGTTGCAAGAGGGAGTATCTGAAGGAATGCGGCTACTCTATCTTGGTAGAATCACAAGTCTCTGAATCCTTTTTTCTTCTTTTTTCAAGAGAATTCTGTACAATTTTTTTTACAGTGCACTTTATGAATTGTTAACTTTCATAGAGGATATTAATTTTCATACTCTGTTTTAGAGTTTTAATTTCTATTGCAATTCAAAATATACTGTGTTTGAGACAAGTCTCTGCATTAAAGTCTTAAAATAAGACTTCCATCAGGCTAAGTATTTAAGGATGATTTGATAGGTAGCTTAGGGGAAAAAAGATAAGTACATAGTTCTTTCTGAAATTGTCTCATAATTTACAAGTGTTACTTTTTTTATTTATTTTTCAAAACATCATTCTCAGTTTGGCTGATAGAGACTATACATCATTTTGGCATTCTGGAAGACTTGATTGTAGAGCAATTTTGTGATACTTCTAAGTGGAAGGGGCTAGGAAATTTTATGTTGTTCGAAAATAATTCATCTAAACATGTTTTTGATATTCTCAGATGCATATTATTGATCAGACATGATTTTACCCCTTGTTTTTATTATGTTCTTGTTCACTGACTCTTGTTTCTCCTTGTAGCTTTTTCTCTCCACCAACGCACAGTAATTTTCTTATTTCTTTGTGGAATTGGAGTAGTTTCCAGTGTATTTGCCTATTAGAGACAGAGATTAGGGAAGGGACCAATAAAATTATACTAAGGAAATTAATTAGCTTCAGCCATAAAACTTTTCAGCTGGAGCTATAGACCAAATGACCTCCCCCAAGACAAATCTTTCTAAAGACAATCTCTAAAGGTCCAAATCCCTTGAGGTAACTAAACTATGTCATTATTAATTCAAAGCAAAGAATTCTAAGTAAGCATCTATTCAGGTAAGAGGACTGCCAAAGAAATGAAATTTCCCAGTGGTTTTGATATATTTTGGGCAGTCAATCTGAATCCAATTTACAGTTTTAGTCTCTGAAATGAGTATGAGTAATTATTTGCACACATGAACATTCATACTTACTACAAATATTAAACCCAGAAAATAAGGAATGTATTTTATACATAAAAAAACCTTATTTAACCTTGTATATGGTAGTTACTGGATGAACATTTGCTGAATGGAGGGATGATTTAGGTTATTCAACTTAGCTCTCATTAACTTCTTAGGCATTTACAGCTTATAGTGAACCAACTCCGTTTGTCGATTCCACCTGCCTTTGCAATGGGGATTTGCCCTCAAAATGTTCCCCTCTTTAATTCTAGTTATGCCATCTTCCCCACGGTCTTGCATCCATGCCCCAGGCACTCCTGCCTTTGTGTTTAGGAGAGATCATTCCTGTGCCCAGCACTGGACCACAGCCTGCGGTGTCCTGCATTCTTTTGCTTTCTCGTTTGCATGCCTAGCTAAAATTCCAGCTAATTTCTCATTTCTTCTATGATGCCTTCTGCAAATACTTCAGTATATGCTGTTATATTCTTATATAACTATTATGACACCATCATACCTCAAATTTAATCCCATTATATATGATCTCACATGCTTTTCTTTTTTTTTTTTTTTAAAGATTTTATTTATTTATTTGACAGAGAGAGACACAGCGAGAGAGGGAACACAAGCAGAGGGGGTGGGAGAGAGAGAAGCAGGCTTCCCGCCAAGCAGGGAGCCCGATGTGGGGCTCCATCCCAGGACCCCGGGATCATGACCTGAGCTGAAGGCAGACGCTTAACGACTGAGCCACCCAGGCGCCCCTCACATGCTTTTCTAATTTTATTTTTGCTTCCCTCCAACCAGTGGCTTTTGTTACACTGTTATTTGCCCTAATGAGATCAGATCCTCACATTATAGGCTCTCATGACAGGATGTAACACCTTCCTAGCACTCGCCAGAGTTGTGATTGCTCAGAGCCTTGCTTAAAAGTCATTTCAGCAGGGGCGCCTGGCTGGCTCAGTCAGTTAAGCATCTGCCTTCAGCTCAGGTTGTGATCTCAGGGTCCTGGGATTGAGCCCCATGTGACATCGGGCTCTGTGCTCAGCAGGGAGTCTGCTTCTCCCTCTCCTTCTAATCTTCTCCCTGATTGTGCTCACCCCCAAATAAATAAATAAAATCTTTTAAAAAAGTCATTTTATCAGAAGATACTTTTCTAACTCACTGATGAGGTTGCTCTGCTAATGTTCCTTGGTAATCCTTTTCATAACACTTGTATTTTATGTAATTACATATTAGTTCATTCTGTTCATTCAACAAATGTCTGTTACCATGTCTTACGTGTTATATAATGTTTCAGGGGCTAGAGATAGGATAGTGATACAACAGATACAACGTTCTGTCATTATACCTTCACATTCTTGTGGGAGGGGATAAGAAATAAAAAGCCAAACCAAACCAAACCAAAACAATCAACAACAACAAAAAAACTGAGATGAACAATGAAAATAAATAATTAATATTAGAAGATTTATTAGTTAGGATAGGCTAAGTTATGCAGTGGTAGCCAGCCCATAATTTCAGTGCCTTAACATGACAACATTTCTTACTCATTAAAAGATATGCTGTGGGTCTAAATGACTCTCTAGGGAAGCTCTCTTCTGTGCAGTGGATCTACAATCTGGGATGCTTTGATCTTCAGCACCTCAATCTCAGAATGCACTTGCCTTCATGATTACCACAACTGTGGAAGAGATCACCAAAAGCTTTTGTACTGGCAGTTAAATTCCTTGGCACAGAAATGGCACGTGTCAATTCTGCTGACAATCCATTAGCCAGAATTAATCATGTGGCTCCATTTATATGGGGCCGCGAGGAAGATTAATTCTTCTACATGCTTGAAAGGAGAGGAGAAGCAGGTGTGGGTGAGCATCCAAAGCCTTTCCTGCAAAAGATAATGCTCTAGGGAAAAAAGCAGAGCAGGATGAGAGGAAGTTGTTGTGCCTGGGGTGGATTGCAATTGAAACAGGGTGATTGATTTGGGTCTCACTCACACGTTGGCATTTAAGCAAAGATTTGAAGGAAGAGAAAGAGTGAGCATGTCAATATTGTTGGAGAAAGGCATTCTAGAGATTGAAAACAGCCAGTACAAAGGTCCCGAGGACAAAACATACCTGATATATCCAAGGAAGACCAAGAAGACCTATGTGGCAACTGCTTAGTCAAGAGGAGAATGAAAATACAAGATAAATTAGAGAATAGTGGGAGAGGTGGCAATCAGATGACAGGGCCTCAGAAGCCATTTTAAGGACTTTGTGCACACCCACACACAATTTCACTACTTTATTAAAGCATAGTTTACCTACCATAGAATCAACCTTTTTTAAGTGTATAATTCAATGGTTTTTAGTATATTTACCAGGTACAGCAGTTATTAGCATGATCAATTTTAGAACATTGTCATCATCTCATAAAGAAACCCCATGCCCATTAGTAATGTTCCCCATTCCCCACCAACCTTCCCAGCCCTGTTCCTATAGATTTGCCTATTCTGGACATTTCATATAAATAGAAGCACATAATACGTCGGCTTTTGTGACTAACTTCTTTCAGTTAATATAATGTTTTAAGGTTTATCCATCTTGTAGCATGGATCAGTGCTTTGTTTCCTTTTATGGGCAAATAATATTCCAGTGTATGTATATATCACATTTTATTTAATTATTCATTAGTTAATAGACCTTTGGGTTGTTCTCACATTTTGGCTCTTATGAAAGATGCTGCTATGAATATTCATGTTCAAATTTTTATGTGGATATATGTTTTCGTTTCTCTTGTGTATATATGTAGGAGTGGAATTGCTGAGACAAAACGGCGACTCTATGTTTAACCCTTGAGGAGCTGCTAGACTGTTTTTCACAGTAGCTATACCATTTTACATTCCCACCAGCAGTGAATGAGGTCTTCGATTTTCCACATTCTCACCAACACTTCTTGTTATCTGTCTTTTTAATTGATTCCAACCACCCGGTAGATGTGAAGTGGTATCTTGTGTGGTTTTGGTTTGCACTTCCCTGATAATTGATGATGTTGAGCATCCTTTCATGTGCTCATTAGCCATTTGTACATCTTCCTTGGAGAAATGACTATTCAGATGCTTTGTCCATATGTTCATTGAGTTGAGGACTTGAGAGAGATTGGGAGCCACCAGTTTTGATGGTGGCAGATGAATGGAATAATCTGACTCATGGTTTTAACGGGATTACTTTGCTGTGTTAAGTACTGAAGGGACTGCAGGGAGAGAAGGATAGAACTAGTGAAGAGCATATGGAAGTAATCCAGCTGAGAGATTATTGTGACTTGGACTGGGGTCTTAGAGGTGGACTCAGTAAGAAATGTTTGGATTCTGGATATATTTTGAAGGTAGAGCTAGCAAAACTTGTTGACAAATTGGATGGAGGGCAAAGGAAAAGAAATGAGTCAAAGGTGACTCCACAACTATGGCAAGAGCATCTGGAAGCAGAGAGTAGTCAACAACTGAGATGAGGAAGACTGTCTGTGGAATGTGTCTGGAGAGAAATTTAGTTCAGTTGAGTTTTTGGTGGTGTTGTTGTCAGATTCCTCACTACAGTTCAAACTCCCCAAGGTCAGGGGGGACCATCCCTGTCATACTCATCACACCATCCCCAGTGTGGAGCATGTTTCTGGCATATATAAATAAATGAATGAATGATGATTATAAAGTCAAGCACCATGTATTTTTAAAAAACTGAATTTAACAGATTTTTTTCAATCAAATCTATTAATTTCATATTTATCCAATTTTCTTTTAGCTTCTGATTCAAATTATTCCATTCTTTATTATGTCATGCCAAGAGCATGTACTTTCTAGCCAGACGGTTCTGAGCATTTGCCTACATATTACCGATATGACATGGGGCACATTACCTAACTGCTTTGAGCGTCAGTTTTCTTTGTACATTAGGAATATTGATACTTATAAGAGTTCTCTGAGTATTAAATGAGAATATTTAAAAAGCCCTCAGCCCAAAATTTGACACATAGAAAGAACTCCCCACATGATCTCTCTCTTTCTCTTTTTCCCCTGTATGTATGTATGTCCACATATATACATCCACATGCAGAGACAAAATGCATATTGAATGGAATGTATATTTAACATTTTGAATTAATGTGTCGAAGCTATATATTTCATATAATGCTGAACTATTTGTTGTCCCAGACACAATTTTATTTTGTTCTTACATCAAATGCGGAGGGAAAATGATGGGATTTGGAGCCAGAAGCCTGGAGTTTGAACCCCTAATCTACTGTTAGGACATATTAGGCTCGTTCTCTCTGAGATTCCATTTTCTTATCTGTAAGATGATAACAAGAATAACTATATTCACCTTATATACCTAATAGGGTTAAGGGGAGGATAAAAATGGAATGTATGTAATAGTGCTGTTAATATTATACAAGTCTTTATTTATTCAATATTATATGTTAAAATATTTAAGTGATTCTTATCACTCTTCACAACCTATATTTTTTTTGGTAGGTACCATTAAAAAAGATATCAGTGAATCCTGAGAAAATCGGAAAAGCACAAAGAAACACAGTGTCCAATAATCTGTTAGAACATCTATAGCAACAAAATAATAAAAATCTAGGACATGACTTTAATAGAGGCAATGGTGTGGAACCTACAGCATTTTTCCTGGGTTTTATTCAATGACATGTCAGACTCATTATGTTTGATTCATTGGGTTTCAGTGTCTGAAACTGAGGACTGCACTTTCTACAACCAATTGTGAAAGAACAAAAGATGGTACAAAAGGATAGCTCAGCATCTTCCTTGCTCTAAAGTACAGGTCACTGAGAGCACTTTAGTGTTGGGAAGTGATGGAGACTGTGCTGTTCTGGCCTTGAAGTTCATTTATTTATATCTGAGGTATATAGCACAGAGTATGTATTCAATAATAGATATTTGTTGATAAACTTCATTCATTACTTCCTTGATATTTGATCTGGGGACATTGTTTATCATGTGGGAAGTGTGGGAATGGGGAGAATAATAAAGCAGATATAATACACTGATATCTACAACTTACTTTGAAATGCATCAAAAAGTAAAAGATAAAAAAAAAGAAAAAGAAAGAAAAAAGTAAAGGACAAATTGATGGAAGGAGAGAGGGATGGATAGATGAAGGGATATGTGATAAAGCAAATGTTGCAAAATGGTAATTGTGGAATCTAAGTGGTGGGTGCATGGGTGTTAACTGTACAATTTCATAAACTTTTCTTTTTGTTTGAATATTTTTATAATAAAAATATTTATAAAAGTAAAATGAAACTACAACTAGACTGTAGAAGGACAAATGAACTAGCTAGCTCTCTGTGGTACAACAAATTAGTGCCTGCAAAATAACAAGTAGATTTGATGTTGCTCTGTTATTTACTCAGTGTAGCAGCTAGACAAGATTAGGTATATGCTGTAACATATTAATCTCTAAATCTTAGTCATTCAATACCACCTATGTATTTCTCATTATCATGTCCAATGCGAGTTGGCTTGGGATTCTGACATAGGACCCAGGCTGATAGAGGTTCCACCATTTGTAATATCACCAATCTTAGCAGAGACGGAAGAAAGCATGAGTCACAATATAGCTTTCAAATAGAGGGAAATCTAATCTTCCATGTGCTTAAGGACTAGAGGAGAATTTGGTATTGGTTAACACCTGGGATGTCTTATTATAATGAGACTGAGCATGAAGTGGAGAAGTCAACGCCCATTACTTCTTTATTCTTCTTACTTCTCAGTGACAGGTACAAATTGTCATGACTGTAAATCCAAAATTTTTATAGAACTGGAAAACGTAAGACCTGAAGGAACAAATGATACACACCAACACATTGTAGGGGTTCCAATATGCCCCTTACTTGAATGCCTAGATTATGTGCTGTCCCTTTCAGTGTTCTCAGAATTTATCATTAGGTCGAAAAGATTCAGCAGTTACTTTGAGCCTGAAATTCTCTACCACCATAAGGGAAATAATAGACATAGATCCTGTCCTCAGGCCATAATAATCCAGAAGCTAATGGGCATAAAATAAAGAATAATTTTTACAGATGCAATTAAAGGCTTAATTGTAGACACTACGAATAAAATAGGGAGAATATTATAGCAATAGTTGGAGTAATAGTAATAACAGCTAATGCTAACATGTGTCAGGTAATGTCTTGAGTCCTTTCTAAATATTACCTCATTGAGTGTCCCCATCAACCTGATGAGGTCAGTGCCATCACTGACAGAACTTCATGGAGAAGCAGTGACTTGAATTGTGTCACTGAAGTAGGTTGGTATTGACCAGAGAGAGGAGATGGAAGGAGGCCCTCAGGAAAAAGGAATTATGTGCATAAAGTTACAGAGGCCTGAACAAGCAAAGAATGTGGAAAGGCAGGAAGGAGACTGGTCTAAGTACAGCCCAAGGTCTGAGAGGGGAAGGAGTTGTATCAGTTGTGTATGTCAAGATAGTGGGGATCTTGAGAACCACGGAAAGTTTCAATTTTCTATTTTTTTTTCTCCTTTGGGGAAGTTTTCATATTTGTCCGTGAAAATCACAGGGATCCAGATCCAGACAATTTGATGATAATATTGTAAATCATGTCTGGGACAAGAGAAAAGATGGAAGGATAAATGAATAGCACTGAAACCATGGTATGAGACAACTCCAATTTTGCCTGATTTTTACTAAGAATAGGGAATAGAACAGCAGCAAACTCAGTCAAAACATGCTGAGAAGTTCAGGCCAACTACAGTGTTTAGAGGGCACAGTCCCTAAGACAACCCTCAATTTCTGATACCAAGTGCAAGTTTGCGGGTTTCCCAAACCACCCTTTGGCTCAATAATTTGCAAGAAAGACTCACAGACCTCACTGAAAGCTGCTATACTCATGGTTCTGTTTTATTACCATAAAGAGATTAGAATTAGCCTGAAGAAGAGATACATAGGGCAGAAACCAGGGGAGTTCTAGACTTGGAGCTTCTGTTGTTTTCTTCCCAAATTGATATGCGACATCATGTATAGAGTATTATCTATCCGGGAACCTCACCCAAGCCTCAGTGTCAGACTTTATCAGGACTTCATCACACATTACTATCAGTTTACTGGCTTTCTTTTGGTGTGTGCCTGCATGGTAAATCTTTCTCCATCCTTTCAAACGATCTGTTTTCTTATATTTAATGTATGTCTTTTTCCTTTACGTTTTTAATCCAGCCTGAAAATCTTTGTCTTTTAATTGAAATATTTAGCTCAATATTGTTTGTTAGGTGCAAGCCTATCATTTACCATTTATTTTATTTAAAAAAATTAAAAAAAATTATTTAGTTGAGAGAGAGTGAGAGAGAGAGCATGAACAGGGCAGAGGGAGAGGGAGAAGCAGACTCTCCACTGAGCAGGGAGCCTGACACAGACTTCATCCCAGGACCTTGGGATCATGACTTGAGCCAAAGGCAGATGCTCAATCAACTGAGCCACCCAGGTGCCCCATTTATTTTATTTTTAATTTGATCTTTCCTTCTGTATTCTTTCTTTCCTGCCTCTTTGATGGTAATCCAATATTTTTGTTCCATTTTATCTTCCCTGTTAGCTTTTGAGTTGTGCATTTTTCCTTATTTGTTATTTTATGTAGGGGTATGCAAACTTTTTCTGAAAAGAGCCATATGGTAAATATTTTTAGCTTTGAGGGTCATATGATTTCTGTGGAAACTACTTACCCCTGCAAATGTCATATAAAAGATGCCATAGGGGGGCGCCTGGGTGGCTCAGTTGTTAAGCGTCTGCCTTCGGCTCAGGTCATGGTCCCAGGGTCCTGGGATCAAGCCCCACATCGGGCTCCCTGCTCCGCGGGAAGCCTGCTTCTCTTCTCCCGCTCCCCCTGCTTGTGTTCCCTCTCTCGTTGTGTCTCTCTGTCAAATAAATAAATAAAATCTTAAAAAAAAAAAAAAAAAAAAGATGCCATAGGTAAAACTTAACCAAATAGGCAAGGCTGTGGGCCAGTAAAAATTTATTTACAAGAACAAGTCACTAGCCAGATTTGGCCCATGGGCCATGATTTGCAAACTCCTGCTTTAGAGATGTTTGACTAATAGCAGTATACCTTATTAGTATTTTTACCACTTCCTCCCCAATATGTAGGAAATTTATAATAGTTTAAACAGTTATGCTTTTCTATTCTTCGTGCTATTATATCATATATTTTATTTATTTACCCATCTGAAAAACTCCACATTATTAATATTGCTGATTTAAAGAGCAATATTTTTTATATTTACCCACATATTTATTATTTCTAGTTCTTAATGTCTTTCTGTATTATTGTACTTCTATTTTAGTTCATTTACTTGAATTTGAAGAATTTAAAAAATATTTATTAGAGTGCTGGTCTGATGAGTGTGACTTCTCTTACTTTTTTGTCCATCTGGAAATGTCTTTATTTCATCCCTACTTTTGAAGGATATTTTTACTGGTGATTAAATTCTAAGTTGGCAAGATTTTTTTCCCCTAGCATCTTAAAGGTATTATTTCATTGTCTTCCTGTTTCCATGTTTCTGTTGAAAAATCAGTTGCAAAATTGTTTTATTATTTGAGTATGTTGAATCATTTTTTCTCTCACTGCTTTAAAATTTATCTTTAGTGGGATGACTGGCTGGCTCAGTGGGTAGAGCATGTGACTATTGATATCAGGGTCGTGAGTTCAAGCCCCATGTTGGGCATATGGCTTACTTAAGAAAAATAAAATTTACTTTTGGTCTTCTTCAGTTATCCTTTGATATGCCTAGGTGTGATTTTCTTTATATTTATCCTACTTAGTGTTCCTATCACATCTGAAATCTGTTAGTTTGGTATTTTTATCAGTTTTGGAAATTTTCAGCCATCATCTCTATAACTACTACTTCAGTTCCTTTACTTCCTCCTTTCCTTCTGGGACTCCAGTTACATATATGTCAGACCATTTGTATTCCGCATGTCACTTACTCTCTGTTCTATTTTTTCCTTTTTTAAAATCTGTGTTTTAATTTGAATATTTTTTTATTGATTTGTCTTTGAGTTTACTAATCCTGTTTTCTGCTTTGTCAAATCTGCTGTTAACATGTCTAATGAATTTTTAATTTTTTATATTGTATTTCTCAGTTCTAGAATGTGTATTTGATTCTTTTTTTACAGATTCCAATTATCTATTGAAATTGTCTATCTTTTCATTCATTTTGTTCATTGTTTCTCTGTTCTCTTTAACATGTTTATGTTTAAAATCTTTTCCTTATAACTCTGATATGTGTATCAACTGTGGGTTTGCTTGTAATGCTTATGTTTTCTCTTAACTGTCAGTCACATTCCTTATCTATTCACATGTCTCATGAATTTTTTTTTAATTAAATACAGGACATTGTATATAAAAGAAGACTAAAGCTAAAATTGATTTTATTTTCTGCAGAAAGAGTGATGGGTGAACAATTTCAATTTAACCAGCTCTGTTTTAAGGCTGTCTGGATGCTTTGGTTATTATAATCTGTTTTCCTTTGCTTCTTAATGTCTGAAGGACAAGACTTGTTGAGTGTTTGTTGTAGGTTTCTCCTTCTAGTAGAACTTTGTTTCTAAAGCACAAGATCCTGTGGGTGCTTTTACTTTGCCTTTTTATCTGAACTCTCCTAACTCCCAAGTGACCTTAAGACTCAGCAACTTTCTCACTGAGAAAACTGAGACATGGTCTTGGAGATCCTCTAGATTCTAATTCAACATGCCAGCCCATGGAGTGTCATGAAAAACTCTGCTTGTTTTTTTTTCTTTCCTAAAGACTCTTTCTCCTACAGCAAGCCCAATTCATAATCAATACTTAATCTCAGGAAATGACTTCAAGGTAGAAATAGACATCAATATTAGCTCATATAAGAAAGACTCTATCCTTTGTCATATTAAATTCATTTAGTCCTCTTTGCTTCAATAGGTATCCAATGTCTTTAATAATATGATTTTGCAGTGGGAGTGATAGCCTGCTTTTATCCTTTTTTTTTTTTCTTCCTGGTTGTTGCAGTGGGCCTGCTTCCACCTCTACATTCTACTCAGATCCAGAAGTTGGGAAAAAATATAAAGATAAAATAAGAGACCTGAAGGGTAATTTTTACCTTGCTAGACTGCTTTGGGTTATACTCCCAGATTCTGAGGGTTAATCTTCCTCTGACTTTAGGGCTGTTTCAGTCATAAAATTTTGAGAAGAACTGCCTCCATTGAGTCACTCAGCCTCATTTTTAAATATGTATTGTGGGAATAATCAGGCCTATTTTGGTGCATTGTTTGTGTTTAAAAAATAATGGAAGGTAAGAAGTTATAATAGTAAGCAATTTATAGATTATGAATTATCATAAAGATGTTAAGTGTCAAAATTGTATGTGAACATATAAATCAGGTACAATTTCTTTATATGCATATACTTATTTTTAACTACTGCTACAAATACAGTTTATTGGGTGAGGACAGAGATTAAACATAGTTTATGTGAGACTTGTAGAAGTTTAGGAAGATCATCAGACTTCTTTGAAATATGTGTCAAATCCATCTTACAGCCTCCCTCAAAGCTGTCATGTTTTACAAATGATCAAAGCAGAACTTGCTTTAACATCAGCTCTTGGGCAACAACTTAACTTTACATTACTGAGAGTGATAAAACTGTCCTAACTTTGCTAGAACATTGATTGCTTGGGGAGAGCAAATTGACTCTGAGAAAGTTTTGATTGCAATACAAATACACAAATATTTCTTGAGGATCTGTTATGATTCCACCACTGTGCTGGGCCTGTTAGGTGCTCAGACACTGAGTAAATCCTGAGCCCTTGTTTTAGCCGTGCTCTGCTTCTGCAGCTGCTCCCCTTACAGTTATTCCTTTTCAATGTCTTGTAGACTGTATCTCTACCTTGACCAAATCTGGCTGCTCCATTTAGTCAAATAATTTTGGTATTTTTGTTTTTGGGATCGAATAGAATGAGTTGAATAATTTTAGCAACTTGGCTACAATGTCCACTTCTAGGATGTCTTGATGTCATCCCTGTAACCTTTATTCTACTCAGTCATTTCTGGACATTTTCTAGTTTGTGTGGCTCCCTCTCCACAAAGCATTTGTGTGGGTGCATGTGCGTTGAAGAGAGGGGTTGATAAAATAGACCCTCAAGAACTCAGATGAAAAAACAGTAACAATCCCTTGCATATTGAGTAGAGTACTATGAGGTCCATAGTTCTGTCTCGTATCATCTCATTCTGTTCTCACAATAGTTACCTGCATATCATTGGTTAAGGAATACAGACACACTTTTAGAGAGTAATTATTTGCTTATTAAAGACTAAAATAAAGAAAAATATCAAGGAAGAACTTTTGATACTTATTGTCCAAGCTAACTGGGTTTAGACTCTAACAATATTGTCTTTTATAGATTTTTAAAATGTTAAGAACCTGTGGTGTGAAGGCTATTTGACTTTTTTGTGTTCATTTCAACAAATGGTAGTAGCTAAGTAGATGTGATCTGGTGAAAATGAAAAAGATAATTAATCTGAAGTACTATCTGATTGTTTCATGAATACAAATGGAGGTAGGAAAAGCAGCATTTGTAAAATGGCCCATTGTTTCCTTCAATAGTTCCATTCCCAAACACGCCCAAGAAACTTACATGCTAAGTTAAATAGTATGGTGCTATGCAAATGTCAGCACTGAAACAAGTATACTTGTCTCTAGTATACTCTTTCAACCAGTTGCAGTCTAAGCTCTTCCTGTTTAGACATTCTTTTTTCTTTCTTTCTTTTTTTTTTTTTTAAAGATTTTATTTATTTATTCATGAGAGAGAGAGAGAGGAGAGAGGCAGAGGGAGAAGCAGGCTCCCCGCCGAGCAGGGAGCTGGATGCGGGACTCCATCCCAGGACGCTGGGATCATGACCTGAGCTGAAGGCAGACGCTCAACCATGTGAGCCACCCAGGTGCCCTCCTGTTTAGACATTCTTGATCCTTTATTGCATTGGTAACTATTATGAGTATGGTACTTTTCGTTTTTACATTGTTTTTTAGTTTATATTTCTCAGTTAATCTCCCCAGCAATTCTGTATAACAAATATTATTATTTCCATTTCACATTAAAGAAAACTGAAGTTTATGGAGGCAAAATAACTTACTTTGATCATATGTTAGGATGGGATCTAGAATTCAAGCTTGGGTAAATGTTCTGTAGGAACACAAAAGGAACATGTATTCTGCTGTTGTTGAATCGTAGTCTTCCATAATTCTCAATTAGATCTGGTTGTTTTATAGGTTATTCAAAATTTTAATATCCTTAGTAATTTGTGGTCTGCTTATTCTCTTACTGAGCAAAAGTGTGCTAAGTTCTCCAACTATGAATATTTGCCTATTTCTTCTTTTTTTTTTTTAAAGATTTTATTTATTTGACAGAGACACAGTGAGAGAGGGAACACAAGCAGGGGGAGTGGGAGAGGGAGAAGCAGGCTTCCTGCTGAGCAGGGAGCCCAACGCGGGGCTCGATCCCAGGACCCTGGGATCATGACCTGAGCCGAAAGCAGACGCTTAACGACTGAGCCACCCAGGCGCCCTTATTTCTTCTTTTAATTTTGAGACCTTTTTGCTTTACATATTTTGGGGTTATATTACTAGATGTACATTTAGGATTGTTGTGTCTTCCTCTTGAAATGACTATCTCTAGTAATATTCTTGTCTTGAAGTCTGTTATGTCTGGTACTGTATCTGATGCTGTATCTTTGCAATTTACATTACACCATTGTTCTCCAGAGACTATGGGAATGATATAGACCTTCTCCAAATGTCAGAACAAATCAACTTTTGATAATATATGGATGAGTCATTTGCTGAAAATTACAAATTCCAAGTCAAATTTCTTTTGGCTTCTAGCACACCACTAGCTGGCTTTCAACACAAGCCAGTTGAGAATACAAACTCATTCTGAAAAGCCAAGTCATAATTAGAAAGCTAATTTGCTTACCCTCAAAATCACATAATGAATACCAAAGCCAAATATAAATTGCTTTTGTATTATCCTTTATTTTGGACTATTTATCTCCTTGATTCCTTTGTTAATGTGGCTAATTAAGAGTTGGGTATATAAGAATGGTAATTTTAATCTTCCCCTTATCTAAATAGAGCCATTTATTAGCACTCCTCTTTGACACAGCATACATCATATATTTGGACATCTTTGTGTCCATCTTTGTGGTGGATGAATGAATGTTTCAAACATTTGCAGTAGGTGGGGTTGGACCAACTTTGAGGATGAAGTCATTTGTGAAGATGGGGGAAGTGGTGGCAAAAGGTGCTATCTGGGTGCTAAGAGTTGGCACTATATTTCCACTGTTATCAGTTCTCATCACAAAGACTGGATGAGTATTCCCAACCTGCTCAAAGGTCAAGCTACTGCCCAAATAGATAACAAAGAAACTTAGCTCAGGAAATATCCAACTGGTTGGTCAATGGACATCGAAGTTTTATTTAGTACAATTTCAAGCCAACTACTTTAGTCAAGCCATCAGTGGTCAGGGATAATGACAGAAAAATTGTCAGTGCCCCTCCTTTCCCTTATTTGTTCAAAGTAATGCCTTACATTCATCTTTATTCAGAAATTTCAATTTCTATATTTTTTCCTCCAGCCACATAGTTACCAAGTCATACCCCATAAATCATAGGACTGTGGGAGAAAGTAAAAACAGCACCTATTCACAGAAATGTTAAGAAACCCAAGCCTGGATGGTGATGGGGAAAAAGCTGGTTGCACTGTATTTCTCATCCTAATATAAGAGATACCACCTCTCCGTGAAAATGTTCAGTGAATGCTGAATCCCCCATTCCACTTCTGAAACATTCAGAGGCTCTTTAGTACCTCTAGCTTTATTGATGAGACTGTCTTTAAACCTATAATCTTCACTAAACAGCAGCTTCAGATAGAAAGCTCTATTGAAAGAATGAAGCCTGCACATAATCCATCCCCTTTCTAAAAATTTGAAAGGTGGGTTTCAAAATATACAGCGAATGTGGCCATTAATTTAACTTTTCGTCTAAGAGCAAGAGTCAAAGGTAATAAAGATCCAAATTGTTCAACGCACACAGAATCTAGAAGTGAGAATGAATCTCCCTTATGTGTGCATTCATTTGCATTCTTATTAACTGAACAGAATCTTATGGGAATTTTTCTGTACAGTCAGGCTGGGAAACAGAATCATAGAGCTTGTCCTGTTTCATCATGCACATGCTGTTTCCATGCAGTGGAATCAAGGTGAATGATTTGGGTTTATAAAGAGCCAATATCCACAGCGATTTATTGAGGATTTCCCAGGTTGGACTCCAGTGGCCATGGCTATGTCAGAATCATGAAACTCAAGAGTCTTAATCCCACATTGATTGCTAGTGTTCTAAAATATCTTAAGCGTGGGCATTTCCACACAACAGTCTACTTTTCTGGTGTTTGAAATAAAAAAACTTACCAAATTGAGTGATTTGGGGACTGTTGGGAGGTGCACAGGACTGGCTATTAAACCTGTGCTTATGTTCTAACAAATCTTCCTCCCAAATCATTATCGATTTTCCACATCCTGAGGCAATTACACATTCACAGAAGGTTGATACCAAGCAAAAGTGAATCTCTCTCATTGTTTTTCATCTGACTTCTGCTCTCAGTAATTTACCCACTCATTGTCACTTTATAGAACCTGTATAAGTCAAACCAGACCCTTCCACACCACCCATTCAGCGTCTAACTAGGATTCTTCTTTCACACATTATGTTTTTACTTACCTATCTCCACCTTAGCAATTTCTGTACCTCACATTCTTTCAGTGATTACAACTACATAAAAATCTATCTATTTATCCAACAGATACTTGTTGAGCACCAGCATAGCACGTGGCTGGCATTGTTCGACGTCTGGGCCCATAATGAAAGAGCCAGTGCTTTGTGGCATCCTGTTAATTATCCCAACTAAATGTCTCTTCAATCCAACCGCGCTCATCCCTGTGGTCATTGTCCTTATCTAGTTCTGTCTAGACTCCTGCAATGGCCTCTCCACTGATCTTTCAGCATCCACTGTGGTCCTCTGCCAATCTGTTCTCCACATTGCATGCAAAATGAAACTTCCAGAATTCAAAACCAATTATGTTACCCACCTCCCAGTTTAAAACTGCCTAATGACTTCCTATTGCTCTAAAATAAAGAAAAAAAAAAAGGCTTCAAACATGATGGTAAAGTCCTGCATGATTTTTCCTTGCCTATCTCTTCAACCCTGCCTCCGGCCTCACTCTCACTGTCTCTCTGTGATTGGCCACTCTTACACACCATGTTCGCTCTTATTATAGGGCCTTTGAACTTGCTGTTCCTACTCCTTCAAATATCCTTTCCATCCCTCTACCTGTTAACTCAGAACTCAGCACCATTGCCCAACCTCAGGGAAGTCTTCCAAAAGCTTCCTGATCTGGCCAAATCCCCGTCTGTTGGCTCTGATAGCATTCAGTCCTTCTCCTTTTGTACGTCTCACAAAATTCCTACTCAACATTTGTGGGTGTGATCATTTGGTTACTGTTTCCTCCATGAGATTATGAGCCTCGTGAGGGCAGGGACCAGGTCCAGCTGTCTCTTCCACTGTACTCCCAGTGTCTAGAACAGCGTCAGGTGCATAGTAGGTATTCCACACATTCTTACTGATAAATGAATATTTTATCTCACCAGTTAGAATCTGAATTCAAGGATGGCTAATAGATGTGGCCATCAGGAGCTACATAAATTCTCTGAATTTGTATGCAAACATTTTTGTGATTATAGATTTTTTCTTCTGTGATGATGGGAAAGAGCTTTTAGTTTTCATCAGATTCTAAAAGGAGAAAGTGATTCTAAAAAGTTAATAAGTACTTGAGGGAGACTCTGAGATTTTATTTTTGTTTGTTTTATCACCCTTTAAGACTGAGCTACTCACACAACTTTTTTTTTCTGTCAGTAGCATGGCATGATATTTATGAAGCCCCAGAAGAACTGTGCTCAGTGAAAACATTAAGCAAATTCAGAAACACTAGGAGTTGCTATGAATTTGATGAGAATTCAACTTGAATTTGTTGCCCTGAGTTTTTTCTTTAAAGAGCAGAGACCTGGCTACCAACAAGAGAGGATTGGAATGTAGAGAGAGGATGATGGGTATAGACTTATTGCTAAGATTCAGTGGTCCATTGGGACTCTGTGGCTGTTGGAAGTTAATGCAGAGTGACAGATTGATGCTTCGAGTAGATTTTTTTTCTCACACAAACAAGTCTCTAATTAAAGCATTTTATGTTTATATAGTTGTCACATCCAATAATTTAAAATTATCCTAATTTAAAACAGCACTTAAGAAACTCTAATTAGACTGTTAATATTATGAATTTTCAAGTACTCATGTTCTCTTTCCCTGATTAAAATAAAGAAAAAAATTCCCCCACAACAGCCAGCCAGCACCTGATTCTCGAGGTGATAGTTAACTTAGGGTGAGCATATGGCATAGACATTCTGCAAATGGGTGGAAAAATCCTATATTCCTTACTCAATTTCGCATTCAAGTCAGGGAGCAAATTATTAATTTCCTCAAGTAGTTTTGCTCATGTCATAAAATACAAGAAGAATTTAGCTTTAAGAGATTCACAAATGTCAGTAGCTCCGCAAGAATAACTGATTAAAAATCTGTTCCTCTCAAAAGAAAAAGCAGGGGGGGACAGTATACACAACAGGAAAAAAGATCAAGATGAATTTGTTTAATATTGTGTTTTAAAATGAAAGTTGGAATAGATTTGAATAGTCTCTCTATATGGAGAGGGAGGTCCTATTTTTTTTTTCTTGATTACAACACCCAAAAGAAATGCAGATAGTTAGCTGTCAGTTTAATTTCCAACGCTTTGACTGAAAAAGTTGTGCCAGTTAAAGATGCCTGAATCTCTCCAAGCTCAGAACGTTCTTGCTAGTACTTTTTCTTCAATTATTCTGAAGCACTAAATGGGAAAACAAATCTCTTAGATTGTCACGGGGCTGGAAAAACAAGAGGTGGGAAAGAGAGCCAGTGAAAAACCACACCAAAGCATAGTGGGGCCACCTTCCTGATTCAAGCACAAGGCTGTGTTCCTGCAGGAAAGAGTCTTCAAATGGAAACTGAGGGGGAAGCATTCCCGTCCCTTATCACTCAGCAGTTTCATTCTTTGGAATATCCCCAAGAGAAACTCTAAAGCTTGTACAACTGGAGATATGTGCAAGATGGTTCATAGCATCTTTGATCACAGTGCAACTTCAGAAACAATCCAGATGCCCAGCAGTCAGACACTGGATGAATCAGTGGGGAGTATTCATACGAGGGCATATTAAACAATAGTTTATTGTTTCTACCCTAAAATATGGGTGGATCTTGGTGATGTAGTATAAAGTGAAAAAGGTAGGTCCCAACATATTATGGCATGATATCCTTTTTATTTTAAGATTTATTTATTATTTATTTGAGAGAAAGAGAGAGAGAGAGCATGAACAGGGGGAGGGGAAGAGGGAGAGGGAGAGAGAGAATCCCAAGCAGATCCCCTCCCATGAGTGCAGAGCCTGAACGTGGGGCTCCATCCCAGGACCAATTGAGCCACTCAGGTGCCCTGGCATCATATCCTTTTGATTAACTTGAAAACAACTAAAATGGATGCAAGTAAACTGCACAAAAAGACAAGCAAGGGAATGATGGGTGTGGAACTTAGGACCATGGTTACTTGGGGCAGGTTTGGGGGAAAGCAGGAATTTGAGGTAAGACATGACTAGTTGTAGATTATCCTCAAGGTCCTGGGTTTTGTTTTGAGTGACGGGTTTGTAGGTCCTTATTACATTGTTAAAAATAACTAAAGCAAGTGGCCATGCATGAACCAATGGTCAATGTGTGTCTTGAACTAAAAGAACCAGTTTATAGAGGCAAAAATCCAAAAAGGATACTTTCTGAACTTCCTGATATTGAGACTGTGTCTGATTTGGGAAAGGGACTTGAAAGATTCTGTCAAGTTACTTACTATTGGTTTTCTTTCATGAGAAAACAAATTGATTCGCTAAAATACAGAAAGTGAAACTTCACAAAATTCAGAGACTTGGGAAAAGAACAATGAGACAAGTTAAAAACATAAGATTATTTTTTCCGGGAAGAATAATAGAGAATGAAAACTGAGGACTGTACATCCTCTTCTTTAGGGTCAACTCAAACTCGCTTCTTCTATGTAAGCCTAGTATTTTCAAATTCTTATAAAGAATTTTAAACACATCCAAAAATGGAACAGTAAAATAAACCCCCATATGTATACATCTCCCAGATTCATACAGGTAAAGCATGCTATACTTTTACCTGCTACTCCATATCCTTTTCCTGGTTTTTTGGAAGCAAATTCTAGACATCATATTATTTTTACATGTAAATATTACAGGATATATCTCTAAAAGACAAGAACTCTCCTTCTTAAACATAACCAAAATGCCGTCATTATGTAATTCCTAAAAACAGCAATAATTTCTTTAATAGTACTGAAGAACCAGCCAGTGCTTATTATTTGCAGTTTGCTTGAAACAGAACCCAAACAAGGTCTCTTGGGCATTTTTTAAATCTGCATTTCTGGTCCATTTTCTTTCCTTGTATTTTTATTTTTATTTTGTTGAAGAAGCTAAGTCCTTTGTCGTGTTGTTTCCCGATAATGAACTTACTGTGTTCGTGTTGTGTATTTTAATTTGTTCCTTTGTCCTCTGTATTTCCTGAAAATTAGTAGTTCAGCCTAAAAGGTTAAACAGATTAAGGGTCAATTTTGGCAAAACCGTATAGATAGTGATGTGTACTTCTACCAGGAGGAAAATAATGTCTAATCGTCTCTCCTTTTGTAATGCTAGCAACCATTGATGATCATTAGTTAATTCATTAAGTGATATAGAATAATGATCTTTTAATTTAATAATCACTTCTTTGTTTATTATTCTGAAATCATAAGCAAATCATTCTATAAAGAAAAAATTTCCCTCATTGATAATGGTTATTTTGAGGTAATTCCTCAGCATTCTCAAAGTGGAATGAATAAATTTTTAGTATCCTTACAAAAAATGCAAATTCATGGATTTAAACATATTTGATGTCTTTCATTCTATCCAAATTGTCATTCAAATTGTTCCCTCTTAGGCCAGTAGGAACATATTCAAGTTGTTCCTGAGTCCTTTTGATATCATGCTAGTAATCTTTAACAATTTCTTTGTTTTTGGTTATAATGTTTATTATAGGCTCATGAACATTTCCTGCTCCAGATTTAGAAATCAGCCACTTCTTCAAAGAGCTTTGGTTTCTTTTACTGAGAAATGATATTTAGAAACATAGTGTAGGAACTAGACTATGCTGTTGGATTGGTCGTTTTGGTATGCCTTTTCAGTGGAGAATGATGGGATATAATTTTTTTTTTTTAAAGATTTTATTTATTTATTCATGAGAGACAGAGAGAGAGAGAGAGGCAGAAGGAGAAGCAGGCTCCCAAGGAGCAGGGAGCCCAATGCAGGGACTCCATCCCAGGACCCTGGGATCATGACCTGAGCCAAAGGCAGACGCCCAACCATCTGAGCCACCCAGGCGCCCTGGGATATAATTTTTAAAAGAAAATTCATTGAGTTTGTATTGAAACTTCCAAATCTAATTCAGGACTACAGAGTTTTTACTTAACCTCATCAAGCTACATCTAAATCTTCTTCCAGCCTTGCCTGAATTCCCATTTTTCAATGACTCTGCCAGTATTATTAATTTGCTTTGTCTCGTGTTGCTGTTCATAACAGTTTCAGAACAACAGTATCAATCCCACTTCCAATGATTAATGAAAACTGTCGAAAATGTCTAATCGTTCTTTTTGTCCTTGGGGTACATGCCACTGGGGGGTATAGTCAAATTACTTGTTTCCTCATTTTGACACAATTCTCCGTGGTTTTGCCACCAAGTAGATTCATAGTTGGGGTCATTTATTTCATTTTAATTTTAAGTTAAAACCGTGTGGATCTTGTAACTGTTACTGGTTTTTTCACCTGCTCTTATTTTGGAGTTCATAGGGATATCTTATCACTTAGTTTCATAATAGATGGAATTTTTCTTTTTAAACAATAGCTGCTCTGTTGGCGGTATCTACTAAAGCTGAATATATACACGTACTATGATCTAGCAATTCTACTCTTATATGGCCAACAGAAAGGCGTATATATGTTCATCAAAAGTCTCATACTAAAGTGTTCATAGCCCAAATTGAAACTACTGAAATGGCCATCAATAGTAAAATGAATAAATAAGTTGTAATATAGTCACACTCTGGATTTCTATACAGCAACAAGAATAAATGATCTACAGCTACACACAATAGTTCAGGTAAATCTCACAAACATAATTTTGAGAAAAGAAGACACAAAAGAATATATGTTGTATGATCCCATTTATATAAAGTGTAAAAATAAAAAAAATGCTTAGTCTATATTAGAGGTTGGGATACCTCTTGGTGAGTAGTGCCTGGAAGGGACATAGGGGAGCTTCTGTGGGTGTTGGTAATATCTATTTCTTGGTCTCAGTGCTTGTTAAATGAACATCATCAATTTGTGGATATTTATCAATCTGGACACTTATGTGAATTTCATATATGTATATTATACTGCAATTAAAAATGAAATTAACTGCTTCATAGCCATCTTCATAGCTTTATCATATAAACATACTTTTCTTCTAATTTAAGCACAAAAAAGAATGATGATAGTAAATGGACTATGAAACATTGAATAATAAATACATGTGTCCATAGAGATAAAGTGAGGAGTATGAGGCAAAACTCTTCTTTATAGATTAATTCCAGTTAATAAATGAGAAAAGAGTGATAGACTTAGAAAGCACTATTTTACAGCCACCAGTATAGTAATCAATATACACAAGGATGGGATCATCAGTTGTTGCTAAAACAACTGGATATAATATCCACCAGCCTCCCTCCTATCCTCACAGATTACTTACCAGTTTCCAAGGGGGAGGAGACACCTTTACAATGGTGCAATTTGTTAGATACTACCTTATGGAACGGATCAAACTTATATAGAGCTTGATATTGGTATTTGACATTGAAAGGATATTTGTCCCAATAATGAGATGAATTGATACGTGGCATCAGATGTGATGCCCTGGGATGTAGCTGTATACAACTGTACTGATGTAACATTTTTGCCAACATATTTAACCTCCATCAAATCATGAGGAAACAGATAAATCCAGACTTTTGCACATGCACAAGACAACTAGCCTTGTCTCTTCAAATGTCAATGTCAGTGTCATAGAAGGAAAACAAAAGGTGGAGGAAATGTTAAGATGATAAGCTAACCAAATTTAATACATGATCCGTTACTTAAAGAAAATCACTGTAAGAGCATTTGGAGGACAGTTATAGGAACCTGAACATGGATTACATGTTATTTAATATTATTCTTTCAATGTTAGATGTCTTAGGTATGATACCGGTATTGTAGTTATATAGAAGAATGCTTTTTCTTAGAGATAAATGCTTAAGTACTTAGGAGTGAAGGGCTGTGATGTCTGCAACTCACTTTCAGTGGTTCAGCAAACAGTACATGCACATACAAGCACAGACAAGGCAAATACTGTGAACTTGGTGAGGTAGTAAATTAGTGATTGGTGATGGATAAGTAAAGGTGAAGGTTCTACAAGGGTCGATTGTGCTATTTTAAAAAATTATATATTAGGTTTCACATTTTACCAAATAAAATGTTGGAGAAAAATTGTGCATGTGGACAGTTAAAAAGTGATTTTTCTTAATTTAATTCAACTTAACTCAATAATAAGCACCTAATGTGCTCTGGGAAGCATTATTCTTTGGGTGTTTTATAGTAAACAAGAAACAATATGTGTTATTTAGTAAAGGGTTAATTCAGCAAGTTTGGAGTGCTTAAATCTTACACATTCTGAAGAAAGGACTAGACCTTGAGTAACTTCTGGGAGATAACCTCAGAGCCCTTGGAACATCCTGCCTGATAGGTATCTTTGTATATCTGAGACCTTGAGCCAAACTAGATAGTCTATGCTAAAAATGTGATTTATGGTAAATGCCTGGTTTTGTTTGCCTGGGGTCCTGAGCCATGCTGCATCATTTTGCCCTTGGGGTGGGGGCACAGAGACTGAGTAGTCAAGGTCATGTGGGTTCTCCATACCTACATTATCATAGATACCAAGGCTTGTGTAATCTACCCTAGTTAGCAAAACTTTGTACCCGTTGTCACACATGCTAGGAGAATTAAACACCACCCATGAAACATCACTGAGAGAAGTTCTATGAAGCGCACATCTGGTTTCTGCTGGACTTTGCCCTATGTGCTTTTTGCTTGTTGATTTTAATCTCTACCCTTTCCTTGTAATAAACCTCAGCCACGAGTATACAGCCTTTCTGAATTCTCCTGAGTCCTTGTAGCAAACCATGGAAACTGTAGGCAGATCTGGGGGCTCCTGGCACACCTGCATTCTAGGAAATTTTAGTCAAGTTGATGGGTCCAGTAAAGTAGCATGGACAATGCCGACTCAGTTGCTGTCCAAGGGCAAGAAGGCAGTTCTTTGGGAAACTTGAAGCATGACCATAATTTGTTCTGAAAGTCAAGGGAGACTCCTAGAAAAAAGTAATGTAGCTGTCCAATTTTTCCAGCACCACTTACTGAAGTAACTGTCTTTTTCCCATTGTATATTCTTGCTCCTTTGTCATAGATTAATTGACCATATAAGTGTGGATATATTTCTGGGCTCTCTGTTCTGTTCCATAGATCTGTGTGTCCATTTTTGTGTCAGTACCATACTGTTTTGATTACTATAGCTTTGTAGAATATCTTGAAATCTGGAATTATGATACCTTTAGCTTTGTTCTTCATTTTTCTTTTTTTTTTTTTTAAAGATTTTATTTATTTATTTGACAGAGACATAGCGAGAGAGGGAACACAAACAGGGTGAGTGGGAGAGGAAGAAGCAGGCTTCCCGCCGAGCAGGGAGCCTGATGTGGGGCTTGATCCCAGGACCCTGGGACCATGACCTGAGCTGAAGGCAGACGCTTAACGACTGAGCCACACAGGCACCCCTGTTCTTCATTTTTCAAGAGTGCTTTGGCTATTCAGGGTCTTTTGTGGTTTCATACAAATTTCGGTATTCTAGTTCTGTGAAAAATATTTTGATAGAGATTGCACTGAATCTATAGATTGCTTTGGGTAGTATGGGCATGTAAACAATATTAATTCTTCCAATCCATGAGCATGAAATATCTTTCCATTTGTTTGTGTCATCTTCAATTTCTTTTCAACATTTTATAGTTTTTAGAGTACAGGTCTTTCATCTCCATGGTTAAGTTTATTCCTAGGTATTTTATTATTTTTGGTGCAATTGTAAATGGACTTGTTTTCTTAATTTCTCTTTCTGCTACTTTGTTATTGTGTATAGAAGTGCTATCAATTTCTGGATATGAATTTTCTATCCTGCAACTTTATGGAATTAATTTATTAAGAAGTTTAAAATTTTAAGTGGTTAACTTGTTAATCTTTTCCTTTATGATTTTGGATATCCTGAATGGCTTAGATTATAAAATTATAAGTGAATTAGTTTGTGATTTTTATTATCTATCCCAAGATTACAATTTTATAATTGTATTATAAATTTTAGGTATTTAAATATATATAATTCATTTTTATGTCAGGTGGAAGAAAGAGGCCCAATAAAGATTTTCTAAATAGAAGATTATATCATGTGCTAATTAAGCTTTATCTCTTTTTAAATGTTCATATCTCTTATTTTCTTTCCACGTCTTATAGTATTGGCTGGGTCTTTCAGGACAATGCTGAATAATTCTGGTGATTCTGATCATTCTTGTTTTGTTCTGACTTTAATGGCAATACTTCTAAAATTTCAGTATATGAAATTTGCTGTAGGTTGATACCGTTCCTTAAGGAAGTTTCCTTTTCTTTTTACTTTATTAAAAGTTTCTTTAAAAAAGTAAATAAATATGGAATTCTATCAAATGTTTGTCTATCATTTGTTGAGAAGATTATATGGTTTTTCTTCTTTACTCCATGCTGGAAATGACATTAATGAATTCCCTAATGTTGACCTGTTCTTGCCCTCCTAGAATAAAATCTACCTGCTTGGGCTTTATTATTCTTTTCATACAATCAATTTATTGTCTTATTTGGTATTTATCATCTATATTATTACATAAGATGGTTCTGTATTATTCTTTTGTTCTGCTATTATTTTATTTTGGTTTCAGGAAAATATTAGCCTTGAGAATTCCTTGGAAATATTTCTATCTTTTTTTTCTTAATGCTTTGGAAAAATTAGTGTATGACTCATCTTTAAAATCATCTGGAACTTGGGGCGCCTGGGTGGCTCAGCTGTTAAGTGTCTGTCTTCGGCTCAGGTCATGATCCCAGGGTCCTGGGATCGAGCCCCACATCGGGCTCCGTGCTCGGCGGGAAGCCTGCTTCTCCCTCTCCCACTCCCCCTGCTTGTGTTCCTGCTCTCACTAACTCTCTCTCTGTCAAATAAATAAATAAAATCTTAAAAAAATAAATAAATAAAATAATCTGGAACTGATATCATTTTGGTCAAGGTATATCCCAGAAATGTGAGGGAACTTACTGTTTAAACATACTACACTTTTTTTTACTTGCAATCTTCCCCCTCAATGTTTAATATTTCTCCAAGTTTTTCCAAAGACAATTATACTGAGAATGAAGTTTGCATTTAGTAAATCCTCCAGGTATCAGGACCCGCCTTCCTTAGGAGGCAGTGGGGAGTTATAAGTAACAAGATCTGTTTGTTCCCTAACCCGCTGAAATTTAAACCAAGGCCTTTATTTATGTATTGAACATGAGTGAGCATGTGTTTGAGTGCAATTTACCTTTAGCATATAAAGTCACATCTGGAATCTGGAGTTAATAGCACCACATTAGCGGTCCATTATAGGGAGGTGTGAGCCTCCTCTTATAGATGAATGGTCTAGCCACTTCCCAAGCAAACACACTCGATAATTTGTCTCTGTTGAGAGTAGATCTTTGTCTCTATTTACTTATCTAGTTTCTTCACTCTTCTGAGAGAGAAAAGAGGTCACTTTTTCTTTCTTTTTTTTCTTTTTCAGTTTGGTGAATATTGCTATATAATTTTTGTTTTCATTTTGGACTAAACTATAACTACTTTTATTATTATTCCATTGGTATTTGGGGTGGGGAAGACTATTTATACTAGCCAGCTACATATGTATGACCTACCATCATGGTTTCAAGCAACTCTAAGAGGAGAATCTGATGACCAAGCAGCAAAGTTTTATTCCCGTGGACATTGGGGAGGGTATGTATTATGGTGAGCACTGTGAATTGTATAAGACTGATGAATCACAGACCTGTACCCCTGAAACAAATAATACATTATATGTTAATAAAAAAATTTAAAAAACAAAAACAAAAGAAAATGGCATTTGCTTAGGGAGCCACAGCCCTCAGAATACGATTGTCCTACTCTGTTCTGCAGAGCCTGTTACCCAGCTGCCCACTGGACCTTGCTTCCCTCTGTTACTCCCCCACCCCTGTCCTGTCCTCAGCACTATATTAATCTGTATTCTTCAGAATTATTGACACTAATTGAATAACATTTGTTTGTACCTATTAATTATCTGTCTCTCCCCTAAAATGTAGGCACTATGAGACCAGCGACTTTGTCGATCTTACCTCCATTGTATTCCCAGGGCCCAGATCAATGGAGCACTCAATAAATGAATATAGGTGATGGCCAGGATCTGGAGGCTCAGCACCAGCTGTCCCCCAGAGAGCCCCTCATAGGGCAGCAGGGTCCTTGAAGTGTCCCACTGAGCAAGGCAGGTCATTGACTCCTCCAAGGCTTATGTGGTATGAGGGCAGCTTGGGACTTCCCAGGCAGGATTCAGGGGATTTTACCTATCAATGTTCTTGAGAGCGAGTCGGAAGGTTTCCCAAAGAGTTTACCTTAAAGAGGAAGACTGACATCTGCAGTCTGCTCATGAGTCCTTGCAAAGTGGCCTGCCTGTCATGTTTACCTATCTCTTCATTCACCGTTCGAAGCTTTTCGTGTACCGAAGTGTAGCTGAGTGCAATCATAGTTGTTAGTGTCATATAATCAGACGCATGGTTTTGACAGGGAACATTCCATACCTGTCTTTGATTACTTGGGTTAGCTTAACCTCAATTAAGGCAATGGCGCATTCACCTGATGGATTCAAGGTGGGCAGATGGAGCTGACACAGCTGTCTGCGATGCCAGGTGGAGGGAGGGAATTTAGACCCAAGTGAGAGCAACATCTCAGCAAATGCACCGTCTGCTCCTCTAGGACGGTTTTTAAAAGGAGGCACTTTAACTCTTTCAGGGAACAGCTTTCCAGGACAGCTGCTGGCATTCAAGTCCCCTGAAGGGATGTGAACGGTTTCAAGGGAGCAGTTTATTCCCTTCCCACTGACGTGAGCAGGAAAACAACATGGAGCAGCGTGTGCATCTGGAACCCTATCAAGGCCCACTTGACGCCTGTGAGGAGGTCAGTAAAAGTAAGAGTTGGCTCATTTTCAGATGGTGAGCTAAGGCAGCCAAGCCAGAGACCTGGTCTGTGTGAGGTCAAGCCGAATGCTGGGGAGGGAGGGGAAACATAACCAGGTGGTTTCAGTTAATTCTGGAGAATCTTAATGAACAAATGGTAGGACGGTTTTCATTTTGCTCTGTTGCTGTGTGTTGCTGCTCAGCCATTTGGAGTGGAATTTTCCACCTGAACCAATAGATTTACGTATGTTTATTCAGCTAATCCTTTGTGCTTTTTTTTGTGTCACCTGCTATTCTATTTAGTAAACTGTGTATTTAACTAAAGCTTTGTGCTAGGTACTCTTAAAGACACAAGGGCAAATAAGATAAAGCTCCTCTGTGTCACATGTTTCGCCTAGTGGAGGAATCAGACACGTGCATAAATAAATCTAATACACAGTGAGATTTTGGCAAATTCTGAGAGCTCCTTCTCTGTGTGCTTTGCTGTTGTCTGAATCTGGGCTAAAGAGTGAGATGTGAATGCCATCCTTTTCTGATTGAGTTTATTCCTGCCACTCCATTTTAAATTCTTTAACAGACTTCAACTTATCTAAGTCCCAAGTTCCCTGCTTTAACAGCTAGAATAGAAAAAAGGTAAATTCTGGGGGGGGGAGGGGCAAATTGGGAAGAGGGATAAGGAAAACTGCGGATACAGAAAGACTAGCTAATATAAAATAAGAAAAGGGGTCTTAAAGCCTTTTAGGCCTCAGGTTGATTCTGAGGAAACAGAGATGGTTGTGCCTTGGGGGAGACATACAGGGTGAGCCGGAAGGCATGTGGCCCAGAGAGGTGGTGCATTATAGGAACGAGGAGCGGGACTCTGTTTAGTTCTCTGTCTTAGGACAGGGGCCTGGGTCCTACTAATCCCTCTTTCTATTTACTGGCTCACAGAGGAGTGTGGAACTGACCGATACGTGCACTCAAGTCTGATGAGCACTGTTTTGAAATTTTGGAATCTCGTGGCAAGCAGGTGAAGGGGTGGGCATGGCGAGTCCTGTTCCTTGAGGACCACTGCCGGTGGGAAGCCCAGGAACACTGGGCCATAAAGAATTCTCCTGCCAGGCTTTCTTCCCTGTGAATGTTTCTTGTTCGTACAATCTTCACATTTGCATGTTGTTTGCTTTGTTTTCTGCTCCAATGGGTGGTATTTCCTGTGCCTTGGTCATGGAGGTGGTTTTTAAAAACTTGTTCCTGTGGTCAGACTGAAGTCTGAGCTGAAAATGAATCTCCCTTTAGGCAGAAATACCTTTTATGTTGCACTTTTCCATCATCCTCTTGTCAACAACCAATCCAGAGTTTGCTCTTTACCCTGTTCTCGTCCTACTTTTATCTGAGCCACATTTGAAAAGTCAAAATGTTTATATATACACAAGAGAAAGCATTAATAGCAGTGGCCTACACTCATTTTCCTCAACTGTTACTCCCATGCTTTGTACACAACTTTTAGAAAAAATTTATTTATTTTACAGAGAGAGAGAGAGAGAGCGCGCGCACGGGGTGGGGAGGGGCAGCGGGAGAGGGAGAATCCCAAGCAGACTCTTGCTGAGCTCGGAGCCTAATGTGGGGCTGGATCCCATGACCCTGAGATCATGACCTGAGCCAAAATCAAGAGTCAGATGCTCAACTGACTGAGCCACCCGGGAGCACCTGTACACAATTCTTTGATATGAAAAGCTCTGGAGGACAATGGCAACATAGACATGACCCATGTGATTGGTTAAGCTGTGGTGTACTAGGTACATTAGTGTCTCAGGATTGCGTCTCTGGAAACATGGGCCTAGGTCTCTGCCAGGCCTTGCCTTGCCCACCAGAATGTGGCTGATTGATTTTTGTGAGCTGGACACCTGGCCAACATTGAGGAAATATGAATCTTTCTTTTATAAACTAAAGCTCATAATCTAAGAGAGGAGTATTAGATAACAAATGAGTAATCTTTACAGCTTCTGGGAGAGTTCTGGAACTTGTGCTACCGAGGTCCTGGAGGAGAAAGCTGAGTGAGGAAATGTCTGGTGGGGAAAGGAGAAAAGGAAGAGGGGCAATAGAAAAGGAAAAGGAAGAGGAGACCTGAGTTTCTGTTCTGTTTTCTTTCTTTTCTTCCTCTTTCCCCTTAGGCCTGTGACCCCTCTTTTGTAGTCTCCTTTCCCCTCCCACCTCTTTCTTTCTAGATAACTTCCTCATCTTTTATCTTGTGCATAAATCTGGCCTCTCTTGCCTTTTCCAGTTTGTCACTTCTGCCCATTATCACCGTTATCACCAGCCAGCCCCACTGAATCAGACTGTTCTCTCAGAATGGTTTCCTGGTCTTCTGTGTCTGTTCCTTTGGTGGAGGGGCATCTTCTGCACTCTGTAGTGTTAGGGAGACTGTCAGTCATTGGAACCCACCTTTTGCAAGATGGTCGATGAGAGTAACCCATCCCTCTGGCCAAAGAGTTTGGTTCAGGGATGGATGTGTGACCGTTTGACCCAAACAGAGTGATCAAAGTCTTCCTTGGGAGTGGTTGTAGAGAAAGAAGTTCTTTTTCCATTGAAGTTGCTAAACTGGGGCAGGGAAAAGCCTGTCATGGCCATTTTGCCTGCCACATAGGGGGCTGCTCTGGAATGTAAAGTCAAGAATTAAAAACAGAGCTATGACATGGAAAAAGAGAAATAGCTTAGACACGCCCTCCTGAATTCTTGGATCTCTAGTCATGACTAAAGTCTGTTCAACACCCGAATTTCCCAGATATAGGATCAAAGAAATATCCTTTATGTTTAAGCTAGCCTCTGTTGGGTTTCTATTATGAACGGTTTAGCACCACAAAGATCAAATGACCAACCAAATAGTAGAACTTTTTGGAAGTTTCCTCAAGTTAACTAGAATTGGTTCTCATTAATTGCTGCCAATAGAATCTCAACCAATACTTTGGGAACGTGATGTATTTGGAGACAACCACCTAAACTACCACGGCCAGTGCTCTATGTTGGTATTGTCCAAGTCTCAAATACAATCCCATGGGTTGTTTGTAAAGATTGTTTAACTGGCCTCTTGGCCACTCTTATCTTCATTTACATAACTCATTATTTATGTTAGATATTGCCTGTTTTTTTTTTTTTTTTTAAAGATTTATTTATTTATTTGAGAGAGCGAGAATGAGAGAGAGAGAGAGTACATGAGAGGGGGGAGGGTTAGAGGGAGAAGCAGGCTCCTCGCCGAGCAGGGAGCCCGATGCGGGACTCGATCCAGGGACTCCAGGATCATGACCTGAGCCGAAGGCAGTCGCTTAACCAACTGAGCCACCCAGGCGCCCTAGATATTGCCTGTTAATAGCACTATCCCTGCTCTTCTTTTCCTTTTCTTTGCATTCTGGGGTTAAAAGCCTGGAAATTAAATTTCTCAAACTCCTTATCAGCAGGGTTCCAGTTAGATTTGGCAAATGAGGGTCACTTTGGTGAGGTCCAGATGGCATCTGGAGGGTTCAAGTCATTCCTCTGTAACATCAGCTGTGAAAAGGTGTGTGGGTGTCAGCAGGTGGCAGGTGTGAGTTTTTGTGGGTGGTTTTTGGGGCCCTCCTGAAAGTCCCTTCAGTAGGGCAGGCAACTGACATCATCGGTGTCAGCTTCCTGCTGTTTCTAGGCATCTGCCCAAAGACTGACTACTGGAGTATAGGTAGCTGAAATAATGGGCTAACCCTCTGATTCCTGACTTTTCTGATTTCCTGAAAGCTAGCAGCCCTCCTGACCATTGTCCTTGCAGGCCTCCTAATGTTTTGGAAGCCTCCAATTTCCTGTGTTTAATCTTTTCTTAATTGAGATACCTAGAACAGCTTCTATATTTCTGACCAAACCCTGACTGCATCATTTTATTATCTTGTATTATGATATAAAGACTTGATTACTTGTAGAAAGACCAAGAAAGAGCACGTGGTGATGGTCAAAATGATCATCCTTCAACTCTGACAATTGTGAAACCACTACTGTCTCTTTTACTGCTGGAGTGGAAGTATTTATCAAATCTAATCCACTCTGAAAGGCCTTGAGAGGAAATAATCTGCTCCATTGTACACTCAGAAGGCTAAGTCTCTTTAGGAGGTAGTATTCTAAGTGTTACTAGTCTGGATGGGAAGAACTCATTGTCATGTCTTCTGAATTCTAGTTGTAAATGAAGGGAAAGAGGGCCATTGGCCAAAAGTGCAAATTAAGAAGGCAGTGATCTGGCTTTGGGAATTTGATTGGTCCAGCTGCCTAGAAAAGTGGAATCTTCTGGCTTCTCTTTGGCTTTGCTGAACCTTGCCTTTGAATGTCATGAACATGCCATTGCCATTTTTTGGTTATTTCTAGAGTGTTTTAATCAGAGTTAAGTTAGGCTATGTTGTGGTTATAAATAACCCCCAAATTTCAGGAGTTTAACTCAATACAGGTTTGTTTTTCACTCCTGCAACTGCTGGCTTATAGTTGCCGAGGTAGCTCTCCTGGGCAACATTTCTTCAAGTAGTGATGTGGGGATCTAGGCTCTTTCAGTGGTGTGATAATGCCACACTCTCAAACCTTCACTGTCCCCACTGAAGGGGCAAGAGAGGGCCAGGATCACACAGAGGGTTCATTTCCAGGCCTAGATGTGGCAAATAACACTGCAACTTATATTATGTTGGCTAGATCCCAGTTATAAGGTCCCAGTCCAACCACAGGGAGGCCTGGCAGTGTGGTCTTCCTGTGTTATTAATAAGCATCTAGCTAGCTGCGGCCAGATTCTGCCAGAGAGTCCTCCCTTCCATGTTCCATTTTGCTCTCACCTCACAAACCTGAGCATATTTTAACATTATTTTTGCTTCTCAAAGGGTTCCTTTACTCATATTGTTTTCTTTATCTAGATCAACTGCATGCACCCTAATTTTTCTTATTTGAATGATGTCAGAATAAACACAGACCTTGTGTTTGTATGTTGAATCCTATCGATGATAACAATCAGTGATTGAGGTTCTCTGGTTATCTTAATTGTATTGCGAGAACAGGAAGTCTCACTCTGCTGCCTCCTGATGAAGTATTCCTGGTCTCTCCATCCTCAGTATTCTTCTTGACTCTCCAGAACAAGCAGCAGCTCTAAGTCCATACTGGTGGTTCCCAAACTTTATGTGTATCGGTATCAACTAAAAACCTTATTAAAACAGAAGTTGCTGGGCCCTACCCTAGCGTTTCAGATTTGGTTTGCCATGAGGTGGGGTCTGAGAATTTGCATTTCTAATAAATTCCCAAGTGATGCTGATGTTTTGAGAACCACTGGTGTATACCAAATATTTTAGCATGAAATTTTGTGCCATCTCGAATTATTTGCTGTTTTTCTCACATTCAGAGCAATACATTTGAATACCTACTGTGTGCAAGACCTTATGCCACCTGGTGGTAGAGGTCATCAGTTATATTTCAAGGACATTTTTTTTTTTTTTTGTATCCTGTATCGTGTTAGTAGGTATTCAGTTCCTACTTATTAATCGATTGGTGTGAACCAATACAGTAGACTTCTACTGTCTCATCTTTACTTAAAATGATGAATGATGATTATCAGAATGAACATAGACTGTGTGCAGACATGGCATTTGGGACTGCTTATGAAAACTTGTGATGTAGTCTTTTGACCTCTGGGATTGTCTTCTGGGAATAAGGCAGCCTTACTATTATGTTAATATTCTAAAGCAATACAATAAACATGGCATGTGACTTGTTCAATTTCATGTCCTTGGACATCCTCAGTCAAAGGTATTGCAGAAACCTTATAGATAATTAGACCTGGCTCTTAATTAAAAGACATTTGACTTTACATAGCTAGCTATTAATGGAAGTAAGTTACAAATCCTCCAGAATATGTTTAAATAACTAGATAAAGAGGCTCTGAGATTTTAATTTTGCCCTAATACTTATTGCCCAAAGGTGAATTTTACTCAAGAGTATTGATTCTGTTTTATTTTAATGTTCAGTATGTTTGCCATGGGGTATTTTAGCTCCACAAAGGACCCATGAGTTGAAAGTCATGTAATGTTCCATAACAATATCAGCTACCTAGAAATGATGATTGTTCTGGTAATATTTAAGGTTGGATTCAGTTTGCTGTAGTATTTTACAACTAATTTTCTCATATAATATAAAATTTGGGGCTAATTTCGCTTCAATAGTAAAAATTAAATCTTATTTGCACTATGGATCGAAGTTGTAAATAATATGAATTTCATGGTCTACACATTGTTTCAAGTTTCTTTGAAACATTTTTGAAGATGAGGCAGAAAACTTTTCATATTTACATAATAAAATCATTCTACTCTTATGCCAGAGTAAGTGCCACCGTCTTCTAACTCTTTTTTTTCTCCCACCAATTTTTTTTTCATGTTTAACATGTTCAAACCCATGTTCAAGTTGCAAAAGAATGTCCAAAGTTGTCCGAAACATGCCATGGGAAGAAACTTCCTATTTCATTTTATTCCACTTTTATTTCCAGCTCTATGGAAGAACAGCCTCTGGCTTTTTCTTTAGCACTGCAATTTTTTTCCTTCTCAAATTGGTACTGCTTTTTGATCTTCTAGAGTTCTACAAGGGAATAAATATGCATGTAGATAAAAAGGAACATATGAATAAAATATATTTAGACTTTCTGAAACCTTTGACAATATTTGCATAAAGAACTTATTAAAAGTTGAGTCACTTGCATTGCCTATATTATTTCATCAATGGTGACAGCCAGCATAAAGTATAGAAAGTAGAACAATAAAGGAAAATAATAATTTTCCCTCTCTGAGAGGAAAACATGAATTCATAGGCAACAATTCTATAATAAATTAGGGGTAATGATCTCTGTAGTAAGTGGGTAAGCTTTGAAGATAATACCTTGCTCTTTCAGATTCCAAGTTAGTTTGGGTATTTTGAGGCTACATGAATGCTAAGAAAATTGGCAGAAGAGTATGTGTGGATACTTATAAGGGAGTATGTTTTTTTTTTTTTTTTTTAAGATTTTATTTATTTATTTGACAGAGAGAGACATAGCGAGAGAGGGAACACAAGCAGGGGGAGTAGGAGAGGGAGAAGCAGGCTTCCCCGCGGTGCAGGGAGCCCAATGTGGGGCTCGATCCCAGGACCCTGGGGTCACGACCTGAGCCAAAGGCAGACGCTTAACGACTGAGCCACCCAGGCGCCCCTATAAGGGAGTATGTTTTAGGATAAATTCTCACTTCTCATTCTGAGGAAATTCTTGGTTAAATAAAATTAAACTGAAATTTATATTGTAGAGCCTTGTCAATATCTGAGTACAGATAGAGTATCTAGAGTTTCTCAAATTTACTTGATCATGGAACTCTTTTACCCCTGAGTACTCTTAATAATTCACGAGATGCTGACATCTATAGGTCACAATTCTGGAAATGCTGATCTAAGTTACTGTTATTAGGTGAACATGATTCTTAGGAGCCATTATAGTACATTAATGAAACAATCATCCTGAGCATTAAATGGTCAGCTAGTATTAAGAAATATCAAAAAAAATATTTAAAACAAAGTAGAAATTGATGTACATTATTTATAACTAAAAATCATGGTTCTTTGGCACCTACTATATCAGCCAAAAGAATTCTAGGTAATGGCAATTGCTTGTCTAGATTTAACCCCCCCTTCCCGCAAGAACTTTGGCTTTTTAGTTTTCTCCTTTCTCTCCTTCATCATCAATCTTGTGCTCACCAGAGGATTACTCCCATCATCACATACCTAAAACATACTCATAAAAGCCCTTTCTGGTCACCAGAGCATCCTCCAGCTGCCTCACCTTTCTATTCCTTTCATAGTCAAACTTCTCAAAACACTTGTCTACACAAGCTGACTGTTTTCTCACCTCCTATTCATACTCCAGTCTAGTTTCCACCTCTACCGCTCTACTGAAACAGCTCTTTTCAAAGTCACCAATGACCAAGGGGGCCATGTATCGTATTGCCAATGAGCTGCTGAGAATGAAGGGAGGCACTATTAATAATCCTGTGTGGGTAAGAGGCATTCTCTGCACTACTGTCCTAATGCCCGGCAATCACCGATGAGAGCTACTCCCAGGGATCTTACTCCTTGGAGCTTCTGGTCTGCCTTGCTCAATTCAAGGAAGACTTCAGTTGCTAGCATTTGTTCTTGGAAGCCTGCATTAGGTATGCAGTAGTCCCCCGATCATCTGCCATTTCTTGATTTTCTGAGTCAGTGACCCACGGTCAACTGTGGACTGGAAGCAGATGATCTTCTTCTGACATATTGTCAGAAGGTCAGTGGTAGCCTGATGCTACGTCACAATGCCTATGTCATTCACCTCACTTCATCTCATCATGTAGGCTTTTTATCATCATCATCATCATAAGAAGAGGGAGCAAGCACAATCACATAACTTTTCTTATAGTGCATTGTTATAATTGTCCTGTTTTTATTATTAGTTCTTATTTTTAATCTCTTACTGTGCCTAGTTTATGAGTTAAACTTTATCATAGCTCTGTATGTATAGGAAAAACATAGTATATATAGTGTTCAGTCTTATCTGGGGCTTCAGGCAACTACTGGGAGTCTTGGAATGTATCCCTTCCCAGACGAGGTGGGGAACGACTATATACAGCATGGTGAGTGCAGAAGGCATGTGGGTGGGTATCAACAACATCTGTGACAGCCCAGCATCAGGATAAGGCTGCATAAGCTTCTGGTATCAATGACTTCACACTTCTTGCTTTCAATAAACTCTCATCTGCTCAGAAATCAAGCCACACTGATGTCTAAATATAATCTGGCCATGGAGGCTCAGTGAATGAATCTGAAGGCTTCGGAAATCCTAAAATTCTTAAACTTGCTTCGGTGGCCTTGAATCAGGCATGTGACGATAGCATGGTAAACCCTGATGGGGAGAGAAGTTTATTGTGAGGTTTGAGAGAGAATCATCACAGCAGTGCTAGCATCTGAATGGCTGATGATAATGGAGAATTTAATGCACAAGTTGGCAGCCGTGCCAAGGAACTGGAACACTCCACAGCTGTGGTCTGTTCCTCAGCAAACTCCTTAAGCTTCAGCTCAGGATCACCAACACTCTCCTTTGTTACAAGTTATTTTGCAAAATGACTGCTCAAAGGGGCCCCCAACTTGGGAGATCACAGTCATCCTGCAGTGACTTCCTAGCTCAGTGTGTCCTGCCTTACTGGTTCTTCTAGCATTCCAGTCTGATCCAATCTTGTGTTCAAACTGGTAACATTGCCTTTCTGTGACAAGAAATACTTCAAATGTTTAGGCTTGCTCCTCTTTCCTGGGAGAGAGTGAGGGAGCAAGAAAGAGAGGGTGAGAGGCATCTTGGGTACACCAAATTCCACCTGGAGTTATCTTGTTGACATGTCACTTTCAGAGGCTGACTGTCTAATACACTGTAGTCAGGAGCGAGCAGGTAGCCAAGTGCAGTGGAAAGAGCCTAGACTTTGTGGTTGGAGAAGAGTAGGTTTCAATTCTTACTCTCCACCTTATCTACTCTCCTGTCCTGGACAAGTTAGCTCTCTGTACTTCAGATTCTTTGTTTTGTTTTTTCTTTTTTTTTTATTATGTTATGTTAATCCGCATACAATACATCATTAGTTTTTGATGTAGTGTTCCATGACTCATTGTTTGCGTATAACACCCAGTGCTCCATGCAGTACGTGCCCTCTTCAATACCCATCACCAGGCTAACCCATCCTCCCACCCTCCTCCCCTCTAGAACCCTCAGTTTGTTTCTCAGAGTCCATAGTCTCTCATGGTTCGTCTCCCCCTCTGATCTCCCCCCCGCTTCATTTTTCCCTTCCTGTTATCTTCTTCTTCTTCTTCTTTTTTTTAAACATATAATGTATTATTTTTTTCAGAGGTACAGGTCTGTGATTCAACAGTCTTACACAATTCACAGCGCTCACGATAGCACATACCCTCCCCAATGTCTATCACCCAGCCACCCCATCCCTCCCACCCCCCACCACTCCAGCAACCCTCAGTTTGTTTCCTGAGATTAAGAATTCCTCATATCAGTGAGATCATATGATACATGTCTTTCTTTGATTGGCTGTACCTCAGATTCTTATCTCTAGTGTGGACATGGTAAGACTTACCTAATAGGTGTGCTAATAATAACAGTAATAAAAGTAATAAGAGTGACACCTTTTGTCAAAATAAGTGCTCTGTATCTTGAGAGATAATCAAACCAGAGATAGAAGAAAGGCTCCTATTGTTGGAAATACAAACTCAAGAACAGTTTTTCTGAGCCAGGTGAGATAAGGGTGACCAATCCAGAACTATCTCCACCACATTTTTCCTGAAAGAGTTGCATTCATCTGTCTAGTTATAGCCTAATATAGTTGCAAGGCAGGATTATAGTAGGCTATATTTTTTCCCTGTTTAACTATAATTCCCTTCCAAAGGTTCCTATCAATAAAAAAACCCCAAATAAATGGAGTTTCCTCCTCAGTATGGATTTCTTACATTAGAAAATGTGTAGTCCTACAGTTATTCAATGTGATCACTGGATAGATAGGGCTTGTTTGCCAGGGAGCCCAATATTGGGGCTGGTGATTGAATTTCATGCATGGGATATCAAACAAACAAACAAAAATTTAATTAAGAAATTAAATAGCCCATCAAAAGAATTAGGGACTAAATTAAGTCAAGGTTGCTTCTGCCCTGGGAGCATCTCATAGGTGGTGCTTATTGTGCTCTGTGGACTTAACTTTTAACTTGCCTCTGTAGGCCTGTTTCCCAGGTGTAAAATACAAAAATTAGATAACCTTTAATTAGATAATCTTTAATATCTTTTCCTGACATTTTAAGTGTATGAAATTGGAATAAGGTGAAGCAGAGCTAACAATTATTTAGGTACGAAGTGGGATTGTGACCAGGCCAATTTCCTCAGAGACATTAATACATTTTTGGGTGCACAAAGCACCGATCTCTCAAAAACATTTTTTTGGGGGGGTTCTGGTCACAAGTTATAAAGATTTAAGCAGTAGCAAAGAAATTGTTAAAAGAAGTTTAGAGAGCTGGTAAAATTGCTGGGATAGTTAAAGAACAAGACTCGGGGCTACATAGTTGAGTTGACTTCAAATTAATGTTATGCTGAGCACTGGTTCCCTCAGCTTACCTTGCTGATGGCATGCTCTTGGACCCTGGATGTAGCCACTGCAGGTTCTGGTCCCGGGTGTGGTTGCCAATATTGCCTCTACCTATTGTCAGAAAGCATTCTGCATGGTCATTGATTTCTAATTAATGGTCAGAAGCAAGTGCTCTGATTGGTGGAGCTTAGGTTATAAGGTCATGCCCTAGCTGCAAAGGAGTCTGGGAAAGCGATATCTTGCTGCTTCAGCTTCTGAAGGGGAAAGAAGGCTGTGCCTTCCACCAAGACTCAATAGATGGAAAATTTTCCAAACATAAGAAGTGGTTCAGATGCTGGAAGAATGACAGAATCTTCAAGAAAATGTTCAGAAAAAATGACAAGTATCCACCTCAATCCATTTGGAGAGTGCCTCCCATTTCATATCACAACAGGAGCCTTTGACAATGAAGCAACAGATTTTTCTTCTGCCACCAAATTTTATTCTCTTTGCATGCAACCATCACAGTGTCATAAACCTTAGTTTTGAGAAGGGAAAAAAACTCCATTTTTGTCTATTTCATTATGTCTATTTTTTAGTTGTTTTAAAACCATTAGGTCCATCAAAATAAGCACCAACCTTTTCTTGTAAAACTGGAATCCAGTGTGAAACAAGATACACTCTCTGCACTTATGACCTCAAAGATTATATTCCTTAAGGGGACTGTATTCATTGTGAATGATTATGCAGTGAAATAACTTAAAGCCTGACAAGGAATATCATTTTTGTGCTTCTGGGATCTGGGCCCCCTGAAAAAATATCACCAAGACCATCCTTTGACAATTGTGGATCAGGGAAGGTTTTAGGGCCCTCATTTTCCATTTCCTTCACCTTTATGATAATTATTCTCAGGAAGTGATTTCATAAAACTTAATTTATACCAAGCAGTCATTTATGTAAATGACCATTGAAGTCTAATGGGTACTTCTTGGTCTTTTAGCTCTGATTCTGCCCTTAAAAGAGCACCCATGTTATGAGGACCCACCATCTGGTCTTACCAGCATGGCTTTGGGAAATAAATTGTGTAATTGAGGAGGAGAGGTGATGTGATCTGTAGGTGTTGAAGGAAGTGGGCTCACTATGTCAGAGAAATAATTAAATATCCATGATTTTTAAAAATGCTTATGTCTACTATTTTTCTTTTTCTTTTTTTTTTTTTTAGATTTTATTTATTTATTTGAGAGACAGAGAATGAGAGACAGAGAGCATGAGAGGGAGGAGGGTCAGAGGGAGAAGCAGACTTCCTGCTGAGCAGGGAGCCCGATGCGGGACTCGATCCCGGGACTCCAGGATCATGACCTGAGCCGAAGGCAGTCACTTAACCAACTGAGCCACCCAGGCGCCCTACTATTTTTCTTAGTAGTGTATTATAATCCTCATTTCATAGATGAAGAAACCAAGTCTCAGTGAGATTAGAAAACTTGTTCTAGGCAACAGAATAATGGTCTCTCCTAGACATCTCTGTGCTAATCCCTACCATCTGTGAATATGTTATATTATGTGGCAAAGGAGAATTAAGGTTGCAGGTCGAATTAAGTTGCTAATCAACTGAGCTTAAGGTTAGGAGATTATCCTGGGTGGGCACAATATAGTTGCAAGTGTCCCTTAAGGTGGAAAAGGGAGGATCGGAGCAACAGAGAGATTTGAAGATGTTATGCCGCTGGTGTTGAAGAAGAGGAAGCGCCTCAGACCAAAGAATGCAGGTGGCCTCCAGAAGCTGGAAAAAGCAAAGAAATGGATCCTCCCCTAGAGTATCCAGAAGGAATTGGCCCTGCTGACACCTTGATTTTAGCCCAATGAGACCCATGTTGGACTTCTGACCTCCAGACCTGAAAGTTAGTGAATTTTTGTTGTTTGAAGACACTAAATGTGTTATAGCAGCAACAAATTATTTGTATTATTTGTAATAGCAGAAATGAATTAGTATAGCCACACAACAATTAAATATTAAAGGCAGGATTCAAAGTCCAAATCCTGAATTCTTTCAGTGTAGTTCAAAGGCGAAAATCAAAAGACATGGTTAAAAAAGGGCTCATATAAGAGGCCAAGAACAAGGTGGAAGGGGTCTCAAGAGGTGGAGGCTAAAAATCATGGTATTTTGGGGGTGTTATTAGAAGATAGTGTTAAAGATATCATTTGGCCCAGAAGCACTGGGCTAACCGAATCCTGCTTTTGGCCTCTCTTCCATGGAGTGAACCAAGGCAAAGCGAGCAGACATGCGCTGCTACCAGCAAGAATGTAAGCTGCACAAAGGCACAACTTCTGCATTATCCACTACTGACAATGGGGCTGGGAACATAATACGTGCATAATACATATTGACTGTACTGATGAATAAGGGAATGATGCTTTGGCTTCAAGCCCTTATATCCAGTGAGTGAATCTAGATGAGCTGGATGATCCCTACTCTCTTCCAGTGCTAGGAAAGCCTTCAGCAGGCTTGAATTCAATTCAGCCAGAAGGCCTGCTCTGTTTTCATTCCAATGACCAAGCCTGAATTTCACATCTCGTAATAGTATTGATAGCTAACAGGTAAATAGCATTTGGCACAGTTTTAAGTGATTTACCTTTATTAATCCATACATTATGTATTCATGTTTGAATTCACAGCATTTTATTTAAGCACTACAAGACTCCTGTTCTCCAGATGAGGAAACTTTAAATACCCAAAGTTTAGGAGAGTCATTCATGCTTATACAGCTGATTCATGGTGGAGCTGGTTTGCGTCCAGGCAGTCAGGCCCCAGATTTTGTGTTCTTTAGTACTTTGTAATGAAATAGGAGAGAGCCTGCTGGCCCCTGAGCTCAGGTAGGTAGGGCTGAGCTTGCGCATGCCTCCTGCCATATTTGACCTGACCGTGTGGAGGACAGAAAGCAAATGTGGTGGGGAGGCGAGCACTCTCCAGGACTATGTGAAGGTTGTCCTGCTTTTAGTATTTGATCACTGGTTGTGCAGAGCAGAAGGATGGTACTAGAGTAGAGGCAGGGTTCAGGTCACATCTAGCCTGGCACGTGCATGTGCGTGTGTGCGTGCACATGTGTGTGACGTGGTATATCAGTAAAAGAGCATTAACGAGGAGGCTGAAGGAAAGGAGAGAGCTGTCTGTACGGTAATGGGCTGGAGAGAGAGCTTCCTATGACTGGAGAAGCAGCTGCCTGCCTTTTAAACACTCCTGTCCTCGGGGAAGCAGGAAAGAAGCAAAAGACCAAAACCTTAGGATCTTAACTTTTCAATCTATAGTGAAAGCTCCAATCATCCAATAAAAATGTCTTCAAACTTGACACTCAGTGGGGAATTAGATGAAATGTGTGAGGAAGAAGACAGAGCCACAAACCCCCCTCTCCTGGTGGGCAAACCAGAGAAACAAAGTGGGCCTTCCTTTATAGCCCTCAGGAAAGATTACCAATGGGAGCCTCTTCACTTCTTGTACTGCCTTCAGCCTGATCCTGCACTGTAGGGGACTCCTGCCTTTGCACATGGACAGTGCGGCTCCCAAGTCTTTGTTCCACTCTTACCTGCTCAAAGAGTTGCCCCTTCATCATCCTAGTGGCCTTGTCAACCTCAGAAGAATGGCTGGGGAGGAGGGGCAGGCCCTGGAATTAGACCCCTTTGGGCACAGATTTCCTGTGTCCCATGATTGGGAGTGGGTCCTGGGAGCTTGGCCTGGAAGGGGGACACAAGCTTTAAGGGGGGCACTCCCCCCACTCAATGGAGTTGGCATTTTGTTGTGAGGGACTCGATCACAGTAGGGCCAGAGCAGTCGCCCCCGAAAGCCATGCTTTCCAAACATGAATGTGCATACACATAACCTGGAGCTTATTCCAACAAGATTCTTGGGCTTAACTGTAGATGTAGACCTTCTGATTCAGTGCGTATTTATAACAAACATCCAGGTGATGCTGATGCTGTAGGTGGACCACATTTATGGTATGAAGAGGAGAGCCCATGAACAGGAGCCCCGGATGTTTAGGACTATACCACACAGAAATCCTACTGAAACCTGGCCTCAGAGTGGCCCCTCATCTGGTGTCAGGATTGTAGCCATAATTTTAGTGAAGGATCTGGAGTAAGGATGGACTATTGCAAAGGAACCTTGGGGCAGACACCCAGCTATAAGTACTGGTCAAAAGGTCACATTGGGGCTAGCAGCACTAGCGACTTGATGCTGAATTTTAAAGGCAAGTGACCAAGGTGAGCAAACAGAACCTGCCTCATGGGGGTCACTGCTGGTATTGGGAATGGAAAGGGAGCAAGGTGGAGATGAGTTGGCCCCAGTTTTGTGTAGGAGAAATGATGGAGACATCAAGAACAAGACTGGACTTATATTTAGAGCTCCATCTAGATTATAATGAAAAGTTCCAGGTTGAACTAAAGCCAGTGGAGTGAAGCATTAAATGTTAACTTTGCAGATTCATCAAGATGGGAAGAAAGATAAACATTTGGGAAAAATTGAGGGGAGGAAGGTGTAGTCCTAGAAGGCTGTCTTCTGCTGCCATATGGTTGGATCTAGTTGTTCTAAACATTTTAAGCTGCTAAAAAGATTAGTTTGTGCTTAACAGGTGACGTGTAACTAAAGCTGCCACATGGAAGAGCTTACATCTGCAGTTATGTGTTTTATTCTCCTTAGAAAAAATATTGAGAACAAACAACCCTTTTTTCCCAAGGGAATCTCCACTTGAACTCTGGGTGAAATGGGTTTCCTAGGAAACAGATCTCATGGATGATTCTAGAGCTCAGTCATTTATGTCCTGAAAATGAATCAGTGGAGCTTTTCATAATGTCAACTCTTCCATCCATTCCATTCTCAGTTGAGCATGTGCTAAGATTTAGAAAGAGACATTTACTACTTGATCACAACTTAAAAGTTTTTACATATTAGCAATATGACCATAGTTGTGAGGTTAGCAGAATTTTAAAATAATTTTATTTTCTATTGTTGTAACAATTTTTTTTAATAATATTTTATTTTTTTATGATTTTTTATTTATTTATTTGAGAGAGAGAATGAGATAGAGAGAGAGAGCATGAGAGGGGGGAGGGTCAGAGGGAGAAGCAGACTCCCCGCCGAGCAGGGAGCCCGATGTGGGACTCGATCCCGGGACTCCAGGATCATGACCTGAGCCGAAGGCAGTTGCCTAACCAACTGAGCCACCCAGGCGCCCGTAACAATTTTTTGTAATCCCAAATTCATTTGATTTATTTACCCATATAGTTACCATATTCATTGCGTTCTAATCTGCCTGAATCTCAGAGGCACCATCTGTTTGTTTTTTGTTTGTTTGTTTTAGTTAAAGAAATTAAGCCATTAATAACTACCATTAAGAGTTGATTTTAGATGAGTCTGCAAGTGACAAATTTTCTTAGATTTTATTTGTCTGAACATGTCTTTATTTTGTCTCCATTTTGGATTGAAATATTCTCTCGATAGCAAATTCTAGATTGACAATTGGTTTTCTTTTAGATATTTCTCATTGTTTTCTAGCTCCCATTGTTGCTGTTAAGAATTCAACTAGTTCTCAGATTCTTGCTCCATTGAAGGTAATCTGTCTTTTATTCTCTGGCTGCCTTAATATTTTATTTTTGTCTTTGACTTTTTTTTTTTTTTGTAGTTTCATATAGGCAAGAGGTTTTAGGGGCTTCTTGAATCACTGGATTTATGTATTTTATCAGTGCAGGAAATTTTCAATCATTATTTCTTCAAATATTGCCCCCTTCTTGACTCTCTAGGACTCCAATTAAACACTGATCTATCATCTCATTACATCAACTATATCTCTACCTTCTATTATGACTTTACTTTTTTATTGTTGTTATTTTTCTGGTTTTCTTTATGAATAGTCTCCTTTGACCTGTCTTAAAGTTCATTAGTTTTCTCTTTTCTTGTGTCTGTTGTCTGAAGCCCATCCAATGAGTTTTTAGTTTTGGCTTTTTTCCATTTTGTAAATCAAACTGATTATTTTGTAGCTCAGTGATGCTACTTATATAGCTTCCAATTCCTTGTTGATATTTTAGTGTTTTGCCTTTATACTTATGAGCATAACAAGCACAGTTCAATTCTGATGATTCTAATGTCTGGGTTCCAATAGACAATTTCTTTTGTCTCTTCTTCCTATTGATTATGACTCATGTTTTGTCCAAAGGGGAGCAATTCTTTGTTTCCTGGACATACATTTAAGCAGTCACAAATATAAGTAATTTGATACCTAGAGTGATAATGGCTTTCTCTAGAGAGGACTTTTTATTGCCTCTTACAGGGACCTGAGGGTGCTAATTTATGAACAACCCTTGGGTTTCTGTCAGTGACCTAGATGATCCCCTGAGTCTTTCTAAATCCACAACTCCATTTCAGAGTAGAGTCTCAATCCTATGCAAGGGACTTTGTGTTAGCATTTCTACCTTGGCAGGAGTTGAAGTTGAATTCTGACCTCTTCATTCATCCCCAGGGTCAGCCAACCTGCTTAAATTTATCATCTCAATCATTTTTGAGTGCACAGTTCGGTAGTGTAAGTAATCCACATTGTTGTGCAACCAATCTCCAGATTTTCATCTTGTGAAACTGAGACTCTCTAGCAGTTGAACTACAAGTCCTCATTCTCCCCGCCCCCCCACCCCAAGCCCCTGGTAACCACCATTCTACTTTCTGTATCTATCCAAGGTACCTCATATAAGTGGAATCATGCAGTATTTGTCTTTTTGTGAATGATTTCTCTCACTTAGAAATATCGTCAAGGTTCATTTAGGTTGTGGCAGGAGTCAGAATTTCCTTCCTTTTTATGGCTGAATAATATTCCATTGTATGTATATACTACACTTTGTCAGCCATTCATCTATTGATGCACATTTGGGTTGCATCCACCTTTTGGCTATTGTAAATAGTGCTGCCGTGAACATGGGTGCTAGGAACATGGATGTTGGCTTTTTGTCCCTGATCCCAAGTCCATGGTGTCTTTTCCAACACCATTCTCCAACTCTCTGATTCCCTGACACCAACTGGGTATCCAACAATTTAATTCAATTCTGACACTAACTACCCAGAGTTAGTGCAGATCCCACAAATTAAGTGGTTCAGTCCCACAAGACTGTTCCCAGTTCAGATGTCAGCCACAAGTAGGGTGCCCAGGCTACCCACATTTTGCCTATCCAAAGACAAACTCAGGGGTTTCCAAAGCCCCCTCCTCAGATTCAATACTTTGCTAGAATGACTCGCAGAACTCAGAAAAACGCTTTACTTACATTTACCAGTATATTATAAAGGATATAACTCAGGCACAGACAAATGAAAGAGGTGCATAGGGCAAGGTGTGAAAGGGAGTGGTGCAGAGATTCTGTGCCCTCTCTGGTCACACCACCCTCCCAGTACCTTGATGTGTTTGGAAACTCCCCAAGCCTCTTTCTTTAAGGGTTTTTATGGAGGTTTCATTATGTAGGCATGAATGAATAAATCACTGGCCATTGGTGATTGAACTCAATCTCTAGCCCCTTTCTCCTCCCTGGAGGTGGGGAAAGGGTAGGGCTGAAATTTTCCAACTGTCATCTAATTTACCCTCTCCATTTTAAAGACAAGAAAACAAACATCATGAGGGAAAAGAGAAAACAAACATTATAAAGGAGTTTCAGGTTTATGTAGTTACCAATACTCTTTATTAAAAAATGGTGCAGGTGAAGTTGGTTTATAGTTTTCATTTGCTGGCTCTGGTTGTTGGCCTTAGACACTCACCAAACAGTGTACAAGCGGTGAGACAGAGGGAACGTAATCTACAATCAGAACATTTTGATTCTGCGAACATGATGAAAAAATATTGCAGTTTGTGGAGTAGACCAAGCCTGAGACAAAATATTTCCATGTCCAATACAAGCTCTAAAATAAAGACTATCCTGTAAAAAGTTTTGACGTATTTTTGTGTCATTATGTAGACAAAGTCTTAAAAAGAGACCAAAAGTATTTCCTTGATGGTTTCCCTTCCTGATGAATATGTTAGTCAACCTTATATGTTAAGATACAAAATCTTAAAATGAGGAAGACCTTATTCTTTTTCTATTCTAGATGGAGCCCAAGTACCATTTAATGCACACTCTTATATTACATTGAGATGTTGAAAAAGGGCATTGAGATCCTGAAAGGTCACAAAATGGGAACCAGAGCAGGTCTAGAAGCATCACGGTGGAGTTAGGTTGAGCTGGTTTTGAATTATCTACCTTATATAATACGTTCTTTTTAAAAAAATCTTCTGGATTTTATTTCGTGTTTACCAAGTAACTCTGGAAATTTTCAGTATATTCTTCCTATGGGTAAGTAAAAACAGCAATAACAAAATTTAGAATGCACCTATTCCACTCGTTTGTTCCCCTTAATGGATGTCTCCTTTCCTTCACTTTTTCAAAATGACAATAACAATAATTAAACAGCATGATGGTATTGATCACATTCTCAAACTATTTACAAGTAAGAACAATTCCATTATTATCTGGTGTAATTGCTCATAAACTAGAAAAACATCTGAGTAAAAATAATTTAATAGAACTGCAAAGTCCCAATGATACTGTATATATGCACACGTGTTTGTGGTATTTACATATAATTAAAACAACCCCAAGTTGAAGAAAGCTTAGAACTGCTTTCCTTCTAAGAGACATGAGGGATAAATTACTCAAATAACTTCAACCTGATAAAGCTCCCCTATGTATTTATAAGTCTCTGATATTAAGGGAAATTGCAAAGCAACATGAAAACAGCATGGTACATTTATGCTCTCATGTAATGTGGTGTCACACTTATTCTGAGGAAAGAGTATGGGCAATTCCCACCAGATCAGGACACTTAGCCAGGGCTCTCGAACTTTTTTTTTAAGATTTTATTTATTTATTTGACAGAGAAAGTGAGAGACAGTGAGAGCAGGAACACAAGTAGGGGGAGTGGGAGAGGGAGAAGCAGGCTTCCCGCTGAGCAGGGAACCCGACGTGGGGCTCGATCCCAGGACCCTGGGATCATGACCTGAGCCGAAGGCAGATGCTTAACTACTGAGCCACCCAGGCGCCCCAGAGCTCTAGAAATTCACCAAGGGCCCAGGTAGTCAACTTTCAACCCAAGAAATCCAAAGTGTGTGGTTCTTAAAGGGGTCAGTGCAGATAATCCTAACCAACTCACAGCAGCACTTACCAGATCCATGCCATCTTAGCGAGAGACAGAAGAATTTTCTGGAATAAATGTAAATTCTCCAGAGTTTGGCCAAAATGACCCATGATAAATTTCAGTGTCATTCCCACACAAAAATCCAAACCCCTAAGGAAGCAACAAGTTCAGTGTAAAATTATTCAGCTTTTTAAAGCTGTGGTTGGGTAATCAGCACAGACTCTCTGGTAATAGTATGTTAGAATGGAAAAGTCAGAGGCTATTTCCCAGGATATTTTCTTTACAGTAAAATGAAATAGAATAGAGAAGACATTATGGGCCTATAATAATGTACACTACCCTTGTGGGAAACAGAAAAATGCAGTGCTTCCCCACCTGTTTTCACATCTTGACACACAGAGAAATTTAAAATTTGGCGTATGTGGTTGCTTTTGGCCAGAGATGATTGGCCTGGGTCCCTGCTGGCCACCCTTAGGGCTAAGGGATCAACATCGTGGGCATTACCACAACTGTCACTACTGATTCACCAGATTTTCATGCTTCTGGCATGGTTTATTGAAAAGGTCTCATCAGAGTTAATGCTATGTAATACTATGTGCCAGGTGCTGTTCTAGGAGCTTTCTATATCTTAACTCATTTAATTCTAATAAAACCTATGACATATGTAATATTATTATCATTTCTAAATAGCTGAGGTATAAAGAGACTGAAGAACTTGCCCAAATTGCTGGTAATGGCAGAGCAAGGACTGGAACTCTAGCAGTCTGGCTCCAGAGTTTGTGTTCTTTACCACCATTTTAGATCTAGTACTAGAAGAGATTAGAAAAGATGTCATTGAATCTGTAAGCGGGGGTCTCACCAGTCATAAAGGGGCCTACACTTTAAGATCCCCCAAATACTGGGATATTCTTCTGCTCTGTAGGAAACTGCACATCAACTCTGACAGACTGTTTAGTGTTGGTGTCAGGGCTAGGAGCGAAAGGCTGCCTCAGGGAAAGGTACCCATCAAAGTGGTAGTGACGGATTTTATTTTATTTTATTTTATTTTTTAAAGATTTTATTTATTTGTTTGACAGAGAGACACAGCGAGAGAGGGAACACAAGCAGGGAAAGTAGGAGAGGGAGAAGCAGACTTCCCGCTGAGCAGGGAGCCCGATGTGGGGCTCGATCCCCGGACCCTGGGACCATGACCTGAGCCGAAGGCAGATGCTTAATGACTGAGCCACCCAGGCACCCCAGTAGTGACAGATTTTAAAAAAAGAAAAGAAGCAGCAAGGGTTGGGCAGAGAAGAGAGGATCCACAAACTCAGGAAAAGTTTACTGTAAAATTCGTTGCCACTGAAGTAGGTCTAGAATTTTAAGACAATTTCCAGAAATTGGTTACTTTCTGCCCGGTGTAATGATTGTATTCGTGGTAGCTGCCCATTTGAATGTGCTCAGAGCCACATTGGCTCTTTAATTCTACCATGTCTGGCTGAGATCACTAAGAATTGAAATTAAACATAACGACAGACTTCCGGTTTCAGGTCTGGCAGGTAAAGTGCTTAGAAGCTGCCATGCTGAAGTCACAATAAGGAGAAAGCTGAACAAACAGGAAAATCAACAACTCTTCTTAGATCTGTCGAGGAGTGAGATCGTGGGGTAAACCAATGCTTCCCAAACTGGAGAGGCTGACAGATGAATACAGAGAATCACAATTTACCGGATAGAATGAAACCTCCACAGGAATTGATTTTGGGATAGGAAAATCTCATATGTATTTGACAAATTGCTCGGGGCTCAGAGAGGACAACTCTGAGAATTAAAAACTGCAGGGGAACCCAGCTATGGAGGGCCTGCACTTCTGTGAGTTTCAGTTCCAGGAGCTCTAGCAGGTCCTTACATTGTCAGAGGATGGACACTACCCACCTCCAGACTTACTAGAAAGCTACGGTAGTCCGGACAGTGTGGTATTGGTGAAAGAACAGACAGATCAATGGAACAGAATAGAGAGCTCAGGAATAAATCCCCATAAATACAGCCAGCTGATCTTTGACAAAGGAGAAAAGGCAGTACAATGAAGCAAAGGTAGTCTTTTCAACAAATGGTGCAGCAATATTTGGACCTCCCTATGAAAAAAAAAAAAAAAAAAGATCTAAACAGCCTCTATAGCCTTCATTAAAATTAACTCAAAATGGATCATAGATCTACATGTAAAATACAGAAGCATAAATCTCCTAGAAAATCGCATGGCAGAAAATACAGCTGACCTTAAGTATGGTTGATGACTTTTTAAGTACAACACCAAAGGTACGATTCATGAAAGGAACAGTTCTTAAGCTGAACTTCATTGAAATTAAAAACTCCTATGCTGTGAAAGACAGTGTTAAGACAGTAAGAAGATAAGCCACAGGTTGGGAGAAAATATTTACAAAACACTTGTTTTTATAATGCCCTATTATCCAAAATATAGGAAAAAAACCCCCTTCAAATGCAAAAATAAGAAAACAAACAACCTAATTAAAAAATGGGAAAATCGGGGCGCCTGGGTGGCTCAGATGGTTAAGCGTCTGCCTTCGGCTTGGGTCATGGTCCCAGGGTCCTGGGATTGAGTCCCGCATCGGGCTCCCTGCTCTGCGGGAAGCCTGCTTCTCCCTCTCCCACTCCCCCTGCTTGTGTTCCCTCTCTCGCTGTGTCTCTCTCTGTCAAATAAATAAAATCTTTAAAAAAAAAAAAAAAATGGGAAAATCACCTGAACAGAACCCTCACTAAAAAAGATATATGGATGGCAAATAAGTATATGAGATGTTCCATTCCACATGTCATTAAGGAAATACAAATTAAAATAGCAGTGAGGTACCCCTATGCACTTACTGGAATTAGCAAAATCCAGAACACTGAAAACTCTAAATACTGGTGAGGATTTGGAGCAACAAGAACTGCCATTCATTGCTGTGGGAATGTAAAATTGTCCAGCCACTTTGGAAGATAGTTTGGCAGTTTCTTACAAAACTAAACATACTCTTATCATGGGGTACAATAGTTGTGCTCCTTGATATTTACTCAAATGAATTGAAAACTTATGTTCACACAAGAATCTGCACATGAGTGCTTATAGCAGCTTTATTCACAATCATCAAAACTTGGATGCAACTAAGATGTCCTTCACTAGGCAAATGGATAAACTGTGCTACATCCAGAAAATGGAATATTATCCAGTACTAGAAATAATTGAGTTCTCTCCTTCTTGCTCATCATTTGTATAAAGAATATTTAGAACATGGTAAAACAATTTACTGATTTATTTGCCCCTGAATTTTTAGTAGGTTTTCTCAAACCTAGATTCATGAATAGACTTAGACCCTCTCCTCTTTCTAAACCATTTGTCTGTGTGTGTGTGTGTGTGTATTCTTATATTCTCAGCTGTTGGCTTTGCCCTAAAAGCTCATTTTTGAAAAAAATAGAATAATAATTATTATTGTTTTGTGTTCAGCCACAGATGGCTTGAACAAGAGTTTGAACCTCACAGTTCCCTCAGGATGACGCAGGAGAATTCCAAGTTATGATAAACCTGCTACAGCCCTTTATTATGGAAGATATACTAGGAGAATATCAGCTCTGACTTTGCAAGGCATCTATGAAATTTATAAGTGCGTGGATGTGTTCTCCAAGAGTATTTGCATAGTCTTAGTAGGGCTACATATTTTCTACCTTTATACTGTCTTTACTTTTCATTAAATATTTTTGAAAAAGTGATCTTGAAATCACTCTTGGTCTAATTAATAGCTTGGCTGCTGGTGTGCGCACAATTGCTCTCAGAAGTGTTTTCTTTGGAAAGCAACATTTTTCAATGTTCTGTGGGATTAAAGAAATACTTCAAGGTATGAAACATTTTAGTTAGTTATGTTTCTTACCTTGAAGTATTTCTTTAATTTCACACTTCTATGTGTTTCTATATAAATGCATGTATGGACAGTATGTGTAATTGTGTTTTATGTGTATGTATAAAATCTATTTTAGGTATCTCAAACTGTTGTTCTTATACTTCAAATAGATTTGTAGAATGTATTATGTAATTCAGAGGTGATCTGTTCCAACTCATTTCTTTCAGTTTAGATCGGGACCTGGGGTAATGCTAAATTCTGATTAATAGATTTTTGGTTAACAAGTATCAATGATAGAGTTTATTCCATTCCTTTCTGTCCAAGGTTCTGTTCTGGCAGTCTATATTAAAGTCAATATCACTGTCTCTGTCGCCTTTTCTTTTCCACATCATTGACAGGTGTGAAGTCTTCTCTCTACCACCTCCCACCCCACTGGCTCTTTGTCTGGCTAATTGCTACATGTTAATTCATGTTTCAGCTTTGAGACCTCTTCTCAGCAGACTTCCCAGATGACCCACCTCAAGTTGGGATGAGTGGTCTTTCTATAGGTTCCCATGGTGTCTTCTGCTCTTCTTTATCTTGGCATTTATCATACTGCACTGGAATTCTCTATTTATCTATCTATCTATCTATCTATCTATCTATCTATCTATCTATGTATCTATCATCTATCTATCATCTATCTATTTTTGTACGTGGACATATATAACCCTCCATTAGATCATTCTCCTTGAGAACAAGGACAGTAAACTGTTTATTGTTTTATTTCACAAGCCTATCAGCATTTGGCATATATTCAGTGCTCGGTATATATTTGTTGAATGAATGAACGAAAGATCTGGTTTCTATTAGGCCCAACCTAATTTCTTTTACTCCGTCATCAAATTAGCAATACAGCTGGCATAGCTTACTTTAGGATGGAAGCCAACTGATTTGTAATTTTGATTTTAGCCAAGGAGGTTTTGAGATGATTGAAAATGTTATGTTATTTTTGTCTATTGACATTCATGTGTGTCACTTTCACGAAAACCTGAAAGAAGCTGTACTAATATTTGGAATGACTACTCCTATCTGTTCTAAAAACCATATGTTTTAGTATCACAGTTACTGTCTCCCCCATCTGTTCAGCACACAAAGCTGTTTCTGATGAAGGGAGAAGTTCTGAGGGCAGAGTCTGCACAGGACCCAAAGCAGACAGACCAGAATGTCCCATTCAGGGACAAATGCCTGACAACATTGATGGTGGAATTGTAGTAGCCATGAGACTCATCCCACACATCCAACCCATGCAGTCCCTATACCTATAATCCAGCATGTTTCTCAAAGACTAGGTTCACGTTTATTTTTTTAAATTATTTATTTTAGAGAGAGAGAGAGCACGTGAGCACATGTGAATTGGGGGAGGGGCAGAGAGAGAGGGAGAGGGAAAGAGCATCTCCAGCAGACTCCCCGCAGAACTCAGAGCCTGACATGGGGCTCCATCTCACTACCCTGAGATCATGACCTGAGCTGAAACCAAGAATTGGATGGTCAACCGACTGAGCCACCCAGGGAGCCCCATCATGTTTACTTTAGAAGAAAAAGTGCTTGATACATTTAACTTCAATGAATTGTTTATTAAAAGAAAAAAATTTGATGGAACTATTAATATAATTAAACAAGGGGCCATTAAACTGGGGTGGCTCCAATGCCTTGGAAATCTTCTAAGCAAACCAAAACCTGAGCCAGAGTCAATGCACTCTTATCCCAGAAAATGAAACTTAATAGTCACAAACAGCCTTTCCCAAATAAGGCAACTGCTTAAGTCCAAACCCAACAAATGATTTCCTTGCTTTGCTTGTGTGCCTTCTCTATAAAACCCTCTCCCTAGCTCCTATGGTAGAGCGCTCCTAATCACTTTTGATTTGGCACTGCTCAAAGAAACTCTTGAAAAGTTGAACATGCCGCAGTTTATCTTTTCACAAAGCTAATGTGGGTGGTCACCGTCCCATGGGTGTGGGTACCATCCCGTGGATGTGGTCACTCCTGTGTACTCTAGAGACCCTCGGCCGCCAGTGTGAACAGAGGTAATGATCCGGAATGCTGAGTGACTTAAGGGGTAACAGTGAATCCCTCTGCTCCAAAGATTCAAAAATATCAAAGGTTTGAAGAAGTTATGAAAATAAAAAAAGTATCTTGGACAAAAAGTGAGAGTCAAGCAAGATGTGATTGTCATTTACCTTCACTGAGTTTAGCTTGTTAGAACAGCTAGGCGTTCTTACAATAGTGCCTTCCTGCAATGAAACATTGAAAGTATAGGTTTTAATTAGGTCAGGGAGGCACAAGGAGACAGGCTAATAGTTCTTGGGTTCCTGAGCCCTGGGTACTTAGAGGAGGTGGAGTCTGGGGGGATTGTCATTAGAAGGGCATATGTGGGCCCCAGGAAAGCAGATAGACTACTGATGAAGAGGGTCTCCTATTCATGCCATTATGCCTTGGGATTGGATAGGCCAAGCTGTGTTCTTAAGATGTAATTTTGCAGCCCAGTAGGTTGAAGTTCTAGTCTCTTGGCAACAAGCACAAAGACCTCCATAAGCTTTCCTGTTATTTTACAGCATCTCTGGACATCATTATTAAAATGGAAAAAAATATAAAAGAAACACTGACCTTCTGCATTGCACCCTATATAGCCTTGAAGCAGAAATAATGTCTTGAATTTTCTCTCTCTGATTAGATTTCAGTTTTGTGAGTATGCTTTGCAGTTCTTTGTATACAGTTGCCTTTTATGAAGCATGTAGGCTGGAATTAAAGATAGTGACACCTCACAGCCTCACTTCTCTGCGGTTACAAAAGTGTGACCACATAGAGTAGATGTGCAGACATTTGCAGTACACAAATTCTATCTTGTCAACAGCTCAACCTTCCCCAAGGCTCCTGCCAAGAAAATGCATCTAAGCAGGCAGGGTGGACCCGCATGCCAGCTAAATGCTGTCACTGATCCAGTTTAATCAGACATCTCGCTACTAATTTACATTCAGAGATTTTTTTTTTTTTAGCTCATTAAATAAATTGGAATAAAAACCTGGCTTGTTAATACTTCTGTTCTGTGCTTCTATATAACCAGTTGAAGTAAAATGTAGCTTTGCAAACAAGGATTATTTAGGTTTTGATTATCCAGAAGTGTGCATTATGTATTGTTAATGGATTACTTTAGCTATCATTTCTATTTTCCTGAGACCGGGATGAAGAGTGTGTGTGTGTGTGTGTGTGTGTGTGTGTGTGTGTGTGTGTGTGTTCAAGTATCTCAGAAGTTAAGGTGGAGGTTGCCTGCTCCTCACCTCAAGCCCAGGAAAATGGGCTTCCCAGGAGACCACTTGGAGAACTTTATATGTGTCCCATTGGCTTTAGGCCAAAAGGGTTGATTGCTGTGTTAGCAGATCAAGGAGCACTTATTCACCTTGGAGTGGACCTCCTGCTCATGGGTTTTGCTGGGCCGGGTGAGGTCCCAAGTGTAGAGAGCCAGCATAGATCCTACCCAAGAGGGCCTGCTGTTGGGGTGAGCGGACCACAGGACAGAGGAAGGTCTTTGGGAAGAGTAAGAGACCAGCTGGAATACAGAGACAACCACTCTTAGCAAGGGAATGCTGAGTAAGAGAATCCTAGTGACGGAGGCATGAGGAATACCTCAGAGAAACCCCTATAAGTACTGTACCCACTGGAGCATCAATAGATTTAGCGAATAAAAAGACAAAAATAAAGACAGAATACCCGGTTAAATTTGAGTTTCAGATAAACAATGAATGTTTTTCTGAAGCTCAAATCTAACTGGATGTCCTGTATTTTACCTGGTAACTGTCTATCAGAAAAAGTCAGATTTCAACATGTGCGAGGCTAAGAGAGCACAATGCTACCTCTAGACAGCCTTTTCCAAGTAAAAAATTTACTGCCGTGTTTCTGTGCTTTATGATCGGGAGGGGTCAGAAGCTGGGTTAGAAAGAAAAGTGAGGTAAAAACACAGGAAAAAGAATCAGCCAAATGCCACCTCCCCTCCACCAATGCTGCGAGATCCATTAATTACAGATTTGAGGGTCTTCCATTTCTAAAGAAAAAAAGTCGCGAGATGGTTTGAATTTTTACCCGGGGCCAAGGGATGACCAGGACCCCACGGAATACTTTTAAAGGGACCACAGGAGAGAAAAAAACTTCTGTTCTAGTTAACAATACTGTATTATACATTTGAAAGTTGCTGAGAGTAGATTTTAAAAGTTATCACATCACAAAAAAAAATTGCAACTATGTGAGGTGATGGCTATTAACTAAACTTATGTGGTAATCATTTTGCAATATATATATAGTATATAATTGTTATGTAGTACACCTTAAATTAATGCCATGTTATATGTTAATTCTATCTGAATAAAACCTGGGGAAGAAAATTGCTTCGTGATTATTTCTCCACAAGTCCTTTATGCCTATCATGATGGTTACATCTTTGTTGTTGTTGTAATTGTTGATGCTCATGGAACAAGATGTTTAATGAACCATTTCTACACATTTAGAGCTATGAAGACTGGGACCCCAAACTAGGCACCATAGGAAACACGTTTCCCACATTCTGAAAAGAAGGGCTGCATGTGAGAGGTGGCCGCAAACCTTCCCTGACCCCAGGACATAGAGGAGAATACCAAGGATTCACTGAGAGGTGGAGTAAAGATTTCTTTGAGACAAATTTTGAGAATGCTGCATTTCCCTTTCTCGTGCCTCAAACCCAAAGAGAAGCCTTCAGGACAACCACTCATGAAGTGTGAGGAGAGGGTGTTGGCCTGTGGGCACACACACACCGGGGAAGACACTGACAGCTCTACTCGCCCTGTCACCTTCTGGGCTGAATGTTGCTGAGCTGCTGATGCTCAGGGGTCTAGCACCACTATGGGCTCAGAGCAGGGTGTGCTGAGTGAGTTCTTAGGAGAATGTTAGAGCCATCTCTTGGAGTTTAGGGAGAGGGGTGGGGAAAAAGATCAATGTTTACCTTTCACTTTAAAAATCATGTGAAGGTGAAGGTCTGGCTGGATCTGCCCTGAGGACAGTATAAGGAGATGCTGAGAGAGAGTGGCCTGTGTTTCCAGAGTTTGGTAGGGCAAGAGTATGGGGCCAGAGTAGACCACGGAAGGATTTTCTCGACATTCAGAAATGACCTGCCCACGAAGTTAGCTTGCCTATGGGACTTGGCTAGCCCAGCAGAAAGAGGCCTTGCGTGCAGTACCATTGAATACGTGGACTGAAAGGGATGTCATAGGGGGATCAGCTGGAGAGGATATCATTTGACCCAGGCTGAGGGACAAGGGGGGATTCTTAATGGGAAGGAGCTCTGAGAACCCATCAGCCAGAGAATTAGCATCAGGACATCTGTCACAAAGAAGTCACTGAGAATAGATTATAATCAAGACTATTTTGCCCCTTACTTTTCCTGCCTTGACTCTGGAGGAGTGTGGCAGAGTGTGCCAGTTTTAAAACATGGCCCAACATTCTCTGATACACCTCCTCTCAGAAGCTGGGGTCTCTGTTCCCTTCCTTGCATCCGGACACTGCAACTGCTTGACATTAATATGGTAAAAGTGACACTGCTCCAGTTTCTGGACTAAGCCTTTAGAAACTGACAGCTTCTACTTCCGTTCCTGAAGATACTTGCTCTTGGAACCCAGCCACCCTGCTGTGAGAAAGCCAAGCAGACACATGGAGAGGGCTTGTGTGGGTGTCCAAGCTATAGGGCAGCTTTGGTCCCAGCCAACAGCCAGCATCAACCTCCAGATGTCTGAGTGAGGAAGCCTGCAGATCATTCCAGCCTTCAGTCTTTGAGTCATTCCCCAGCCTTTGAGCTGCCCTAGGTGGTGCCACGGGGCAGAGAGGTGGCATATTTGTACGCAAAACAAACGACTGTTGTGTTAAGCCTCTAAATTTGGGATAATTGGTTACACAGCAACAGATAATTAGAAGCAGCAGCCAGAATGAACAGCTGGTGAGTTTGAACAGGGAGGGAAAAGAGTTGACCCCTTCCTTCCTGCAGGTTTCTGTGGGAGACCCTTAGGATGTAAGATGAGTACTTTTGACTTAGATCTGACTGAACTTTTTAGAACCTGAAAAGGAGACTACCCCAAATCCTTATAGTGACAGAAAAAGCTAAGAAATTGCCTCGAGAGACTTTCTTCAGTGGCTGGGAAAGGAGATCTGGTCTAGCTTGTCTGAAGGGCAGTTGTGAAAAAGAAGAAAGTGTTTTTTTCTTTTTGTTCTATCATATCCATCCTGCTCAATAAATGGGTCACTGGTGCATTTCATAAAGCCAAGCTGATTGTCTCACTACTTCATAATAAGATATTTTTAATAAGTAGCTATAACAAAATGAGAACAAATGATGTTATATTTTATTTTTTAAGCATATTTAGGAGAAATAGACATAATAATAACAATAATAATGTTACATTTTAATTGAGCCTTAGTTCTGCATTGTGTTTTTGTTTTTTTATTTAAATTTTAGGTAGTTAACATACAGCATAATATTGGTTTCTGGAATAGAATTCAGTGGTTCATCACTTACATACGACACCCAGTACTCATGATAACAAGTGCCCTCCTTAATACCCATCACCCATCTAGCCCCTCCCCCACCCACCACCCTCCATCAACCCTCAGTTTGTTCTCTGTTGTTAAGAGTCTCTTATGGCTTATTTCCCTCTCTTTTTCTTCTTTTCCCCCTTCCCATACGTTTATCTGTTTTCTTTCTTAAATTCTGCATATGAGTGAGATCATATGGTATTTGTCTTTCTCTGACTGACTTATTTCACTTAGCATAATACACTCTTGCTCCATCCATGTTGTTGCAAATGGCAAGATTTCATTCTTTTTGATGGCTGAGTAATATTCCTGTGTGTGTGTGTGTGTGTGTGTGTGTGTGTGTGTGTGTGTGTGTTATATCATTTGGGCTTTCTCCATAGTTTGAATATTGCTGATAATGCTGCTAAAAACAGATAATTTCATTCACATCAAAACTGCCTCTGCAGACATTAGAAGGATGTCCACTAGAGGCCTTATTCTTTAATATTATTCTGAAAATTTTAGCAAGTTCAGTAAGACTAGATGAAAGAATAACCAATACAGAAGAGTCTTATCAAAGAAGTTTTTATTTTTATTTTTTTAATTTAATTTTATTATGTTATGTTAGTCACCATACATTACATCATTAGTTTTTGATGTAGTGTTCCATGATTCATTGTTTGTGTATAACATCCAATGCTCCATGCAATAAATGCCTTCCTTAATACCCATCACCGGGTGAAACCATCCCCCTACCCCCTCCCCTCTAAAACCCTCAGTCAAACAAGTTTTTATTTTTTTTAAATTTATTTTTTTATTTAATTTTATTTTTTTAGTCAAACAAGTTTTTAAATCATATGAATTCAGCTCTATATGTTCAGCAAAGAGAGAGAGAGAATAACAATTGGAATATTGCTATCTATTTTATCCAGTGCCAAGAGTTTGAGTTGAGAGACATAGCCTGTTGTTTCTTTGCTGTTTCACTTACTGCGTTCTTATTAAATTATGAACATCTTCTCCGATGATTGTGATTCTAGAGTTTAAAAATAAATACTTCTGAATAGTGGAACCACAGCTTATGTGGGCTTTGATGCATGGGGAGAAAATGATATATATTTATAATTACCCTTGACAATATCTTAGGAAGGGATTAAGTTTGAAACCAATATACAGGATGACTTTCGGTATGTTCAACATGATCCAATTTTTCTTAAGAATTGGAATAATTGTTACTTCCAATGAAACAGTTATCTGCTCATAGTGACCATGTTGTGAAATTTGTCTGGAAAAAAATGGTTGAGAATAGTTAAGAAAATATTGACAGAATAATAATGTGGGAATATTTGCACAGCTAGATGTAGAAGAGTCACATCAATGAACAGAGTAGAACAAAGATGCAAATATATACAAATATTCACATATGAAAAACTGTCATTTCAAGTCAGGAGGAAACAGATGCATTTTTCAACAAATGTAATGGTATAAACAGCTAAATGTGTGAAAATAATGAATTTTGATTGGCTAAAGAGAAGATTGATAGGCATGACCACAACAAAACTTTTACTCTCTATTGTCAAAAACACTGGAATATAAAGTAAATTAAAATGGACTAAGAAACATATTTGCAGTGTATGTGAGAACCATACGGTATAGGATGTTTATCAGTTGATTTGTGTGGCAGCCCATGGCTCCTTCTCTGAAAAGAAAACAAATAGGCAGAGGCCATATGAACTTCTTCCCCTGACCCCTCAAATTCCCTAAGTCATGTCTGATCTGACAGGGAATGTGCATCTAGCTCAAAGCAAGACAGTTTAGGAGTCAGGTTCTCAGCCTCACATATTTGAATGTGGAAATGCAGATAACGTAGCTGATTATAGTACGTGCCAGAGAACATTCATGTTCTACTTCCTTGTGGAATAGGGCTTAGAGTTGGCGCTACAGCAAACTGCAGTCTCATGAATGCATAACTCCATGAATATACATATAAAAGAAGTCTTGTCAAGCAAACTAATCTATAAAAAGAAGAAAGGGACAGATAATAGAGAGAAGTAGAAGAGTCTAGAAAGCAGAACAGCTAGCTGCCTGACAACTTTCCAGTTAGTCCTTGGGAGGTCTTGTTCTACTTTCTGGTTTTGCATTCTATGAGGTTATCCCTTTTCCTAGCTACAAATTCCCTACTTCCTAAAATAGATTGAAGAGATTTATTTCAACCAACACATGATACTCATGACATAGGACTAATATATGGAATATGCCTTCATATCAATAACATCTTTATAGTAAAATGGGCAGAAGTACAAATGGGGATTTTTCTAAAGAAATATAAACAGCCAATAAACATGAAAAAAATTAAACTTCACTAAGATCAAAACAGAGATATTAAAACAACATAATACTACATTTTCAGCCTTTCATCTTAACTAAGACTGTTTTAAGACTTCAGTATTGAGAAAGATTAGGGAAAATAGTTACGCATTACTTCTAAGAGTATAAATTGGCTGAACTTTTCTGGAAGTAAGTTTTACATACTCTTTGATAGAGCCAATCTACTTCTAGCCATTAAGACACTCATTAAGTTACAATGATATAGTTACAGTGCCATAAGACTTCTCTAGATTTTTATGATGAAAACAGGTGTATACATATACATTTCTGACTTTTTAAATGGTGATTATCTGTCAGTGACAATATTATGGGTTATTTTTCAAAGCACATGAAAGTAAAATTAGAAGATAAAAAATATCCATGATTCTATCACTCAGAGGTTTCTACTCTTGATGTACAAGGTCAGAAATAGGTCAGGTTATAGAGGTGGCCATCTAGTAGATAGGTCCAAAGACCATTTCCTTGGATTCCTGTCCTGATCTTGATTGTCCAGCTGTGTGTGACACAGTGACCAACCACTTGGCTGTTGTGCCCCATCCCTTTTCTGGATTCCTTCTAAATTTCAGAGTTTTCCTTCTCATTCTCATTGACAACTAATTCTTCTGCCATTAAAAAAATATTTATTTTAATCAGACTAACTTGTATTCATTCTGCTTGTCTAATTTTTTTTATTATTATGTTCAATTAGTGAGCATATAGTACATCATTAGTTTTTGATGTAGTGTTCAACATTTCATTAGTTGCTTATAACACCCAGTGCTCATCACCACACATACCCTCCTTAATACCCACCACCCGGTTACCCCATTCCCCCACTCCCCTCCCTTCTGTAACCCTCAGTTTGGTTCCTGGAGTCCAGAGTCTCTCATGGTTTGTCTCCCTCTCTGATTTCTTCCCATTCAGTTTTCTCTCCCTTCCCCTGTGGTCCTCTGTGCTATTCCTTATGTTCCACATGTGAGCGAAACCATATGATAATTGTCTTTCTCTGCTTGACTTATTTCACTTAGCATAATCCTTTCCAGTTCCATCCATGTCGGTGCAAATGGTGGGTATTCATCCTTTCTGATGGCTGAGTAATATTCCATTGTATATAGGAACCACATCTTCTTTATCCATTCATCTGTTGAAGGGCATCTCCATTTCTTCCACAGTTTGGCTATTGTGGCCATTGCTGCTAGGGCAACCCACGGAATGGGAGAAGATAAATAACATTATGGATAAAGGGCTGGTATCCAAGATCTATAAAGAACTTAAACTCAGGGGCACCTGGGTGGCTCAGTTGTTAAGCGTCTGCCTTCGGCTCAGGTCATGATCCCAGGGTCTTGGGATCGAGCCCCGCATCGGGCTCCCTGCTCCGTGGGAAGCCTGCTTCTCCCTCTCCCACTCCCCCTGCTTGTGTTCCCTCTCTCACTGTGTCTCTCTCTGTCAAATAAATAAAATCTTAAAAAAAAAAAGAACTTATCAAACTCAACACCCAAAGAACAAATAATCCAGTCAATAAATGGGCAGAAGACATGAACAGACACTTCTCCAAAGAAGACATACAAATGGCTAACAGACATAGGAAAAAATGTTCAACATCACTAGGCATCAGAGAAATACAAATCAAAACCACAATGAGATACTACCTTATACCAGTTAGAATGGCCAAAATTAACAAGACAGGAAACAAGTGTTGGTGAGGATGTAGAGAAAGGGAAACACTCTTACACTGTTGGTGGGCATGCAAGCTGGTGCAGCCACTCTGGAAAACAGTATGGAGGTTCCTCAAGACGTTAAAAATAGAGCTACCCTACGACTCAGCAATTGCACTATTAGGTATTTACTCCAAAGATACAGACGTAGTGCTTGTCTAATTTTTGAAATAACTTCCTTTATAATTTTTTTCCTGATTTCCCTCCTTTCATCAGTTTTAGGCTCAATCTCCATTGAACTGAATGTTCCTTGGACATGTTGTGTTTTCTCTCACCTTGGGGATCTTGGATAGCTGGTTTCTCTTCCTGGAACTCTTTCCTACTGTCTTTCATTTCTCATTCATATCACTGTGGAAGAATCAAGCCTATGTCCATAATCTTTGCAATGTCATGCTGCTATCCCTCCAATCAAAGGGTGGTGTCTATATCTCCAATCCCTTGAATCTTGGCTGGTCAATAGCCAGCATCCTTTGTCAGATTTATCAGTGAGGCCATCTTGGATCTTTCAGTAGGGAACTTGGACTACCATTGTCATGTGAGCGATTCCAGGATAGATCAGCAGAAGGACTGCTGGGATTGCCAACCCATAGAAAATAAATCAGTTATTTTAAGCCACAGAATTTTGGAATGGTTTCTTATGCAGCAATAGTTAACTGATAGAATCACTTTCTTCAAAGGACGCATCTCTGAGCATCACTCCCTATCCACCAGCCTCTAACTTCCTGTGCCCTTTGTCTGCTATGATTTGGGCTTAGTTAGCTTTGTTTTGCTTCTCTACTGCCCCATCAACAAGTCTTATACTATATAGTCATTGTAGGTTTGCTTCTCTGTGTCCTTGACTAAAATGGGAGGAGCAAATCTCTATGTTATTGATTGTTGTGTCCCTGACAACTGGTAGAATGCCTAACATAATAGAGTCTGAATTAATTTTGTGAAATTTATAAACAAATATTCTTGAATCGTGTTGTATTTTGTAACCTGATTTCATATTAAATAGTAGAGCACCAACATATTTCAGAGCAATCAGTAGTCTTCTGCAACATTATTTTTAATAGCACTAGGCTATACCTTTGTTAGGATGTATCATAATTCATTAAAATTTACATCCTACTTCTGGGGCGCCTGGGTGGCTCAGTTGGTTAAGCGACTGCCTTCGGCTCAGGTCATGATCCTGGAGTCCCTGGATCGAGTCCCGCATCAGGCTCCCTGCTCGGCAGGGGTCTGCTTCTCCCTCTGACCCTCCCCCCTCTCATGTGCTCTCTCTCTCTCATTCTCACTCTCTCAAATAAATGAATAAATAAAATCTTTAAAAAAAAAAAAAAAAAATAAATAAATAAAATTTACATCCTACTTCTGACATGTAGGTTGTTATCAATTTTTCACTATTATAAAAAATACTGCCATGAGCATCTTATAAACAAATCCTTGCACATATCTTTTGTTATTTTCTTATAATAAATTACTAAAAGTGAAATTGCCTTGTCAAAAGTTGTAATGTATAAAATATCCTTAGCTTGTTCCTGATCATTACAAAAGAAGGAAAAAAATTAGGGTAGCAAAAAGAGAAGCAAAAGTTACCAGGATTATTGGTGATTTCATGAATTTATCCATATTTTCTTCCTTACCTAAAATAAACATGTGCTACTTATGCATTTTTGGTAAAAAATATTAAAAAGTACAAAAAGGTATAAAATGAAAAGTAATTCGTCTTCCCATGCCTGTCTTCCAGACTCCTGATTCTTTTCTCCAGGGCATTCACTGCTACAAGTGCTACAAATGCACACCTGCATTTATATGCATATTCAGTGTGCCCCTTCCTTCTCTCTCCCTCTGACCCTCATTTCCTTCCTCCCTTCTTCACAAATAGAAGCACTTTATACACATTTTCTACACTTTTTTCCACTTAATATATTTTGGGAGATTGTTTTGTATCAATATATAGAGAGCAGTTTCATTCTTTTTCCTTAATCAACCAAGCTTGATTTTAGTGTATCACCCCACATAATCTTGTATATATTCCTCATTTTGCTTCTTTTTAATGTTTTTAAAGAAGATAATATATACCCATGGTTTAACAATGTAAAGACCACAAAAAGATGTTTAGTGAATAATCTGGCTCCTACTGTTTCCCAGTCACCTCCTAAAGGTCAGCACTTACATTGGTTTCTTGTGTCTCCCTCCAAAATTTCTTTATGCAAGTGCAAGCAAACACTAATCAACTTATTTCTCCTTCATTCTTATGTAAATGATAGTATGCTACATAAATCAGAGTCCTCGCAGGAAACAGAATTCCAC